>NW_027185809.1:20587679-20654185 GCF_028583685.1 Petaurus breviceps papuanus
TACCCATGAGATATTTCACATTGCCTTCTATTCTGTCATTTGTTTGGATCTATTTAACAGCATCATGATTTCTCATAAAGTCATTAGCTTCCATTTGCTCCAATCTAATTCTGAAGGAATGATTCTCCTCATTGAGATTTTAAGATTCTTTTTTCCATCTGGCAAATTCAGCTTTTTAAGGCATTCTTCTCCTCGTTGCCTTTTTGAGCCTCCTCTGCCATTTGAGTCAGTCTGTTTTTTTAAGGTATTATTTTCCTCAGTCAGGCTGTTGACTCACATTTCATAATTTTCTTGCATTGTTCTCATTTCTCTTCCCAATTTCTCCTCCACTTCTCTTATCTGCTTCTTAAGGTCCTCTCTGGCCTGTAACCAGCTTCTATTTTCCTTTGAAGGTGCAGGAGTTTTGACTTCACTGTTTTCCTCCTGTTCCATGCTTTGCTCCTTTTTGACCCCAAAATAGGAGTGTAATGTTTGAATCTTCTGTCTACTTTGTTTCCTTTGCCTGCTCATTTTGCCACTCAATTACTTGACTTTTGGGCTTTTTGCCACAGTAGGACTCTGTGACCAGACAGGGGAGCTTTCGTCCCAAATGCTGGGGTTTTCTCAGCTGCCAGAGGTATTAGATCGGTGCCCTCTCTGAGGTCTCCACACTCTCTAGCAGGCTGGACACACACCCCAGGACCTCCACCCTAGACTGCAATCCAGATCCTAGCAGGTTAAAGCAAGAGCGATTGCTCCTCAGAGTGGTGCTTGGCCCCCCTACACTCTGCAGGCCAGGAGCTGAAGCTGTCACATGGCACTGGCTGGCTTTATTGGTGTCTCAGTGGCTTTTCACTCCAGGGGTAAAAGCCACACACTCCCACTTACTGGTCCCAAAGTCCAGGCTGCACTGACCTCTCACTTTGTCCTTTGCCTCTATGTGTTGATAAATCTGGAAACGGCGACAGCTGCTTCTGATCTGGAGTCCCTCCTTTGGCTGGCTGGTCAGGCCTGCCCAGGGGCTAAAACCTCTGGGTGGGGCTGGGCTCCGCTCTGAGCTGGATTCCTGCTGCCCTGCCTGGCTGTCCTCAGGAGGAGGTTAGCTTCTCTGTGTCATTTTGTCGGTTCTGCAGCTCCAAAGTTTCTTTAGAGTCCCCTTTTCACATGGATTGGGGAAGGTGGAAGCCGGAGCCACAGGAAGGTTGTGCTTCTACTCTGCCATCTTGGCTCCACCCCCCTGGACATGTCTTTCCCAAAGAGGGTGCTAAGGCCATCGATCGAGAAACAATACTCATACTTATTAGGAGCAATGAACTTTAAGGTCTCATCGGGATCATACAGGATGGAGAGGGCTAATTCCAATACTTCCTTGTTCTGTTTGAGAGCACTTTTCTCTTTCACATGAGGACAGTCCTTCCCAGTGACAATGGCCTTGATATTTGCAAAAGGAATTTTCTCCTGCAGGGATTCAAAGGTCACCTCTCTCTGAGGATAGTGCAGAACCCTATGTTTCAGGGCCAAGCAACAGTACCAGAACCACTCTTGAAGGCGAGGATTCCCAATTTTCCCAAAGCTGCTCCACTCACAGAGCCGATTCAGTTGATGCTGCTTAATTAGCTCGAGGATCTCTGGCTGGATCTTCTCCCTTAACTCCATATTCGGTGGGGACTGGAAATCATCCTGACTCATCCTCTCAGACTGGTGCAATCTCAGAATCTTGGAGTAGCTCCAGCTTCAAAATTTGTTCTTGAACTGATCTAAAGAATTGGGATTAGAGGGCAAAGCCTGAGTGATCTGCTCCCCTAACACTTATATAAACTGTTGAAATCTTCTGCCGTTGCCCTCATCTCCTTCCAAGTCTTGTTCAGCAGCTGTATGCAGATTCCAAAAAGCTCTTAAAATGCTTGATCATGAGTGAAGAACATCAGATAGTAGTCATTCTGTCCTTCATTTGGTAGCTCCCCAATTTGCAGAATTTCACACAGCATTTTGGTGAGCTCAATAGCACTTGACCAAAGGGCCACTCATGCTTGTCCTCCCAACTGCTGTTTTCCAGGACAATCTGGATATAGGTATCCTGATGAACTTTGGCCAAGTAGAGCATGATTTCCAGAGCCAGCATCCCTGGAGGAATCTGTGTAAAGTCCTTTGCTGGGTTTATATGGTTAGTGAATCCCAGAATCTTGTAGTCCTTGGTGTACATGGCTTTTCATTTCTCTGTCTCACTGCCAGTGACACTTGCAGGGTCAGTCTCCGCATCAAATACCTTAATACATCAAATTGCCTTAATTCGAATATGATATGTCTTTGTTCCTGATTATTAGGGTCCATCTTGGTCATTATCCTCTCTTCCAGAAGGTTAAAGGTCAGGACTTGAAGCACATAGAGCTGATGAGCCATCTCGGGTTTGATTGGGCGGTTACCCTGAATTACATGATTCAAGATTATGTTCCAAAAGTGCTTCTGTGCAAATTCATTGGCCATGTCCTGTCTCTTATCCTTAGGTGCCTTCAGGAAAAATGCATTAATCAGTCCAGTGGCATAAGTTTGTATCTCCTGATTAGAGACCTGGATGTGAGAGATGAGCTGGCTCACAGTGATCTCCTTGGCTATTTTCTGGTACAGACTCTGGCTGTTCAGGACCATGCTCTCCAGGATGGCAAGGAATTGCTGCAGGATGGACACATCCACCATGGGCTGGCTCACATACCCAGCAATCTGCTTAATGAAGGTGATGGAAACCATGTCCCAGGAGACAATACCGTGGTCCATCAGTTCCAGGAAGGCAGTCAGGGTGAATGCCAGAATCTCACTGAAATGGGACAAAAGCTTGGTGCCACTATTCACCAGCCTTGTTAACACCATGATTCCCTCCATGTTGATGAATTCAGTGGCAAAGTTCACATCAGCAGAAAGTTTGGCCAATTCCTTCATTCCAGCCGAGTCTCCATGTTAGATGACTGCATCCTCTCCATAAGCTAAAATGCAGCGCAGGATGGTGGGATGGACAGCTGCAAGATCATCCCACTTTTTATGTCACTGCGAGTCTGTTAAGTGATGTATAGCTGAGAGCCATCTGCATAATGGACAGTGTAGTACTCAGGGTTTGGTAGCGACCACCCATCACAAACCTCCTTGATAATGGGTGCCAGGGGCCATTTCTGGTCGATTTTCAGCAACTGGGCATTAGCACATGGCCACTCAATTGCCACTTTGACAATGTCAGATGGGGGCGGCATTTTCATTAATGGACCCACCTTCCTGGAGTGCAGGAAGCAAAGGGGGCTCCCTGGTTACACACACACACACACCCAGTTCAGCTGCCTTCATCCTCTCCAGGTCGAGAGCCATTTCCAGCCCCAGCCCTCAAGTCAGTTTATTTTTTAAGGTGTTATTTTCTTCAGTCAGGTTATTGACTCTCATTTCATAATTTTCTTACATCATTCTCATTTCTCTTCCCAATTTTTCCTTCACTGCTTTTATTTTGTTTTCAAAATCCTATTTAGGCTCCTCTATGGCCTACAACCAGCTCATATTTTTCTTAGAAGATTTTGGTGCAGGAATTCTGACTTTGCTGTCTTCCTCTTCTTCCATGCTTTGATTCTTTTTGTCCCCAAAATAAGAGTGTAAAGTTCAGTTGCTCTGTTTGCTTTGTTTCCTTTGCTTGCTAATGTTGCCACTCAATTAATTGACTTTTGGGCCTTTTGCCACAGTAGAACTCTGCTACCAAAAAGGGGAGCTTTATCCCAAAATTGGGGTTTTCACAGCTGCTGGAGTTGTGTGCCCTCTGTGAAGCCTCTAAACACTCTGGCAGACTGCTCACACACCACAGGACCTGCACTGTATACCACATTCTAGATCCAAGCAGGTTAAAGCAAGAGCCATTACCCCTCAGACTGATTGCTTGGTCCCCCTAATATCTGCAGACTAGGAGGGAGCAGTGCCTCAGCTGCTTCTCCCCAGGGGTCAAAGGCCAGATCGCACTCTGAATTCCCAGGTCCCAAAGTCCACACTACACTGACCTCTCACTTTGTCCTTGTCATCTATGGGTTGATAATTCTGGAAACAGCCACACCTGCTGGTGATCTGACCTTCCTCCAGCCTGCAGCTGGTCAGGCCTTCCCTGAGGCTAAACCCTCTGCTTGGGCAGGGCTGGGGTCTTCTCCCAGAGTGCTGTGCTGGTCACTTGCTGCCAGCCTGCAGGGCTCTCCTCAGTGGGAGGTTAGCTTCTCTGTGTCATTTTGTGGGTTCTGTTTCTCTGAAGTTTGTCTAGAGTCATTTTTTTACATGAATTGGAGGAGGTGGGAGCTGGAGCTGTGAGGAAGTTCTGTTGCTACTCAGCCATCTTGATTCTGCCCTCTGGGTATGTGTACTCTGAGATGAGGTTTTGCTTTGGGGCTCACTCATTGGAAGAGTATTAATGTGATTTAGTGAGATGAGCCTTTGGGTAGTCATTAAGGCGTCTGCAGGCTTTGAAAACCCAGATGTTGGTGCTTCTCTCTCTGTTGACTATGTATATATAGCTTTGATCAGACAGTTAGAAGCCCTGTCTGTTGATTTGTGTTATTTTCTCTGTCTGTATTTTTTCTGCTTGTAATTTCCATTTCTTTTTCTCCAAAGTTGAAATTGCTAACTTTTTCCCCCAAAATAAGTCAATTTATATACATACATAAATATATATGCATGCATACATATACATACACACCCACATCAATATGTGTGCACACATATACATACATCTATGTTTGTGCACACACACACACACATATATATATATAATTCCCTTGCATGCATATATATATATATATATATGTGTGTGTGTGTATATATATATATATATATATACATATACATACACACATCCATGTAATTAAAGTAAAATGGTTGACCCCTTTGAAGTTGCTTTCTTTTAGAAAATCAGATCAAAGAAGCTGTGCTAGCAGCCACCCTGGGTATGCCATTGTGGTTGCAGCTACACTGGTCTACTGGAAATTTTTGTGTTCATGCTGGTCTCCTTAGCTCTCAATGGAATTTAATTTAAAAAAAAAAGCTACAAGTGCCAGTGATTCAGATCTCAGATATAGTTAATTAAAGAACAAATTAAGTCCAATCTTCCTTTTAAAGCAATTTTTTTCTTAGTCCTGTCCTGCCAGCATTCTTTGCTCTCCTGTATCCTCCTTTCTGCTGAATCAAATAAGATCAAAACTATCTTATGGTTGTCTCTATAATGTCTTCATTTTTTCAACCAAATTATGTAAGAAAGCTTTTTTCTAAAAATAAAAGTGTTAGCTTTCTCTAAAGTAATGTACATTTACCCTGAAATCCTTCTTTGTTCAGGATAGCATACTACCTTTAAAACAATTTTAAAATTGTTATTTTAAAATGAGGTTGGTGATTTGGGGGCACAAACTCTTATACTACCTATAGAATATTCTGGATCACTCTCTTACCTGATATATTTCATTCTTTGGCTTCTTTAATGAAAATACTATTTGTCACACTTTACTTTTTGGTTGTCAGGACCTTCAGCCAGTAAACAGAAGCAGTCAGCACATCTTTTTCCATTTCATTCACAAGGTTCAACCCCTGCCTTTTGGGTCTGTTGTGATTCCAAGTCTGCTCTGCTGAATTCTTTCAAAATCAACACATATATAACTTATACAACTTTCATTAAAAGGGAAAAGCTACAAAATATCCATGGTATAATCCTGCAACTGTTGAACTCAAGCATTACCAGGTCAGAAGTTATAATTTGGCAATGGAAAAGATCTAAATTGAAATCTTAGCTATTGTGATGGGAAAGCAATAGACCAGCAAATTTTTAGCCAAAGGAAGACTAGAGTGTTTATTCATTCACAGAAGTTCTTCACAAAAAGGACAACTGTAATCCTTATTTTTATATATAGAAAGAATCCAAGTGCCCTAGGAATTAAGTGATCTTAGAAGGCTTAAAAAAACACAAAATCTAGTGATGAATTTCATGGCTGTCTCTCATTTAGGAAATACTGAATTATCAGTAAGTCCTTGAGATTTAATTCAATAGATACATTTGACCTTAGAGTAGAAGGGACCTGCTTTGGGGTCATTCAGACCTGGAAAGTACCTACTAATGTAGTTTCAGAACAGGGGTATTCCATTAGGATCCATCCCATATCACCGGATTAATTCTAGAGGCTTTTGAATGGTCTGGGATCCTCACAAGCCTAGCTGGCACCTAAATAGCATGGCAAATATTCTTCCATATTTTGTTGTAACTATTATGCTGAGGAAAGGCAGAGGCTGCTTTGGTATGTATCAGGGACACCAAATTGTCAGCACACATTATTTCTATATGCAATTACCTGAAAACATGTGCTAGTAAGGAAGAACAAAGAAGTCCATGGAAACAATTTGTTCTGTTGCCAAATAGCACATAAGTTTTCTATTTCTGGTACTCTTCTCCTCACCCCTCTTTTAGATTATAGAACATGCAAATAAACTAACAAATCTAAGTATTGCTTAATATCTCTCCATCATTAGAAACAGCATTGAGAAGAAAAATTGGAGGGCTTTTTTCTTATGTATTACCAATGGAGGATGACAGGTAAATAGGAGTCATGATTTATACTGAAGTGCCCACTAGAAATTATACTCTAGAGCCCCCTTAAACCTGCTAGAGGGGACCCGTACTAGGTTCCTTGGAAACCACCTAATAGACTCCAATAGTAAAGAAATGTTTCACCTGTGTTGCTAAAAACACGCCACAGATTTCCACGGGTTCAGGTCTGTTTCGCTTCAGTAGAAATAATATTAAGGCTTTGTTTCAATAGGAATAATACTGAGAATACTTTGCTTCAATAGACACAATGCTGAAGACATTGTACCCCTTAGAAACATTCTGTTGCTAGCAACCACATTTTCTAAAAAATTATGTCTAACAGAAAGCTCGCAGCTGTCTTTTAGTCTGAGAGGCAGTCCTGGACAGTAAATAAACACTCCTATCAAATTATAATTGGCCTAGCTCTCCTGTTATATCTCGGGTGTTCATTACAATACAAATATTATGCCCAACAGATACATTACATAATTTGAGTTATTTCTATGCCCTATTCTCATCAGCCCTCACCTTCATTCAAGCCTTCAGCCAACTTTTTTGATTCTTCTGCTCAACTGCCAATCTTGGTGGGCATGCACACCTCCAGAAGGTTTATGGATTGTATTATCCAGAGGAAAGTGTAAATGAAAGTTAGTTATACAAAACTCCCTTACAACTCCATTGTAAAAAGATTTATTCTATTTTAACTGGTTCTTATGATTTCATTGCTAAATACCTACACCAAAGTTAAAGAAAATTCACTTTATCAACGCAAATGAACACCTTTTCTGAAACTTAATAGTTTTAGCAAATTGTCTAGGGCACTGAGAAGGTTACAAAACCAGGTAATGATTAGAAGTGAAACGTTAACCCAGGTTTTCCTGATTCTATCCAATATTTCATACTGCTCCTTGTTCTGTTTAAAAACTGAAAATCAGATACAAATTGCCTTATTCACTAAGGAGCTGGTTACTTATTGGAAAAGCTGAGCTCATTGAAAAAAATCATGATTGAATGTTTTTTTTTTTTTTTTTTTTTTAGCAATCGGGGTTAAGTAACTTGCTCAAGGTTATGTGGCCAGTTATTTCTGGGTGTGGTGCTAAGTGTCTGAGCCCAGATTTGATCTCCAGGTTATCCTGACACTGGAGCTGGTGCTCTTTACTTGCTGAGCCACCTGGACATCCCTAAGCAAATGGGGTTAAATAACTTGCTCAAGGTTACATGGCCAGGTGTTTCTGGGTGGGGGCTAAGTGTCTGAGCCTAGATTCGATCCCCAGGTCATCCCAACACTGGAGCCAGTGCTCTCATTCGCTGTGCTACCTGGCTGCCCCAATGATTGAATGTTTAAGGCCTTCTTTCTGGAAACCTTGCAACAATAAAGCAAAATTTAGGAGTTCAACTGTAACACAAAAGTGCTATTTACTAGTACATAAGCTTAACATCTTGGTAGTGAATGTTTCGCTTTCTGGAGGTGAGCTCACTCTTTAGTCTAGAGACTGAGAAAGTTGTTGTATGCACAAGTTCTAATACTACTTTGGCACCTAAGAATTCTGTTGCTGGGATACAAGTCCTTTATAAGGAACATACAGTCTTGAAGAAAACAGCTTTGAGGTAGCTGGGTGGAATTTGTGTGGCTTCCATAGTTTTCCCCCTCTCTCCTTCTACCTGTTCTTAAAGACCACAGTGTTTGTGTGGAGCCTATGATATACAGAAATATTGGGATGCAGTTTTGTGCTAAGCATATGTCAAAAAAGTCTTTATATTTTACTTCACCAGTCAAGAAACATCAACTTATCTCCTTTTATCAGTTCCTAAAACATAAATGCTACCTAAAATTCTCTTTAGCATTGGCTAGAAGGAATAGAGGGTGAAGGGAGGAGAGGAGAATGAATTTCAGCTTCTTGCTTCCATGATAATTCTATTTAAAATTCAGAAGTCCAGTCCTCAAAAGAATGGGATTAATCAGACTATCATGGCACTGTGCTCTGCACGCCTCAAGAATACCTACAAACTAACAGCTTACAGCTGTCATTAGAGCATCATTAGGACAAAAAGACAAACTTCTGGGATATTAATTAAGAGTCACCATAATGCAAAAGAAGAAAACTAAGAACTGTATTCTGTTGTGATGAAGATCACATTCATGAATAAAGTTAATGTCTTTGACTAACAACCGCATGGGAAATGAAGATATATTGCTATGTGTCTTTTAACCTGAATGTCATTTAACCTTGATTTCTCTAGGTTTCCTCAACTGTAAAAATGTGAATAATAACAGCACCTATCTCTCAGATTTAGTCAAGCTAAGCAGCTCAGTGTATAAAGATCTATCCCTGGAGTCAGGAAGACCTGAGCTCAAATCAAGCCTCAGACATTAGGTGTGTGACCTTGGGCAAGTCACTTAACCCCCTTTGCCTCAGTTTCTTCATCTGTAAAATGATATCAAAAGGAAATGGCAAACCACTATACTTTCTTTGCCAAGGAAAAACAAAATGGGGTCACAAACAGTCAAAGACAACTGTACAACAATAATACCAGGGTTGTCGTGAGGATCAAATGAGATATTTGTAAAGTACTTAGCACAGTGTCTGTCATGTAATAGGCATTATATAAGTGCATATTCCTTTCCCCTAAATAACAGCAGTATATCTTCATGCCAAAAAGCAGACATTGATGGTGACTGTCTGACCACACACAGTCAGTCTTTCAGGGCCTCAGCCTTATGTAGAAAGAAAGAACATTGGACTTAAGAGACAGAAAAACTGAATTCAGGTCCCTGCACTGACATTTACTGAAGATAGTACAGAGATTGCTCTGGGCCTCATTGTCTTCATCTGTATAAAAGAGGGAAATAATACTTGCACTGCCTCAAGGTTCCTATGGAACAAGACTTTGTAAATCATAAAGCCTTGCTGAAATGGGAGCTTACCTTTAAAGGGGCTGGTCAGGTGATTTTCAACAATTCTAGGTGAGGTGGAGATGAAGGACAAATCAGGTGAAAGGGGGCTGTCACCAAAATCAAGTTACTATTTATTAGTGTGCGATGAGCACCATAAACAAAATGATGGGGGTGGTCAGGTAGCACAGCGAGTAAGAGCACCAGCCCCAGTGTTGGGATGACCTGGGGATCGAATCCAGGCTCAAACACTTAGCACCCACCCAGAAACACCTGGCCGTGTAACCTTGAGCAAGTTACTTAACCTCAATTGCTTAGGGGCGGCCAGGTGGCTCAGCAAGTAAGAGCATCAGCCCCAGTGTCGGGATAACCTGGGGATCAAATCTGGGCTCAGACACTTAGCACCACACCCAGAAATAACTGTCCGTGTAACCTTGAGCAAGTTACTTAACCCCAATTGCTTAAAAAAAAGAAAAGAAAAGAAAATGATGGACACATTAGAACCGGGATTCTTAGTCTTCTTTGTAGTGTCACCCTAGGTAAGCTTATGAACCCCTTCTCAAAATAATATTTTAAAATGCGCAAAATAAAATACATAGGATTATAAAGGAAACTAGTTATATTGAAGTACAAATATCAAAATATAATTTAGAAAGATACCATGGCTCTACATTAATAGCCCCTGTTGGAAGATGCTTATAAAAGACCAGATTTTTGGGGAAATTTGCTTCAATGACTTGAAAAGGCAGAGAAATAAGTTACCAGTTTGTTTGACTTTTGTTTACTAGGCTTATTTTAAGTCAGAACAGAATTAGTAGAGGGCATGTGCATTCCCCAGGCAAGGTTTACATATTAAGCAGCCTTCTTGCTGTTCTAGATTGGAAGCTTTGACCCTATACTATAACACACGCAATTAACATTTTTAAAGAATTCTGCATTTTCATGCAATGGAGATTTACAGATTCATATGTAGTAATTATTGTTAAAATAGAAAAATAACAAACAAAATATAATTATAATAATGAATAATAAACAAAATTAAAATAAATCTCTCATAAATAATTATATTATTTATAAATTTTTTCTTACACTCTTTTCAGCTTACTCATGTCCATATATTGGCTTTTGATGGCTATCTCTCTTGTCTAATACTAGTATTATCTCTGGGACTGACTTAAATTTCATTCATTTTTGTGTCTGGAAAAGTGGGCAGTATGATTTCAAAAGATTTGTGCTTGCTTATTGGTATTTTTTTTTTTCAATCTTAGAAAGACAAAGTCTAAAGGACTAGTGGGGCCCACATAAACTAACTTATTAAAATACTCTCTAGGCACCTTCCAGTGGAATTGAAATCAGTTCATTAACTATTTTTTAAGGGCTTATCATTTGCCAGTTGTAGCATCTACTCTCCCTAACTGACAAGTGGATCAAACTACAGGAATTTTCATCTCACTTAAATTTTTATGGTAACAACATTGCACACAAAAGATAGATTTAGATAATGAACCCCTTTTGTTAACCTGTCTGGTTTAATGATCTACTGTGGCTGCATGTTATTCTATTTGTTACTATCTAATCTTTCATATGTCGCTTGTGGAATTTCTTCTTTTAGAGGCAGATAAATTTATAGATTTGCATGACTTTCTAATAGGTATAATACTAATTCCAGATTAATTCTATTTCTGCTTCAACAAGCAGCCAACCATGAAACCTCTCAGAGAAAAGAGGATGCAGAGAGCTCACTTAAGAGCGGGAGGATAAACATGATTCATTAGCCAAAAGAAAAGCTACATGAACCCACTTGTGGAAGAGTCAAAAATATTTTAAAGGTAAGAAAACAAGTTGGTCTTTTTCTTTGCCCTTGCAAGCAATTATATTGTCCTTTCTATAAACTTCGTATATTTTATTTAAATTTTTAAAAGTGCATGCAATGCCTGTATCTAGAATGCATACTGAAAAAAAAGTCTTTTAAATTTGTTATGTAATCAAGATGGAATTTATTGGTGGAAAGTAACTGAAAGATGACTGAAAAATGGCTTATAAGACAGGAAAAGTAAATAAAATAGATAGAAAAGAATAAAAAGACAAGGGATTGTTGATATGTCAATTGATATGAGTAACTATCTTAATTTATATGTTAATATTGCTATCAGACCAATGAAGAGAAAAGCTTACTAAATAGAGTGATCTGAAAGTGGAATGAGCTGTCTCAGAAGATAGTGATTTCCCCATCTCTAGTGGCTGTCAAAAACAGGGTGCATGATAATTTCTAGTTGGTCTCCCTGTCTCAAGTCTCTCTAATCTATCCTCTTCTCAGCTATCAAAGTGATGTTCTTAAAGTACAGTTCTGACGATGTCACCCTTTACTCCATAAACACCCATTGATTCCTTTTACCTCTAGGATTGAATTTTTAAAATAAAATAAAGAAGACATAAATAGAAATAAACATAGAATGACTTTACACACACACACATACACACACACATACATACACACACATTTGTGTCTTATGGTAGCCATCTCTAGTGTGAGAGGGTTGAGTAGAGACGAAAAAAAAATGAAAGTTGATTAACTTTGTTACATATCTAAAATTGTAAATAATAGATTTTGCAGTTTCATGTACAAGCTTATTTTATTCTACTATGTTATGGAAATGCTTGTTTTATTAAATAAATTAAAAATAAAATTTGTTAATTTTTTAAACTTTTAAATAATAAGCCCTTTAAAACCTGGGCTCTTTCTATCTTTCAAGACATCTTGTGTCTTACTGCCCTTCTTGTACTTTGCAATCCAGTGACACTAACTATTGGAATTTTCATTGACTATGTTCCAAACCTGGAATGTTTTTCCTCACGACTTCCTTCAAGTCTCTGTGAAAATCTCATCTTCTTCAATAGGCCTTTCCTAGTCACATTTATTTCCAGTGCCTTTCCACTGAGAATAAAATGTGTGTGTGTGCGTGCATGTGTGTATGTGTATATGTGTGTGTATATATGTGTGTGTATGCATGTATGTACATATGCACATATTAAAGTGTATATGTATGAATATGTATATGTTTGTAGGTAAATCATTATCAGCATGCTTTCTCCCCATTAGAATATGAACTCTTTGAGTGCCTTTCTTTGTAGCTCTAGCACTTAGTGTAGAACTTGAAACTTAGAAAGTGCTTATTAAATGCATTTTGACTTGATTTGTTAACTTCTCAGTGATATTACTGAAATGTCTAATATCCCTGCTGCTCTTGCTAAAAGCTTGTGGTTATTGGCCCTGGATCTAGTTTGGGTGGCTTAATTGCTCAGCATGGCTTGAAACTATCAGGATCTCTATGGCAAAAACACCCTCTCTTTTCACTGTTAGGAGACAGGGCCTCCAGTTTTCCAGAGCTAAGGCTCAGCAAGCAAGCTGTGTCCTGAGGTTGGCATGACAACAGTCTTTTGCTCTCATCCTTTGGATGATCTCAATCACAGCAAAATCCTAGAAGTATTTCACACTAGCATCAGGAGGTCCCTGAGCTTCGACAAACACCTGCAGTACTCGTGTTCCAGTGATGAAGTCCTGTTGTGAATCAAACGTCTCATTCTTTCCATTAAACTTCATTGTCAGGGATACAGTTCACTACATAGCCATCGATATAAGTATTGAGATTTGCCCCCCACTGCCTCAGGTCTCCTTGGTATTAGAGGACACCTTGGCACAAGTGTCTAGTTTCCCTCTTCCAGTGCAATAAAATGTGTTGCTTATAACCATTATTAGTTCTTTTGTTTTGTTTTATTTTATTTTCAGAGTTGACTATAGTTTTAACCCAATCCCAAATTGTTTTCTTAGTAGATGAATTAAATAGAAGCTCCACTACACATTAAATCCATTTGTATGTCTGTTTTCTCACAGCCCTTTCAATACAGTTGTATGGTACTTTATAGGGCATCTAGTGCCACTCATCTGGTATCTATGAAATATATGTGTGTGTGTGTGTGTGTGACAAGAAAGAGAAAGATACTTATGCATATATATATACATATATATATATATATATATATACTTTGTTTTAAATCATATCTGACTTCTTGTGATCACATTCAGTATTTACTTGTGAAAGATGTAGTAGTAGTTTGCCATTTTATTCTCCAGCTCATTTTATTTATTTGTCTGTCTGTCTGTCTGTCTGTCTGTCTGTCTGTCTATCTATCTATCTATATCAGTTTGCCTGTCTGTTTGTTTATTTATTTATTTTGCTTTCTGGACGGGGGAAGGTAGAAAATTGGGGTTAAGTGACTTTCCCAAGGTCTCACGGCTAGTAAGTGTTAAGTGTCCAAGGCCAGATTTGAACTCAAGTTCTCCTGACTCCAATGCCAGTGCTCTATTCACTGTGCCACCTAGCTGCCCTTCAGCTCATTTTATAGATAAGGAAACTGAGGCAAACATCATTATGTGACTTTCCCTGGGCCACATAGCTAGTAAGTGTCTGAGGTCAAATTTGAAGTCAGGAAGATGAATCTTCCTGATTCCAGGCCTGGCATGCTATCCACTCTGCCACCTAGGGGTGTGTGTGTGTGTGTGTGTGTGTGTGTGTGTGTGTGTGTGTGTGTGTGTGATTATACACAAAAATACATATATGAGAGAGAGAGCACACTTTACCATATTAGGTAAATCAATCAATCAGTGGGGATTTATTGAATAAAATTACCTGTCAGGTTCTCTGCTAAGTACTAAAAATACAGTGTAAAAACAAAAATATAATTCCAGTCCTCCATGTGCTTACATTCTAATGGGGGAAATAATTTAAAAATCTAGGGTTGTCTATAAGATACATACAAAGTAGCTAGAAGGTCACCTTAGAGGGGAGGCACTTCTTGGTTGGGGGACTAGAAGTAGAATCCTGCATAAGATGATCTTTTTTTCTTGTATCATTCATTTTATAAAATATATTAGAAGAACAGATAAAATACTTGAAGTTACATAATAACTAGAATTGAAAAAGAACTTTGAATAAAATATAAATTAATTGGACACATCACTATATTTGTCACATGTTAGGCATATTTCTAAAAATATGTTTTATTTTCTTTGCTAATTAAATGGTTATTTGGAAAAAAAATCCTTCAAGATGCATGCAATTTCTATTTGTTTGTTTCCTGGAAGAACAAGATGATTCTTAAACTGAATATTGAAGGAATCCATGGATTCAAAGCATGGAAATAAGGATGGAAAGCATTACAGGCATGAGGGATAGATAATGTAAAGGCAAAGATATGGTATATGGAAGAAAAACAAGCCAAAATGGTTGAATTATAAAATTTATTGAAAACAGTACTGTGGGGGTAAAACTCAAAAGACAGGAAGGGAACAGGGTGAAAGGAACTTTGAAAGACAAAGAGAAAAATGTATATTTAAAATTTGAGACAATAGAAAGACTGAAGCAAGTGGTGGAAGTAATGATCAGACCATGAAAATGCTAGACCTAGGTTTTAGGAAAATCATTTTGGCATGTGTGAGAGGATAGACTATAATGGAGTGAAACTTGAGACAAGGACACCAATCATGGACTATTACAATAGTTCAAATGGTCAGGATCTGAACCGTGGTGGTATCTGTGGGAATAAAGAATGAGAAACTACAGTAGAGAAGTTTTTAGAGACAAAATAATAAGATTTGAGGGGGTGGAGTCAAGATGGCAGAGTAGAAATAGGACTTCTGCCAGGCTCCGGCTCTCACATAATCCAATTCATGTAAAAGTTGACTCTGAAGAAACTTTGGAGCTACAGGAACCATCAAAATGACACAGAGAAGCTAACCTACCACTGAGGACAGCCTGGAAGGCTGGCAACAAGTAGCCAACACAGTGCTCTGAGAGCCAACCCAGGCCCTGCAAGATCCAGAGGTTTTACCTCCAGGGTAGGCCTGACCAGCCACCGGCTGTAGGGACTTCAGATCACCAGTAACTGTGGTGGTTTCCAGAATTATCATCACATAGATGCTAAGGACAAGGTGAGATGTCAGTGCAATATGGATTTTAGGATTCAGTAGTTGGGAGTACAGTCAGCCTCTGCCACCATGGTGAGAAGAAGCTGAAGAACCGCAGCTGTGCAGCCACTGCCATGGCAACTTCACCTCCTGGTCTGCAATTTGTAGGGGGACCAAGCAACCATTCTGAGGGGTAATCACTTTTGCTTTAACATGCTTGGATCTGGACTGCTCTCTAGGGTCAAGGTCCTGGGGTGTGTGACCAGCTTGCAAGAGTGTGAGAAGGCTTCAGAGAGGGTACCCAAGTAATAGCTTCGGAAGCTGAGAAAACCCAAGCATTTGGTACGAAGCTGCTCTGTCTGGGAGCAGAGTCCTACTGTGGCAAAAAGCCCAAAAGTCAAGCAATTGAGTTCCAACATGAGCAAATGAGGGAAGCAAAGTAAATGAAGAAAACCAACTTTACACTCCTATTTGGGGGACAAAAAGGATCAAAGCATGGAACAGGAGGAAGACAGTGAAATCAGAACTCCTGCACCAAAAGCTTCCATGAAAAATATGAACTAGTTATGTGCCACAGAGGACCTTAAAAAGGATTTTGTAAACCAAATAAGAGAAGTGGCGGAAAAATTGGGAAGAGAAGTGAGAATGATGCAAAAAAAAAATTATGAAATGAGATTCAATAACCTGATTGAAGAAAATA
Organism: Petaurus breviceps papuanus; assembly: GCF_028583685.1. NCBI lineage: Eukaryota > Metazoa > Chordata > Mammalia > Diprotodontia > Petauridae > Petaurus > Petaurus breviceps. The sequence goes on from NW_027185809.1 coordinate 20,603,794, forward strand.
ACACCTTAAAAAATAGACTAACTCAAATGGCAAAAGAGGTTCAAAAATGCAATGAGGAGAAGAATTCCTTAAAAAGCTGAATTTGCCAGAGCAATGCAGTGATATAAGTCAATACCAAAAGACTCATGATGGAGAGAAATGTCTGCATCCAGAGAAAAAACTAGAAAGAACTGAGTTTATATCCAGATGGAAGCAAAATACCTGATATTTTTCCTTTTCTTGTTTAGTTTTATGTCCTCTTTATCATTCTATGTTATACAATCTGTCTTTATAACTTGACTAATGTGTAATGTGAAAGTATTTACAGATCCTTTACTTCACTATACGCCGCCATGGGTGGGAAGGGCGGGAGGTAGACAAAATGTGAAACTCAAGGAATTGTGGAATTGAATCCTGTAAACTAAAAGTACACAAAAATATTAATTAAAAAAAAGAAAAAGGAAGAGGAAATTGAATTGTCTTCACAAATTAATAACAAATCACAGATGAAGAAGAAATAAAAGAAATTAGAAACTTTTTATCTGATTGTGTGCCAATAATCTCCACAACCTGAATAATCTCTACATCAATGAAATTGTTATTTCACCCAAATTATCAGAACAACAAACAGAGAATTTAAATATATGAATCTCAGTAAAAGAAAATTAGATAAGCCATAAATAAACTTCCAAATTTGGGTACAGTGAAACAGAACTTGATGGGTCAAATACTTAATGAACAATGGATTCCAATATTAAAAAAGCTCTTTAAAAATAAAAAAAAGTAATCCTGCTAATTCTTTCTCTGATAATAATATGATTTCAATACCTAGACTATGGATAATCAAAATATAAAAAGAAAGCTGCAGAGCAATATCCTTAAAGAACATCAATGCAAAAATTTTAATTAAATTTTACCAAAGAGACTAGAGCAATAAATTGCAATATATATAGCAACATGTTGCAAAGATTATGCCTTATGAACAGTCAGGATTTAGAACCAAGATTGCCGCACTAGTTCTATGTTAGGGAAACTATAAGCATAATCTATTATATTACCAACAATAACAACAAAAATATGATTTTATCAATAGATATAAGAAAGTTGTTTGTCAGAATGTACCATCATGTGTACAATGAAAGTCTGTGAGCCTATTATCAATGGTGCAGGAAGTTGCCATTTCAATTAACTCATGGACCCTTGATGCTTAATACAATAATGCATCCTACTTCACAGAGTTATAGAGAAATCACTCTGTGAATTATAATGTCTTATGCAAATGGGAGTAGTTCTTGTGAAGCCCAGTATGTTGTATGCCAAGACCAAAAGAGGCCTGAAGGCCCCATGCTATCCCCAATTTGAAGAATACAAAAGTTGGAAACCTGGGCTCCTTAGTAGAATTACTGATTCACACTAAGTTATTCTTGACTCTGGTCTTCATAAAATAACTACAGATAATTAGTGGATATTAACAATAAACTTGGGGGGAGGGGGAGAGTAGAGCCAAGATGGAGGAACAGAAGCAGTAACTTTTCTAAGCACATGCATGAATCCTTTCACTGAACTTCAAAAAATGAATCTGAGAGCATTTTAGAGTGACAGAATCAATTAGGAGACAGAGCGTGGCAGATTACCAGCCCAGAAAAGTGCCCACGCAGGTCTGGGCAGAGGGACTGCTAAGCACGTGGGGGCTGCACTAGGTAGGCTATGTGAAGTCTGTCTGCTCCTCATTTCTTATACCAAAATAGCATACCATTACATTCATATACCACAACTTGCTTAGCCATTCCTCAATTGGTGGGCATCCCCTTAATTTCCAATTCTTTGCCACCACAAAAACAATATTTTTGTACATACAGGTCTTTGTCCCACTTCTATGATCTCTTTCAGATACAATCCTAGAATTGACATTACTGGGTCAAAGGGTATGCAACTATTTATAGTCCTTTGAGCATAGTTGCAGATTGTTCTCAAGAATGATTGAATCAGTTCACATCTTCACCAATAATGCATTAGTTTTCCAGTTTCCCACATCCTCTCCAGCATTTGTCATTTTCCTGTTTTGTCAATTTAGCCAATCTGACCAGTGAGATATGGTACCTCAGAGTTGTTTTGATTTGCATTTCTCTAATTGATAGTGATTTAGGTGGGTGGAGCCAAATGGTACAACAGAAGCAGTAAGTTTTCTAAGCACCTCCATGAATCCAGTCACTAAACTTTAAAATGTGAATCTGAACATATTTTGGTGTGTCAGAATCCACTGGGAGACAGAGCGTGGTAATACAGCCCAGGATAGTGTCCACATGGGTCAGGGCAGGGGGAGCATGGAGCACTCAGGGGCTGCACCAGCCCAGACTAGAGAGCAGACTACAACAGAGCAAGAAGGAGCCCTAGCCAGCAGAATCCCCCACCCAAAGGTCATTTGCAGCCATCTCGCCAGCATCTCACCAAGGGATCCAATGATCCCTTGGAACTGGGTAAGAGATGCTCAGGGCCCTCAGCAGAGACAGCAGCTTCTCCTGAGGCTTTCAGCCCCCAACCTGGAAGTTTAACAATCACCTGCCTGATTTTCCAGGGGCCAGGATGGCAAAGTAAACTCTGACTGCTCTGATTTTCCCTTCCTGACAAAGAAAACCCAGACATAAAGGTCCCACCTAGAGTGAAATCCTGAAATGGCAGAAATAGCCTCAGGCTTAGGAGTCACTTAGAAAGGGTGTAACTGAGGCAGTAAGGAATCTGAAGAGAAGAGTGTGAGGGACCCCAACAATGTCCACCGCACGTGACTTGCAAAAGCCTGCCTGAGCTGTAACCCAGGGTCACAGAGGCAGAAATCTGAAGCAGCCAAACCACCCTTCCCCCACAGATTATTCTCTGTGCTTCAGGGTAAATCAGGGAAACACTGAGAATAGTGATTTAGAGCATTTTTTTCATATGCTTATATATATTTTTAATTTCTACCTCTGAAAATTGCCTATTAATATCCTTAGACATTTTATCGAATGTGGAATGACTTGTATTCTTATAGATTTCATTAAGTTCTCTGTATAATTTATAAATGATGCCTTTAGGGGAGGCTAGGTGGTACAGTGAAAAGAGCACCAGCCCTGGATTCAGGAGGACCTGAGATCAAATTTGACCTCAGACACAACACAAAACTAGCCATGTGACCTTGGGCAAGTCACTTAACCACAATTGCCCTACCTACCCCCCCAAAAGCAAAAAAAAACAACAAAAAAAAACTAGAAAAATAAATGAGGCCATTATCAGAGACATTGGTTGTAAAAATTCTTTCCCAATTTCCCACTTCCCTCTTAATCTTGGTCACATTGGTTTTGTTTGTACAGAAACTTTTTAATATACTGTAATCAAGATTATCCATTTTGCATGTTATAATGCTTTCTAATTCTTGTTTGGTCATAAAGTCTTCCCTTCTCCATAAATCTGACAGGTAAACTATTTCTTGCTTTCCCAGATTGCTTATAGCACCAGCCTTTATACCTAATTGTGCACCCATTTAGATTTGATTTTGGTATACAGCATTAGAAAATGGCCTATACCTATGCCCAGTTTCTGCCATACTATATTCCAGTTTTCACAGGAGTTTTTGTCAAGTTGTGTTTTCTTATCCCCAAACCTGTGTCCTTGCAATTGTTGAACAGTAGATTGCTATAGTCTTTGAGTGCTGACTGTTCTTTACCCAATATATTCCATTGATCCATTATAATTTTTTGGTGAATTGATTAGTATGGCACTAAATATGTAATTTATTTTAGGTAAAATTATCATTTTTATTATGTTAGCTCAACCCAGCCACAAGAAATTGATGTTTTACAATTAATTAGATCTGACTTTATTTGTGTGAGAAGTGTTTTGTAGTTGTTTTCATATAGGTCCTGGGTTTGTTTTGGCAGGTAGATTCCCAAATATTTTATATTGTCTACAGTAAATTTTAATGGGAATTCTCTTTCTATCTTTTGCTGTTGGATTTAATTAGAAATATACAGGAATGCCAAGGATTTATATCCTGCAACTTTGGCAAATTTATTTATTGTCTCAAGTAGTTTTTTACTTGATTCTCTAGGACTCTCTAAGTATATCATCATAGCATCTGCAAAGAGTGATAGCTTAGTCTCTTTTTTGCCTAATTTGAGACCTTCCATTTCTTCTTATTCTCTAATTGCTACTGCTAACATTTCTAGTACAATACCGAATAAGAGGGGTGATAGTGGACATCATTGTTTCACCCCTGATCTTCTTGGAAATGGTTCTAGTTTATCCCCATTACATACAATACTTACTGATAGCTTTAAAAAGATGCTACTTATTATTTTAAGGAAGACTCCATTTATTCCTATAATTTCTCTTGTTTTTAATAGTAATGGATGTTGCATTTTGTCAGTAGCCTTTTCTTCATCTATTGATATAAGCATGTGGTTTCTGCTGGTTTTATTTTTGATATGATCAATTACACTGATATTTTTCCTAATATTTAACCATCCTTGCATTCCTATAATGAAGTCTACCTGATTATAGTATATTATTCTTGTGATAAGTTGCTGTAGTTTTTCTGCTAATATTTTATTTAAAATTTTTGCATCTGTATTCATGAAGGAGATTGGTCTATAATTTTCTTTCTCCATTTTTTTCTTTTCCTGATTTAGATATCAGTAGCATATTTGTGTCATACAAAGAATTTTGTAGGACTCCTTCACCAATTTTCCCAAATATTTTATAGAGTATTGGCATCATTTTTTTCTTTAAAAGTTTGATAGAATTCACTAGTAAATCCATCTTGCCCTGGAGATTTTTTCATAGAGAGTTTGCTGATGCCTTGTTTGATTTCTTTTTCTGAGATGGAGTTGTTTAAATTGGTAAATCATTATTACAGGTTGTAGGACTATGCAAAGAATGCTTCTCAGATGTCAATCAGACAGGCCAAAGAATGAGGGATAAGTTATGGACTGATCAGGACTTGAGAAGAAAGGTAAGAAGGGGGAGGAGCCAAGATGATGGAGTAAAAGCAAGAACCTGCTTAAGCTGCTGCACAAATGACCTCCAAAACCTGTAAAATTTTAGAGCTACAGAACCCACAAAGTGACAGAGAGAAACAAATCTCCGACTGAAGGCAGCTTGTCAGGCTGAAAGAAAGGGTCTATCACAGCAGACTGGGAGCTGAGCACAGTCCTGCATGAGCCACACCAACCCTGAACCAGGGTGTCCCAGACTAGTGGCTCAGACTAGGAGCCCAGACCAGATTGAGAAGACTTCAGAAGAATGAATCACCAGAAGCTGTGGTAGTTTATATACTTCTCAATCCATAAACAGCAAAGAGAAAGTAAAAGGTCATTAAGAAACTCTGTTGGAACTGGGTGAGAGAAGAGCACTGCCCAGTCCCTGGCCCTGGAGAGTCAGAGGTGGCAGAGACCTAGCAGTGGCAGTTGTGGCCTCAGGCCTACTTCTGGACCTCCTGACCTAAAGATTGGAGGGGGACCAAGCAACCACAAAGAGGGAAATTGCTCTTGTTTGACCTGTTTGGATCTGGGTTGCAGTCTGGGTGATGGTTCTGGAGTGAAGAATGCTAGTGTGCCAGATTTGTGGTGGCTGTAGGGAGGTCACCTTCCTTGTAGATCTGACAACATTTTCAAAAAGCCAAGCAATTTGGGACACAGCTCTCTTAACTCTGCAAGCAGAGTTCTACTGTGGCAAAGAGCTCAAATGTCAAGTAATTGGCTAGCAAGATGAGCAAGCAGAGGAAGCATTATAAGACCATAGAGTTTTTTTGAGGGATAAAAAGGAACAAAACATGGAACAAGACAAACACAAAAAAGTCAAAACTCCTGTATCAAAAGCTTGCAAGAAAAATTTGAACTGGTTACAGGCCATGGAGGAGCTCAAGAAGGATTTTGAAAATCAAGTAAGAGAAGTGGAGGAAAAACTGGGAAGAGAAATGAGAATGATGCAAGAAAATCATGAAAAGTGAGTCAACAGCCTGCTAAAGGAGACCTGAAAAATACTGAAGAAAATAATAACTTAAAAAGTAGATTAACTCATGGCAAAAGAGTCCCAAAAAGCTAATGAGGAAACAAATGCCTTAAAAAGATATATTGGCCAGATGGAAAAGTAATTTCAAAAACTCACCGAAGAGAATAATATCTTAAAAATTAGATTGTAGTAAATGGAAGCTAATAACTTCATGAGAAATCAAAATATTATAAAAGAGATCCAAACAAATGAAAAAATAGAAGTCAATGTGAAATATCTCATTGGAAAAACCACTCACCTGGAAAATATTTCCAGAAGATATAATTTAAAAATTATTGCATTATCTGAAAGCTATGACCAAAAATAGAGCCTAGAATTCATCCTTCAAGAAATTCTCAAGGAAAATTGCCTTGATATTCTACAACAAGAGGGCAAAATAGAAAGAATTAATCAATCACCTCTTGAAAAAGATTCCCAAAGAGAACTCTTAGGAATATTATAGCCAAATTCCATAGTTTCCAGGTCAAGGAGAAAATATTACAATCAGTCGGGAAGAAAAATACATTGAGTAAAATGGAAAGACAGTCAGGATTACACAAGATCTAGCAGCTTCTACATTAAGGGATCGAAGGACTTGTAATATGATATTCTGGAGGTCAAAGGAGCTAAGAGTAAAACCAAGAATCACCTACCCAGTAAAACTTAGTATAATGCTTCATGGGTAGATATTGTCATTCAAAGAAAGAGAGGATTTTTAAGTATTCTTGATGAAAAAAAAAGAGAGCTGAACAGAAAATTTTAATTTCAAATACAAGAAGCAAAAGAAGCATAAGAAGGTAAACAAGAAAAATAAATCATGAGGAACTTATTAAAATTGAACTATTTACATTCTTACATGGAAAAATAATTAATGTGACTCATGAGACATTTCTCAGTATGAGGATAGTTGAAGTAAATATATGTGTGTGTGTATATATATATATATTCATACATATGTATGTATATGTGAATACATAAATATATGTATGTATAGGAGGGTGTATGTGTGAATTAATACATATGAGAGTCGGTTTAAAAACATGTCCAAGTATACATAGACAGAGGGCACAGCATTAGTTGAATAGGACAGCATGATATCTAAAAAGTAAAATTAAGAGGCAAGAGAGGAATAGGATGAGAAAGGGAGAGATAGGATAGTGTTAATTATCTCATATAAAAGAGTCAAAATAAAACTTTTAACAATGGAGAGGAAGTGCAGCAATGTGAAAGGGAATGGGTCAAACTTACTCTCATTGGATTTTGCTTAAGGACACACTCAATTTGGTATCTTAACCTACAGGAAAGTAGGGGGCGTGGTGGGGATAAGGGAAGGGGAAATAAAAGGGAGAGGAAAGAGGGGCAGAAAATTTGTCACTCCAAATCTTGTGGAAATGAATGTGGAAAATGAAAAATGAATTAATTAAAAATTATTTTTTTAAAAAAGAAATATGAAAAAAACCATATAGTGCCTCTTGCCTTTGGAAAGATAGGAGAGTTGGCATAGAGTAGAACATCTGGGGATAGAACAAAGAAGAAGTGGAGAAGAAGTGGGAATTTTGTATGGCCAACAGGAAGGGGACAAAGTCTGATGTCCACTTCTCAAAGGTAGGACCAAGTGAGACTTTGAACTGACCATGATGTGTTTGTGATGAACTTGCTGTGCTTGTAATGACCATGCTCCTGCAGATCAGAGTCATGCATCTCAGTTCTAAATCCCACAGTGAGAGAGGAAGTGGTTAGGTGTCCAGCATGTGTCAGAAATAGTAAAGGACAGTTTAAGGGCATTCAAAGGGTTAAGTGATTAGGGAAATATATATAACAAGATGACACCCATATGTTTAGGATAATAGAAAACTTCCCATTGTGTCTTCAATGACATTTAAGGTGTTGTCTAGATTATGATCCACCTTTACCATTTAACCTCTCAGTTTTCTAGGCAATTATAAGACACTGAAAAAAAGTAACCCATGTTGATAAAAAGAATTTCTTCATCTGGGATGGTTCCTTTCTTTTTTTTTTCATTTTATTTATTGATTTTTAGTTTTCAATATTCATTTCCACAAGATTTTGAGCTACAAATTTTTCTCCCCATCATTTCCCTATCCCAAACCCCCAAATAGTGAGCCTACTGAATACCCCTTCCCCCAATCTGTTCTCTTTTATATCCTTCCCCACCCCCCCAAACTTTCTAGTACAGCAAGATGGATTTCTATACCCCAGTGCCTGTATATCTTATTTCCCTCTTGCATGCAAAAAAGGAATTAAAAAAAAAAACATTTGTTTTTGAAACTGTGAGTTCCAGAGTCTTTCCCTTCTCCCCTCTTCACTCACCCCCACTGTGAAGACAAGAAGTTCAAAATAAGTTGTACATGTGTAGTTATGCAAAACATTTCCATAGTAATTATCTTGTGAAAGACTAACTATATTTCCTTCCATGCTATTCAGTCCCCCACTTACACTATTTTCTAAATTGACCCTATCCCTTTTCAAAAATGTTAGCTTCTAACTACCCTCTCCCCCAATCTGCCCTCCCTTCTATCATCCTCCCCTATTATCCCCTTCTCCCCTGCATTCCTGTAGGATAAGATACCCAATTGAATGTGTATGTTATTCCCTCCTTAAGCCAAATTCAATGAGAGTAAGGTTGATCCATTCCCTTTCACCTTCTTGCTCTTCCCATCCGTTGAAAAAGTGTTCTCTTGCCTCTTTTATATGAGATAATTTACCCTAACCTTTCTCTCCCTTTCTCCTTCTCCCAATACATTCCTCTCTCACCTCTTAATTTAATTTTTTTAGATGTCATCCCTTCATATTTAACTCATCCTCTGCCCTCTATGTATACATGTTCATGCATATGCACATGCTCACATATATATTTATGCACACATACACCCTCTTATACATTTATATGTATGTATGTGTGTAGTGTATGTATAAATATATACACACACACATACATACATATTCCCTTCAAGTCTCCTCATATTGAGAAAAGTCTCATGAGTTACAATTATCATTTTCACATTAAGGAACATAAATAGTGTAACTTTTATATGTTCCTTATGATTTTTTCCTGTTTACCTTCATATGCTTCTCTTCTTTCTTATATTTGAAAGTCAAATTTTCTGTTCAGCTCAGTTTTTTCGTCAAAAATGCTTGAATATAATCTATTTCATTGAATGAGCATATTTTACCTTGAAACATTATACTAAGTTGTGCTGGGTAGGTGATTCTTGCTTTTCATCTTAGCTCCTTTGATGTCCAGATTATCATATTCCAAGCCCTTCTATCCCTTAATGCAGAATCTGCTAGATTTTGTATACTGATAGTGTTTCCAGAATTCTTAATTTGTTTCTTAGTGATTGCTTGCAGTATTTTCTCCTTGACGTTGGAACTTTGCAATTTGGCTATAATATTCCTAGGAGTTTTATTTTTAGGATCTTTTTCAAGAGGTGAAAAGTGAATTGTTTCCATTTCTATTTTGCCTCTGGTTCTTGAATATCAGGGCAATTTTGCATGAAAGACGGTCTCTAGACTCTTTTTTTTTTATCATTGCTTTCAGGTAGTCCAATAATTTTTAAATTGTCTCTCCTGGATCAATTTTCTAGCTCAGTGGTTTTTCCAATGAGATATTTCACACTGCTTTCTCTTTTTTCATTTTTTTTTTTGGATCTGTTTTATAGTATCTTGATTTCTCATAAAATCATTAGCTTCCAATTGCTCCAATATCATTTTGAAGGAGTTAATTCTCTTCAGTGAGTTTTTGAAATTCCTTTTCCATCTGAAAAGTCAGCTTTTTAAGGCTTTATTATCCTCACTGACTTTTTGGTCTTCTTTTGCCATTTGGGTTAGTCTATTTTTTAAAGTGTTATTTTCTTTAGTATTTTTTGAGTCTCCTTTAGCAGGCTTTTGAGTCCCTTTTCATGATTTTCTTGCATTATTCTCATTGCTCTTCCCAACTTTTCCTCCACTTCTCTTACTTCATTTTCAAAATCCTTCTTGTGCTTCCCCATGGCCTGTAACCAGTTCACATTTTTCTTGTAAGCTTTTGATGCAGGATTTCTGACTTCATTGTCTTCCTCCCATTCCATGTTTTGATCCTTTTTGTCCACAGAAAAAGGATTCTATACTCTGTTTGTGCTTCCATTGCTTGCTCATATTGCTAGCTAATGACTTGACTTTTGAACTCTTTGCCATGGTATAACTCTGCTTAATTTCTGGCGTTTTTGCAGCTGCCACGGTTATTAGGAAGGAGCCACAAGCTCTGACATCCAAGCAGGTCAAAACAAAAGAGATTACCCTCTGAATAGTCGCTTGTTCCCCCTGCAATCTGAAGGCCAGTAGCTCTATAAACAGCCGTAGGCAAACAGCTGCATCAGTCATGCCTCCTCAACTTCTTGCCCTAGGGACAGGGACTGGTACCAGTTCTTCCTTCACCCAGTTCAAACAGAATTCCCAACTGACCTTTTACATTCTCTTTGCAGTTTATGGGTTGAGAAATCTAGGAATTGCCACACTTGCTGGTGATTCACTCTCCGTATTTCTGCTTTTGCCACCCCTTTTTGGGGCCACCCTGGGGCCAGAACCATGTAGCTTCCTGGGACTTTGCTAAGCTCCCAGGTACTGCAATAAACCTTAACTCTCGGCCTGCCAGGCTGCCTTCAGGGGGAGAATTTTTTCTCTCTGTCTCTTTGTGAGTGCCACAGCTATAAAATTTGTTTACAATCATTTTTTTACAGGTATTGAAAGTGGTTGGAACCAGAGACCATACCAAGTTTGGGTTTTTTCTCTGCCATATTGGCTTCGCCCCTCCTGGGACTTTTCTGAACTGTTAAATTCCATCAGTTAAATTCCTATGTCTTTATGTTACACATCTTTATGTCCATGTCACACTATACATATGCTATATGTAATATTTTCTGTATATGTATGTATACATGCATGTAAATGGAAACTAATGAAAGGGAACTCATTTCTCAGAGCTTACACTTAGTGTTCTACCTGCTGCCAACCCAGGCAGAAAGTCTGGTTTGCCAGGTTCTTGAAATGAATATTCTTGCTGTTCAGTCATTTCTGTCACCTTTGACTCTTCATAACTCCTTTTGGGGTTTTCTTGGCAAAGATACTGGGATGATTTGCAATTTCCTTTTCCAATTCATTTCATAGATGAGGAAACTGAGAAAAGCAAAGTTAAGTGACTTACCCAGGGTCACACAACTAATAAGTGTGTGAGGCCAGAATTGAACTCAGGTCCTTCTGACTGCAGGGCCAGACCTCTATCCACTGCACCACCTAGCTGCCCTTCTATAAATTTATAGTTTATAGTTTAACACATACTTCAAAGGTCCTTCTAACAATTCAGAATATGTGTGAGTATTCTGTGGTCGCTTGCTTTCTCCCTTCATGTTTCATGGTGAAGAAGAGCTTTTTAATTGTCTGCTGAGCTGGAATTTAGTGTGCATACACAAGACATAAACAAGTCAAATGTTATTCTCCATTAACTGGTGGTGAGAGAGGGAAGCAATTCTCCAAGCCTTTTGGTGGCATGAGCCACATTGGGCCCACATTCCTTCACCTGGGTTGCCAAGTCATTTGCACATGCTCTATCTCTGTTGGGTTTATTCTTTCCTCATCTTAGGTGAAGGAATATTAGAGCAGAAATTACCAGGTAGTGACCTTATAAGCTTTGAAAGATTGTAGAACCTCCAGAGATCTACTATCTAAATGCTGTAAGAAGATATCTCTACAGAGTAACCTCATCTGTGGAAAAACCTGGCAGCTGGTTGTCTACTATGACAATGGAATACTTATTCATCAGCCACACACAGAAGGGAACACAGTATAAGGAGGAATGTTGAAGCCACTTTAATTTTGAGCCCATTATCCCCAGTGACCAAGTTGGGAGAGGGGGAAGATGTTTTTGTTTTCAAATTTTGTAATGCCAAGCAAAGACAACTTCCCAAGTTTCAAAATATCAGCATAACTTCTTTCCATTTTATTCAGTGACAAATTAAAAACAGAGGAAATAAAAATATAGCATAATTCAAAATATAGCATTCACCAAGTATAATTCAGTAATTACCATGTACTACCTCACCCCTGGACATTACATTCGTTTAGTCAATCATAAAGTCTGTCTTCTAAGTACTACTCCAGCCCTGGGCAGTACATTCATTTAGTCCATCACAAAACCCCTCTTCTCAAGTGGATATTAGTTTCAAATCATAAGCAAAGTACATTCATTTGGTCAGTCACAGAGCATAAAAAAGTCAAAAGTTTCCCACCCTTGGATCACAACTGAATAGGCCATCTACCCCACAGTTTCAACAAGCTTAAGCACAACATTTAATATGCAAAGAGAGGTCTTTTCTTCATCTTGACCCGAGGCAAGTTCTCAGCAATATTTTTTCCTGGGGAGACAAAGCTTAGCAAGGCCACAAGATACATTGCCAGTGTCCTCATTAATTCATTCTCTGTCTGCAGAACAGTCCTAGGACCCCTGAAAACATTAGCAAAACCCTCTTCCAGGATTTCTGTAAACATACAACAAGAAAATCCTTCTTCAGGCTTCTGAACCAACAGCAAGGTTCCAGGACCACTTCAACAACAGAACTGTCCTTCACCAGTGGATGAATCTGGCAAAACAACATCAAAACAGACAAAGTACCAGCATAACAGCCATGTCTCCTCAGTCCTTGGCAGCTCAGGGTGGCAGCTCTCAAAATTCCTGGGCAGTTCAAACTGGCCCTCAGCAATCCTCTCTGTCTCTCTCTGCCTCCATGATGCTTCTTCCAAAAAAAAATTCTTCTGCCTCACTCTCTGCTTGTACCTCATTAAATTCACGTCACCAGATCCTCCCAGTTCAGCCCTCTCTTTTCACTTCAACAAGTTCATACCACAAGTGGGATTCACAAGCTCTGGGTTTTAACACAATTAATCCCCAAACCAAGCCAATAAAGTGGATCTTTAAATTCCATTACTATTACAAATTTCTTTTCTTGCTTTATCATTGCAGTATGTATGCCTTTGTAAGAGTAAATAAATGTTTGCTATTAATAATATTGAAGCTAAACGATTTGTTGTTGTTATTTTTGTCATTTCAGTCATGTTTAACTCTCTGTGACCCCACTTGTGATTTTCTTGACAAAGATCTGAAATCATTTGCCATTTCCTTCTCCAGCCTATTTTACATATGAAGAAATGGGGGTAGGGGCGGACAGCTAGCACAGCGAGTAAGAACACCAGCTCCAGTGTTGGGATGACTGAGGGATCGAATCCGGGCTCAGACACTTAGCACCCACCCAGAAATAACTGGCTGTGAAACCTTGAGCAAATTACTTAACCCTGATTGTTAAACAAACAAACAAAAAAGAAATGGGGGCAAACAGAATTAAGTGACTAATCAGGCTTACACAGCTAGTAAGTGTCTGAGACCAAAATTGAACTTAAGAAGATGAGTCTTCCTGATTTCAGGTCCAGCACTCTATCCACTGTACCACCTATCTGTCTAAATAATTTATTAAATGAGGCTAAATTATATTGGGGCATTATTCACTGGTGGAGAGTTCACTGATTGGAGACATAAGCTTTAGAAGAACCCCATTATCTTTAATAGGTTCCCTCAGGTCCTTGAGAGAAAGATATATTTCACTTTAGATAACCCACCTACTAATGCACATGAGGTTTGAGTAATTCCACCAGTCTTCATGAATGAATACATGCATGATATATAGCTACAAGTTTTATATATATATATACACACACACACATATATACACATATATAAACATGCAAATATGTATGCACATTGTGTGTATCTGTGTGTATGTATGTATGTGTGTATGTATGTGTATATATGTATACTTTTTCATTTGAATATAAAGACATACCTATACATGTATAGAACATGGGTCAGGTATGGAGCTGATGGAAGAAAATGCAAAAAAAAAAGTGATCCTGGAAAAAATATAATGAAATACATTTCTTTCATTGTGGTAAAAAAAAATGTGGTAGTTGCTATGAGAAAATACTGCATATTTGGTCTGACAAGTTGTTTTTTTTTAATTTATAATTTTACTTTTTTTTGGTCATTATGAGAAATTCAATCCAAAAAGAATTGGTTGGAAAATGTTTGCCACATAAAGAAAAGAACCTATAATTAAAATATCCTTTTTTAAAAGAAATAAAATTATTCAGAGCACATATTTATTCATTGTAGATCAGAATTTTCTCCTTGATATACAAAGAACAGTACATTATATTATAAGGAATTGGTCATCTGTTCCAATCTAAATATAGATTATACTGTTTTGATATAAATTATTTGACCTATTATTAATTCTACTGGCATAGTCACAAGGTTAAATGCTATTGAGATCAAAATCATATCCACAGAGTTCCTGAGAACTGTGATTAAAGGCATAAAACTGAATGTAACTTGCTTTTATTTCCAATTATCTATCGCTGTTAAGAAGTCTCCAGTAGATTTTGACTACATTTCCCATGTTTTTAAGATACTAGTGTATGTTAGTGAAATTCAACAACATATTACAAGCCTGATATTAGAGCCCAATCATTAAAACCAAAAAGAGAGTTTAAAGCAATAAAAGAACAAGATAAATAAATTTGATTGCCTGGGTGTGACTATTTAACAATAGTTCTTACTTTTCATAAAATTAAATTATATAAACTAAGTACTGACCAATGATTTACTCTGAAGCAATCTTCTCTATAAATCAAATCAAACATGCTGTTATACACAAAAGTTAATAAACCAGAGTTGGCTTTTCCTCTTTGACATCTTTAGTATGAAAATACCTATCAAGCAAGAATGAGGGATGTTGTCACTTCTGGTAAATCAAAGTAATATGTCTAAGTCATCAAAATGTCTTAAGCTATCATCATTAGCATTTAACATTTTTTTGATTTCTAGAATGCATTGCTGTCAAGATAGTCTATCCTTCAAATTGCTGCTTCAGGCAACCTTCTGTTCTTGGCTCTATTTCATAATCATACAACTCTCAACTTAAGAACTGTGGGGAAGCACACTAAGGTACAGAGATCAGCAAGCAAATACCATAAAGCCTTGGTCATTTGTGCTGTCATATACATATAAACAGTTAGTGAAAAAAAAGTCAAAGAAACAATGTAAATCCTAGAAAAGAGATAATGAAGCAAACCCATATTTCTGTCATGATGGAGATAAAGTCTATGTACTACCTTGCATAAAGCTCTTACAATAGGATCACAAATTTAAAACTGGGAGGAACCTTGAAAACCATTCAACCCAATACGGGGATATTAAAGACAAGGAAAAAGAAGTAGAGGTAAGGAAACTGAGGATGAGTCACTTCAATGCTCTTCAAAGTTCAGTGCTCTATCCACCCACTGTACCATATAGCTGCCTAACCAAAGCAATGGAAATACTGTCTTGTGCTGAAGTCCTTGGTGGTATCTAAATCAAAGACCTAATCAATCCTTCCTTTGAATTGGGAAGGATTTTGATTTGATTGATGATTTCATCATTTTCTAGGAAGAAACTTAATTTCTTTTTTTTTTTGAGGGCAATTGGGGTTAAGTGACTTGCCCAAGGTAACATGGCTAGTTTCTGAGTTAAGTGTCTGAGGCCAAATTTGAACTCGGGTCCTCCTGACTCCAGGGCTGGTGCTCTATTCCCTGAGCCACGTATCATCATCACTTTGAATATGATTTTAGTAGAACACTGTCATGATATTTTAAAAGAATATTATAGCAGGTTTGAATGGGATTTCTCTTTCTATGCTCTCTTGGTTTTTATGTGTTGGGTTTTTTTTTGTTTGTTTGTTTTGTTAGGATTATATAAAAAGGCAAACAATTTGTATGGATTTATTATGTATGTGATTTTAGTGATATATTGATTTTCTCAATTAGTTTTTTTACATTGTCAAACAATATATTTTTTTGGACTTCCACCCAGATTAGGAAGGCAACACTCAAGGCAAAGAAGTTTGTCAAGGTAGCAACATGTTGACAGGCTGATCACTGGGGATCAATTTGGTCAGGTCCATTATGGACCATTTCCTCTCAGCTTCTCCCCAAGGTAGCAGGTACATGACAATTTCCTGGTGAAAACAGGTAGTGGGGATGACTTACTAGTGATGAATATCAGGTAATACAAAGCTGCAGAATGGGTCATGCCTCCTTTCAAAAATAATTGACAAGGAGGTCTGGTAACAATGGGTCACTGAGTCAGCCTAACTTTCTAGAATTTCTAAATTTCTAGAATTTTCAAAGTAAGCAGTCATGCAATCTGTAAAGATAGATAATTTGATCTCCTCTTTCCCAGTATATATGCATTCAATTTCTTTCTGTTGTCTTGTCTTCACAATATCTAAAGCTATATCAAAGTATATTGGGAAGATATCCTTGATTTCTTATTTATTTATTGAAAAATCTTCTTGTGTTTTCACATTGAAAAAATACTAACTTTCTATATTAGGCATACACTTATCCTCTTGAAATGTCTCTTATGCTATAATATGATTTTAATATGAATGACTATTTTGACAAGGAACATTTCTACATTTGTTTGTCAAATAATTTGCTTTTTATTGTTTTGGTTTTTAATGTGATTGATTCCATTGGTTGTTTTTCCTAATGTTGAAATATTACAGTTATAATTGGTATAAATGTACCTTGGTTATAGTGAGTTATTATAATATGCAAACATACACACATATATATATATGTATAGTGAGTGCCAAAATTATGCATCAAATTCAGATTTTTTGACTCTGTTTTTTCTACTAATCCACATCCCCTTTTCCACTTTTTTATTATAATACCTATTCTATAAACTGAGATGATAGTTTTGTTGATTTCACATAATAATATTATGAAGGGAAAACACAATATAGCTTCCTAATGCAATAGTAGATCAACATATTTTAAAAAGTCAAATTTCTAATCTTTCTGGAAGAATGAATACTTAGATGGATATCAGTTTTTCACCTAGAGAAAATCCTTATTTACTGCCTACCTGGGAATGGATATGATTATCTTTTTTTTTTTTTGCTATTGCAAATATTTTAATAAGTGTGCTCTACAAGGCATTTAAAACACCAGTTTGTGACGACAAGAGAAGACAGAATGCAGGTAACCATGGAACTGAGGAATTTTCTTGATTTGGGGTAGCATCTGAGAGTCTACTGTTTTCTGATCAGCCTTGTGCTGCTCTGTAATCTCCTTTTCTATTTCTCAGTGTCAAAAATCTTTCCCTCTTAGTGTCTAGGGTTACAGAGCCCCTTCTTGAGGTAAATATTCTTAAGATAATTTGGAATTTTCAAATCTGAAAGGTTAACCCAGGTAGAAGTGGAAATGACAAATTTCTGATGGGTCCTTCTCAGAGGAACATAGTTGATGGTCAGATGTCCAGTTACCAGTAGCAAGCCACTAGCCAGTTGCTTCAAGAAAACCACTCATTTGGCCCTGTGGTAGCCAGTGAGCATGATAAAAATGGTGCCCCAGGAGATGCTAGCTCAAAGTCTCCTCACAGCTGGCTGAAGGGCTTTTTGGCATGACTTAGCAGCTTTCTAGCCACATTCTCAGTAGGGTAATACCTAAGCATTTTGTAAATCTTAATCACTTGAGTTCCTCCATTCTTATCACCACCAAAAGGCTTTGACATAGTAGCAGGCACTTTTTCTTTCTTTTTCCTTTCAATCTGAGTTTTTGGGGCAGCATATTTCAGCTTGTACATGGCTCTCCAGGAATACATTGCAGTCCTGGAGCATCTACCAATACCTGGGGCCATGACTGGGTTTTAACCTTTTCGACCTCTTGAGGCTTTTTGACCTTTTCAGCTACATCTTCCTTTTTGTTATTTTTTTCCCTTTTAGACCTTTTCCTTGGGTGGCTTTTTGTCTTCCACCCTGAGAGACAGGAAAGAAGGAGATGTTTATCTTTAGCCTTAAAAGAGTATACTAAAAAATTTCCTTCAAGTTAAGTGTCAGGTTTTCAGAAGTTGACATCAATTTGTTATCTTTAAATCTTAGAAGTAAAAAAAAAGACACTAATGAGTAGGACACATTTCTGGAACTTCTACCAACTGCATCCACTGATGTATTTTTCTGAGGAAGTGCTTTTTTTTTAACTCTGCAGGTTGTGATGATACCTATCACCCATTTCATGCTAGTAGAAAATATTAAATACTAGGGATTAGACTTAAATGATGTTTTGAGCCTCTAAAATTGTATGTAAATTTATAGAATTTAGAGTAGAAAAATATATAAAAGACCATCTCATCCAAACCCCTCATTTTTCATATGAGGAAATTTAAGTTCAGAAAGGGTAAAATTGCACACCAAACTGCACTTGAATAGTAAGTCAGCAGAGTTGGGATTTGAGTGTTCAATGATCTTGCCACTGTCACAGTATAGATAGAGGAAAAACTAGACATATTGATAAAATGTATGTTCAAATGTTGAGGTCATGTTTGGGAGAGCAGTTCTGGTGTGAAAAATTTCACTTAAACCTTCCCTGTAGCCAGTGGCAGCTTTATTTTGTGAAAGCTACACGGGCATCTTTAGCAAGAAAGCTAAGTAAGAGCCTGAGATTTGGGGGAGTTATTCTTATATAGAGGGTTCAGAATGATGATGTAATTTTAGAGGATTTTATTGGGGCTAAAGATTAAAGACAGGACAATAAAGGAAATTTATTATATAAGATGAGGGAGACCAATGGAATTATTTAAAGATTTTAAAGACAGGGCAGGAGGACATAGTTTAAAAATTAAAGCATGGGGGAACACAGGATAAAGGAAACAAAAGCAATTCTTTTTTAAGTTTTGCAAAGCACTTTTTTACTTCTCATCTCATTTGATCCTCACGTGAGGCAGATTTTCCTCATTTTCCCCATTTTATAGATGAGGAAACTGAGGCTAACATCCAAGCAGTGGCCAAACTTTGCCCATATTATCTTCACACTGTCTCTCTTATTCAGTCCCTTCTTCCCACTCACACAGACAGATACCACCTTCCTAATTAGTTTCCTTCCCACAAGTCTCTCCCTATTCTATCTATCCTACATACTGTTACCAAAGTGAATTTCATTTTTTTGTTTAAATTTGTCTATTTTTAGCTTTCAACATAATTTCCACAAGATTTAGAGTTAAAAATTTTCTCCCCATCTTTCCCCTACACCAAACCCCAAAATAGCAAGCCTACTCAATACCCCTTACCCCAATCTGCTCTCTCTTATATCCTCCTCCATTCCCAACCCCTGAGTTTGTACTGGGACATGATAGATTTCTATACCCAAGTTTCTGTATATTTTATTTCCCAGTTGAATATAAAAACATTTTTTTATATTTGTTTTTAAAACTTCGATTTCCAGATTCTTTCCCTTTTTCCTTCCTCACCCATCCCCACTGGGAAAATGAGCAATTCAATATAGGTTTTACATGCAAAACTTTCCATAGTAGTTATATTGGGAAAGAATAACTATATTTCCCTCCATCCTATCCCACCCCCCTCCACTTGTTCTACTTTTTCCTTTGACCCTGTCTCTTTGCAAAAGTGTATGCTTCTAACTACCGTCTTCACAATGTGCCCTCCTTTCTAGCATGACCCCCTTTATGCCCTTATTCCCTACTTTCCTGTAGGGTAAGACACCCAAATGAGTGTTTATGTTATTCCTTCCTTAAGCCAAATTCAATGAGAGTAAGGTTGACCCATTCCCTTTCATCTTCCTGCTCTTACCCTCCATTGTAATAGTTTTCTCTTGCCTTTTATATGGGATAATTGACCTTATTCTATCTCTCCCCTTCTCCCATTATATTCCTCTCTCACCTATTAATTTTATTTTTTTAGATATCATCCCTTCTTATTCAATTGATCTTGTACCCTCTGTCTTTGTATAAATGTACACACATATACATGCACTCAAATATATATTTATACACAAATACATCCTCCTATACATATGTGTATATATATATATATATATATATATATATATATATATATATATATTCCTTTCAAGTATCCTCATACTGAGAAAAGTTTCATGAATTACAATTATAACTTTTCCATATAGGAATATAAATAGTTCAAATTTAATAAATTCCTTATGAATTCTTTTTCCTGTTTACCTTCTCTTGCTTCTTGTCATTGAAAGTCAAATTTTCTGTTCAGATCATGATTTTTCATCAAGAATGCTTGAAAGACACACTTATTAGCCATGTGACTTTGGGAAAATCATTAACCACAATTAGCCTCCAAAAAGCAAAAAAGAAAAAAAGAAAAGAAAAGAAAGAAAGAAAGAAAAAAGAATGTTTAAAAATCCTATTTCATTGAATGACCATATTATCCCCTGGTGCATTATAATCAGTTTTGCTGAGTAGGTGATTCTTGGTTTTAATCCTAGCTCCTTTGACCTCCAGAATGTAATATTCCAAACCCTTCAGTCCCTTAATGTAGAAGCTACTAGATCTTGTGTTATCCTGATTTTTTTTCCCACAATACTCAAATTGTTTCTTCCTGACTGCTTGCACTATTTTCTCCTTGACCTGGGAACTTTGGAATTAGGCTATAATATTCCTAGGAGTTTTCTTTTTGGGATCTTTTGCAAGAGGTGATAAGTGAATTCTTTCAATTTCTATTATTCCTCTTTTTTCCAGAATATTAGGGCAATTTTCCTTGAGAATTACTTGAAGGATGATTTCTAGTCTCTTTTGTTGATTATGGCTTTCAAGTAGTCCAATATATTTTTTTAAATTATCTCTCCTGGATCTCTTTTCAAGGTCAGTTGTTTTTCCAATGAGATATTTCATATTGGCTTCTATTTTTTTTCATTCATTTCGATCTCTTTTATAGCATGTTGACTTCTCATAAAATCATTAGCTTCCATTTGTTCCAATCTAATTTTGAAGGATTTATTCTCTTCAGTGATTTTTGGAAAATCCTTACCATGTGGCAAATTCTACTTTTTCAGGCACTTTTTTCTCATTGTCTTTTTGGGCCTCTTTTGCAATATGAGTTTGTTTATTATTATTATTTTTTTTTACTAAGTGCATTTTGGAAGTGTTTATTCATTTCAGGATTATTTAATTAATCATCTTAGTAAGCAAATCTGTTTCCATTTCCAAATGCAGAATTATAAGACATTAAGATTTTTTAAAAGCGCTATTCTTTTTTTTTAGAAGGTGAATCTCTTCAGATATTTTTTTGTTTGTTTTTTGGAGGGGGAAGGCAGGGCAATTGGGGTTAAGTGACTTGCCCAAGGTCACACAGCTAATAAGTGTTGAGTCTGAAGACAGATTTGAACTCAGGTCCTCCAGAATCCAGGGCCAGGACTCTATTCACTGCACCACCTAGCCACCCTGAATTAGTCTATTTCCTTTGTTTTTTATTTTATTTTATTTTTTTGCTTTTTGGAGGGCAATTGGGGTTAAGTGACTTGCCCAAAGTAACAGGGCTAGTCAGTGTGTCAAGTGTCTGAGTCCAGATTTGATCTCAGGCCCTCCTGACTCCAGGGCCATTGCTCTATTCACCGCAACACCTAGCCACTCCTAGATAGTGTATTTTTCAGGTGTTATTTTCTTCATTCAGGCTGCTGACTCGCTTTTCATGATTTTTTTGCACCATTCTCATTTCTCTTCCCAATTTTTTCTCCACTTTTCTTATTTGATTTTCAACAACCTTCTTGAGCCTTTGACCAATTCATATTTTTATTGGAAGCTTCTGATGCAGGAGTTTTGACTTTGTTGACTTCTTCTCATCCCATATTTTGATTCCTTTTATCCCCAAAAATGGATTCTATGGTCTGATTGCATTTCCTCTCTTTGCTCATCTTACCAGCCAATTGCTTGAATTTTTTGCCATGTAGACCTTTTGCCAAGTTTTTTGCTGTGGTAGAACTCTGCTTCCAGAGTGGAGAGAGTTGTGTCTCAAATTGCTGGGGTCTTCACAGTTGCTGTAAGAGCTATTGTCAGAGCTATGAGGAGGACACCCTTTCCACATCCAGTACAAGCTCTGGCACACTAGCATTCCTCACTGCAGGACCACCACCAATGGCTGCAACCCAGATACAAGTAGGTTGAAGCAAGAATGATTACCTTCTGAATAGTCTCTTGATCCTCCTATGAACTTCAAGCCAGGAGCTCTAGAGGTTGCTATGCAGCAGCAGTTGCAGCCGCCATTCCACTGTCACCTCTCACCCTGGGGGCAGGGGCTGACCATGCTCTTCTCTCACCCAGTTCCAAAAGAGTTCCCTACTGACCTTTTTCTTTCTCTTTATTATTTATGGGTTGAGAAGTCTGGAAACTGCCACACCTGCCAGTGATTCACTCTTCTGAAGTCTGCTCCAGCCAATCTGGGACACTGGTCAGGGTCACTCTGGGCATGGGCCTACAGGGCTCATATGGGACTATGTTCAGTTCCCAGCCCAGTGTAATAGATCTTTCCTGTGTGCCTTCCAGCCTGACTTCAGCAGGTTATTTGTTTCTTGCTGTCACTTTGTTTTCTGTAGCTTTAAAATTTGTTTAGAGTCATTTTTTGCAAGTATTGAAGGTCATTGGAGTGGGAGCTCAAGCAAGTTCCTGCTTTTGTTCTACCATCTTGGCTCATCATCCAATTTTTATCTTCCTGAAAATTAATCTAGTATCTAAATAGG
This sequence comes from Petaurus breviceps papuanus, assembly GCF_028583685.1. Classification (NCBI taxonomy): domain Eukaryota; kingdom Metazoa; phylum Chordata; class Mammalia; order Diprotodontia; family Petauridae; genus Petaurus; species Petaurus breviceps. The sequence goes on from NW_027185809.1 coordinate 20,626,444, forward strand.
TTGAAAAATAGGTATAAAACAAAAAAGAGTACCAACAGAAGGAACCTTTAATAATGTGTTTATCAGAAAGCAAGGATGTGAGCCAATTCTTGGAGCCCAGAAGAGAAAATAAAAGTTAGATAGTGACTAAGGACCATATGCAAGATCAAGAATAAAAGAAACATACTTTATATTTGCTCATATTAATTTCATCTTTTTTTAGATTCAACTCATTGTTTTAACTTGTAGAGATCATTTTGGATCTTGATTATGTTACCCAAAATGCCAGCTGAGCCTCCCAAGTTTATGTAATCCATAAATTTGCCATTTTCAATTTTATGGAAGTTATTGATAAGTATGTTTCAACAGCACAGGACCAAATAAAAGATTTCTGGTGTGCTATGAAGGGTTTTTCCCTCCACTTTGGTATTGGCCCATCAATCATCAGTTTTTTACTCTTATGATCAAAGTGTTTCTGCATCTAAGTATTATTTGTGCCATCCTTCATAGTTGTCCATATAATACTTTGTTAAAATTCTGGGATATAACATCTATAACATTCTCAAGATGTATCCAAGTAACTCAATTAAAAATGAGATTAGATTGGCATAAGTTATTCTTTTTTTATTTTTAAAAATTAATTTCTTTGTTTACTTCTAGTTTACAGGATTCAATCCAACAATTCCTTGAGTTTCACATTTTGTCCACCTCCAGCCCCATCCGCCCCCATTGGAGGCATATTTTCAAGTACAGGATCTGTAAAAACTTACACATTATACATTAGTCAGGTTATAAAGATGGATTGTATCAGATAGAATGAAAAATGGTAGAGAGGACATAACACCAAACAAGAAAAGGAAAAAGATCAGGTATTTTGCTTCAATTTGGATATAAAATTAGTTCTTTCTAGTTCTATCTCTGGATGTACACATTTCTCTCCATCATGAGTCTTTTGGGATTGACTTATATCACTGCATTGCTGAGAGGAGTCCAGTGTATCAAAGTTGGTCATCACACATACATTGTTTCTGTAATTGTGTACAAATTTCTCCTGGTTCTACTCTTCTCACTCAGCATCAGTTTGTATAAGCCTCTCCAGGTAAATATGAAGTCCATCTGCTCCTTGTTTCTTATAGCACAATAGTATTCCATAATATGCATATACCACAATTTGTTCAGACATTCCCCAACTCATGAGCACCCCCTTAATTTTCAATTCTTTACCACCACAAAAAGATCTACTATAAATATTTTTGTACATATGGGTCTTCCTCCCATTTCTATGACATCTATGGGATGGAGTGGAGGAGTGGTATTTCTGGGTATTTCTGGGATGTGAAATTAATTAAAGCCCTTTGGGCATAATTCCAGATTGCTCTCCAGAAAGGCTGGATAAGTTCACAACTCTACCAGCAATGCATTAGTGTTCCAATTTGCTCACATCCTCTACAGCATTTGTCATTTTCTTGATTTATCATCTTAGCCAATCTGATTGATGAGATGTGGTACCTCAGAGTTGTTTTGATTTGCATTTCTCTAATCAATAGTGATTCAGAACTTTTATTCATGTGCTCATAGGTATCTTTAATTTCTTTCTCTGAAAATTGCCTGTTCAAGATCTTTGACCATTTATCAGGTGGGGAATGACTTGTATCCTTATATATATATGACTCAATTCACTGTATATTTTAGAAAGGAGTCGTTTGTCAGAAACATAGGTTGTAAAAATCATTTCCCAGTTTCCCACATCCCTCTTAATCTTGGTTACATAGGCTTTGTTTGTACAGAAGCTTTTTAATTTCATGTAGTCAAAATTATCCATTTTACATTTTATAATGTCTCTAATTCTTTTTTAGTCATAAAGTCTTTCCCTCTCCACAAATCTGACAGGTAAACTATTCATTGTTTTACGAGACTGCTTACAGTATCAAGCTTTATACCTAGATCATGCACCCATTTTGACTTGATTTTGGTATGTGGTATTAGATAATGGTCTATGCCCAGTTTCTGCCATACTATATTTCAGCTTTCCCAGCAGTTTTTCTCAAATAGTGAGCTCTTATCCAATAAACAAGTGTCTTGGGGTTTATCAAACAATAGATTACTATGGTCATTGACTTCTGAATCTCATGTGTGTAAACTATTTCATTGATCCACTCCTCTATTCCTCAGCCAGTACCAAGTAGTTTTGATGACTGCTGTTTTATAATTCAGATTGAAATATGGTATAGCTAGTACACCTTCCCTAACATTTATTTTCATTAATTCCCTTGATATTCTGGAACATTTATTCTTCCAAATGAATTATATAGTAAATTAATTAGTATGGCACTAAATATATAATTTAATTTAGGAAAAATCATCATTTTTATTATATTAGCTCAACCCAGCCACGAGCAATTAATATTTTTCCAATTAGATAGATCTGACTTTATTTGTGTGAAAAGTGTTTTGTAGTTGTGGTCATATAGGTCCTGGGTTTGTTTTGGCAGGTAGATTCCCAAATATTTTATAATGTCTACAGTAACTTTAAATGGGATTTCTCTTTCTATCTCTTCCTATTGAATTTCATTGGAAATATATAGGAATGCCAAGGATTTGTGTGGGTTTATTTTATATCCTGCAACTTTGCCAAATTGATTTATTGTCTCAAGAAGTTTTACTTCATTCTCTAGGATTCTCTAAGCATATCATCATATCATCTGCAAAGAGTGATAGCTTGGTCTCTTCTTTGCCTAATTTGATTCCTTTGATTTCTTTTTCTTCTCTAATTGCTACTGCTAACATTCTAATACCAGATTGAATAAGAGAGGTGATAGTGGACACACTTATTTCACCCCTGATCTTATGGGAAATGCTTCTAGCTTCTCCCCATTACATATAATACTTCCTGATGGCTTTTAAAAGATGCTACCTATTATTTTAAGAAAGGCATATTTAATTCTTATACTTTCTAATGTTTTTAATAGGAATGGATGTTGCATATTGTCAAAAAGACTTTTTTGCATCTATTGAGATGATCATGTGGTTTCTGCTAGTTTTATTGTTGATATGGTCAATTATACTGATGGTTTTCCTAATATTAAGCCCTCCTTGCATTCCTGGGATAAATCCTACCTGATCAAAGTGTATTATTCTTAAGATAAGTTGCTGTAGTCTTTTTGCTAGTATTTTATTTAGAACTTTTGCATCTATATTCATGAGGGAGATTGGTCTATAATTTTCTTTCTCTGTTCTATCTCTTCCTGATTTATGTATCAGTACCATATTTGTGTCATAAAAAGAATTTGGTAGGACTCCTTCACTGATTTTCCCAAATAGTTTGTAGAGTATTGTAATCAATTGTTCTTTAAATGTTTGATACAATTCACTAGTGAATCCGTCTAGCCCTGGAGATTTTTGCCTAGGGAGGTGACTGATGGCTTGTTCAATTTCTTTTTCCAAGATGGGATTATTTAAGTAATTTATTTCCTCTTCAGTTAATCTGGGTAAGTTATATTTTTGTAAATATTCATCCATTTCCCCAAGATTGTCAAATTTATGTGCACACAATTGGGAGAAATTATTCCAAATTATTGTTGTGATTTCCTCTTCATTGGAGGTAGATTCACCCTTTTCATTTTTGATACTCATAATTTGGTTTTCTTCTTTATTATTTTTTACCATATTGACTAATGGTCTATCAATTTTGTTTTTATTTTTTTTCATAAAACCAGCTCTTGGTTTTATTTATTAATTCAATACATTTCTTAATTTCAATTTTATTAACCTCTCCTTTGGTTTTCAATATTTCTAATTTAGTATTTAATTGGGTATTTTGAATTTGTTCTTTTTCTAGGTTTTTCAATGGCATTCCCAATTCGTTGAACTCCCTTTTCTCTAATTTAGTCATGTATGCACTCGGGGATATGAAATTTCCCCTAAGAACTTTCTTTAATGTATCCAACAAATTTTGGTATGTTTTTTTCATTATTATCATTCTCTTGAATGAAATTACTGATTGTTTCTATAATTTCTTATTTGACCCACTCATTCTTTAGGATTAAATTGTTTAATTTCCAATTAATTTTTAGTCTGTCTTTCCCTGGCCCTTTATTGCATATAATTTTTATTGCATCATGATCTGAGAAGGATGCATTTAGTATTTCTGCCTTACTGCATAGAATTGTGAGGTTTTAATGCCCTAGAACGTGGTCAATTTTTGGGTATGTGCCATGAACTGCTGAGAAGAAAGTATATTCCTTTATATCCCCATTCAGTTTTCTCCAGAGATCTATAATACCTATCCTCTCTAAAATCCTGTTCACCTCCTTAACTTCTGTCTGGTTTATTTTGAGATTGGATTTATCAATTTCTGAGAGGGCGAGATTAAGGTCTCCCACTAGTATTGTTTTGCTATCTATTTCTTCCTCTAATCCCTTGACCTTCTCCTCTAGGAATTTGGATACTACACCACTTGGTGCATATATTTTAAGTAATGATATTGCTTCATTCTCGATGGTGCCTTTTAGAAGGATATAGTTTCCTTTCTTATCTCTTTTAATTAGGTCAATTTTTGCTTTTGCTTTATCTGAGATAAGGATTGCTACCCTTGCTTTTTTTGCTTTTGCTGAGGCATGATATATTTTACTCAAGCCTTTTACTTTTACCATGTGTGTATCCCTCTGTTTCAGATGTGTTTCTTGTAAACAGCATATCATAGGATTATAATTTCTAATCCATTCTGCTATCCATCTCCGTTTTATGGGAGAGTTCATTCCATCCACATTGACAGTTATGATTGTTATCTGTTTCTTTCCCTCCATCCTATTACCGCCCCTGTTAATGTTCATATTTCCCCCTTCTCCCTTCCCCTCTTTAATAGTTTTCCTTTTGACCACTGCCTCCCTCAGTATTCCCTTACCAGCCCCCCTCCCTTTTCCTCCCTTTCCCCTTATTTCTTCCCTCCCTACAAACCACCCCACCGCCTTTCGTACCCTTTCCCCCCCCTACTGCCTGTAGGATATTTTTATACTTATTCAAGTATGTTATTTCTTCTTCGCACCAAGAGCGACAGAACAAATCTCATGCGAAGCTCCTCCCCTCTTTTCCTCTAAAATTTTATTTTTGCGTTTCTTCTGCATAGAGTCCTATGCTTAACTGGTTGTTATTCCCTCCTTGTACCAGAACCAATGAGAGAAAAGCTCATATGATTACCATTTCCCTCCCTTCTTTTCCTCTGCTGTACAGTTTTTATGTCTCTATGTGTGGCATAAGTTAGCCTTTTCCACTTCATTCATTCCCTTTCTTCCATTGCAGTCCCTTTGTAGCCCTTAATAAGATTTTTTTTAAATTATCATTTTGTGTATTTTATACTCATACCCTCTACTTGTCTATAACCAGTTTGCTCTCATCAAATAGCAGGGTGTGTGTGTTTCCCTTGTTTACCTTTCTAAATCACTGTTGCATCTCATGATTGGAGGTTGAATTTTCCATTGAGTTCTGGCGTTTTTATTGAGAAGGTTTGGAACTCTGTTATATCGTTGAATGACCATCTCTTTGCCTGGAGGTATATGCTCAGTCTCATTGGGTATGTGATCCTGGGTTGTAACCCGAGCTCTTTTACCTTCCGGAAAATTGTATTCCACTGCCTCCAATCTTTCAGTGTAGAGGCTGCCAAATCCTGTGCTATCCTCACTGTGGACCCTCAATATTTGAATTGTTTCTTTCTGGCTGCTTGAAGTATTTTTTCTTTTTTCTGATAGTTCTGGATTTTGACCACCACATTTCAAGGACTTTCCAGTTTGGAATCTTTTTCAGCGGGTGTCTGGTGGATTCTCTCAATTTCTATTTCACCCTCAGGTATCTCAGGGCAGTTTTCCTTAACCATCTCTTGGAGAATGTTGTCCAGGCTCATTTTTTCATCATGATTTTCTGGTAGGCTTATGATTCTCATATTATCTGTCCTGGATCTATTTTCCAGGTCAGTTATTATTTCTTTGAGGTATTTTACCTCTTTTTCTAATTTTTCATTCTTGTTGTTTTGCTTGATTAATTCTTGGTTCCTCATAGAGTTATTTGTTTCCATTTGTTGATTCTAGTTTTTAGCAAATCATTTTCCTTGGTTAATGTTTGGAGCTCCTTTTCCATATCATACACTTTTCTTTTTAGAAAGATGTTTTCCTCATTATAATGTTTTTCTAATTCTGCTATTTTGGTTTTAGGAGAGTTATTCATTTTCTCTTCTATCTCTCTCATTTGTTTTCAAAGTTCCTTTTGATCTCATCTAGGAGAGCCTTCTGTGCTTGGGACCCATTCCCTGTCAAAGTTTCAGCCGTGGGTGTGGAGTCCACATTGTCTCCCTCTGAGTTTGGTTCCTCCCTCTGAGGATAGTAGGACTCCAGAATCTTTGTCTTTGTAATTTTTGTTCTACCCATTTTGAAGCAGGGCCCTAGCATGCCCTTACTGTAGGGATCCCAAGCCTTTACTGTAGAGGGTTTTGCCCTGGGGCAAGAGTTACTATGTTTTCAGTGTCAGAGGTGGGGTTTGGAGCAAGTGAGTTTCATTCTGTTATCCTGATCTTTGGAGGTCATGAAAGGGGCTTTTTTTTTTTAATTTCTGGACATGAAGTGGTAGCCTCCAGAGTGTATTTGCTTCTTGCATTGCTCTTTCCAGTCCCAGCTCTTTGGTGATAGGCCTGGTAGTGGCCCTTGTGGTTGGTGGGAAGACTTACCCTCTAAGTTGATCAGGCCCCTTCTGGGCCTGCCTCTGCCGGCTTCACCTTCTGGGCCTGCCTCTGCATCTGCTGGCCTCGCCATGCCTTCTAGGCCTCTCTAGCAGCTTCTATATTAAGGGATCGAAGGTCTTGGAATGTGATATTCCAAAGGTCAAAGGAGCTAGGACTGAAACCAAGAATCACCTACCCAGCAAAACTGAGCTCACCATTTCATGGGAAAATATGGTCATTCAATGAAATAGAGGGCTTTCAAGCATTCTTGATGAAAAAAGCATAGCTGATCAGAAAATTTGACTTTAAAATATAGGAAGCTTGAGAAGGTTAACAAGAAAAAGAAATCTTAAGTATCTTATTAAAGTTGAACTATTTATCTTCCTTTATGGAAAAATGATAACTGTAACTGATGAGATGTTTCTCAGTATCAGTATAGTTGAAGGGAATATGCATGTGTGTATACACACATATATGTATATATAGGAGGGCATATGTGTGTGTATATATTTATATATGTGTGTACATGTATACATAAACAGTGGGCACATGCATTGAATGTGAAGGGATGATAGCTAAAAAATAAAATTAAGAAGTGAGAGAGGAATTAATTGGGAGAAGCAGAAAGGGAGAGATAGAACAGGGTAAATTATCTCATTTAAAAGAGGCAAGAGAAAACTATTACAGTGGAAAGGGAGAGAAGAAATGTGCAAGGGAATGACTCAACCTTACTGTCATTGAATTTGGCTTAGTGCCTTAAGGACTGAATAACATACAGCCTCAATTGGGTATTTTACCAAAAGCAGGGCAGGGCAGATTGGGGTAGAGGGTAGTTAGGAGGAAACACTTTTAAAAGGGACAGGGTAAAAGCAGAAAATAGAATAAATGGGGGCTGGATAGGTTGGAGGGAAATATAGTTAGTCTTTCACAATATGACTACTGTGGCAATGTTTTTTGTAACTACACATCTACAAACTATACTGAATTTCTTGTCTTCCCAGTGGGTGTGGGTGAGGAGGGATGAAGGAAAAGAATCTGGACATCAAAGTTTTTAAAACAAATGTTAAAAGAAATGATATTTACATGCACCTGGGAAATATGATATACAGGCAATGAGGTACATTTTTCTCTACAAGAAAGCAAGGGAGTATTGGGGAAGACATAAGAGAACAGGTTGGGGGATGGGGTTGTCAGTATGCTTGCTATATTGAGGTGGGGGTAAGGGAGAGACAGGGAGAAAATTTGTGACTCAAAATCTTGTGGAAATGAATGTTGAAAACTAAAAAATAAATAAATATATATCTTTTTAAAGTAAGGCTCTCCTTTCAAGGTGGAGCATGTGCTGTCCCAAGCTTTCAGTGTAGCTGTTTTCAGTGATACTTCTAGAGACCTGTAAGTTTTCAGTTCTTCCAAGGTGGTATGATGTAGAGGTGTTTACTACTTTCCTGGCCTGTGCTCTGCGATGTGAGCAACCACAAGCACTCTTTTCTTCTTTGGTACTGTGAGGAGGGACCCCCTCCAATGAGGCAAAAAGCTCTGCTATTCTAGTACTTCTCCTTGCCCTGCTAACAGGGACTGGATCTGAGTATGGACAAAGCAACAGAGTCTTACCTCAGTGCTAGCAAAAAGGCCACTGTAACTCCTTCTAAGTCCTCCTCACTGTCACTAGGCTTAGAACTCAGGAAAGAGCCACTGTCACTGCCACTGTTGAGTCAGTGGCCCCAAGGTCTGATCCAGGTTTGCTGGGTTTGTGTTGATGTGGCATGAGAAAGATTGCTCTCCTCTCTAACCCTGATGCAACAGACCTTTCCTACCATGCTACCATGTTTTCTAGGGCAGGATTTTTTTTAATCTGTCTTTTTCTGGGTTCTGCTGCTCTAGAATTTGTTTAGAGTAATTGCTAAGGGTATTTGAAAAGGTTTGAGGGAGAACTCAGGTGAGTCCTAGCCTTTTCTCGGCTTTCTTGGCTTAGACAATATGCAATTATTTTAAATGGAATTTGTCTTCCTATCATTTCCTTCTGGGTTATATTAATAATATATAAAATGTCAATGATATGAGAGGTTTTATTTTATATCTGGAAACATTGCTAAAGTAAATTATTTTAATTATTTTTTTAGTTTATCCTCTTGTGTTCTCATCATATCACCTGTAATGAGCAGCAGTATTGGTTCTTTGTTGCTTATCCTCATTCATTCAATTTGTTTTTCTTGAAATATTGCTACAGCTAATATTTATATTATAGTATTGTTTGTTAATGTTGATAAAAGACATCCTTACTTCACCCTTGACCATATTGGGATGATTTCAAAATTACAAACCATTTGTGTTCTTGGATTTGGATAATACTTATTTTGAGAGAAATTCCATTAATTTCTACACTTTATTTTAGGAGTCAGTATTATATTTTTTCAAATATTTTTTGCATCTATTGATATAATCATATGATTATTATGATTTTTTATTGACATGGTCAATTATGCCTATAGTTTCCCTAATATTGAACTAGTCTTGCATTTCTGGTATAAATCTCACCTGAGTTATAGTACACTATCTTTGTGATATATTGCTATACTCTCCCAATATTTTATTGAAAATCATTGCATCAAGACTATACTTTCAGAGATCATGTCTGTAATATATTGCTAAAATTTTTTGCCTGAAAATGTAACCTAGAGATATAGCAGCCCTTCCCTTAAAGAATAGGATGATTTAGAATGTGATCATTCAGAGGGAAAAAGAGCAAAGAGGGATAAAATATACCCTCAGTTGGTACAGAAATCTTTCTCATGATACAAGAAAATGAGGGGAAGAGGACAAAAGTAGGGACTGAGAGAAGTGAGGCTGAATTAGGGGAAGACAGTAGCCAGAAGTAAAACAGCAATATCGCATGAGGATCACCTTCTGATAACTTATCTATTCTCAGTAATCTAAGACAATCCTGAAGGAATTATAATGGGAAAGTGCTATCCGGCCTCAGAGGAAAAACTGATCTTGTATGAAAACAGAACATACTTTACTTTTATTTTTTTTTCTTTTCTCTTTTATTGTCTGTTTTCTTCAACAACATAAATAATATTGAATATGTTTTCTATGATTATACATGTGTAACTCATGTCAAATGTGTTGTATTCTCAATGAATGGTGAGAGGATGGGGAGAAAAACTGGAACTCAAAATGTTTAAAAATGAGTGTTAAAATTATTTTTATGTGCAGTAAAAAATACAAATATTTTTTAAAATTTCACAAAAGTGAATAAAACTTAGTTTTATTAATTTTTTTAACTTTCAATTTTCTTAATCTCTCCTTTGCTTATCCAGATTTCAGTTTTGTTGTCTAAAATTGGATTTTAAATTATTTTTTCTGGTTTTCTTTAGTTGCATATTCAATTCACTGATCTTCTGTTTCTCTTTTTTATCGATGTGAGTGTTAGGAGATATAGATTTTCTCCTAAGCACTTTTTTTTGTCTACATTGCACAAATTTTGGTATGTTGTCACATTGTTGTTATTCCCTTTAATGAAATTATTGATGGTTTCTACAAATTGTTTTTTGATTCACTCATTATTTGGGAATGGATTATTTAATTTCTAATCAATTTTTAATCCTTCATTCCATAATCCTTTCTTGAATGTAATTTTTATTGTATTATGGTGTCAAAATGATTCACCTGATATTTCTGCTCTCATGAATTTATTAGTGAAGTTTGTATGCTGTAATACATGGTCAGTTTTTGTGGAGGTGCCATGTAGAGCTCAGATAACAGTATACTCCTTTCTATTTTTCACAGGTCCATCATATGTCACGTTCTTAAAATTCTATTTATCTCCTGAACTGCTTTCTTTTTCTTATTTTATGACTAGGTTTATCTAAGTCTGAGAGAAGCAAATTGAGGCCCTTTACTAGTATAGTTTTACTGTTCATTTCTTCCTCCTCTAATTCATTTAACTTTCCCTTTAAGAATTTGGATACTGTGCCATTTGGTGCTTATATGTTTATTATTAATTACTTCATTAACTCTGGAACCTTTTAACCAAATGAAGTTTCCTTGATTTTCTATTTTAATTAGGTCCATTTTTACTTTTTTCTTCGTTAGATATCATGATTGTTATACCTTACTTTTTTTTCCCTTAAACTAAAGCATAAGTAATTCTGGTCCAATCCCTTATTTTAACTCTGTGTATCTTTCTATTTCAAGTTTCTCTTGTGCAATATATTGTTGAGTTCTGACTTCTAAACTATTCTGCTGTGACCTTGCATTTTATGAGTGAGTTAATTAACCCAGTATCTGAACGATTTCTTTCTGACTACTTTTGTTATATTATCATTGACCTGAGAGCTCTGGAATTTGTCTCAGATATCATGGGGGGTTTCATTTTGGGACACCTTTTCAGAAGGTAATTGTTTTACTGCTTCCATTGCTATTTTGCCCCCTGGATCTAAGATAGATGGGAAGCTTTCCTTAATAATTTCTTATATTATTGTATTCATTTTTTTTAAATTGTGAATTTCAGGTAGTCTAAAATTCTTGAATTCTCTCTGGATTTATTTTCCAGGGAGTTGCTTTTTCTGATATTTCAAATTTTATTCTAATTTTCTAATCTTTTGACTTTTCCCAATTTTCTTCTACTTCTCTGATTTTTTTTAAAAAATTGCTCCTTTTTAATCTTTTCTTCAGATTTTTAAGTACTTCTTTTTGGATTTGTTTCCAATTTGCTCTTTTCTTTTGAGACTTTCCTTGTGGATGTCTTCTTCTGAGTTGTTGACTTGAATTTCATTATCACCATAGGAGGTATTTATGATCAAGTTGTCTTTTTTTTGTCATTGTTTTCTCATTTTTCCAGTCCATGTTTTGACTTTCAACTTAATTTTAGAGTTGGCCTCTACTCAACTCTAGGTTGATGATTTACTTGCACTTTAGTCTTTTAGGTCATTCTGCTTTCATAGCTTTTTATCTTGGAGAATATAGGTTTCTGGTACTCCCAATATGATTTGATCTGTAAATAGGTCTACTCATTGTCCTTCTAGTCTATACTCTTATCCTTCAAAAGTGGGGCTGCTCCTCCTGGAATGGTGACATAGAACTGAGCAAAGAGTGACTTATTCCAGAACTTCAACTTGGAACTGCTTAATGGGCCATAGCACTGCCAGTTGACCTCTGGACCTACACCCAGTGCTAGTGCATGGGTCCTCTGGGATCATTTTATGTCCTGTTGCTCAGTCAACTTATAGACCCTTGGTGCTGGTTTATCCCACAGTACACAGTTGGTACTACTTCCTCTACTCTCTATGCCAGCTCCCACCCCAGTGTCTGCAGACCTATGTTTCAGTCTTCCTAAGCTGTCCTGAGCTAGAAAAATGACTCATTGTGTCCTTTTGCTGGTTTTCCTGCTGAGGATTCTGTTTGATATTTTCTGTCATAACTTTTTAGGAGAGGTTTGGGAGAAGTGACCTTTCACTCTGCCATCTTCTTTCATATTAAATTTTAAGTCTAGCCTCTCATTTTGTAGTGCTAAGTATCTATCTTCTTTCCCTTTTTGAAAACTGGGAAATTTACCTATGCCACTTAGACAGCACTTCTCTTATTCTCAGAAAACATGTGTCATATTTGTAGGAATTTAATAAAAATGTGTTGTACTGAATTGAACTTAAATGATTTTTAAATGAACTTAAGTGAATACTATTTAAAAGTGTAGCTGTTGGAACCAACTTGAAGAATACAATATGACCTATCCAGGGAACACTACTGGCATGAGGGTGTTAAATTAAAGAAAGAAAGTGACAATATATTAGAAGGTAAGGGAATGAACAGGATCAACATGAAAGAAGAAAGTCTGGATTGAGAGAATGAAGCTCGAGATATGTTTGATAGGTTTGCTTATTGAGGGAAGGGAATAGATTAGAGAATGAGAGGACTTTCAGTAAAGAGGTGAATGATACAAGTAAGGAAGTATAAACAGAGGACCTCCTAGAGGAAGAAATTGAATTTGCATCATAGATCAAAATTCAATAAAGATATTGAAATAATGAAAAGTGATCATTAAGAGAAAGTGGGCCTGCCATCATTGATGAGAACTTGGAGAATTTAGGATTGTAAATCTAAAGTTAGAAGTGATCTTAGAGGTAGAAAAATTTAATCCCTCAATTTTGTAGCTAAGGAAACTGAGGAATAGTGAGGTAAAATGACTTGTTCATGGTCACACAATTAGTATCCAAGACAAAATCTTGATTCAGGTTTTCCTGACTCCAAACCTAACTCTCTGTCCACTATCAAAGGTCCCTAGCTGCCTCCTAGGGACTTTGCAGATCATCTAGGATAACCTCATATTGCAGATGAAGAAGCTGATGCCCAGAGGTTGAATGGATTAATTGCCCAAGGTCACATAGGCCATAAGTTGCATAACTATCTATAAAATCTCTGATTCCAATTCTAGCTTATTTTTCAGTCTCTAATCTGTAAAGGAAAATTGACACAAGAGAAATGAAGAAGAAGTGATAAGAAAAGATAAATGAAGTTTCTGAGGTACAGTAAACATAGCCTAAGCTGAGAAACCTGAACCTTACAAAATGCAAGTTTTAGAAGACCACCTGAAATGTTAGTACCAATCACCACAAATAGGGGGGGAAAGGCAAAACAAGACAAGTAAAAATCCTATCTTTTGGAATTTTACTACTGTTCTCTTGCCTTCACCAGTATATCTGATCATTCCAAGAAAAGTAAAATCACCTGAGGTGGCTCTTATGAAGTCAACACAAATTAACTGAGGATGCTCATGATTCAACCTTTGGAACTGTGTGCTCAGCAAAGACCAATTTTTAAGTATAGTAACAGAGAAGACTGAACCATGGAATATATAATGAACTTGAGAGGCTATATTTCTTGCAGAGGCAGAAACAATTAACTTTTTCATCCTAAATAATTTTTGATCCTAAAAAACGCAATACAAATAAATTTTTGGTGACATAAAAAATAAGACCCTTGGATATTGGTATTTTTGAAGGAAGCCACAAAGGAAACTTTGGTATTAATACATTTCTATTTTCATTATCAATTTGAGGAGAATTGTGTTTTTTATTACAACCTGACAGCTGACTTTTCCCATGAAAAGGGAATGTACTGGAATTTAATGGTTTAATTTAATTTAAATGTTGTTCTCCCGGGGCAGCGAGGTAGCACAGCCAGTAAGAGCACCGGCTCCAGTGTTGAGAAGACCTGGAGATCGAATCCCAGGCTCAGACACTTAGCACCCACCCAGAAACACTTGAGCAAGTTACTTAACCCCGATTGCTTATAAATAAATAGATAGATAGATAGATAGATAGATAGATAGATAATAAATAAATAAATAAGCAAATAAATAAATAAATAAATGTTGTTCTCCCACCTATGCAAATCTCTCAAGCAAATAAATGACAACCAAATACTCTGGGAGATGGTTCGATAGCTGTTCAGAACTGCTAACCCCAAATTCCTTACAAGTCACTTTTTAAAGGAAGTTTTTTTTAATTTAATTGTGAAAGTAAAGTTAATCACTGGGATTCACTGAGCCCTAAATTAAAATAGGCCTTAAGGCAAAGAGAAGATATCAGGTTTATTACCATCTCTTGAGTGCAGCCTAGCCTATAATGAGGAATATGTCGGAAATTTTTTGAATTTCCAAAATGCAAATTTCAACTAGAATATTAATATAAACAAGGCACAACACTATTTTCTTTCAGTAACTCTTCACTGAATACTCTGTGTGTGCATATGTGTGTATATATGTGTATATATCCTTCTGCATTTTCTCCTCTGTTTTCACTAATTAGACCCACCTTTTGACTCTGGACAGTCTCACTACTATTTCCCACACATGGAATGCTCTTCCTTCTCACCTCTGCCTCCTGGCTTCCTTGGATTCCTCTCAGTTCCAGAAGCCTTTCTCAATTCCTCTTAATTCTAATTGCCTTTCCTCTGTTGATTATTTTCAATTCCTCCTGAATGTGTCTTGTTTGTATGTAATTATTTACATGTTTTCTCCTCTAATAGACTGTGAGCTCTTCAAGAGTAGGAACTATTATTTTCTTTTTTGCATCCCCAGCACTTATAACAGTGCCTAGCATACAGCAGGCACTTAACAAATGCTTGAGTTATGACTTAGACTCTCATATCTTGATTACTAGTAGGGAGATTTTACCTTCTCATCCCCAAATCCAACTTCGGTGGTTTTGTTTTTACCCTTATACCTGTCCTTCTCCTTCTAGTATAATAATTCTTTGAATTTAATGCCTTTTTTTGAAAGATTTTCCCTAATTCTTGCCTCCTTTATCTTCACTTTGTGATAGATAATCAGCGATTGACATCCCTGCTTGCAGTTTTGCAGGCAGGAGAAACATGGCAGTGATTTTAAATTACCTGAAAGTAGGGACATAGTTACAACAGTAACCCAAGGCCCTTGGACTACTAATTGAATCAGGAGGGAAAGGTCCTAGTTCAAATTCTGAACCTATATTTCTCCCCACATATGTGACCTTTGATAGTTCATTCAACTTTTCCAGGCTTCATTTTCCTTATCTATCAAGTGATGGGGTTGGGCTAGAATTCAAGGGTTCTTTTTTTATGCCTTTTGGAGGGCAGTTGGGGTTAAGTAACTTGCCCAAGGTTACACGGCTAGTTTTTGTGGGAGGGGAGGGGTGTTAAGTGTCTGAGGCCAGAACCGAACTCAGGTCCTCGAATTCAAGGGTTCTTAACCTGTAATGGATTAACTTTTTTAAGGTATAAATTTTATAAGTATTTCAATATAACTGATGTTCTTTTCTATCCTTTGTATTTTATTTTATGCATTTAAAAAATATCTTGAAAAGTGTTCCTTAGGTCTCATCAGACTGCCATAGGTCTCCAAGAAACAAAATCTTCTTGAGAGCCCCTGTACTGAATAAATTTTAAAGTACCTTCCATTTCTAAAATTATGATTCTAAGTTATTAATCAACACTTTTTACTTTGGCAGACATTAATCCTTTGTAGACATAAACTTTAACTGAATCATGATAAGCCTGATTAGGAGTCAGGATTTCTATAAGTAATATCATATCTACTGATCACAGTTAGCCTTTCGAAGAATCTCTTCTGTAATTCACAGTTCACTTTCTCTCTTTGGGAAGCAAGGACTGAATATACTTAATTTGAAGGATTTTAAGTTATTTCACTAACAAAACATAGTTGACATTTGGATATGTTAAAATATCTCCTGGATAGTGTACCTCAACTCTCTTTTGAAATCAATAAGAATAATGTTTTCACAAAGTCTAAATATTGAATAATTTGAATAGTATAAAATAATATAAATGTGAATAAATGAATGAGTCAATAAATAAAATAAAATAGTACAAAATAGTAAAAAAATTCAATAAAAATTCCAGGGTTGCTGTTTCTTGTGGAGATGGTGGGTGATATTATGTGTAGCAGAAAGAATCACATTATATTTATCATATATATTTATTTATATATTTATATATTAAATATATTTATATATTTATATTAAATATTTATATTAAATATATTTATATTAAATATAAATATATAAATATATTTGTATTAAATATTTATATTAAATATATTTATATATTAAATATATTTATCATCATAGACCTCAGGTTCTAATATAGGTTCAAGTCTTTCTATTGTTGTGGTGATATGAAAGTCACACAACCCATCTGATTCTCAATTTTCCCATATGCAAAATAGGACAATACTTGGACTACAGTGTGGTTGAGAAAAAGGACTATATAAATTTAAAACCACCATAGAAATATATGCCATTGTTATTGACATCCTTATTTTTTCACTTTAGGAATTGGATGGGATCATTGAGGGTTAAAAGAAAGCCCCAGGGTATGTGTTCCAAAGGAGTTAATTTTCCTTTCACACCTGACTAATGCAATGCAGTTAGGCAGATTTCCAAGACATATAATCCTTACTCCACAAGGCAGATACTCTCCTGAGAATAGCTTCATTTTCTCACAGCTGTTGTCTTTTAACCTTGTTTTTTTCTAGCAGATCTATGAGGAAACCACCTGATTTTTCAGCTGGCACATGATGCTAGGCTTGATTTAGAGCCAGTGGGTGTACCTGCACAGTCTCCAGCATTTTGGATTGATTACCAACTCTAGGGCCATTGTACATTTTCAATTGAGGTATGTGTTTGACACAAAGCACTCTTTTTATAGCTTCCCTATTGGGATAGCCAGTGTTTAGGACAGGACACCTTATATCCAACTAACCATAGGAGTAAAAGCAGACTATTTTTTTTTTTGCATTTTTGTTTAGACTAAATCATTTGTCCTTTAAAAATAGTCTTCACAGCAGTGAGAGAACATTTTATTAATAATGAGAATAGTTTCCCATTTTTCCTCTTATGTTCTTATTTTTCTTTGTTTCATGGGTTAAAAATAATAAAAGAAAACATGGAATATTGTAATGCGAATGTAAATTTGGAAGATCTTCCCTGCCCCTAGGCTAACGTGCACCTGAAGCCTGGGGTGGGAGGCTTGTTTTTCAGTAGATACTTCTTGATTGGCCAGTGAGTCAATAAGGTTGTTACATTCTCTGAGCCAGGAGAAGGCTATATAAGCCCTGATGTGTAGCTTTGTTTTGGGACTCACTTTGAGAAGTGTTCTGTGATTTGATCTGAATTCTGGGAAGCTGTTGTTGAGAGTCCCCCGGCTTTGAAAAACCCAGATGTGGAAACCCAGATGTTTACTGGGTATGGATGTAATGGTTGGACAGTTTGGAAATCTGTCTACTTGATCTGTTTCTCTGACTTGATAATTCTGTCTGTGTATTCTGAAGTTTGGGGTGCTGACCATTTTCCCCTGAACAAGGTAAACGATATATGTCTGACTGATTAAAGTAAGCTTGTTAATCCATTTTGAGTTGCTTTCCTTTATCAAAGCAGATCCAAGAACCTGTGGTAGCAGCAAACCCTGAGGACGCCAGGGTGCTTGCTGCTACAAATATTTAATCTAGTCGTTTAGTCAACAAGCATTAGTTAAGGGCTCACTGTGTACCGGTCTTGTGCTAAGCACCAGGGCTACAGAGAAAAGCAAAAACCAAAAATAAATACCTACAGTCTCTGCCTTCAAGGAGCTCACATTCTAATGGTGTAAACATGATGCAAATAGCTATGTACATGAAATAACTATCCTGTGCAAATTAAGGCAGTCTTAGAGGGAAAGCACTGGGTGAAGATGTCCTTAAGAGTGGGATTTAAGTTATGTTGTGAAAGTGAGAGAAACCAACAAGAAGAGGTGAGGAAGGTTAGCATTGCAGGTATAGGAAACATCCAGTGTAGAGGCACAGTCAGTAGAGTAGTATTTTAGCCAAAAGGCAGTGATAAGATGTACAGTGGGTTGTGAAAAAGCAGCACTGTATCACCAATGAATTGCATTAGAAAGGTGGTACAAGAGATAATCAGACATTCCCTTTGGTCTCACTGATGTGAGCCTTCTCACCAATGATTTAGGTCAAACCCATGCCCATACACCTTCTGGTCATTTCTTCTTTTACAGGCCCTGCCATGTGTTTAGCATATTGAGTCTACCCAGTATATTTAGGGGCTTTATTGTTTTCCCAGGGCATCAAGAGTGTACTTGTAGAGCTTTTAAGGTAATCCACAAGTTACCCTTCATTTTTGCAATGTGACCACCCCCTCTTTGGTGGCAACTTTCAATAATATTCATCATAGTTCTTTGTAACAGTATTTGTTGGATACTGCTTACACCCACAGTTGACCTTTTAATTGCCTTCTGAGTGATGTTGATTTTTAATTCTTTAAGACAGTGTGATGTTCAACATTTCACAGCAATGCAATACAATTGGCAAAATAACAATAATGAAAATATGTACCCTTGATTCTGAATGACTTTATTATTAATATTGTTAAATGACTTTCATAAAAAAGCAATATAGTTTGATACTAAACTCCTATTTAATTCCAATTTCAACTTATGGCTCGTTTTCACTATAGATAGTGAGATGGATAGATAGGTAGATAGAAACATACATACATACATACATAGATATAGGTAGATAGATAGGTAGATACATAGATACATAGATACATAGATGGGTAGGGTTGTTATAGAGATTTTTTTTTAATCGCAGTTACATACATCCTTCCTAATCTTAAGTATGTTCAATTTCTGTGCAAATCCTTTGAAAATTTCATCCAATCAAAATTGGCCATTTTATGTTATATGATCCTTTCCATCACTTGTTTAGTCATAAATTCTTTCCTAATCTACAGATCAGAAATACCAATTTACTCCTTGGTCCTCTAATTTGTTCATTGTGTGGTATTTTATATTTAGTACTTATATCCATTTGGAACTTGTCTTGGTATTTGGTGTGCATGCTGGTCTAAATTTAATTTCTGCCAGACTGCTGTCCAGTTTTTCCAGAAGATTTTGTCAAATACTGAGCCCTTCTTCTAATAACTGCAGCTTTGACTTTATCAAAGTTTATGGTACTGTGGTTACCAAAGACTATGGTACTGCTTCTTTAGGTCATGTACATAATCTATTCCACTGTTTAACCTATTTTTTAATCAAAACAAAATAATTTTAAATAATTATTGCTTTATAGAACAAGTTCACATGTGGTACTGATAGATATACTTCTTTTTACTGTTTCTCTTGAAATTCTTAAATTTCATATTTTTTAGATTTTTAAAGTAATAATTTGACAGTTTTGTTAGTATTTTCAACATTATCATATTGGGTCTACCTACTCATAGGAAATAAAGGTTTCTTAAATAGTTTAGGTATATCTTTGGATTCACATAGTTCCTGGTTATATATTGCTAGATGATTTCCCAAGTATTTTATGTCCATTGTAATCATTTTGAATGAAATTACTCCTTCTAGATCTTCTTGCTGACTTTTGCTAGAAGTGCAAAGAAAGCTTATGATTTATATTTATTTTGTTTTATATCTTTCAGCATTATTGATTGCACTCATTGCCTCCATTAATTTTTGGCTGATTCATTACAATATTTAAATTAAATTATAACATTTACAAAGAGTGATAATTTTATTTCTTCTTTGCTCTTATTCAATTTTATCTATAGGTAGCATTTCTAGCATTGTGTTAAACAGTAATAATAATAACAATAAAGATAATGATAATACCTAACAGTTACATAAAGCTTCAAAGAATACAAAGCACTTTGCATATCAGTAATTCATTTGATACAATAACCATATGAAGGAGAGCATGTTACTATATTCATTTTTCAGATAAGTAAACTGAGGCACAGAGAGGCTAAGTAATTTGTCCAGAATTATACAGGTAAAGAGTGTCCAAAATAGGAATTAAGCTCTAGTCTTCTTGATTCTAATACCTGCTCTCTATTAAGGCACCGTGGTCATCCTTGTTTTACCTCTGATCTTATTGGAAAGACTTTTTACTTTTCTCCTTTAAACTTAATGTTTGTTTTTGGATTTAGGATGATATTATTTTAAAAAGAAAGGGGGGTTTGTATAATTTCTTTTTTTCTTCATTTTTCAAATGCTTTATTAACTTCTGATTTACATCATTCATTTCTGCCAGATTTTGAGTTGCAAACTTTCTCCCCATTTTTCTCCTACCCACCACCCCAAAATAGCAATCCAACAGGATATCCCCTCCTCCAATCTTCTCTCTCCCATTTCTTCTCCCATACCCCCTTCGACTTTTCCAGTAGGGCATGGTAGATCTCAATGCCCAGTGCCTGCATATCTTATTTCCCAATTACATGTAAAATATTAGCAATAATAGTATATATATATATATATATATATATATATATATATGTGTGTGTGTGTGTGTGTATACTGTTATTGTATATATATACACACTATATATATAATATATACTAATATATATATTAAATATTTGATTTTAAACTTTGAAGTCCAAATTAATTCCCTTCCTCCCTTGTCACCCACGCTTACTGGGAAGATAAGCAGTTCAGTATAGGTTGTACATGTGTAGCTTATGCAAAACAGTAACATAGAAGATATATTGTAAAAGACTAACTATATTTCGGTCCCTCCTATCTCATCTCCCACTTGTTCAATTCTCTACTTTGATCCTGTCTCTTTTCAAAAGTGAGGGTTTCCTAGTTCCCTCCCCTCCCCAGCCTGCCCTCCCTTCCATCATCCCCCCTCCAATCCCCTTCCCCCCTACTCTCCTGTAGGGTGAGATACCCTATTTAGTGTGGATTTCATCCGCTCCCCGAACAAAATTCAATGAGAATAAGGTTAACCCAGTCCCTTTTGCCTTCCTAATCTCCCCCTCCATTGTAACCATTTTCCCTTGCCTCTTCTTTATGAGATAGTTTACCCCATTCTGTTTCTCACCATTTGCTCTCATTATATTCCTCTCTCACCTCTTATTTCACTTTTTAAGTATCATCCCTTCCTATTAAATTGGTCCTGTGCCCTCTATGTATGTATACCTGTAAACATATATATACAGATTCACATAAGTATTCATAGGCCTATATACCCTCCATTATAGACACATACGTATACATACATACATATATATATATATATATATACATATATATATATTTGTATTCCCTTCAACTATTTTCATACTGAGAAAAGTTTAATAAGTTACAATTATTATTTTTCCATGTAGGAATGTTAATAGTTCAACTTTGTTAAGTTCCTTATGATTTCTTTTCCCTGTTTACCTTCTCATGCTTCTCTTGCTTCTTGTATCTGAATGTCAAATTTTCTATTCAACTCTGGTTTTTTCAACAAGAATGCTTGAAAGTCCTCTATTCCACTGAATGAGCATATATTTCCCTGAAACATGATACTCAGTTTTGCTGGGTAGGTGATTCTTGGTTTTAATCCCAGATCCTTTGCCCTCCACAATATCATATTCCAAGCCCTCAATCCCTCAGTGTAGAAGCTGCCATATCCTGAGTAATCTGGATTCTGATTCCACAATATTCAAATTGTTTCTTCCTGGCTGCTTGTAATATTCTCTCCTTAAGCTGGGAATTTCAGAACCTGGCTGTAATATTCTTAGGAGTTTACTTTTGGAAATCTTTTTCCAGGAGGTCATCAGTGGATTTTTTCAACCTCTATTTTGCCCTCTTGTTCTAAAACATTGGGGCAATTTTCCTTGAGAAATTCTAGGAGAATGACTTCTAGGTTCTTTCTTTGATCATGGCTTTCATGTAGTCCAGTAATTTTTAAATTATCTCTCCTGGATCTATTTTCCAGGTCAGTGTTTTTTTTTCCCATGAGATATTTCATATTGCCTTCTATTCTTTCATTTTTTTGGATCTGTTGAAGAGCCTCTTGATTTCTCATCAAGTCATTAGCTTCCATTTGCTCCAATCTAATTCTAAAGGAGTGATACTTCTCAGTGAGCTTTTTAGATTCTTTTTCCATCTGGCAAATTCGGCTTTTTAAGGCATCCTTCTCCTCATTACCTTTTTGAGCCTCTTTGTCCCTTTGAGTTAGTCTATTTTTAAGGTGTTATTTTCCTCAGGCAGGCTGTTGACTATCATTTCATAATTTTCTTGCATCGTTCTCATTTCTCTTACTGATTTTTCCTCCACTTCTCTTATCTGCTTCTTAACATCCTCTATGGCCTGGAACCAGCTTGTATTTTTCTTGGAAGCTTTTGGTGCAGGAGTTCTGCCTTCACTGTCTTTCTCCTGTTCCATTCTTTGTTCCTTTTTGTCCCCAAATAGGAGTTTAATATTGAATTGCTTTGCTTGGTTTGCTTCCTTTGCCTGCTCGTTTTGCCACTAAATTACTTGACTTTTTGGCTTTTTGCCATAGTAGGACTCTGCCACCAGATAGGGGAGCTTAATTCTAAACACTGGGGTTTTCTCAGCTGGGGAAGGTTTTAGTTTGGTGCCCCCTCTGAAGCTTGACATGCTCTGGAAAGCTGATCACACACCTTGGGACCTCCACCCTACACTACAATCCAGATGCAAACAGTTTAAAGCAAGAGTGATTACCCCTCAGACTGGTTGCTTGCTCCCCCTACACTCTGCAGGCCAGGAGCTGTAGCTTCCACATGGTGGCGGCTGCCCCTCAGAGCCTCAGTGACTTCTCGCCCTGGGGGCAAAAGCCGACACACTCCCAACTGCTGGGTCCCAAAGTCCAGACTGCACTGACCTGTCACTTTGGCCTCAGCATCTATGTGTTAATAATTCTGGACGGCCACAGCTACTGTTGATCTGGAGACCCTCCAGCTGGAGGCTGATCAGACCTGCCCTGGGGCTGAAACCTGTGCATGGGGCTGGGCTCTAAGAGCTGTGCTGCCATTTCCTGCCAGCCTTCAGGTCTGTCCTCAGCAGGAGGTTAGCTTTTTTGTGTCATTTTGTGGGTTCTGTACCTCCAAATTTGTTGAGAGTCACCTTTTACATGGATTGGAGGTGGTGGGAGCTAGAGCCTTGCAGAGGTACTGTTTCTACTCCCTGTTTGTATAATTTCTAAAATTTTAAATAGAAGCAATTCCATTGTCCTGGATTTTGTTTTCCCCATTAGCTTCCTTTTCTCAGTGTCTTTATAGAATTCTGAAAGTCTTTTCTGGAAATCACAGGCTCAATAAACAAGAAATCTTCAGTTGACACCTATTCTTTGTTTAGAATGGTGCATTTCTAAGTCTGAAAGAGTTGTTGGCAAGAAATCTTGGCTTATCTATGTCCTTGCAGAACACCATCTTCCCACAGTCTCCCATCCCATGGAAAAGAACAACAATAACAGCAATAATATTTATATGGTATATACTAAGGGTAGCTTGGTGGTGCAATGGATAGAACACTGGGCTTAGAATCGGGAAGTTTTACCCTTGTGAGTTCAAATCCCTCCTCAGACATTTACTAGCTATATGAACCAGGGCAAGTCACTTAACCTTACTTCTCTTAGTTTACTCATCTGTAATATGATCTAGAGAAAGAAATGGCAAACCACTCCACTACATTTGCCCCCCGCCCCCCAAAAAATAAAACAACTCCAAATTGGGTCATGAAGAGTTATACAAGTTTTAATGACCCAACGACAACATATAGGTGTTAGTATGTGCCAGGTACTCTGCTAAGCACTTTACAAATATTATTTCATTTGATCCTCACGACAACCCTGAGAGGTAGGTGCTATTATTATCTTTATCCTACAGATGAGTAAACTGAGGCAAACAGAGGTAAAGTGATTTTGACAGGGTCACATAGCTAGTAAGCATCTGAGAGTGAATTTGAACTAGTATTTTCCTCACTCAAGGCCTAGAGCTCCATCCACTGGGCCACTTAGCTGACCACTTTACTTTTTAAAGAGACATCCAAAGTCAGAAAGAGACTCAATGTGAGCAAATACTAGAGACCCCAATAGTTGGGCGGCAGCGGCAACAGCAGCAATGAGGCTAGCTCCCCCAGTAATACCCAGGACTTAAGCTGAGTGAGAAAGAATGATAA
The DNA here is from genome assembly GCF_028583685.1 of Petaurus breviceps papuanus. NCBI lineage: Eukaryota > Metazoa > Chordata > Mammalia > Diprotodontia > Petauridae > Petaurus > Petaurus breviceps. The sequence goes on from NW_027185809.1 coordinate 20,650,594, forward strand.
TCAGTACTGAAATAAAGACTAAGGGAAGTTCCCAGAAAAGGTCTACTTTCCCCATTGTCCCAGCCCCATGCCTATTCATTTACAGACACTGTAACATGCTCTACTCTTTTTTTAAACATCATCTTCTCTAGTAGCCTGAAGTTTTTTCTCAATCATAAAGAGGCCTGGGGTTAGGAAGAGATAAATTTAAACTTAAATAAAGGCAAAATGGTTATGACAATTAATTTTTAGAGATTTAATTTATGCAGGGATCTAAGGAACAGGTAGGTGGTACAATGAATGGAGCACTGGACTTAGATTCAGGAAGAATCATCTTCATGAGTTCAAATATGGTCTCAGACACTTATTAACTATGTGCTCCCAGACAAATCCTGTTTTCTTCAGTTCCTCATTTGTAAAATGAGGTAGACAAGGAAATGGAAAACCGCTCCTGTATCTTTGCCAAGAAAACTCCAAATGGGGTCACAAATAGTTGGACACAACTGAACAGCAACAATGGGTATTTAAGAAATTGGAATTTTACTATTTTCATTTTTTTTTACATATTTTCATTTAATACAAATTCCATAAAGTAGAAGAGGAGAGGACTATATGGACCTCATGTGTCATCATCTTGACCCTACACAAAAAACAAAAACACAAACAAACAAACAAATACTAATGCTTATTACAAAGTATGGCTAATTAAAACTCTAGCCAAAGCAACTATGGAATAGAGAGTGGTGACAACCACCAGAAGTCCTCCTTTCACAGCAAAACCAGAATCACAAATTTAGTAATATTATTTTCAAAAAGCCTGAGCAATTTTCTACAATCGTGATAGGTTTTGTCTATTTTCACTTGAGAAAATAAAGGGGGGACTAAGAAAGAAATAATCTATTTCTTTGTTTTTTTCAAGCAGGGAAAAAATACCTGAAGGGATAGTCAAGTAGGAAGTTGATCTGAGGCTATTTGGACATACTCAGGTTGCCTGGCCACCAGCTTCTGGATTAGTTTTCAATTAATTTAAATGTAATTTGGATGCTGGTAGGAGGAAGTAAGGCATAGAGAAACAACAGGAATAATAATGATATCTTACACTTATATAGTCCTTTATAATTTACAGAACACTTTATATTATTTCATGTGATGTTCAAGGGTCCTTATGTGGAGGGTAGCATAACATTATTTAACCATCTTACTTGAGGAAACAAGCTCACATAAGTAAAATGATTTTCCCAAAGGTCACACAATTAGTCAGTGATTGAGGCAGTGCTTATTCAGATGTTCTGTGTTCTAGACAGGTGTTCTGTAGCCTATAGTCAGCTACCTCCCAATTACACAAGTAAGAGATACACACAGAAAGAGTAGGTATTAAATTCATGCCTTCTTCTCCACTCACATCACAACCACCTTAATTCAGCATTATATTTGCCTCTCATACTGGCAATTGAAAGAGCCTCTAAACTCTTTTTTCAGCACCCAGTGTCTCTTTCCTCTAGCCCATCCTTTAAACAATTTGTTTTCCTAGAGCATAGGTCCAACTACCTTGCACAAGAAGCTTCAGTGTTTCCCTTTTGCCTGTATGATAAAATGCCAACATTTTTTTCTTCTTTTTGGCATCTAGAACTGTGCACACTCAGGATATAAAGTGTCTTTCCAAAACAATTACACATTACTCCTTTGTATTCAGGTCAAACTGCCCTACCTGCTGTTACATGAACTTCCACAATATTTCATCTTCTCTTTGCCTATAAAAAGATTATATCTGGTGCCTGAAATATGTCCCTTCATCATTCCTGTATTTAGTCCCTATCTCTGTTCCACACTCATCTAATGTAACCTGTCCCACAGTGGGTTCTGCTGGATACTTCTAGGCATCTATGTGACTTGGAGATTGAGAACTATGCCTGGAAATCTAGCCTCAGATACTTAGTAGATATTTGATCCTGGGCAAGTTGCTTAACATATATTAGCCATAGTTTCTTTGCTTGTAAAATAGAGAAAATTATAATATTTACTACCCAGGGTTGTTTTGAAGATAAAATGACATTATTTGGAAAAGTGCTTAGCACAGTGCCTGTCACATAATAGGCAATAACTTAATCCTTGTTTCATTCCATATCCCCCCACCAACCAACCCCAAATTACCTTGTAATTTTTTTATTTACTTATCTTTCTATATCTTTTTTTTTATTAATGTATCATTCTTTCCTGTCATAAAAATGGAAAGACATTGAGGGCAGAGACTGTCTCAGTTCTATCTCTCTGCCCCTAGCACCTAGCATGGAACCTGTTACATAGTACTTGCGCATGTTGCATGAAGATGACATTTCAGTTAATGGTTATGATAATGTCTTCAGAACTAGGTTGTGATAGCCATCTCCCTAACTTCCCTATGTCTTTTGTTTGTTGGTTGGTTTTGTTTTTCCCCTCTCTAAGGTAGCACGAGTAATTCTCCAGACTTCTCTACCATGACTCAGCTACTTTTTGATCCTGGAACTTCCCTTAGTGCTGTCGTTCTTATGCTAGAATCTCCCTCCACAATGTAGGGTGGATAGCAACTCCCATTTGTGAGTTCCTTCTGGGGCCTTTATTTGGGGGTCATGCCCAGTTTGACTATGCTTGAATCTCCTTTTCAATGTGCTTTTACATTTTCAGACATAACCATCATGTCCCTCTAACCAGGTACCGCAGTCCAACCCTATTTATGAGCTCTTTTGTTTATACGTGTTGTCTTCCCCCACTAAAATGTAAGATGCTTAGGAATAGGAACTATCTTTCTCTTTATTATATTATAATTATAAATTAAATTTAATTATAATAATGTGTCTGCATCCTCAGGGGTAGCACAGTGCCTGGCACATTGCACTTCATTTCCCATCAGATGTTTCTCTTGGTTTTTACTCCAGAAATACTATGCTTCCTTCATGATATGTCTATCATCTGAAATCTCACTATCTTGGAAATTGACTCAGCTTTCAAATTCAATACCTCCTCAACACCCTAAGTTAACTCTCCCCTCTGATTAGAGGGTGGAGAAATGAGCTTTTCACAGAGTTATTCATAGAGGGCTTCATAGAGGTGCCTTCATAGAGAGCTAAGACCTTTCCAGCTGATTTAATTTCCCATCAGTTATTCCACTTTATTTCTACTCCAGGAATATCATGTCCTCCTTGTTAGGTATCCTCTGATGCCCCCATCTTTCAGCTTCTTTTCTTCTTTCCCCATTGGAGTGTAAAGTTTCTTGAGAGAAAAATCTGCCTTTCTTTTATATTTGTATCCCTAGCCTTAAGACAGTGACTGGCATGTAGTAGGCCCTTAGTAAATTTTAATTAACTACCCGTGTTCCCCGATAATAAGACACCATCTTATTATTTTTTTTGGAAAGAAAAACACCAGAGGGCTTATTTTCAGGGGAGGGCTTATGTTGTCCTGCCTCAGCTCTCCTCTGCGGCACAGCTCTCAATGGCGCCAGCAAGCAAATCACTGGGGAAGAACAGGATGACGTGCTCACTGCTGCAGCTCTGATTGGATGCAGCTCGGAGCGCAGCGTGCATTTCACCCAGGGGGGGGGGCGGTGCATACAGAGGGTACCGTAATGTAGCATGTA
>NW_027185809.1:20654285-20656102 GCF_028583685.1 Petaurus breviceps papuanus
TCACTACAGTAGCAATCTCAATAGGGCTTATTTTTGGGGGAGGGCTTATTTTAGAGGAATCTTACACAGTAAGGGGAGGGCTTATTTTCAGGATAGGTATTATTATCGGGGAAACACGGTATTAACATTGACTAACACATAGTAAGCACTTAATAAATGCTTATTCCCTGCCTGCCTAACTTAGTATGGAAAGAGCATTATATCCAAAGTGAGAAAATCTGGATTTGAATGTTGCCTCCAACATAAGTCTCTTAATCTTTGTGAACCTCAGTTTCCCCATCAGTAAAATAAGGATAACAGTTTTGATTTGCTTATCTCATACAGTTGTAAGAATAGATATAGATATACATGTGTATTACAATTATTATTATTATTAACAAATTTTGTACTTCTATCCGTTCTAGATGAGCTATGATGATGAGCTATGTTTCTCTATGTTTGTATAGCTAAGTAACCAGAATATAAAATAATCATTTATGCTACAGATCTTGGAGCCCAGATCATCTACCCTTGGTTCTGGTCTCCATCCATTACCCTAACTTCTGTGTTTGAGCTGAAAAAGTAAATTATTGTTATGTAATTAAAAATGAAATGATTGAATGCATCATAAGTAGTATAAATCTGTTTTTCTTCTCATTATAAGGATTAGATGCTTGGAAATACTACTGTATTTATACTGAAGAGTGACCCTATGGCAGAAGCTGGAAATAAATTGCTTATTAGGGGTATAGTCTCTTCCTACAGAGAAATCTGCTTTGAACATATCTATATATGTTAAATAAAATATATCTATATTTTACCTTCCAGTTAGTTAACCTTACAATACTACTCTACTGAACTATTAATTTGAGATACAGGAGAGTAGTCAGAATACTCTGTTTCTCTTACATTTAATGGCACTTAATATTCTGCTGTTGAGTGTTTATTTTTTTGATACTACTCAGAATAACATTTCATAGCAAAGATGGATTTAGATAGCTAAGAACTCAGTGTTAGTGGTAGTAATTTTGTAGTATTCACCTGAAAAAAAAGAGTTTTATGTATGTGTTTATCTGACTCTATATAGAAAGTGTATTGTGTTTATCTGACTCTATGTAGAAAGTATACTTACAGGGGAGTGGAGCTAGACTATGTTGGGGCATAGTCATGCTTTTCTGAGGACTTGTGGCTATGTAAACTGTTAGTTCTGTGTTTAGTTAATCAATGGTTAGTTCTGTATTTATGACATTTTGACTCAAAAAAGAGAAAGAAGCACTTGTCTCTAGTCTCTTGAGAGGTTACATGAAATATATTGGTTGATAAATATTCCTCATTTGGTTTGAGCCCCCATCACAACTCAGTTGGTAACCTCTGAAATTCTAGTAACAGCTTACACCAATCTAATCGATGAGACTAGGGAAATGTACTTTAAAAATTAGAGTATTTAGCTGGAACTAATACATAAATTGGAATAAGTAGCTGAGCATGGTGACACATCATTATAATTCCTGCCACTTGGCAGAATGATACTGAGAATCCCTTGAGTTACAGAGTTTGGAGCTGCTATAGGGATAAAAATGGTCCCAAGTCTGTACAGTACTAAGTATGGCAAAAATATGGTGAGTTTCACTATAGAGACTCCCACTTCTAGTGGAGTGGGAGTTGTGGAGCTGCTTAAGAGGGAATAAACAAGCCCTGATCAAAAAATGGAGTTTAAAGTTTCTGTACCTGTCAATATTGCACGGAGACCCATGAATGTTTAAAGAAGAAGGAGAAGAGGAAGAGGAAGAGGAAGAAGAAGAAGAAGAAGAAGAAGAAGAAGAAGAAGAAGAAGAAGA
>NW_027185809.1:20656112-20677115 GCF_028583685.1 Petaurus breviceps papuanus
AGAAGAAGAAGAAGAAGAAGAAGAAGAAGAAGAAGAAGAAGAAGAAGGATGAGGGGGAGGAGGAGAACACAACAACAAAATACTCAGAGGGACTCTGGGCTTTCACAGTGAGGGTCTCACTCAAATGGCCTAATTTTCTCCTTTAAGGGGAGGATTTGGTTAATGTACTTTACAGAAAGCCAAAAATAAGTAATGGAGGTAATGTGGTGTTAATCTGTTAATGATGTGTTAAAAACCAGTGACCCTTTGTGAAGTGTGAACACCTTATTCTCCACCTGAGGACCTTGTATAGCTAAGTCCTGGTGATAATTTGGCAGTTTGAATAAATGTAAACCAATGATGTCTCTGGTAGAGTCCACTGTAAGAAAAAGGAAGGGATAAGGGAATTTCTCTTTTCCCCTTCTCCCATTACCCAGAACTTTCAGCAACAGAGTTGCTTACACCAGAGATATCTCATCTAGTAGTTACATAGTAAGTTTAAGAGAGTTTGAGCCAAAATCAAAGGAGCAGAAATACATGTTCCATACAACATTGGTATGAGAAGCAGTCACTCTAGGAAAGGCATCTTTTGGCATTAGAAAAGAGATATAGCTATTGCATCAGTTAAGAACTTGTTCAGTAGTTTCAGTTGTGTCCAACTTTTAGGGACCGCATTTGGAGTTTTCTTGGCAAAAATACTGAAGTGGTTTGCCATTTCCTTCACTAGTGCAATTTACAGATGACAAAATGAGGCAAACAGCATTAAGTAACTTGCCCAGGTTCACATAGCCAGGAAGTATCTGAGGACAGATTTGAACTCAGGTCTTCCTGACTTGAAGGTTGGTACTCTGTCCACTGTGCTACCTAGCTTCCCTTGAGCTAAGATTGGAAATTGAGTCAAGGTGTAGAAAGGAGTAGTCTGTAGAACCCCAACTGAGCAGACTACTCAACAGAGTTTTTGTCCCTGGGCAGGAATAAGGGATGGAGGAGGTTTTTGTGAGAATTTTAGTAGAACAAAAAAGATTTGTAACCTACAATACTGGAGTTCACCTTGTCTATCCTCTCCATACACAATTTGCTGCCATTCTTCATTCCCTTTCTTCCCAAGGATTCTATATGTGTTAGTGGTAGAGGGTGCCCCAAATTTATGGGGTGAACTTTTTTTTACTACTGTTCTCATTATGCCATCTTATGTGGCATCATTATGGTTTCATTATGACTTTACTAGGATCTAATTCTGTCTGCTGGTCAATGGAAAGTCCACTTGTGGGGGTTCATAAACTATAGTGTTTGGCGTGAAGATCCACAGGATCCCTAGAAATTAAGTTTGTAGGCATTTTCTCTATACTTAATTTACAAGTGAAAAAAGTTAGTTAGGGGATTTCCTAGAGGAACTGCAGCATTCTCCATTTCAACTGGTTTCACATATTATATTTACCCAGAGAAAACCCTAAAATAAACCTTTTACATATAATTTGTGTTTAGGGTCCTTCAAAGGTTATCAAGAAGGTTCCCAATTCCCATCTCTCCACATTCCCACTCAATATGCAATATGATTTGGTATAGAACAGCTTTTATTTCACTTGTACATCGTAAAACATGAAACATATTAATAAAAAGTTTTATTAAAAATATGAAGGAGCAAAAAAAGAAAAGGAACCTTTGTGACCATAATAATATAAAGGAAACCAGGTTGAAAGACATGAGAATGCTGATCAATGAACTGTGAACAACAGTGACATCAAAAACTTCCTTCCTTCCTTATCTGGCCAGAGGAATAGTAGAATATAAGAGAAGAATGAAGCACACACTTGTTTGTCATTTGTTTATTTTATTTGGATACCAGAAAACAATGGAGTGACATCTTGTATTTTATGTGCTGCTGAAATGAGCACAGGTTATATTTTCTATTTTGAGCTCACGAGAAAAATAGGTCAAGCAGATGATGGCAATCTCTTTTCCTACTTGCATAAAATCTCTAGGATCCCAGGAATCTTGGTCTGAATTATTAATATAGCTGTAAAAATCTTAATCATTCTCTAAATAATTGACATCAGAGACAGTTTATTATGTTGAATCAATAACAGTGAAAATAACACAGATTGACAGTATGGCTGTATTCCCACAACTGTAAACAATGTTTAAAATCACATCATTAAAATCACTTAACTATTGCTTTAAAGACCATAACCAAAAGGGGAAATATGAACACAGAACCTTTCTTGACTTTTTAAGCTTCATTAGTTTTCCAGTATAGATGTCATTCTGCTCTTAGTTTGAAGATACTGCATTTAAATGGGTATGGTCAGAATATGGTTTGATACTTTTGGAGAGTCCCCAAAGAACAAGGTCACCAGAGCTGCAATTCTTTGTTCAACTTTAGGGGTCTAGAAAGAAACCATCATCTCTTCCTTCTCAAATTAAAAAATCAGTACAGCTCAAATGCCACCCTCATTTAATTGAGTTAAATAGGTTTGCCCCCAGTTTTGCCCTTAGAATTTGAAATGTTATTCTTGATGATCTCTTCTGATTTCAGAATCAATAAAAATGGCAGCCATACAACAAACATTTACTAAGTAGCTACTGTGTACAAAACAGTCTCCTAAGCTATGAGGGACATGTCAAATTTAGGTGTATAATAATTCTTGCCTTCTTGCACCTTGAAGTTTAGCTAAGATAAAAAAGAAATCAACATAGTATTACATGATAAGTACATTGGACACTTGGGGCAGCTAGGTGGCACAGTGGATACAGCACCAGGCCTCATCAGAAAAATTTATCTTCCTGAGTTCAAACTGACATCAGATATTTACTAGTTGGATGAATCTGGGTGAGTCACTTAACCAAGTTTGCCTCAATTTCCTCCTCTGTAAAATGAGCTCCAGAAGGAAACGGCAAACCACTTGTTATAGGAATGGGAATTTAAGATCTTCCCTGCCCCTAGGCCCTTTGAAAGGTTTAAGTGACTCTGAGAACCTTCCTTTATTTGAAAATATACTCTGCACCCTAATAGGCTGAGTGTGGTAACATGGAGCCTGTGGTGGGAGGCTTGGTTTTCAAGAATGCCCACACCTTGGTGCTCTGTGATTGGGCAGTGGATCAAGAGGGTTGTGACATTCTCTGAGCCAGGAGAAGGCTATATAAACCCTGATTTGAGGCTTTGTTTTGGGGCTAAATTTGAGAAATGTTTGTGATTTGACCAGACAAGATTCTGTGCAGCTATTGAGCCCCCCGGCTTTAAAAACCCAGATGTTGGTGCTTCCCTCTCTGGTAACTGTGACTAGGTATGGAGCTGTAAGCCCTGTCTGTTCATGTTTCTCTGTATTCTTGTAACTTCTGCTTGTAACCTGTCTGTATAGTCTGAAGTTTGGGGTGCTGACTTTTCCCCCTGTAACAGATAAGTGATATGTTTGATTGATTAAAGCAAGATTGTTAACCCATTTTGAGTTGCTTTTCTTTAGGAAAGCAGATATTAGAACCTGTGTTGGCTGTCACCCTGGGAATGCTTGGTGCTTGCTGATACCCCACTTCAGCCTCTTTGCCAAGAAAACCCAAATGATGTCAGCAGAAGTCAGGCATGACTAAAACGACTGAACAACAAGAAGAGGTAGCATTACTTCAATAATGAAGCAAATAAGGGCAAAATTTGGTAATAATAATAATTATAGCTCACATGTATATAACACTTCTAAATGTATGAGATAGGCAAATAAAGTCCATGTGATTCAAAGATTTGTGAATATCGCAGTGATTATATTTATGTATTAAAATATAATCCTTACTTATTCCTAAATAAGGGAATTAGCATTAGATTCACTCTACTGTACTGAGAGCTATTTCCACTAGAATTGGACTTCTCCATAGTTGTACTAACACAGGAAGAGGACCGGAAGACAGGTATGGAAGGAGAGAAAGAGAGACTTAGATACAGAAAGAGAAAGTCAAAGCAAGCCTCACTTCCAGTCAAAACAGACCAGGGGAGGACAACAGCCCAGATCTTTGTGTTGCCAGGCTCTGCTTCCCTCAGGATCCTAAAAGCCAGACCTCCAAAAAATGTGGAAGCATAGTCTCTAATCTCTTACTGACTCTGAAAACCACTAATCAGTGAAGAGAGTGGAAGTAATTCCTCTAGATTCTTGCATTTTTTCCCAGGCACAAGATGAGGGAGAGAGGAAGAAGAGACAAGATCCCAATCTCCAAAAACTGTAGCCCTACTTAAATTTCTATTTCAAAGTCAAATGAGGACTCCTACTCAGTCATGAATCTCCTCTCAGAACTTCATCATTTGAGCCAATGCAATGCTTATCAATATGGCATATAATGCCAGTCTACTATGAAAAGTTCTCTCAGGGGGCAGAGCCAAGATGGTGGAGTAGAAGCAGGACCTCGCCACTGCTCTGGCTTCCACCTCCCCCAATCCATGTAAAAAGGGGACTCTAAACTTTGGGAGCTGCAGAACCCACAAAATGACACAGAGAAGCTAACCTCCCACTGAGGACAGCCTGGCAGATGGGCAGGAATAGGCCAGCACAGCGCTCTGGGAGCCTAGCCCAGCCCCACACCAAGGCTTTAGCCCCAGGGTGGGCCTACCCAGCTGACGGCCAGAGGGACTCCAGATCAGCAGCAACTGTGGCCATTTCCACATTCATCAACACATAGATGCAAAGGACAAAGTGAGAGGTCAGTGCAGTCTGGACTTTGGGACCAAGTAAGTGGGAGCTTTTGCGCCAGGGGCAAGAAACCCTTGAGACGCCCACATGGCAACTTCAGCTCCAGGCCTGCAGAGTGTAGGGGGAACAAGCACCAGTCTGAGGGCTAATTGCTCTTCTTTTAACCTTCTTGGATCTGGATTGCAGTCTAGGGTGGAGGTCCCGGGGTGTATGTCCAGCTTGCCAGAGTGTGTAGAGACCATCAGAGAGGGCACCCATCTAATAACTGCAGCAACTAAGAAAACCCAGCATTTGCGACAAAAGCTCCCTGTCTGGTGGCAGGGTACCACTGTGGCCCAGGGGTCAAGTGACTGAGGGGCGACATGACCAGGCAAAAGAAACAAAGCAGAAAGAAGACTCCAACATTAGACTCCTATTTGGGGGACAAAAAGGAGCAAAGCATGGAACAGGAAGAAGACAGTGAAGTCAGAACTCCTGCACCAAAAGATTCAAAGGATATATGAGTTGGTTACAGGCCATAGAGGAACTTAAGAAGCAGATAAGAGAAATGGAGGAAAAACTGGGAAGAGAAATGAGAACGATGCAAGAAAATTATGAAATGAGAGTCAACAGCCTAACTGAGGAAAATAACACCTTAAAAAATAGACTAAGTCAAATGGCAAAATGGGCTCAAAAAGGCACTGAAGAGAACAATGCCCTAAAAAACCGAATTTTCCAGATGGAAAATGAATCTTAAAAGCTCAATGAGGAGAATCATTGCTTCAGAATTAGATTGGGGCAAATGGAAGCTAATGACTTTATGAGAAATCTAGATGCTGTTCAACAGATACAAACAAATGAAAGAACAGAAGGCAATGTGAAATATCTCATGGGAAAAACCACTGACCTGGAAAATAGATCCAGGAGAGATCATTTAAAAATTATTGGACTACCTGAAAGCCATGATCAAAGTAAGAACCTAGAAAACATCCTACAGGAAGTTCTCAAAATAAATTTATGTTTTAGAACCAGAGGGCAAAATAGAGGTTGAAAGAATCCACTGATCACCTCCTGAAAAAGATCCCAAAAAGAAAACTCGTAGGAATATTATAGCCAGGTTCCAGAATTCCCAGATTAAGGAGAGAATATCACAATCAGCCAGGAAGAAATAATTTGAATATTGTGGAAACACAATCAGCATAACCCAGGATCTGGCAGCTCCTACACTGAGGGATCGAAGGGTTTGGAATACGATATTCTGGAGGGCAAAGCAGTTTGAATTAAAACCAAGAATCACCTACCCAGCAAAACTGAGTATCATGTTTCAGGGGAAAAGATGGTCATTCAGTGGAATAGAGTACTTTCAAGAATTCTTGATGAAAAAATCAGAGTTGAATAGAAAATTTGACATTCAGATACAAGAAGAAAGAGAAGCATGAGAAGATAAACAGGGAAAAGAAATCATAAGGACTTATCAAAGTTGAACTATTATCATTCCTACATGGAAAAAAAATAATTGTAACTAATGAAACTTTTGTCAGTATGAAAATAGTTGAAGAGAATAGAAACACATGCACATATGTTCAGATATGAGGGTATATGGGCATATGAATACATATGTAAATGTGTGTATATATGTTTATAGGTATACATAGATAGAGGGTACAGGACCAATTTAACAGGAAGGGATGATACTTAAAAGGTGAAATTAAGAGGGTAGAGAGGAATATAATGAGAAGGAATGGTGAGAAACAGAATGGGGTAAACTATCTTATAAAGAAGAGGCAAGGGAAAATGGTTACAATGGAAAGGAACAATATGAAGGCAAAAGGGAATGAGTTAACCTTATTCTCATTGAATTTGGGTTGGGGAGGGAATGAAATGCATACTAAGTAGGGTATCTCACCCTACAGGAGAGTAGGGCAGAAGGGGATTAGAGGGGGGATGATGGAAGGGAGGGAAGGCTGGGGGTTAGGGAAGTTGGAAAATTCCACTTTTGAAAAGGGACAGGATCAAAGTATAGAATAGAAGTGGGAGGTGGGATAGGAGGGAGGGAAATATAGTCACTCTTTTACAATATAGCTTCTATTCTATTGTTTTGCATTAGTTACACATATACAACCTATACTTAACTGCTTATCTTCCCAGTAAGGCTGGGTGACAAGGGAGGAAAGGAATGAATCTGGAATTCAAAGTTTTAAAATCAAATGTTTAATATATATTCTATTATTAATACTATTTTACATGTGATTGGGAAATAAGATATACAGGCACTGGGGCATAGAGATCCACCATGCCCTACTGGAAAATTTGAAAGGGGTATGGGAGAAAATATGAGAGAGGGCATATTGGAGGATGGGATATCTTGTGGGACTGGTATTTTAGGGCGGTGGGTAGGGGGGAAATGGGGAGAAAATTTGTAACTCAAAATTTGGTGGAAATGAATGATATAAATCAGAAGTTAATAAAGCATTTAAAAAATAAAAAAAGAAAAGTTCTCTCAGGAGAAGTCAGTTTGGAAGGAAGTCAGATTCACATTAAATGAACATAAATATCTATGTCCTTCTTCAGATTCCATAGCATTGAATCAAGGGTGATATTTATGCCTGATATTCATGATATGAAGCCTCCCCCTTTTTTCCATGACCAATAAGGGAACATTCCTATACTGTAACAAGTTAAATGTGGAGACAGGCAGGCACGCTATTTTACTGCCCTTGTCCCCATTCAAATAACCAACGTTCCCAGCTGTTAATTTTGACTTTGCAATGGAGTGTTGGAATAGAGAAGAGTTTCATATGAAGGCTAGTTTAATTGTAGTTCTTTTTTCCCCCCATTCCTCCCACTTGTTATTTATTATAATGGAAGGCTTGATGAGTATGAGTAGGGAGGGATGCAATCAGAAATGAATATGGTACTGTATACCAAAATAAAATAAAAATGAGTACACAATTTAGATATAAAGTTTGATACCATAAGAAAATTGGAAGAGTTTTCCCGTCAGATCTAAGAAGAATGGAAGAATTAATGACCAAACAAAAGATAAAGAATACTATGAAATGCAACATGGACAAATCTGAATACATTAAATTGAAAAGTCTTTACACAAACAAAGCCAATGGAGCCAAATTTAGGAAGGAAGCAGGAAATTGGGAAAAAATTTGTACAAATGGTGTATCTAAAAAGGGTCCCATTTCTTTATTTTTTTAAAGCAATCAGGGTTAAGTAACTTGCTCAAGGTTACATGGCCATTTATTTCTGGGTGTGGTGTTAAATATCTGAGCCCAGATTTGATCCCCAGGTCATCCCGACACTGGAGCCGGTACTCTTACTCGCTGAGCCACCTGGCTGCCCCAAGGGTCTCATTTCTAAAACACATAGAGAAATTGAAGCAAATTTTTATAAGGATGCAAGTTATTCCCCAAGTGAAAATTGGTCAAAGATATGAACAGGCAGTTTTCAGAGGAAGAAATTAAAGCTATCTATAATAATATGCAAAAAGCTCTAAGTCACTATTTTTAGAGAAATGCAAATTAAAAGAAATCCTAGGTACCACATAACACCTATCAGATTGGCTAACATGAGAAAACAGAAAAGTGATAAATGCTGGAGAATTGTGGGAAAATTGGAACACTAATGCATTATTGGTAGAGTTGTGAACTGATCCAACCGTTATGGAGAGCAATTTGATACTCTGTCCAAAGAGCAATAAAAATGCACATACTCTTTGACCCAGCAATACCACTTCTAGGGCTGTACCCTAAAGTGATCATAAAAATAGGAAAAGGACCCACATGTATAAAAATACTTATGGCAGTTCTTTATGTGTTGTTAAAGAATTGGGCATTGAGGGGATGCCCATTAATTGGGGAATGGATGAACAAGTTGTGGTATATGAATGTGATGGAATACTATTGTGTTTTATAAAAAGATGAGCAGACAGACTTGAAAGACATATGGAATGACACTGGGTGAGGTGAACAGAAGCAGGAAAACTTTGTACACAGCAACAGTCACATTATGCCATGACTAACATTGATAGTTTTATCTCTTCTTAGCAATGCAAGTATCTATGACAATTCCAAAAGGCTCATAATGGAAAATACTATCCACATTCAGAGAAAGAAATATGGAGTTTGAATGCAGAAGCATACACTCTCTTATGATCTCTCTCTCTATCTTATGGTCTCTCTCTCCTTTTGTTTTGTTTCTTCTTTCTCATGGTTTCTCCCATTGTTTTCAATTCTTCCTTATAACATGACTAATGTGAAAATATATTTAATATGAATGTATATAGACAGCCTATATCAGATTATATGCCATCTTGGAAATGAGGGGAGGAGAGGGAGGCAGAGAAAATTTAAAACTCAAAACCTTGTGGAACTGAATGCTGAAAACTGAAAATAAATAAATAAATTTAAAAGAAAAAAATTATGATATAAAAACAAAAGACATCCACTTGGGGAAAAAATAAAGGTTATCCTCTCTGTCACATGAATTGTGAGCTAGATGGGTTATGTCGAGATAGACAAAATATTAGTTTATTAACTAAGCAAACCTAAAATAATTGGCCCTTGACAATAGTCTCGATAAACTGATTAATTAATTACACGAGAAGAAAGAGACATAAAGCAATTCTGTAGAAGGAAATGGATTACATAGTTTGACTTAGTCACCTAAATGATGAAGAAAGTGCAGACAATATTGTTCAGATGGAAAATTTGATCCAAGATGTTTGAGATCCTTTGACATTCCCTCAAAGCCTGGGGGTTATAAGATACAGTCAATATTTGTATTGATTACCCCAATAAATTTAACTATGACTCTCCATTTTCAGGAAACTCATCGCAATGCATTGTTAAGAAAATCCCAAGTTCCTTTTTTTTCTTTTCATTATTTGTTTGCTCAAGCCATTGTCCTTTGAAACTAGTGACTTCTCCAGCTTTATGTAGGGACTCCTTCTGAATAACCGTCAATTAAAGTCTGAAATAATAACCTTTATTTCTTTAAACTTTTAATGAATTGACTTATCAGGAGCTTTGCCAATTAATAACAAGAAAAATTGAATTTCACATGAGCGGCAATTCTGGGATTATCAAGAGGAACCTGCAAGGAGGGGTTTTCATTTGAAGTAATTAATTTTCCTTAATTAAAGTTTATCCACCTCAACAATCCTATAGCTGGGGATATTCAGTGTAGAGCTGACATTTTCCAGTTTCATTTCCATTGAATCCCAATGAGAATACAATTTGAACTCCTCGAGGAAGCAAGGAATACACTGTTATCCTCCTGTGTCATCTAGCTCCAGATATAAAGCAATTACTAAGCTTAAAACTGATGAACACTGTGACAAGCTTGTCATTTTTCCATTTGCATATGGCTGTTTGCCTCCATAACTCAGCTAGCTCCTAAAGTTCTGAACAAATTACAGCAATTAGTTTATCTTTTATTAAAAGGGGAAAAAAAGAGGAGAAAAGAAATACTTTTTTGAATCAGTGAAGGAGTTTGTCAACTTTAAATTGGCCTCTATTTTAAACTTAGTGAGATTAGAATATATGAAGAGTTGCTCCCCTATCCCTGTTTCAGGGTGTGTTTAGGGAATTGTTAAGAGGAGTTGATAGTAGGTAAAACTCTGGATCATTCTACATTTTTACAGCAAATATCCTACAACAGAAAAATTTCAATACTTGTGTTTCTGTTGTCTTTCCCTGTTAATATTTTAAATGCCCATGATTTTATCCAAATATGTACTCTTTCCATTGATGTATAGTGTAACCCCCTCATGGAAGCTTGAACATTTTTCCTTTGGTCAATTAGAAAGTCTATTTTCTAAAGGTTTGCTTACCTTTGTTTGTTTGAAACATTTACTTTCTATATTCACTCTTTCCTCTGCTCTCACGTGCTGTGAAACTCCCTTCTCTCTGTGTCTTTGTCTGACTAGAAAGTATGTTTCTCTGCTCCCTCAACTGAACCTTAAATTCTCTCAAATTGACTCCTCTGGAGCTGATGGGTGGAATATCTCCAATGAATGAGTAGAAATGCTGGTTGATGTGGAGGGGAAAAGAAAAATCAACTGGTCAAAAACCAATTCTGCATTGAATAAATATATGCAAATTTGCATAGCTTGTAGGTTGGGGTCTTGGTTTGTCGTCTGACCAGTTTAAACTCTTTGGGACCTACTTATAATTCTAGTCCTTTTACCCTTGGACCCAGAAGACTCATAGACCTCTTTTCTTGTTCTGAACTGTCTTTTGCTTCTACTACCCCTAGCTGTACTGCTTTTGCTTCATATGACTGACCAGAACCAGTGCCTTCTATCTTCTGTTTGGCTAATTTCTCCATAAAAGACATTGACGAGTTCTTCATGATTTACTAGGTTCAGGAAACTAGAGGCTCAGCTTTTTGGCATCATTTCTTCATCGCCTGAGTACAAAACAGACATGAGAAGCTAGAAGGGCTCTTGCATGTTTAGATGGTAGATCATAAGAGGTGAGTCACTAAACCAACTTATGTGGCTCTCAATGCCTATCCTTATTGAATATTCTCTTCTGCAGCTAAATAAATCACCTTTTCTTAACTGTTGAATGACCTACAAATATCTTATTTGTTCCATTATTGAACATAAGCTACCAGAGGACTGTGCTGATTCAGATCCAGACCAGAACAATTGACATAGCAGGATGGGCTGTGTAGAAGAAATTAAATCCAATATGACTTTCATATTTCTGGTGGCATTTTTGGTGATGCCTTTAGAAATTGTGAGTGCTCAATATGAGGCACCTCCTGCACTCCTGAGAGATAAGAATTAACTACCTCTGGCCATTCAGACTAAATAGAGTAATATGAATTGTGATTATGAAGCCAACTTAACTTGCCTTCTTGAGTTGCCTTATTTTCCTGAAACACTGGACCTGAAGTACAAAGGAGGTCCTGAAAAAGTCAAGGATGAAGTCACTCACCTCACCATAAGCTGACATAATTTGCTGCTTCCAACTCTAACTGAACTCTAGATCCACCCTTGAGAATCAAACCAGCTTCCAGGCAGGCATCAGTCAAGTCTGTACCATACTGATAAACTCCTTATGCAGCTTGGACCCTTGTAGATAAGCAGGCTACTCTATCCTCATAGTCCAACAATTCCCAAGGGAAAATAATGCTGCCCTTGTCATACTGCTCACTCATACCCCCTTCCCTTTCTCCACCCTTTTCCTCCCCTTGGAGTGGGGACCCATCCTTTTTTCCCTCCCCTATGACTTCCCCTTTCTTCTATAACCCTTAAAAACCCAAGACCTATATTTTAGACTCCTTTGTACTTGGTATAAGGAGTTCCACAAGCAATTTTCTTTCTCTTGTAATAAATTTTGGAGTTATGACTTTTGGTTAGCAGTAAACATTACATTTCCTTAAGAACTGTACCTTGAAAATGTTGTCTAGACCAGTGGTGTCAAGCTCAAATAAAAACAAAGGTACATAAGAATACCTGTGGGCTGCATATTGATTTAGTTTTAAAATGTAATTTCATATGTGATTTACTATATATTTATTTTTATATAGTTCCCAACTATTAATATAATTTGAGCTGCACTGGGGAGTGTTATGTGGCTTAGTCCATGAGCCTTGTGCTTCACACTTCTGCTCTTAAAGAGTTAAAGAACCCTGACAGTAAGGGGTGGAGTGTGGTAGACACAATAATTTAACCCCTCCTTCCCTATGTAAGTTAGGCTAATTTTTCCTTAAAAGCAATTTAGACCTTTCCCATGACTTGGCTGGATCAGGGATCCAAGGGCTTATCCTGTTGATATTATTTCCACATCACCTATGGCTGAGTAAATCTCCTTTTGTGAACTGTTAAATGATGTATAAATGTCTCATTTCATTTCAACATTAAACCTCAACTACCAGGAGAATGTCTTGAGTAAGGGCAGGCCTGGAACAAGTAGTGAAGCAGAATGATGTTTTTATCATTGCAAAAAAGGTGAATAAGCAAGTAACTCCACAAGCAGAGCCCAAAGCATAAGCCCATGAATGCACAGCATGGGTTGGGTTAGGGATACTGAGTTAGATCTTTAAATATTTTCCTTACCTGATACATTTGCATGAGGTTTTTGACTAACACAGTATTTCTGTTTTCTTGTGGATTCAACTTTGGTTACACACATCTGATGCATTTTCTCTTTTATTTTTTTAGATTTTTAGATTCAGATCTTTGAGTAAGACAACTACTTTATAAAGCGTTTATTTGTGTGATATCCTAAAATTATTTTTAGAGTTAATGTTTAAGTTTGTGGACAAAGAAGCCAATGACCTCCTCCAATAGATAGTGCAATATATTAAAGCTATGTGTATGTGATCTCTTTAGTTTGTGTGATTTGATTATTAGCAGATCTAAGAGGTGGTTACAATATAAATGAACTCAATTTGGAATCTGGCAAGATTTCTAAATGGCCAGGACTTCCAAACATAGCTTAGAGTTCAAGTATCTCATGTCCCAGCCTTTTCCTTAGACCATTGAGTAAACTGATTCTCCTGCTGCTGTTTGACTCATTTTTAATTAAGACTTAGCTACTAATGATTCTTCTCCACCAATCTCATCATCCTTTTGCATAACCAGAAAGGTTATCCAGGTTTAATACTGGGTAAATTAACTTTATACTTCAAGTCCAGTACTTAGTTGTATGCTTTCCAAGTTCATTACTGTTCTCCAAATCATGTCACACTGAATTATGTTGACCTCAGGAACAACTTCCAAAAGACAATTAGCCAGATTTTTTAATCTATGTGACTTCTAATTAATAAATATTTAATGAATTGTTCCTGTATGCCTAGCATCATGCTAGAATGGGATTGGGGTAGGGAAGAGAATATACCTTCAATGGAAAAAGACCTCATATTAAAGAGATTATAATCTTACTAAGAGAAAATGATACACATTATAAAATAATTAGAGAACAGTACAGGATTATAGTAACATTCCTTCATGGTATTGTTAGAGAATTAATGCAATAGGAGATCAGAGAAGGGAGAGATTGATATGGACTGAAAATACTTGGGGAAGTCTTCATTAGGAAGAAGCTACCAAAGTGATAAACCTCAGTAAACCTCAATGATTGCCTATCTCTAGAATCACATATAAACTTATTGCCTGGCACTGAAAGTCTTTCACAATATGACTCCATTCTGTCTTTCCAGTCTTATTGTGCATTGCTCTTATTTATTGACACTACTTCAGTGAGTCATGCTGTTCCTTAGGTACAATATTCCATCTCCCCTGTGGACCTCTATATAGCCTTGCCAGACTGTTCCCCATGCTTAGAATACTTTTAACACCTACTTCTCAAAATATTTCGCTCTCTTCAAAGCTTAGATGAGTTGCCCCTTGTCCTTACTGTTCTGCCTTCTTGTGCTTCCTCTCCCAATTTTTCTTGTATTTCTTTTGCATTTGTTGCAAAGATATGTTGTCTCCCTCCACAGAAAGCAAATTCCTTAAGAGCAGGGACTGTTAAATTTTTGTCTTCATATCCACAGTGATTTGCTTCGTGGGATAGCACATAGGTACCTAATAAAATCTTAGTGGTTGATAGTATAAAAAAGAGGAAGATTGGACATGTGATTCCATTAATATAGAGGAATCTCAAACTATGAAATTCCTCTATGCACGCAAATTGACACCTGCTCTTCAATTTATAGTCATTTTTTGTTTTGTTTTTGTTTTTATTTTTTAGAATAAATATTTTGAGTTACAAATTTTCTCCCCGTTTTTCCCCTACCTACCGCCCCAAAATAGCAGTCCCACAGGATATCCCCTCCTCCAATCTGCTCTCTCCCATAATTTCTCCCATACCCCTTTTGACTTTTCCAGTGGGTCTCTATGCCTCAGTGCCTATATATCTTATTTAGCAATTATATGTAAGATGGTATTAATAATAGTATGTATATACATATACATACACACACATATATACAGATATATATATACACATATATATATTTGAATATTTGATTTTAAAACTTTCAATTCTAGATTCATTCCCTTCCTTCTTTCTCACCCACCCTTACTGGGAAGGTAAGCAGTTCAGTATAGGTTGTACATGTTTAGCTAATGCAAAACAGTAACATAGTAGATATATTGTAAAAGACTGGCTATATTTCCCTCCCTCCTATCCCGCCTCTCACTTGTTTTATTCTCTACTTTGATCCCTTTCCTTTTCAAAAGTGGGTGCTTCCCAGGGGCGGAGCCAAGATGGCAGAGTAGAAGCACGACCTTCCCATAGCTCCAGCTGCCATTCTCCCAAATCCATGTAAAAAGGGGACTCTAAAAAACTTTGGAGCTGCAGAACCCACAAAATGACACAGAGAAGCAAACCTCCCAAGGAGGACAGACCGGCAGGCCAGGAGTAATCCAGTGCAGCGCTCTGGGAGCCCAGCCCAGGCCCACAAGGAGGCTTTAGCCCCAGGGCGAGCCTGACCAGAGGCTGGCAAGAGGGACTCCAGATCAGCAGCAGCTGTGGCCGTTTCCAGATTTATCAACACATAGACACAAAGGACAAAGTGAGAGGTCAGTACAGTCTGGACTTTGGGACCAGTAAGTGGGAATGCATGGCTTTTAGCCCCAGGGCGAAAAGCCGCTGAGAAGCCAGCACAGCCAGCCAATGTGGCAGTTTCACCTCCTGGCCTGCAGAGTGTAGGGGAACCAAGCACCAGTCTGAGGGGTAATCGCTCTAGCTTTAACCTGCTTGGATCTGGATTGCAGTCTAGGGTGCAGGTCCTGCAGGTTTGTTGAGCTTGCCAGAGGGTGTGGAGACCTCAGAGAGGGCACCCATCTAATACCTCTGGCAGCTGAGAAAACCCCAGCATTTGGGACAAACTACCCTGTCTGGTGGCAGAGTCCTACTGTAGCAAAAAGCAAAAAGTCAAGTAACTGAGTGGCAAAATGAGGAGGCAAAGGAAACAAAGCAGACAGAAGATTCCAACAATACACACCTATTTTGGGGAAAAAAAGGAGCAAAGCATGGAACAGGAGAAAAACAGTGAAGTCAGAACTCCTGCACCAAAAGCTTCAAAGGAAAATACAAGCTGGTTACAGGCCATAGAGGACCTTAAGAAAGATTTTGAAAACCAAATAAGAGAAGTGGAGGAAAAATTGGGAAGAGAAATGAGAACAATGCAAGAAAATCATGAAATGAGAGTCAACAGCCTGACTGAGGAAAATAATAACTTAAAAAACAGACTGACTCAAATGGCAAAGGAGGCCCAAAAAGGCAATGAGTAGAAGAATGTCTTAAAAAAGCCAAATTTGCCAGATGGAAAAAGAATCTCAAAAACTCAATGAGGAGAATCATTGCTTCAGAATTAGATTGGAGCAAATGGAAGCTAATGGCTTTATGAGAAATCAAGATGCTGTTAAACAGATTCAAACAAATGAAAGAATAGAAGGCAATGTGAAATATCTCATGGGAAAAAAACACTGACCTGTCAAATAGATTCAGGAGAGATAAATTAGAAAATTATTGGACTACCTAAAGGCCATGACCAAAGTAAGAACCTAGAAATCATCCTCCAGTAAGTTCTCAAAGCAAACTGCCCTGATGTTTTAGTACCAGAGGGCAAAATAGAGGTTGAAAGAATCCACTGATCACCTCCTGAAAAAGATCCCAAAAAGAAAACTCCTAGGAATATTATAGCCAGGTTCCAGAATTCCCAGATTAAGGGGAAAATATTACAAGCAGCCAGGATGAAACTATTTGAATATTTGTGGAAACACAATCAGGATAACCCAGGATCTGGCAGCTTCTCCAATGAGGGATCGAAGGGCTTGGAATATGATATTATGGAGGGCAAAGGAGCTGGGATTAAAACCCAGAGTCACCTACCCATCAAAGCTGAGTATCATGTTTCAAGGGAAAATATGGCTATTCAGTGGAATAGAGGATTTTCAAGCATTCTTGCTGAAAAATGCAGAGTTGAATAGAAAATTTGACATTCAGATACAAGAAGCAAGAGAAGCATGAGAAGATAAACAGGGAAAAGGAATCATAAGGAACTTATCAAAGTTGAAGTATGAACATTCCTACATGGAAAAACAATAATTGTAACTGATGAAATTTTTCTCAGTAGTTGAATAGATTAGAAATATATATATTTGTCTATACATGAGGGTATATGGGCATATGAATACATATGTGAATGTGTGTATATATGTTTTACAGGTATACATAGAGGGCACAGGACCAACTTAACAGGAAGGGAAGTATAGGAAGGCAAAAGGGAATGGGTCAAACTTATTCCCGTTGAATTTGGCTTGAGGAGGGAGTGAAATACACACTAAATAGGGTATCTCACCCTCCAGGAGAATAGGGGGGAAAGGCATGACAGGGGGGATGATAGAAGGGAAGGTAGGCTGGCGGGGGAGGAAATTTGGAAGCACTCACTTTTGAAAATAGACGGGACCAAAGTAGAGAATAGAACAAGTGGGAGTTGGGATAGGAGGGAGGGAAGTATGGTCAGTCTTTTACAATACATATCTACTACGTTATTGTTTTGCATTAGCCACACATATACAACCTATACTGAACTGCGTATCTTCCCAGTAAGGGTGGGTGACAAGGAAGGAAGGGAATGAATCTGGAATTGAAAGTTTTAAAATCAAATATTCAATATATATATATATATATATATATATATATATATATATATTTATATATGTATGTATGTGTATATAGGTGTTTGTGTATATACATATATACATATATATATACTATTATTAATACAATCTTACTTGTAATTGGGAAATAAGATATACAGGCACTGAGGAATAGAGATCCACTGGAAAAGTAGAAATGGGTATGGGAGAGAGCAGATTGGAGGAGGGGATATCCTGTGGGACTGCAATTTTGGGGCAGTGGGTAGGGGAAAAATGATTCCCTCTGAATACCCCATCCCCCAATCTGCTCTCTCCTATATCCTCCTCCATACCCCCTCTGAATTTCCAATAGGACACGATGGATCTCCATTCCCCAGTGTCTGTAAGTAGTAAGTAGTAGTAATAGTAGCAGTAGTAGTAGTAATAGTAATTTTTTTTAAACATTTGATTTTAAAACTTTGAATTCCAGATTCTTTCCCTTCTACGCCCATCATCCACTCTTACTGGGAATATAAGCACTTCAATATAGGTTGTTTATGTATAGTTACACAAAACATTTCCATAGTGAAAGACTGACTATATATCCCTTCATTCTATCCCACGACCCACTTGTTCTATTTTCTACTTTGACCCTGTCCCTTTTCAAAAGTGTGTGCTTCTATCTACCCACCCCCTCAATTTCCCCTCCCTTCTATCATCCTCCCTCTTATCCCCTTCCTCCTACATTCCCATAGGGTAAGAAACACAATTTAGTGTGTATGTTACACCCTCCTTAAGCCAAATTCAATGAGAGCAAGTTTTAACCAGTCGCTTTTGCCTTCCTGTTCTTCCCCTCCATTGTAACAGTTTTCCCTTGACTCTTTTATATGAGATATTCTGTCTCTCCCTATCACCTGTCATTATATTCCTCTCTCACGTCTTAATTTTATTTTTTTAATATCATCCCTTCCTATTCAACTGATCCTGTGCCCTCTGTCTATGTATACCTGTACACACATATACACACACTCACATATATATTCATACATAGATATATATGCATTTATACATATACATATATATACATATCTATCTATCTATATACATTTATATTACCTTCAACTATCCTAATACTGAGCAAAGTTTCATACATCACAATTATAATTTTCCATGTAGGCATGTGCATAGTTCAACTCTGATAAGTTCCTTATGATTTCTTTTCCCTCTTTACCTTCTCATCCTTCTCCTGCTTCTTGTATTTGAATGGAAAATTTCTATTCAACTTTGTTTGTTTGTTTATCAAGAATGCTTGAAAGTCCTCTATTTCATTGAATGTCCATATTTTCCCCTGAAACATTATAATCAGTTTTCCTGGATAGATGATTCTTGGTTTTAATCCTAACTCCTTTTATCTCTGGAATATCATATTCCAAGCACTTAAATCGCTTAATGTAGAAGCTGCTAGATATGGGGCAGCTAGGTGGTTAAAGTGAGTAAAATGCCAGCCCCAGAGTCAGGAGGACCTGAGTTTAATTCCAGTCTTAGACACTTAACACCAACACACAAAAGCTAGCCTTGTAACCTTGGGGAAGTTACTTAACCCTAATTGCCCTCCAAAAGGGAAAAAATGAAGCTGCTAGATATTGTGTTATCCTGATTTTTTTTCCACAATATTCAAATTGTTTGTTCTTGTCTGCTTATAATATTTTTTCCTTGATCTGGGAACTCCAGAACTATAATATTCCAAGGAGTTTTCTTTTGGGGATCTTTTTAAAGGGGTGATTGGGGAATTCTTTCAATTTCTATTTTGCCCTCTGCTTCTAAAATATCAGGGCAATTTTCCTTAAGAATTTCTTGAAGGATGATTTCTAGGTTCTTTTTTTGATCATGACCTCCAGGTTGTCCAATAACTTTTAAATTATCTCTCCTAAAACTATTTTCCAGTTCAGTGTTTTTTCCAATAAGAGATTTCACATTGCCTTCTATTTTTTCATTTGTTTGGACCTATTTAAAATTATCTTGTTTTCTCATAAAGCCATTAATGTCCACTTGCTCCAATATAATTCTGAAGGAATTATTCAGTTCACTGAGCTTTTGAAATTCTTTTTCCATCTGGCAAATTTGGCTTTTTGAGGAATTCTTCTCCTCATTGGTTTTTTGGGCCTCTTTTGCCATTTGAGTTAGTCTATTTTTTTAAGTGTTATTTTCTTCAGTCAGATTATTGACCTGACTTTCATGATATTCTTTCATCATTCTCATTTCTCTTCCCAATTTTTCCCCCACTTTTCTTACTTGATTTTCAAAATCCTTTTTCAGCTGCTCCATGGCTTGTAACCAGTTCTTATTTTTCTTGGAAGATTTTGTTGCAGGAGTTTTGACTTTATTGTCGTCCTCCCATTCCATAATTTGATCCTTTTTGTCCCCCAAAAAATGAATCTAAGTTTTTATTTCTTTGCTTCCTTTGCTTGCTTTTGTTGCCACTCAATTACTTGACTTTTGAGCCCCTTGCCACAGTAGAACTCTGTTTCCAGGACAGAGAGCTTTATCTCAAATCACTGGGGTTTTCACAGCTGCTGGAGCTATTATTTGGGTGCCCTCTCTGTAGCCCCCCACAAGTTTTGGCTCACTGGTCACACACCCCAAGACCTCCACCCAAGCCAGCAATCCAGATCCGGGCAGGTCATGGCAAGAGCAATTACTGCCCACCCCCCGCCCCCAATGGTCACTTGTTCCCCCTACAATCTGCAGGCCAGGAGCTCTGAAGCAGCCACATGGAGGCGGCTACACATCCACAGGACCTCCACTGCTCCTTGCTCTGGGGGCTGAGGCCATCCCCCCCCCCCAGTTTCAACAGGGTTCTTCTTTACTTTTCCTTTGTCATTTATGGGTTTATAATTCTGGAAACCACCACAGCTGCTGGTGATCCACTCTGCCGAAGTCCCTGAGCCGCTTCTGGTTGGGGCCACCATAGGGCTAAAACCGAGGGGGGATGTTCTTGGATCCTCATAAGTTGTGATGGACCCTTTCTGTTGGCCTTCCAGGCTGCCTTCAGCAGGATATTTGTTTCTTTCTGTCACTTTGTGGGTTCTGTAGCTCTAAAATTTGTTTAGAGGCATATTTTATAGGTTATGGGGGGAGCTAACAGAGTTTTCCAGCTTCTACACAGCCATCTTGGCTCCAGGGTCAGGAGAGGTCAGTTCTTAAAAGAACATTTATTCTTATTATCTACTGGGTAGGTATTTTACCCAGAGTCCACTGGGAAATATCCCAAGGCAGAGCTAAATGGAGGTATGGTTTTAGGCTCGAAATGTCACTATGTCAACTAGCAGTCAGGGTTGACTGAGAAATGTCCAGTCTGTCACCCATCACTGTTGTGTTTGACAAGATGGATGCTGGGTACTTTCATATATCTCTAGCTTCAGGTATACGTAATGAGGAATACAGTATGTATATAATAAAGTAGAGAGTTATTATAGCCAATTCAGTGTAGTTCTCACTTGTTATTCTACCTGGAGAGATAAGCATTTGACTGGGGCCTAGTCATGAATGATTACTAGGCATAGAGTGGGGGGTAGTGAGAAATGGGCAGAGATAATGCTCTGAGGCTAGGGAAATTTGAGGCTAAGGAGATATGTCATTTTGGAATTGGATGGAATTTTGGAACTGGAATTCAAATGCAGACACACAAGCACCCCATCAGATAGATAGTTAGATAGATAGATAGATAGATAGATAGATAGATAGATAGATAGATAG
>NW_027185809.1:20677125-20721306 GCF_028583685.1 Petaurus breviceps papuanus
TAGATAGATAGATAGATAGATAGATAGATAGATAGATAGATAGATAGATAAATTAAATTAGATTAGATCAGTAGAGAAATAGGCAGATAGATAGATAGATCCTTTGTGTAAAATAGTCATCCAAATTCTTCTTGAAGAACTCACTAATTCTTTAAGATAGTGCATTACATTTTTGAACAATTCTAATTTTATGAAGTTTTATAGCTCTAATTTTTTCCTTACATAAAGTCTAAATTTACATTTTTGGCAACTGATGCCCATTGACCCTGCTATTATCATGTAAGGTCAAACAAAAGAAGTTGAATCCCTCTGCCATGTCATACCCCTCTTGTTCAAATATTCAGGCATCATTAGCACATTCCCTATTGAACCTTCTATTCTCCAAGCTAAGCATACCTTGTAGATTCAGTTAATCCATACATGGTGAAAACTCAAAGATCTTACTCATTATTCACACTGATTGTCCTCTTCTGGACATAGACAGCTTATAAATGTCCTGAACTGAAAGTAATTCTCCTGATGTAATCTGGGCATGATGCATAGGGTGAGAGGGAATAATACATAGATTTTATTGCCTCTTTATTTCTGTGATTTATGTGTCTCATAATTAAGTTCAAAGATACAATAGCTTTTTTTCTGCTAGCATCTGTGTCAACCTGTGTTTAATAATGAAACAGAGAACAAAACCCAGAACCAAAATAATTTAGCAAGAAGTTTTTTAAGTCAGTCAACAGAAGGCAGAGAGCCAACAAAGGAGCAGCCCACTTCCTTCAATGTATATAAATTACACCTTATAAAGGATTCAAACAAACAGCAGCTGATTGGCCAGGATGGAGGCAGTTTCCAGATAAGTCACATGGGTTGATTAATCTGAAAAGGCTTGGTCAATTCTGAGGTAAGCATTAAACAAATCTGGTCTCTAAGCAACAGGTCTGATTTCTCAGCAATGCAGGGCTAGGTTCAAATAATGCAAGGAAGTTTAAAAACATACATCTTAAAAAAACCCTGCTAAATAACAGTGTCTTTCCCAAATTGACTATTGTTATTTTTCAGCCAATATGTATGATTTATTATTAACCCTTATTAAATATCAGCTTATTAATCTGGCCCAATGTTCCAAACAATTCAGATTTTTTTTGAATATTCTGAGTTTGTCATCTACAGTGTTTTGTATGTCTGAGTTTGTCTTTTACAGTGTCACCTTTATGTCATCTCCCACTTTAGTAAGGATAGCACTTGTGTTACTTTCTGTTAAGATAGGTAACTGTCTGAATACAAAGCAGTTCACCCAGTTTTTATGTACCTTCTCCTGAATGTACCAGACTGAAGACTGAACAAACCATTAGACTTGGGAGTTAGAAAGATCTGAGTTCCAGTTCAGTCTGAGATTCTTATTACCTTTGTGTAGTTTTGACTAAGACCCTTAATCTCTATCAATTTCTTCCTCTGTAAAATAAGGATAATAACTTGTATCTGACAGAGGTATTGTGAGAATCAAATGAGATAATATCTGTAAAAGCTCTTTGTCAACCTTTAAGAGCTCTATGAAAGCTTTCAGCATCATCACTGTCATCACTATTTCCAATGAAAAGCTATATAGTAAGGGATGCCATCCACACATGAACAAAAAGACATTCAGAAACACCTATTCATATAGAATCATTTTTGTCCTGTTCCGCATATATGTTTGTGTGTGTACACACATATATGCATATGTGTGTACAAATGTTCTTTTTTGTGTTAAATTCAGAATTTTAAAAGTGTCTTTAAAAATGATTTCACTTATATATCTATACCCAAGTTATTGATTTTAAAAATATGTTTAAAACTGTCACAGAAACCTGGGTGTATTGAATTGGAGACCTTCTTTGAAAAGTGACAAGTGATTTTTTCATTTCAACCAATCAATCAATTTTGATACCATATGTTACTGTCTAAAACACATCTCTCTATCTTTTACAAAAGAATAATTCACTTTATTAAATCTAGCAACTATATCTACATAATCCCCATAATCCATCCATTTTGTAAGCCTAACAAAAAGGAAATAAGGTCTAGTCAAAAACTTTCTCTTACTTCTGAAGATATGCCAGTTCCTCATGATCATTGCTTCCTTTTCTAAACATTTACCAACAATATTTTTAATAATGTTTTCTATTATTTTGCTTGGAGTTTAAGTCAAACTTACTGGTGTTGCTTTACAGATGACATTATAATCCATTTTTTTGAAAATCAGTGTAACATTTGCCTTTTTTTCAACACTGCATTACTTCTCCAATGTTCCAGATTTTTTTCAAATTACTGGCAGTGATTCAAAAATCGCATGGACCATCCCAGAAATCAGTTCATATGGGCCAGGTGAATGGAATCCATTAAATGTAGCTAAGTGCCCTCTTAAAATCCCTTTTTATATTAGGTACCAATTGCCTACTAAGAACTCTTGTTCTGTCTTTAGTGGAAAAAAATTAAAGGCAAAGTAAGGCATAAATATCTCTGGCTTCTCTTTGTTATTATAAGAATATGATCCTTTAAAATTCTTGTCCTTGAAAGATATTGCAATCCAATATGGCAGCAAGGATAAAGAAGATTCAAAAGTAACTGTGGTACAAGGCAGAATGTGATAACAAAGAAGAGAAATTTGAGAAAAGATGACTTTCAGAAAAGACAAGGAGAATCTAAGATACATAGAGTATGGATATGGATATGGATTACGTGGAAATGAAATACCATTCCCTCCAAATCCTGAACCATCAATACTTGTTCCTAGAATTGTTTTCATAAGTTTGGCCTTCACTATGTCTTACTTACATTATTTCAAAGAGCTTCCCACCTGAGAAGCATCATATTATAGGGGAAAGAATCATGGGTTTAGTCAGATGACCTACATTGAAATCCCAGATCCGCCACTTGCAACCTTTGGAACCCCTGGCATGTATCAGCCTCTTTGTACTTCAGACTCCTCATCTGTAAAATGAGTAGGGCAGATTGAGGGACTTCTAAATTCCTTTCTAATTCTATTTCTATGATCTTATGGTCCTTTTTTATCTCCAAGTCTTTTTCCCCTTCCCCAATCAAGCTTTACAACTGCTGTCAGATTAATCTTCCAAAAGCATGATCATTTTATCTTGTAAAAACTTGTTATGATGGGTGGCTAGGTTGCATAGTGAATAGAGTACTGGCCCTAGAGTCAGGAGGACCTAAGTTCAAATCTGACCTCATATGCTTAACAATTGCTAGCCGTGTGACCTTGGGCAAGTCACTTAACCCCAATCGCCCTGCCTTCGCCCCTCCAAAAAGCAAACAACAACAACAACAAAAAACTTATTACTCCTCTTCTCAAAACTTTTAGTGGCTTCCCATTTTCAACATAAGAAGTCTAAATTTATCAGCATGGTATTTAAGACTTCACATTTTGATACCTATCTCTCTTTTTAACCTTCTTTCCCATAGCTCACCTAAATTCACCCTCATCTCAAATAAAAATCAACTTTTCACTAAACTTACTCCCAGGCTTTCTTGACTTTGTGCCTTTATTTCTCATCCCCATATTTAAAAACATTAAAAAAATAAAAAAGCCTTGCAGGAAAGGATGTCAAAGGATCGGCCTTGCTGACAGAGCTATAAATTGGTCCCAAATTCTAGAAAAATAATTTGTTGTTATACTCCAAAGGTCACTAAATTATACATCTTCTTTAACTCAGTGATACCATTGCAAGGTATATTCTTGAATATGTAAATGTTCAAGTTTATTGGCATTTTCCAAGTTCAAAATAACAAAAAAGTAAAATAAAATTTAAAAGCCTAAGACTTAGTTCTGTAACAAAAAAAATCATCCTCTCTGCATTTAAATTGCCTCTTCTCTAAAATTAGAGTAGTAATGTATTTACTACTGAGTTTATTCAGTAGTCAAGGGGGAAATATTTTAATGTGAACCTCCATGACAATGTAGTTGTAGTTTTTTGATCATTCAACAGAGTCTGCTTTGTAGTTGATTATCCATCATTGTTCAAGCCTTATGGTCCCCCAAGTAGGTTGAAAGGTCCTTAAGAGCTAACTTTGTTATCCCCTAAGAGCATAGTATAACTGAATGCTAAGCAGTGCTTCAGTGTATGTTTATTACCATAGAAAGTCCAGAAATGTTGTTGACAAAAGTTGCACAATATAGGAAGGACTATGTGCTGGGGCTCAGGACCCAGCAGGCTTCTCTTATTCCTTTTGTTCCTTCTACTTGGTTTAAGAATAACAATCAGTGAGCATAATATGAGCTGAGAGGAGTCATTGCCACAGTCATTGGCTTTTGGGAAAGAGGAGCAGGTGAAGGGGAATGGAAAAGTCTTGAAATGGTTTTTGAGAACAGGGACTCTTACTTAGGTATGTAGATGTAATTTTTCAGCCCCAAGTCAAACAGTTATCTATGAATCAGAATCAGCAAAGATTAGACTTTTAATTTTAGTACAACTGCCAAGTGTGAAGTGATAGACAATGGTCTAAACTCATTTTTTATACCATCTTCCCAACAGAAAGGGAGCATAAATAGGGGTGTAAAAAATTCTCACAAACCACTTTTATTTTTATCTACTGAGCCAGATGAGAGGCAGGTATTTCTCCTGCCATCCCTCCTCTCTGTCCTTTTATTTCCTTGCTTTTCTTGGTTAGGGTAGGAAAGGAAATTTTACCCTCAGGAACCTACTAGTTCATCATCATTACTAACATTTATATAGCACTTATTTAATACCAGACAATTTAGTAAGTGCTTTATAGTTATTATCTCATTTAATCCTTACAACAACCCTGGGTGGTAGGTACGATTGTTACCACCTACTTTACATATGGGGAAACAGAAGCAAATAAAAACTAGAGGACTTGCTCAGGGTCACACAGCTAATAAGTATCTGAGATTGGATTTGAACCCAAGTGTTCCTGATTCCAGGTCCAACATCCTATCTACTATGTCTCCTACTTGCCTCTAGCTCAGTGACATCATGATAGATGTTAAAGACTGTCCAAAGGAAAACTACATAACTGGATTCTCTTTTTATTTTGTTTGTCTGTTAAGATATTTATTATATCATAGCTTAGATAGAATAAAATAACTACTTAGTTGATCTTCCAATCATCCATGCTTAAATCACCACTAATAGAATAGGATAGTTTCAGCTGGTTGTATCCTATGAAGTTAAACCCTTTGCATGTACTGCTATATACTGTTCATACTTTTAAATTACAAACCATAAAATTCACATCTTAGGTCTATCACATATGTTTTATGTGAAGTGAAACAATTTGGTAAAAAAAAATACTGTTAGAATATAATAAAAAACAAATCATAAAGAGCATGTCATACATTAACCAATCAAAACAAAAAAGTGGGGTAGAAGAAGAGGTGTTGGTGAAATAACCTTTATGGATCTTCTTCACTGGACCAGTAAACATGAAACATTCCTTTTCATAGAGAGCAGGAGACTGAGGCCAGCAACGGCCATTCTCAAGTATTAGATGGAAGTCCCAATCACCACTTGCTTTATACTTTAACTATTTTTTGGAAGGTGAAAGTCAAGGCAACTGGGGTTGTGACTTCCCCCCATCACACAGGCAGTAAGTGTGTAAAATATCTGCTGGATTTGAGCTCAGGTCCTCCTAACTCCAGAACCAGTGCTCTATTCACTGTGCCACCTAGTTGCTCCCAAACTCTTAGCTTTTTAACCATCACTTTATTCTCTGACTCTCTATCTCAGCTGCTTTTGCTTTCATTTTCATAGCCCTTATTCCCACTGCTGCTGCTTTCCCATGGTCCCCGTGCTAGTAGCCTTAAACAGTATAGAGGTCCCCCAAATCTCACTATGCTGTGCTTTTTGTTTGTTTGTTTCTTTGTTTTGCTTTTACTATGCATGTTGTGTAAGCATTTAGCTATTCAGAGTTCCAACAATTAGTCCTATGAGATCTTCAGGCTCTCCCTCCCGAGCCCATGGAATGGGATGTTATATTAGCCCAAAGAATCCAATGAGGTTTATCTGCCTGCCTGAATAACAGCAATGACACATAGCTCTAGTCTATACAACTAGAGAACACCAACTTATAAAGGAGAGGTAACTCAATTATGAAAAGAGTGGAGATGGTAGAAACAGGAAAACTCTGTGAGTTCTCCCATAACCTTCTCAAAAATCTATAAAATATGATTCTAAACAAACTTTAGAGCTACAGAACCCACAAAGTGACAGATAGAAGCAAATTTCCCTCTGAAAGGAGCCAGGCAGATGGACAGAAAGAGTTCATCTCAGCAGACTGGGAGCTGAGCCCAGGCCCATGTCACCCCACAGTTTTAGCCCCAGGGCAGCCCCAAACAGCAGCAGCAAGAATGGGCTTCAAGAGAGTGATCAAAAGCAACTGTGGCAGTTTCCAGAAATATAAACCCATAAATGCCAAAGAAAAAGTAAAAGGTGAGTGAAGAATTCCGTTGGAACTTGGGGAGGGGGGGTGGAGTACAGTCCAGCCCCAGCCCCCAGAGTGAGGAGCTGGGAAGTCCTGCGACCATGCAGCCTCCTCCATGTGGCTGATTT
This sequence comes from Petaurus breviceps papuanus, assembly GCF_028583685.1. Classification (NCBI taxonomy): domain Eukaryota; kingdom Metazoa; phylum Chordata; class Mammalia; order Diprotodontia; family Petauridae; genus Petaurus; species Petaurus breviceps. The sequence goes on from NW_027185809.1 coordinate 20,683,683, forward strand.
AGAGCTCCTGTCCTGCAGATTGTAGGGGGACCAAGAGACTGTTGGGGGGGGGCCTTAATTGCTCTGCTGTGACCTCTCTGGATCTGCATTGCTGTCTTGCATAGAGGTAGAGGTTCTGGGGTATGTGATCAGGGAACCAGAGTTTATTGGAGGGGGGCTACAGAGAGGGCACCCAACTAATAGCTCCAGCAGCTGTAAGAACCCTAGTGATTTGGCACAAAACTCTCCATCCTGGAAAGAGAGTTCTACTGTGGCAAAGAGATCAAATGTCAAGTAATTGAGTGACAATATAAGAGAGCAAAGGAAGCAAAGCAAGCACAACAATCAAAACTTAGATTCCTTTTGGGGGCACAAAAAGGATCAATGCATAGAATGGGAGGAAGACAAAAAAGTCAAAACTCCTGCACCAAAAGCTTCCAAGAAAAATATGAACTGCTTACAGGCCATGGAAGAGCTCAAGAAAGATTTTGAAAATCAAGTCGAAGTGGAAGAAAAATTGGGAAGAGAAATGAGAATGATGACAGAAAATCCTGAAAAGTGAGTCAACAACCTGACTGAAGGAAATAAGACCTTAAAAAATAGATTAACTCAAATGGCAAAAGAGGCCCCAAAAGCCAAATTAGCCAGATGGAAAAAGAATTTCAAAAGCTCACTGAAGAGAATAATTCCTTCAGAATTAGATTGTAGCAAGTGGAAGCTAATGACTTTATGAGAAATCAAGATCATATTAAAGAGGTCCAAACAAATGAAAAAATAGAAGGCAATGTGAAATATCTCATTGGAATAACCACTGACTTGGAAAATAGATCCAGGAGAGAGAATTTAAAAATTATTGGATAACCTGAAAACCATGATCAAAAAAAAGAACCTACAAATCATTCTTCAAGTAATTCTTAAGGAAAATTGTCCCTATATTTTAGAACAGAGGGCAAAATAGAAATTGAAAGAATTCCCCAATCACCCCTTGAAAAAGATCCAAAAAAGAAAACTCCTAGGAATATTTTAGCCAGGTTTTGGAGTTCCCTGATCAAGGAGAAAATATTGCAAGCAACCATGAAGAATCAATTTGAATATTGTGGAAACACAATCAAAATAACACAATATCTAGTGCTTCTACATTAAAGGGATGAAGTACATGCAATATGATATTCTGGAGATCAAAGGAGCTAGGATTAAAACAAAGAATTACCTACCCAGCAAAAATGAATATCGTGTTTCAAGGGGGAATATGGTAATTCAATGAAATAGAGGACTTTCAAGCATTCTTGATGAAAAAAAAACAGAGTTGAATAGAAATTTTTCCATTCAAAAACAAGAAGCAAGAGAAGCATAAGAAGGTAAACAGGAAAAAGAAATCATAAGGAACTTATCAGAGTTCAACTATTTACATGCCTTCACAGAAAAATGATAGTTGTAACTGTAGCAGCAAGCACCCCAAGCGTCCTCAGGGTTTGCTGCCAATACAGGTTCTTGGATCTGCTTTGACAAAGGAAAGCAACTCAAAATGGGTTAACAAGCTTACTTTAGTCAGTCAGACATATATCCTTTACCTCGTTCAGGAGAAAATGTTCAGCACCCCGAACTTCAAAGTATACAGGAAGAATTATCAAGACAGAAACAGATCAAGTAGACAGCTTTCCAAACTGTCCAACCATTACATCCATACCAAACAACATCTGGGTTTCAACATCTGGGTTTTTCAAAGCCGGGGGGCTCCGGCCAACGGCTTCCCAGAATCCATATCAAATCACAGAACACTTCTCAAAGTGAGTCCCCCCAAAAAAGCCTCACATCAGGGCTTATATAGCCTTTTCCTGGCTCAGAGAATGCAACAACCTTTTGGACCCACTGGCCAATCAAAAAGTATCTACTGAAAAACAAGCCTCCCACCCCAGGTTCCAGGTACACTTTAGCCTAGGGTCAAGGAAGATCTTCCAAATTTGCATTCCCATTACAGTAACTTATGAAACTTTTCTCAGTATGAGGATAGTTGAAGGGAATGTAAATGTGTGTATACACATTATACATATATATGTATATATATATACACACACACTTATAAATATATATGTATATATGCATATATGTATGTATACATATGTGTCTATATAAGTGGGTATATGTTCATATGAATACATATGTGAGTGTGTGTATATATGTGTACAGGTATACATAGACAGAGAGCACAGGATAAATTGAATAGGAAGGGATGATATTTAAAAGTGAAATTGAGAAGTGAGAGAGGAATATAATGAGAGGAGATAGGGAGAGACAATGGAGTAAATTATTTCATATATACGAGGCAAGCCAAAACTTTTACAATGGAAGGAAAGAACAGGAAGACAAAAGGTCAACCTTACTTTCATTGAATTTGGTTTAGGGAGAGAATGACATACACACTAAATTGAGTGACTTTCCCTAAAGACGAGTAAGTAGGGGGGAAGGGAATGAGAAGGGGGATGATGGAGGGGAGGGCAGTTTGCTGGAGAGGGTAGTTAGAAGCACACATTTTTGAAAAGTGACAGGGTCAAAGAAGAAAATAGAACAATTGGGGGTGGGATAGAATGGAGGGAAATATAGTCAGTCTTTCACAGTATATCAATTATGGAAATGTTTTTGTGTAGCTATCTACAATCCATATCAAATTGCTTATCTTTCCAGTAAGGGTGGGTCACGAGGGAGGAAGGGAAAGAATCTGTAACTCAAAATTTTAAAATCAAATGTTTTAAAATTATTATTATTATTATTATTATTTTACATGCAACTGGGAAATAAGATATATAGGCACTGGCGTATGGAGATGCATCTTGCTGTACTGGAAGTCAGATGGGGCATGGGGAAAGATATAGGAGAGAGCAAATTGGGGGAAGGGATATTCAGTGGGATTGCTGTGTTGGGGTGGTGGTTAGGGGAAAGACTGGGAGAAAGTTTGTAACTCAAAATCTTGTAGAAATGGATTTTCTAAACTAAAAACAAATATAAAATTTAATTTAAAAAAGAAGTAAAAAAATTAAGAAAAGAGTGGAGAAGCTCACCAATTAAAAATCAATATTGAATGAAAAGGTAGTATCTACTAGAGGGCAGTGTGATGAACTTATCAGAGGACATTATCAATTCATGTATATATTTACCATATCTACATATACAGCCCACAAATATTTCTTTATCTGTACATGTAGAATATACATGTCCCTTATTTGTTTTACCTGTGTGCCCACTACCATTTGCAGTATGATAATTTGTGGTAGAGGTAATTCATGTATTTATGGGGGAAGACTTTTCATATCATTCAATTCTCTATACTGTCAGAGTGCAATAAATTTTTACTTTAAACATGCCCTTTGGTTATCTAGTAAAAGTAAATGCATTCAAAGTAGTTGGTCAAGTATGGTTTTAAGCAGATATCTCAAACCTGTGGCAATATACTGGCAGTCTCTATGTGTGAGAAAGGGTATGGGAAAAGAAGGACCGCTTTTTTAACTGCATTGAAATGAATTGTATGGGGCGGCTAGGTGGCACAGTGAATAGAGCACCAGTCCTGGAGTCAGGAGGACCTGAGTTCAAATTCAACCTCAGACACTTAACACAAAAAAACTAGCCATGTGACCTTGGGCAAGTCTCTTAATCCCAATTGCCTCTCCAAAAAACAAAAAAAAAATGAATTCTAAAATTCTGTATTTGACAGCTCAAAAAATTCTTGCTAGAAATGTTGGTATCATCATTCTCCATTATAGTTAATATATTTCAGAGGCTTATGAATGTGTGTGTACTGTCATCTTGCATGAATGCAAATGATTCCAGTAATTGCAATAGCTCTATGTGGATGCTCATGGGTGTATTTGTGTGTAAAGCTAGGCATGTAAAAAGTATGTGCAAAAAGACAGATGTTTTTCTGTTCCAACACTGCTTACAAGGTCAAATTGCAAAGGTTTTCATTAGATGTATGGATCATTTGAGGTTATATTCACTACTACTTGTAATTTGGAGCTATGGTTCTGTCTTGTGGTTAGGCTCACTATGAGTGTGCCATTCTTGAATACTGTATGCCAAATTATTCTGAGTCCTTAAAACTCAAGTCTGTTTCAATGTGTCAGCTGCATATCCAGGCAGGTTCACCTTTTATCCTATCATTGCTCCAGCTCTAATAAAACATTGCTTGACCCACCTGCATGAAATAGAAGCCATGATTTATTTCTGTGCTTTGGTGGTAGCTTCCGTTATTTTCTGAAAGTTTATCATGTCATAATTAGGCATAATTCCTTTCACTTGGTACTTTAAAAAGAAGAGCCCCAATACATCAGTCATCTGCTTCTCAGCACAGTAGCAAAAAGAGAGCAGAGAGGCAGATATAATTTCTGTTCACTGCTGTATATTTCTCATTGCCATAGCCACCTCACAGGAGCATCTCTATCTGCTTATATACTGCAAAAGTGTTTCTGTGTAGCCCTAAATCATTAACATTTGTGAGGATTTTCATATCTCCAAAGACCAAATACTGAAATAAAAATAATAGGAATGGTTTTACTAAGACTTCTGGACACACAAACACATGCTTTATAAAGAGAGCATTTGTCAAGTCCTCAGAGGCTGAATGAATTAGGACAAGAAGTGGTTGAAGATAAAAGCCCCATGACCAGGATGCTGGTATTTTAAATCCTAAGAGAACTCTCATCAGACCAGAAATTTTCTAGCCTCCTTAATGCAAACTAAAACGTTCTAGAGAAGATGAGGACAATTTTTCCACCAGGTCCCTATGAACTATTCCAAACCAAATAAGACAAGACCCCTTCCTAGAGAGCTGGAGGAAGGTGAAGCCAGCTAAATGAGCATGGGACCCTGAGCAATTAAAACAAACAAAAAGAAAAAAAATCCCTCTGAGAAAATCATAGAATGCATTGAAAGAAACCCTAGTGATTACTTAGTCTAGGGTTGAGGAACCTGTGGTCTTAAAGGCACATGTCGCCCTCTACCTCCTCAAGTGCAGCCCTTCCACTGAATCTAAACTTCACAAAGTTCACATGTGGCTTTGAGGGTACAGGTTCCCCATTCTTGTCTTTAAAACAATTGTCATTAAATTGTCATTAAAACAATGCCATTATTTTAATGGGTATGATCTAAGAGAAATTTGCTTCTTTTAAACACAGTGGAAAATAGAATGCAAAACAAACTCTTGAAGATAAAGAAATGGAAACTGGGGGATCAAATCTGGCTGGAGACAGAAGGAGAGGGAAGAATCACCCTGGCTTTAGATCTGCTTGCTCCAGGATTGCTCAGAAAAACAAAATCTCTGGATGACTAGGTGGCGCAGTGGATAGAACACCAGCCCTGGAGTCAGGAGGACCTGAGTTCAAATTCGACCTCAGACACTTAACAGAAAAACTAGCCATGTAACCTTGGTCAAGTCACTTAATCCCCATTGCCCTCCAAAAAGAAAAAAAAAGAAAATAAATCTCCTAGAATGAAGCTTTTGGTTGGGAATCAGGTACAAGTCTTATGTCTGCAATTCTGCTTTAGCTTGCATGAAAACTGTTCTCCACAGTTTGCGCTGGTCTGCGTATTTCAATCAGTTTGGTCTCTGGTGAGGCTATTTGTGGTCCCAGACCTGTTATCCAATTTGGCTCACCCTCTCCTTGATATCTCTGCCTTTTTTTGGTAGGAAAGGAGTTGTGGGCACAGGGGGCAGTGGTAATCACTGTTGCAGGCAGAGACATTGTGGTTTATTCCTCCCAAGTGTCTTCTTGGGAGGAATATTTGGAAATTCCTATGCATAAACAGACATAGGTCTTAATCCATGAAGGCAAACTAGATGTTATATAGGTAGAGGATAGGGCTTGCTGTATGGAACAGCTAAATTTGAATCCTGCCTCAGATACTTACTAGCTTTTGTGGACCTGAGCAAATCACTTAATGGCTCTGTGCCTCAGTTTTTGCATCCATAAAAGGGGTGTAGGATCCACCTACATCACAGGGCTATTGTGAGTTAACATATTCTGCAAACTTTAAAGCATTATATAAATGCTAGCTGTTATTTTTATTATAAATCACTAATCCTATTATAGATCAAGAAACATAAAGTCTGGAGAGTTGTCCAAGATCACAATGAGAGTTAATGACAGATTGGATAAAAACATAGGTTCCCTCATTCCTTGTTCAATGGTCTTTACATCACAATATGCTCTCTCAGCTATTCAAGATGTCAAAAAAAAGTATTTCTGACTAATTGGATCAGGGTCTTGTGTCTCAGAGACTGACTCTTTTCTTTGCTTGTCCTTGATCCCTATGCTGTTCTTTGAATACTTTGATACCAACATGTGTCCTGTTTAATCTCAGCTGACTTTTAAGGCAGCTACATATTCATATTGGTATCTGGCCTGTCCTTGAATAACCCCAGTGCCAACTACCTTACTCAGTCTACATATTATAAGCTGGTTTCACTTATGCATTTTTTTCTTTTATCTTTTTGGAGGGGGGAAGGTAGGGCAATTTGTGTTAAGTGACTTGCCCAAGGTCACAGGGCTAGTTTTGTATTAAGTGTCTAAGGTTGGATTTGAACTCAGGTTCTAATCCTCCTGATTCCAGGGCCAGTGCTCTGTTCACTGCGCCACCTAGCTGTCTTACTTTTATGCATTTTAAAACAGATGTTAATTTATTGCATTCTACAACTTATACTTGTCATGAGCCTTGGTCATACCCTAGAGAGTAACTCTATCCACCAGGCAATCACAGTTTGTTTTGATTGACTTATATAAAGGAAGAGTTCACAGAGGATGCTCAAGTATTTCAAGCCCAATTCATCCAACGTACCAAAATGGAAAATGTCCTTCATGTTTTAAGCAGCAAACAATTTTTAAAGACTTAAAGAACTCTGATCAGCACATGATGGATGATGATTCCCAGAGGAAGACCTTCAAGGTCTCCTTTTCTATCTAGGACCATCTCCAGTCATCCTGATCTATATCTTGAGACTAGAAGATGTCTCTGAAGGAGAGTATGAAGCTGGTGACTTTGCACAGCCTTACCTCACTTAAATCCAATTCACTTGCAAGTCATGATATCACCTTCCCCAGGTTCTCTTCCAGAACAAAGAAGAGACAAACAACAATGACTGTTGAATAATACTACCTATTTCCTGACAGAGGGGTGATAAGCTAAATATGAAGAACTTCACACATATACTTATATGTACATATTGTATATGTGTGTGTATAAATGATATGGCTAATATAGGAAGTATTTTTTTTACTATTCCCATTGGTATAAGGCTTTTATTTTTCTTCCCTCCCCCCCCAACCTAGTGGGAGAGTAGGGGTGTAGAGGAGAAAAAAATGCTTGATAACTAAAAAAAGAAAGAGTAAAAGTTAAATTAAAGACCAAAGAAAAAAAGTAAATAAAGAAAATTCCTTACAGCAGTGACTCTCCTCAGCTAGCCAAATATTACCACAATAAGGCAGCAAGGAAGCCCTGGGGCCAGTAGTACTGAGTAGAGCATTATCTTATCTTCCACAGTGGTTCTGTCTGACCTAAATATATAAAATGTAGGATAAATAGAATTCCGTGTGTGTCTCTGTGTATGTGTCTTTAAGTGTGTATTGAAAGACTGACTCATCTCTTTTTTTTTACAGAGATTACTATACTTGAAAAAGAAAGAGCTAGATGAAAGCCCTTATTGGCAAAATAGTGTACCCATAAGTAGTTGTTGTTCTTCAGTACCTTCCCTTATGTGTTTGTCTATTTGTGTTCCCTTGTGTCTATACTGTGTGTTTCTTGAGAAGTATTTTGAGTCAGTATTTATTTGCTGAACTTCACAAAGTGTTGAACATAGAATAATCAAAGAACTAGAGTTGTTGGCTTTGTTTCATAAAGTTATTGATAGCTACACTCTGGATAATAATTCTTAACTCTTTTTTACTGGTAGGGGAGGGGATAGGAGAAGATGAGAAGGGGTAAAGCATCAGGTCAGAGGTTGCAAGACACAAAAATTATGGCAAGAGAATAGGAATAGTAAATGGTCCTCCATCCTTAAAATTTTGCTTTAAGGGTAAGTTGTATGCATGGACCCAGAGAAGAGGGATTCAAGAAGAAAGCCATCAATCCTCTATCCCCATCACCAGTGAAATCTTCAACTTAACCGATGACAAGGAATTGGGAGTATGGTGGTAAGGTAGCATCTACTGAGCACTAGGGACAAAATGTTCCCACACTCTCCCACTTCACTAAAGCCTGGGCCCCTTATAATGCATTTGGATATCAGAAAGGTAGGGCTTGAGACATGGAAATACAATGTATTACTTTCTTTAATATTCTGCCCATACAATACAAGGTTGAGAGCACTCTGCCACATATCTGTTCAGCCTGTATCTCATAACTGTGTAAGACTCTGCTTCTACCCACTTCATTCCTCAGAAAATAATACTGGGTTTCTGCTATCCCTTTTCTGAGGCTGGGACTCCCCTACTATTAACACAATGAAGGAGAGATGAGTAAGCTGGGTGAGAGTTGCACATAGAAAAGGATGGTGGTAATTAAGGGGAAAGAAAGATGGATCTCCTTACTCTCACTTCAGCCAACATGGATAGGGCCATGTGGCTTAACTAGCATCCAGCTAGCAAGAATAGGGAAGGGAACTGGATCTGGTTTCAATAATATGGGAAACTGCTAGAGGAGGAAATGCCCACTAATAATGCAAGTTGTCACTTTTCTGTAAATTACAGAATTCAAGATTTTCTTAGAGAACTAATTTGCCTAGGGTCACTTAACCAGTAAGTATGTCAGGTGGGAATTGAACAAGTGTCTTCCTGGCTTGAAGGGAAGTGTTCTTTACTGTATAGCTGCCTCTTGGAAAAAGTAATTAAAATACTATAGGTTCTCTCCTCCCTTTCACAAAGTCCTCAAAAAGAAAAAAAAAACCTACATTGCTTGCTTCCATTTTCTCTCCTCCAATACCTCTCAATACCCTGTAGTCAGATTTTTAACCTGACGCTCAAACTGAAATGACTCCAAGGCTACCATGGATGTTTTAAATGTCAATTCACGTAACTTTTCCTCAGTTCTCATCATTCAACATCATTGTAGTGTGACTACCGCCTTCCACTCTACCCTTTCTTATCTCAACTTTTCTGGCATCACTGTCTCTTTGGAACATTGGACAGAGTGTTAGATTTGAAATCATATAACCTAGGTTCAGACCCCTGCCATTCTTTGTGATGCTGGGAAAATCAATTAAACTATCACTTTATTGGGGTCCATTTTCTTCATAAGTAAAATAAAGGGTTAACATTAAATTGCTAAAGTTCACCAAAAATGTTTAGTAGGTCACTGTTATCCCTAAGAATTTGACCTGACAATGGAGTTCTTTCTAGGTGTTAGACATCTCAGGTGAAGGGCTTACGGGGGAAACTGATGGAATGACCTTTCTTATCTTTCCCTGAAAGCAGGCCAGGTGAGATCAGAAGACTTGTGAGTAATAGAATGGTAACTCTCTCCCTCCCCAGAAGACAGGAAGAGGTCAAGGAGGAGACCAATACTACTCAGTGGAATGTCCTGACATCTGGTCTCATGTCTCTAGCTATCTAATGGACATCTTGAACAAAATTCCCCATAAACTCAATATGTCCAAAACTGAACTCACTATATTTTCGCCCAAACCATCCTCTCTACCCTATTACTCTTTAAACTGACATCATCCTTCTATTCAAGCAATAAACTCAGGGTCATCCTTGACTCTTTACTTTCACTCATCCTTCACATCCAACCTGTTGTCAAATTTCATCATTTCTGCCTTCAGGATTTCATATGGTCCTTCCTCTCCTTCTACATAATGGCCACTCTTGGGAAAGGTTTTTGACTCCTCATGCTTTCGCTATTGCTATAACCTTCTGGTTGACATCTCTACTTCAAGTTTCTCCCTTCTCCCCATTCAGCAGTGAAATGGATCTTACTTAAGCAAAATCTGACGACTTCACCTACCCTCCCCACTCAAAATTATCTTCCAATGGCTTCCTATTATCTCCAGGGTTAAATATGAAATCCTTTGACTTTTAAAATCCATTCTCAACCTGACTCCTTTCCATCTCCCCAATCTTCATACATTTTATCTCTCTTTCTGATATAGCAACACTGGCCTTCTAGCAGTTCCTAGTACTCAATAATCTATCTCCCAACTCTGGGCCTTTCCACTGGCTATCTCCCATGTCTGGACTGCTCTCTGTCCTGAACTCAATCTCCTTGCTTTCTTTAAGACTCAAATCACCCACACAGTTTTTGTGTCTTCCTTTTAAGATTACCTGCCATTTATATTGTATATACCTTGCATATACATGATTGCATGCATGTTGTCCCTACTATTAGACTGTGGGCTCCTTAAGAAATTTTATTTAAGTGATGCAGGATTGCACAAAGTTATCAACTTCACTTTCTCTTCCAGAATCATAAAAATTTAGTGACAAGACAAAAATCAGAATGATTGGCAATGGCCCTGTATACAGTGGATGACCTTGGTTTCTTTGAGGTCTAACAGGGCTCTAAGCATTCCACAAGATCTACTTTAGCCATTGGAATGAATTGTCCTTATCCACCCATTCTGCTGGGGAAGTCTTTGCATTCTTGGAGTGAACATTCCTCTAACTCGCTGATACATTTATGGCTTTTTGGTTACCCTCATCCTAGTTTAACCTTTCTGCCTAGACAGTTTTACTGGGGTGTGCTTGATGCATATACTACAGCTTCTTGCGGCCACATGTGAGAGTTGGCTGAAAGATGGACACCAAGTATGGATGAACAATCCTAAAAGGGCTAGGCAAGCCCTCATGCCAAAGGTGCTAGTTCTCCATTAACACAGAAAGTAACCGATACTTTATATAATTGTAACATTCAATGTGGGTTTCAGAGAACAAATGATTAAATTCATTCTTCTTTCTAGAAATGTAGGGCAACTATGGATACAAAATAGTGCATACACTCAGAAGTAATCACTGTGTTGGCTGCTTTTCCTTGTTTTTCTTTTTATAATGAAGGGTTCAGTAACGTATGTGTGGGCAGGGGAAGGGGAAAGATGCAAAGAAGAGGTATATTAAAGTTTGTGATATAAAAGTAAAAAGTAGCAACAAAACTTTTTTTTATTATTAAAAAGATATAGTAACAAAATAAGGCATAGTTTTGACAACTTTTTCATTCTAACCAGATACCTTGCTGTGAAACAAACATCTGATTTCAGCAACATATTGGTTATTGCTTTACCAAGATGCCATTTCCTTGCCAAATAGTGCACTCCATAGGTCGTTGATTCCTTATTAAAGGATGCATCATCTAATGTATGCCCTACTCTTACAGAAATAGCACTAATTAGGTGCTGCTGTTTGGCTTAATGATCTTTCCAAATTAAGTGTTGTAATGTCTGGTACACTTGAATGCAATGCATTGCTCTTTAAATACCAAGGGAACCCACAAGCTGGAATCCAATGATTGACTGCAGTAATAACATGCACTTTTCTAATCCTCTGACAATTGTAGCATGTAGGGTTTTGTGTTTAAAAGCTCTCCTTATGATCTTGCAAAGGAAGGGTTCTAACTTAAGCACTTCGGAAGAGTACATTTCAATTCTGCACTGTAATAGCTTTTGGGATTTGAGTTTTCTTACTTCCCCGTGATAATGGAGAGCATTTGTGAAGGATACTATGTTTTTTAAGATGCTTCCTTAATCAAATCATGTTTATCAAAATGATCTAATAGTTGGGGAACCATTCTACTTCCCTTCATTTTCAATTTTATCGAACTTCCTTAGAAACTGATGGAGCGTAGACAAATGCTTATAAATGGGGAAGCAGTGTTTGGGAAGCTGGACTGGATATTGGCAGGCCTTCCAGGAGCAGGTACTTCAAATGAATTTTTTAAAAATTACTGTTCTAGCTTGTCCAAGGCAGAACTATCATTTACCAATCAGAGATAACACAAATCCTTAGAGCACTGGGGTAGGGAAAAAGAAGGGCAATTCTCACCTGGGATTGGGAAGTCAGGTTTTATGTTGGTTTGAAGAGCAAGACAATATCAGAAATCCAGTTTGAATTCACAACATAGTGTCTATGGAACTACAAGATCCACGGGCTATCGTTAGAATATAAACTTCTTGAGAGATAGTATTGTTCCATTATTTGTATCTGTAGGCCCAGGGTCTAAAAGAAACTGTCATATAGTAGGTATTTGATACATACTAATTTATTGATTAAGAAAAGAATATATACTGGGCAAAGATTTACCATAAAGGATGCCAAGTTTAGAAAAGCAACATTTGAGGAATTTCAGAAGGATGGCCATTTGTATGACTCATTGACCTCAAACTCTGGATGCTTTTTCCCTTGGATTGTTGTAGCTTACTTTCTCTGCTACCAATATTCAGAGGTGAAGTCTGTCAAACTGACTTCTTTTTAACTGCCACCACTGGGTTTTATGTACATTATTAAATCCTTCCTTCAGAAATGGCTCCCTGGTCCTTGAGGGTGTAATTTGGAAGGATGGTAGTAACTTGAGTCTTCTACCAATTCTTGTACATAAACATTTTGTACTGGTTACCATTTTCTTTTCTTGCATCATCCAGGTACTATCTGAGTCCAACATACATAAAATGATATTATATTAAAAACATATTCTCCATTTCTATTCACACTTTACAGTGGTAGTGAGGACTCAAAGTTACAGTTTGAGGACGAGATAAATTAATTGTTTCAAAGAACTGTGGAACATGGGAATCATGAGGAAGGAGGATGGTTGTCTAAGCTAGCTTGGATGACCATGAGATATATTCTCCTCTAGTAATAACATCATGCCTGAAATGTAGTTTTGACAAATGTAGCTTTGACATCTCCTCCATGGATGCAGAGTTATTTTCTGCTTTGATCAACTTGTATGAAAGAAAAATAAGGAGCAAAAGAACATATGGAGTATTGTAGTGTAACCTGTCAGAAGATAACCCTCACCATATTGTATCAGGCTACATAATAAACTGAATATATGATGACCTAAATATATCAAGATGGGGCAAATAATAACCAGTTATTCAATTCACTGTTGCATGAAATAAGGAAGGAATATCTATTGTAATAATCAGTGGGGTGGGAGAAGGGACACAGAGACAGACAGAGAGACTGAGACACAGAAAGAGAGAGAGAGAGAGAGAGAGAGAGAGAGAGAGAGAGAGAGAGAAAGCACACTAGTGCCAGCAGCCTATTCTCTCACCCAGCTTGATTGCAGCCCATGAATGCATGACCCTGGTATTGCTTCTGTTGTTGAATCTATGATTTCATGCCTTTGGAAAAGGAATTTTGGAGATGGAACCAACTGGAACCTTGTAATCTTCAAAAGGTCAGAATGGTTACCAGAGGTCTGAGTTAAAGTTCACGCCAGAGTTAACGGTAGAACCTGTTGCACTAGCGCAGTTCCCAGGATCAACCAGAGTCCAAGTCCAGTAGTAGACTGACCTATAGGCAAGACATGAGGTTCTACAAGAGAGAGGGATTTCTCTATATGTTATTCTACATTCAGTAGTAAACTTTTTGAAGGGAATGTTTCTAGAAACTGCTTTAATTTTGAGCTGGCTTCTCTAGGAACCAAGGTGGATATGAGGGTGGGGAGAAAGAAGGGTTAGAGTGCCACTCAGTTTTGAATAGGAAATATTGATATTTCTTCCCATATTTTCACAATAACTATCCCTTTGTAAAAGCTAATTGAAGTTAATCAGTTAAATGAAACTAGAGTAATTATCACTTGACCATCCAGTGGCATAAAAGAGATAACAACTGTAACTCGCAATTGCTATTGGGGAGAAAACACAAGGACTTAGGATCAAACTAATGGGATTAGAGAAATAAATACATAGGCTATTAGAAATATTCTATAAACTTGATGAAGAAGGATATATTTTCATTTTGGAAACTCGTCTTCTCTATGTGAGTGGGAGTAAAGTTAAAGACCCCTAGAATTTATAAAGGGTTACATATGTAGTAGTCCACACAAATAGGCTCCTGTTTTATAGTGAAAAGAGGCAAGTATGGCTTTTACATGGCTATTTCTGATCATTATAATAAAATAGCACTCAGTTTTTCTTTTGATTTATGTTGTTACAGTCATTATGTATACTTCTTTCCTGTGTCTGGTTACTTGAATACACACACACACATACATACATACATACATATACATATATATGCATATGTATATTTATTCATATACAAGTATATACACACATATAAATACATACATGTGTGTATACATATATATTTTTATTTTTGCTGTATCTTTATGTGATTGATCTCCTTGGATTATACACACAGCAGGGGTTCTCTGAGACAATTTCTAATTCCTCTACTCACATTTGTGAAGCATAATATTGCGCAGTATAGTCATCAAGACATGTTTATCAAAGTGACAATGTTACTATTCCTATATAATTCTAAATTGTTTATTTTTTTTAGAATGGTTACAACAGTTTGCAGCTCAACTTATTTCTGTAATACCCTTAAATTATTTAATTTTCATTATCTTTGCCAATTTGCTGGTTATGAAATAAAACCTTAAAGTTGTTTAAATGTGAATTTCTTCTGTTATAAGTGAATTAGAGAAATATTACATATGATTGTTAATAGTTTGCAGTCCTTCTTTTGAGAACTGTATACTTTTTTTACTGTAAGAGATTAGCAAGGACATTGATACACGGCAAAACATTCAGAGGAGACAAGCCATAATGGTGAAAGGCCTTGAGTTCATATCATAACAATAAGTTGAAGGAACTGAAGATGTTAGCCTGGAAAATAAAATAAAAGATCTAGGGGGAAAAATGGTAACTGACTCTAAGACAATGTTCAGTTGTCATTTCTAAGAGGTTCTGCTTATTTTTGCTTGGCCATAGAGAGAAGTCTGAAGAAGGAACGATAGCTAGAAGGTGGAAAGTTGATTGATTGACTATAAGCTATGCCTAGAAATTTTTTCTTATGAATTAGAAATCTACAAAATGAAAGGTTCCATAAATGGTGGTGAATTTCTTCTTATTGGAGGAAGCACAGGCTAGATGACCAATTTGGGGTAATGTCATTTATTTATTTTTTCGGTAATTTATTCAGTTAGTTTTAACATTTGCTTTTAAATTTGGGGTTCAAAATTTTCTCCCTTCTTCCAGATCACCTCCCAACTACTGAGAAGGCAAGCAATTAGATATCGATTATACAAATGAAGTCATTCACAATATACACCAATATTAACCTTGTTGTAGAAAGGTAAAGGAAGAAAAATAGAGTGAAAAAAATTTGCTTCTTTTCCATATTCCCATCAGCACTGGTCATTTTCCTTTTCTGGAATATTAAGCAATCTCATAGATGTGAGGTGGTACCACAAAATGGTTTTAGTTTGCATGTCCCGAATCATTAATGATGTAGAGTATTTTTTTTTAGCTTTGAGTTCTTCTGAAAACTGCCTGTTCATTATCCTTTGACCATTTATCAAATGGAGAAATTGGTCTTGTTTTTTATACAGTTGGCTCAACAGAACCAGGAGAACACTATAGACAGTAACGGCAATATTGTGTAGTGATTGACTTTGTTAGACTTCTCTCTTCTTAGAAATGCAATGATCTAAGAAAATTCCAAAAGACTCATTTTGTAAAGTGCTTTCCACATCAGAGAAAGAACAATAGGGGGTGGAGCCAAGATGAGGGAACAGAAGCAGTAACTTTTCTAAGCTCCTCTGAGAAGACTGTAAATAAAACTTTAAGAAGTGAATCTGAATGGATTTTCGAGTGAGAGAATCCCCTCAGAGATGGAGTGTGGCAGAATCCAACCCAGGAAAGTACCCAGGAGGGTAAGGGCAGGGGAAGCACAGAGCACAGGGGGCCTGCACCAGTTCTAACTACAGAGAAGACTACAGTAGAGAGAGAAGGAGCCCCAGCCAGCTAACACACCCACCAATTCGTAGCACACTTTTTTTTTCCTCCCAAAGCTTTATTAACTTCTGATTTACATCATTCATTTAAACCAGATTTTGAGTTACAAATTCTTTCCCCGGTTTTCCCCCACCCACTGCCCCAAAATAGCGGGCCCACAGGATATACCCTCCTGCAATCTGCTCTCTCCCATATCTTCTCCCATACCCACTTCAACTTTTCTATTAGGGCATGGTGTATCTCTATGCCCCAGTGCCTGTATATCTTATTTCCCAATTACATGTAAAATAGTATTAATAGTGTATATATATATATATACATATATTACACACACATATACATACATACATATATATATATGTATTAAAATATTTGATTTTAAAACTTTGAATTCCTGATTCTTTCCCTTCCTCCCTCATCACCCACCCTTACTGGGAAGAGGCAATGCAATATAGTTTTTACATATGTAGCCATGCAAAACATTTCCATAGTGGAGTATTGTGAAAGACTGACTATATTTCCCTCCATCCAATCCGACTCCCACTTGTTCTTTTCTCTATTTTGATCCTGTCCCTTTTCTTTTTTTTTCTTTTTCTTTTTTTTTTAAGCAATCGGGGTTAAGTAACTTGCTCAAGGTTACACGGCCAGTTATTTGTGGGTGTGGTGCTGAGTGTCTGAGCCCGGGATTCGATCTCCACGTCGTCCCAACACTGGAGCCGGTACTCTTACTCGCTGAGCCACCTGGCCACCCCTAAGCAATTGGGGTTAAGTAACTTGCTCAAGGTTACACGGCCAGGTGTTTCTGGGTGGGTGCTAAGTGTCTGAGCCCGGGATTCGATCTCCAGGTCTTCTCAACACTGGAGCCGGTGCTCTTACTCGCTGTGCTACCTGGCCACCCCCAAATCCTGTCCCTTTTCAAAAGTAGGTGCTTCCAACTCCCCACCCCCCCCTGCCCCGAAACTGCCCTCCCTTCCATCATGCCAAATCTCATGCCCTTGCCACCTACTCTCCTGTAGGGTGAGATACTCTATTTAGTGTGTATGTCATTCCCTCCCTGAGACAAATTCAATGAGAATAAGGTTGACTCATGCCCTTTTGCCTTCCTGGTTTTCCCCTCCATTGTAACCATTTTTCCTTGCCTCTTCTATATGAGATAGCTTACCCCATTCTGTCTCTCCCCATCTCATCATGTTACATTCCTCTCTCACCTCTTAATTTCACATTTTAAGGATTATCCCTTCCTATCAAATCGGTCCTGAGCCCTCTATCTATGTATACCTGTAAACATATAGACACATTCACATATGTATTCATATGCCCATATAAGCTCATATATATTACTTTTAACTATGTTCATAATGAGAAAAATTTCACCAGTTACAATTATTGTTTTTCCATATAGGAATATTAATAGTTCAAATTTGTAAGTGCCTTATGATTTCTTTTCCCTGTTTACCTTCTCATGCTTCTCTTGCTTCTTGTATCTGAATGTCAAATTTTTTATTCAACTGTTTTTTTCATCAAGAATGCTTGAAAGTCCGCTATTTCATTGAATGACCATATTTTCCCATGAAACATGATACTCAGTTTTTCTTGTAGGTGATTGTTGGTTTTAATCCCAGCTTCTTTGATATCCAGAATATGATATTCCAAGCCCATCAATCCCTCAGTGTAGGAGCTGCCAGATCCTGTGCTATCCTGATTGTGTTTCCACAATATTCAAATTGTTTCTTCCTGGCTGCTTGTAATATTCTCTCCTTCATTTGGGAATATCGGAAACTGCCTATTATATTCCTAGGAGTTTTCTTTTGGTGATCTTTTTCAGGTGATTGATGGATGCTTTCAACCTCTATTTTGCCCTCTGGTTCTAAAACATCGGGGCCGTTTTCCTTGAGAATTTCTTGGAGGATGATTTCTAGGTTTTTTCTTTGATCATGGCTTTCAGGTAGTCAAATTATTTTTAAATTCTCCCTCCTGGATCTATTTTCCAGCTCAGTGATTTTTCCAATGGAATATTTCATATTGCCTTCTATACTTTCATCTTTTAGGATCAAGTTTTGCTCCAATCTAATTCTGAAGGAATGATTCTACTTAGTGAGCTTTTGAGATTCTTTTTCCATCTGGCAAATTGGACTTTTTAAGGTGTTTTTTTTTTTTCCTCATTGCCTTTTTGAGCCTTTGTTGCCATTTGAGTTAGTCTATTTTTTAAGGTGTTATTTTCCTCATTCAGGCTGATGATTCTCATTTTATAATTTCTTGCATCATTCTCTTTTCTCTTCCCAATTTTTCCTCCACTTCTCTTATTTTCTTCTTAAGGTCCTCTATGGCCTGTGACAAGCTCGTATTTTTCTTTGAAGCTTTTGTTGCAGAAGGTCTGAATTCACTGTGTTCTTACTGTTCCATGCTTTGATCTATTTTGTCACCAAATAGGAATGTTAAGGTTGGGGTGCCCTGTTTATTTTGCTTCCTTTTCCTGCTCATGTCGCCCCTCAGTCACTTGGCTCCTGGGCTTTTTGCCACAGTAGGACTCTGCCACCAAACAAGGGAGCTTTGTACCAAATGCTGAGGTTTTCTCAGCTACAGAAGGTATTATTTGGGTGCCCTTTCTGAAGCCTCCACATGCTCTGGCAAGCTGAATGTACACCCCATGACCTGTACCCTAGACTGCAATCCTGATCCAAGCAGGTTAAATCAAGAGCAATTACCCCTCAGACTGGTCGCTTAGTCCCCCTACACTCTGTAGGCCAGGAGCTGAAGTTGCCATGTGGGGGCAGCTGTATGGCTTCAGCAGCTCAGCTGCTTCTTGCCCTGGGGCAAAGGCAGACACCCCCCCAAATACTGGATCCCAAAGTCCTTACTGCACTGTCCTCTCACTTTGTCCTTGAATTGTTGTGTTGATAATTCTGGAAACTGCCACAGTTGCTGCTGATCTGAAGTACACCCAGCCAGTGGTTAGTTAGGCCCACCCTGGGGCTGAAACCTCTGGCTCCCCTGGGTCTGGGTTTCGAGTCCCAGAGCTCTTCGCTGGCCAATTCCTGCTGGCCGGTCGAGTTGTCCTCAGCTGGAGGTTAGCTTCTCTGTGTCATTTTGTGGGTTCTGTAGCTCCAAAGTTTGCTCAGAGTCCCCTTTTCCATGAATTAGGGAAGTGGAAGCCAGAGCCCCTCAGAAGTCCTGTTTCTACTCTGCCATCATGACTCCACTCCCCAATTTGCAGTAGTCCTAACATCGTCTCACTACAGGACCAGAGCATCCCTCAGAGATGAGTAACAGAAAACACAGGGCCTGAAGCAGAGACAGAAGATTCCCCTGGGGCCATCACCTCACAGCCTAGAATTTTAAAAATCACCTCCCTGATTTTCCAAGGGCCAGGATGGCAAAGTAAACTCTAGCTGCCCCAATACCCCCTCCCTGATTTAGAAAACCCAGGGATAATTCTCCCACCTAGAGTAAAATCCTGAAATAGTGGAAATAGCCTCAGGCTTAGGAGCCAGGAAGGAAGGGTGTAATTGAGGCAGTAAGGTGTCTGAAGTGAAGCACAGGAGGGGCCCCAATAAGCCCCACCTCACATGACCAGCAAGAGCTCCCAAATTCCAGGGGTTGGAGCTAGCAAGTGTTAACAACAGAAGCCCAAGTGTGTACAGCACTCACTTGCTGAGGCTACCTGAGCTGTAGCTCAGGGGCATAAAGGCAGAAATCTGAAGCAGCCAGACACCCCTCTCCCACAGATTACTCTGTGAGGCTCAGGGTAACTCAGGGGAAACACTGAGAATACTTGCCTTGGCCTCAGTCTAGACAACCAGAGGCTACAACACACAAAGTCAACACACAGACTCTTAGCTCCCAGCCTGAGGAATTAGAAAATAGGAAATTATAATGGGAAGGAAGAAAGCTGAGAAGGAGAAGAGGAAGGCAATAAAATTGATCAGAGCTTATTATAGCAAACAAGAACAACCAAATACAGAGGACAACATAGATTCTATACTCACACCTGAGACCACAGAAGGAAATATGAACTGCTCTCAAGTCCAAAAAGCATTCTTGGAGGAGCTCAAGAAAGATTTTAAAACCCAAATTAGAAAGGTAGAAGATAAATTTAAATCTACTGTGACCAAATTGGAAAAAAGTCTCACTGAAGAAAACAAATCCTTAAAAAGTAAAACTTGTAACTGAACTGGAGAAAATACCTCCCTTAAAAAGGAACTTCAAAAACTAACTATAGAAAATAATTCACTAAATATTAGGATCAGTCAAATCAAAGCTTAGGACTCTATGATGTACCAAGAGTGAATAAAACAAAACATGAAGATTGAGAAATTAGAATAAAGTGTAAAATATCTCACTGGAAAAACAACTGACCTAGAGAATATATCCAGGAGGTATAACCTAAGAATTATTGGTCTCCCAGAAATCCATGATGAAATAAGCAGCCTGGACAACATCCTCCAAGAAATTGTCAAAGAAAAGTGTCCTTAAGTCCTAGAATCAGAAGGTAAAAAAAAGTTATCAAAAGAATTCACTGGACTCCTCCTGAAAGATATCCCAAATTGAAAACTCCAAGAAATATAGTAGCCAAATTCCAGAATCACAGGGTAAAGAGAAAATACTTCAAGCAGCCAAAAAGAAACAATTCAGATATCATGGAACTACAGTCATAATTACACAGGACCTAGAAGCTTCTACATTAAAAGAACGGAGGGATTGGAATTTGATATTTCATAAGGCAAAAGAGCTAGGACTGCAACCCAGGATTAACTGCCTGGCAAAACGGAGCATAAACTTTCAGGCAAGGAGATGGTTATTTAATGTAATAAGGGATTTCCAGACTTCCCTGATGAAAAACAAAGAGCTCAATGGAAAATTTGATCTCCAATTACAACATTCAAGAAAGACATAAAAAGGTAAACAAGGAAAACACACACTCAACACACACACACCCACATGCACATAACTTGGGATGCAATAAGTACAAACTGCATGCAACCCTATATGAGAAGGTGATACCTGTCAATATTGAAATTTATATTATTATCTTGACCTTTAAAAGGCATATACATAGTTAGAGGGTATGGGTATAAATGAACTATTCTGATGATAAAAAAAACTTTATTAATGTATTTAAAGGGACAGTAACGTGATAAAAGAAAAGGATGAGGCAAGAAAATGTAAATTATGCCATATGTAGTGGCATAAATGTATACTATAATAGAGGAGAAAGTGAGAGGGAGGTGAATATCATTTGAACATTGTTCTCAATGATTCTGGTTCAAAGAAGGATCAACATTGTCAATTAAGTTTAAGATTCTAAAGTGAAAAGATACATAAACCCATTATAATAGAGGGTAAGAAGGGAACGAGAGAAGGAGTATATGAAAATTACTCTCATCGATTTGGGGTCAAAGAGGGAATAACATACTCTGATAAGTATAAAAATGCATTGTGCCCTATAGGAAGTGGGGGGGATAATCAAGGGGGGTTGGAAGGGAGGGAAATAGTAGTAAAAGGAAGGGGTAGCTAAAGAAGAGGGGCATCAAAGGGAGGGAAAACTGAGGGAGCAGTGGTCAAAAGTAAAACCCTTAAGGAAGGGAAGGGAGAAGGAAGAAACAAAAATATAAACAAGGGAGGAAATAAGATGGAGGGAAAATACAGACAGTAATCATTGCTGTGAATGTGAATGGGATGAACTCTCCCATTAAAAGGAGGGGGATAAATGGATTAAATAATATAATCCTACAATATGCTGTCTACAAAAACACATTTGAAACAAGGGGATACGCACACAGTAAAAGTAAAAGGCTGGAGTAGAATATATTATGCTTCAGCAAAAGTAAAAAAAAAGAAGGGGTAGCAATCCTTTTCTCAGATAAAGCAAAAGCAAAAATAGATCTAATTAAAAGAGACAAGAAAGGAAACTATAACCTGCTAAAAGGCGCCATTGAGAATGAAGCAATATTATTACTTAACATATTTGCACCAAGTGGTATAGTATCCAAATTCCCTGAGGAGAAGTTAAGAAAACTAGAGGAAGATATAGATAGCAAAATTATACTAGTGGGGGACCTTAATATCCCGCCCCCTAAACTTGATAAATCTAACCTAAAATAAACAAGAAATATGTTAAGGAGGTAAATAGAATTTTAGAAAGGCTAAATATGATATATCTCTGGAGAAAACTGAATGGGATTAAAAAGGAATATACCTTCTCAGTGATACATGGCACATATACAAAAATCAAACATATACTAGGGCATAAAATCTTCACAATTCAGTGTGTAAAGGCAGTAATATTAAATGCATCATTCTCAAACCATGATGCAATAAAAATCATATGCAATAAAGGGCCATTGAAAGATAGATTAAAAACTAATTGGAAATCAAACAATTTAATCCTAAAGAAGGAGTGGGTCAAACAAAAACTATAAAAATAATCAGTACCTTCATTAAAGAGAATAACAATAATGAGACAACATACAATAATTTGCAGGATGCAGCAAAGGCATTTCTTAGGGGAATTTTTATATCCCTGAGTGCGTCCATAAATAAATTAGAGAAAATGAGGTCAATGAATTGGGTAAACAATTGAAAGAGCTATAAAAAGAACAAATTGAAAATGCCCAATTAAATAGTAAATTAGAAATCATGAAAACCATGGAAGAGATTAAGAAAATTGATATTAAGAAAACTATTGAATTAAGAAATAAAAATAAGATATGGTTTTATAAAGAAAAAAACAATAAAATTGATAGAACCTTAGTGTATATAATAAAAAAAGAAAGAAGAATAACAAATTATGAGTATCAAAAATGAAAAGAGTGAATCCACCTCCAATGAAGAGGAAACTAATACAATAATTAGGAACTATTTTGCCAAATTGCATGCACATAAATTTGAAAATCTTAGTGAAATGGATGAATATTTACAAAAAGACTGATTGACCAGATTAACTGAAAAGGAATAAAATTACTTAAATAACCCCATCTCAGAAAAAGAAATGAAACAATCCATCAGTGAACTCCCTAGGAAAAAATCTCCAGGTCCAGAAGGATTTACTAGCGAATTCTATCAAAGATTCTAAGAACAATTGATTCCAATACTGTACAAACTCTTTGGGAAAATTCGTGAAGAAGGAGTACCACCAAATTCATTTTATGACATAAAAATATTACTGATACCTAAAGCAGGAAGAATTAAAATGGAGAAAGAAAATTATAGACCAATTTCCCACACGAATGCAGATGTCAAATTTTTAAAGAAAATATTAGAAAAAAGAGTACAGCAACTTATCACAAGAATAATACACTTTGATCAAGTAGGATTTATCCCAGGAATCACATGATGGTTTAATATTAGGAAAATAATCAGTATAATTGATCATAGCAACAAGAAAAAAAAAGCAGAAAACATGTGATTATCTCAGTAGTTGCAGAAAAGTCTTTTAACCAAATACAATATCCATTCGTTTTAAAAACACAAAAACTATAGGAATAAATGTAGCCTTCCCTAAATTAATAGGTAGCATATGTTTAAAGTAATCAGCAAGTATCATATGTAATGGGGATAAGCTAGAAGCATTTCCAGTAAGATCAAGGGTGAAGCAAGGATGTCCACTATCACCCCTCTTATTCAATCTTGTGTTAGAAATGTTAGCAGTAGCAATTAGAGAAGAAAAAGAAATCAAAGGAATCAAAGTAGGCATAGAAGAAACCAAGCTATCATTTTTTTGCAAATAATATGATGATATACTTAGAGAATCCTAGAGACTCAATTAAAAAACTGCCTGAGACAATAAATAAATTTGGCAAAGTTGATGGATATAAAATAAACCTACATAAATCCTCAGCATTCATGTATATTTCTAATGAAACCCAACAGCAAGAGATAGACAGAGAAATCACATTTAAAGTTACTGTAGACATTATATAATATTTGGGAATCTACCTGCCAAAACAAACCCAGGACCTACATGAACACAGCTACAAAACACTTGTCACACAAATAAAGTCAAATACAACTAATTGGAAAATAAATCAATTGCTTGTGTCTGGATAGAGCTAATACAATAAAAATGACAATATTACCTAAATTAAATTACATAATTAGTGCTATAGCAATCAATTTACCAAAAATTTACTTTATACACCTAGAAAAAATAGTAACAAAATTGATTTAGAAGAAAAAAAGTTCCACAATTTCAAGAGTATTAATGAAAAGAAATGCTAGGGAAGGTGGCCTAGCTATACCAGATTTTAATCTGTATTATACAGCAGTGATCATCAAAACTACTTGGTACTGGCTGAGGAATAGAGCAGTGGATCAATGGCATATATTGGGTACAGAATACTCAGCAGTCAAAGACTATAATAATCTACACTTTGATAAACACAAAGACCCCAGTTTTTGGGACAAGAACTCACTATTTGACAAAAAATGCTGGGAAATCTGGAATATAGTATGGCAGAAACTGGGCCTAGACCATTATCTAACACCATATACCAAAATCAAGTCTAAATGGGTGCATCATATAAAGGCTGATACTGTAAGCAATCTAGAAAATCAAGTAAGATTTTACCTGTCAGATTTATGGAGAGGGGCGACTTTATGACCAAAAAAGAATTAGAAAGGTTTATAAAATGCAAAATGAATAATTTTGATTACATAAAATCAAGAAGTTTCCATACAAACAAAGCCAATGTAACCAAGATTAAGAGGGAAGTGGAAAACTCAGAAAAAAAAAGTTTACAAACAATTTTTCTGATAAAGGCCTCTTTTCTAAAATATACTGAGAACTGAGGCAAATCTATAAGAATGCAAGTCGCTCCCCAATTGATAAATGGTCAAAGGATATAAACAGGAAATTTTGAGAAGAAGAAATTATATATATATATGTATATATATATGTATATATATGTGTATATATATATACATATACACACACACATATGAAAAAAGCTCTAAATTGCTATTGGTTAGAGAAATGCAAATCAAAACAACTCTGAGGTACCACATTTCAATGGTCAGATTGGCTAAGATGACAAAACAGGAGAGTGACAAATGCTGGAGAGGATGTGGAGTAATTGCAATACTAATGCATTGTTGGTGGTGTTGTGAACTGTTTCAATCATTCTGGAGAGCAATCTGGAGCTATGCCCAAAGGGCTATATTGATATATAGCAATACCACTTCTAGGGTTGTATCCCAAAGCGATCGTAGAAGTGGGAGGAAGAACCATATGGACAAAAAAATATTTATGGCACCTCTTTTTGTGGTGGCAAAGAATTGGTAATTAATGATATGCCCATTAATTGAGGAATGGCTAAACCAGTTATGATATATAAATGTCATGGTATACTATTGTTCTATATGAAACTAGGAGCATATGGACTTCATATTTACCTGGAGAAGCTTATACACACTGATGCTGAATGAAAAGAGTAGAAACAGGAGAAATTTGTACACAACTACAGACACAACGTATGTGTGACAAATAACTTTTATAGACTACTCTTCCTAGCAATGCAGGATTAAAAGTCAACTCTAAAAGACTCATGATGGAGAAAGATGTCTACATTCAGAGAAAGAACTAGAAAGAAAAGTGCTTGAATGCAGATTGAAGCAAACTACAAGATCTTTTTCCTTTTTGGTTTTGTTTCCTCTTTCCCATTGCTCATTCCAGGACAAGCCTCCTTTATAAATTGTAAACTCAAGTAATTGTGGAATAGTATCCTGTAAATTAAGTGTAAATAAAAAAAAATTTAAAAGACCAATTTTTTTTTTAAAAAGAAAGAATTATGGAGTCTGAATGCAGATCAAAGCATACCATTTTCTCTTTCTTTTGCTGTTTTTTTTTTCTCTCATGTTTTCTGTTCTGATTTTTTCTTTCACAACATGACTAATAAGTAAATAGTGTTTAAGATAATAATACATGTATAGCCTATATCAGTTTGCATGTTATCTTGGGGAGAGGGGAATGGGGAGGGGAAATTTCGAACTCAAAATCTCCTAAAAGCAAATGCTGAAAAATAAAAATAAATGAATTAATTGAAAAAACATTGATTCTGTTCTGTATATATTCAAATAATGAGGCCTTTATAAGAAAACACTTGGTTTAAAATTTTTCGCATTTTCATGATTTCCTTCTAATTTTAACTGCATTATTTTTGTTTATGCAAAATGGTTTTTTTTGATCAAATGCTTTATTACCTCCTAGTTTAAGTCATTCATTTCTGCAAGATATGGAGTTGCAAATTTTCCACCCACTTTTCCCCCTGCCCACCACTCCAAAATAACAAACACACTGGATATCCCCTCCTCCAATCTGCTTTCAACCATATCTTCTACCATACCCCTCCAACTTTGCTGTAGGGCACAGTGGATCTCTGTGCCCCAGTGCCTGTACATTTCATTTACCAGTGACATGAAAAATAATATTTATAATAGTGTGTGTATATATATATATATATATATATTAAACTTGATTTTAAAGCTTTGAAATGCAGATTCATACATTTCCTTCCTTTTCCCACCTTACTGGGAAGATAAGCAATTCACTGTAGATTGTACATATGCAGCTATGCAAATCATTTCTATAGTGGATATATTGTAAAAGAATGATATTTCCCTCCTTCCTCTCCCACCTCCCACTTGTTCTATTCTCTACTTCTATCCTGTCCCTTTTCAAAAGGGAGTTCTTCCAACTTCCCTCCCACCCAGCCTGCCCTCCCTTCCATCATCCCCCCTTTAATCCCCTCCCCCCCACTCTCCTATAGAGTGAGATACCCTATTTAGTGTAGATGTCATTTCCTCCCTAATACAAATTCAATGAGAATAAGGTTGACCCATTCCCTTTTGCCTTCCTGTTCTTCCCCTCCATTCGCACCATTTTCCCTTGCCTCTTCTATATGAGATAGTTTAACCTATTCTATCTCTCCCCATCTCCTCTCATTATATTCCTCTCTCACCTCTTAATTGCACCTTTTAACTACCATACATTCTTATTCAATTGGTCCTGTGCCCTCTATATATGTTTCCCTGTACACATATTTAAACACATTTACATATGTATTCATATGCCCATATACCCTCCTATGTAGACATATATGATATATAGGTACATATACATACATTCACACCCATAAACACACACATTTCTATTCC
The DNA here is from genome assembly GCF_028583685.1 of Petaurus breviceps papuanus. Classification (NCBI taxonomy): domain Eukaryota; kingdom Metazoa; phylum Chordata; class Mammalia; order Diprotodontia; family Petauridae; genus Petaurus; species Petaurus breviceps. The sequence continues at coordinate 20,710,756 of NW_027185809.1, forward strand.
CTTCAACTATTCTCAGGTTGAGAAAAGTTTCATAAGTTACAATTATCGTTTTTTCATGTAGGGATGTAAATTGTTCAACTTTAATTAGTTCCTTATGATTTCTTTTCCCTGTTTACCTTTCCATGCTTCTCTTACTTATTGTATCTGAATGTCAAATTTAATCCTCTTCTCTTTTTATCATATTAGTTAAAAGTTTATCAAATTTATCATAAATTGTATTTACTTATCATTTTTTCAAATAATTATTTGTTGTTACTAAAATTTGTTTTTTTGATGCACTTATTATTTAGGATTTCCTTTATTATCTCCATTTGGGTCTTTAGTTAGTGTTTGTGTTTCCTGAAATGATTATTATTTTTATTCCTTCATGGTGTGAAAAGGTTGTGTCTATTCTTTATAGTTTTTTTTATATTTATTTGTAAATATTTCTGTGCCCCAACATGGGATCAATTTTTTAAAAGTACTTAAGGGGGGAAGAGTCAAGATGGAGGAGTGGAAACACGACTTCTGCTTGGCTTCCCCTCCCACATCCTCCAAATCATGTGAAAAATGACTCCAAACAAATTTTGGAGTTAGAAAAGCGACAAAACTACAGAGAGAAAATAATTTCCCACTGAAGACAGCCCAGCAATATGGCAGGAAGGGGCCAGCACAGCGTTTGGGAGCCCAACCCCAAGGGAATCTGAGATTTTGGCCCTAGGGTAACACAGCGAATTCCCCAAGGGAATTCAGATCACCAGCAGCTGTGGCAGTTTCCAGAATTATCAACCCATACATGCTCAGGACAAAGTGACAGGTCAGTTCAGTGTGGTCTTTGGGATCCTAGAGTTTGGGAGTGCGGTCAGGCCTTTACCCCCTGGAGGGAACAGCATCTGATGTGAGCCGACCATGCAGCCATCACAATGGGGCAGCTTCAGAGCTCCTGGCCTGCAGATTGTAGGGGGACCAAGCCACCAGTCTGAGGGGTAATCACTCTTGCTTCTATCTGCTTGGATCTGGATTGCGGTCTAGGGTAGAGGTCCTTGGGTGCATGACCAGTTTTCCAGATCTTCTGGAGCCTTCAGAGAGGGCACCCAACTCCAGCAGCTGTGAAAACCCCAGTGATTGGAACAAAGCTCCCCTTTCTGTTAGCAGACTTTTACTGTGGCACACAGCTCAAAAGTTAAGTAATTGTGTGGTGACATGAAAAACAAAGGAAGCAAAGCAAGTAGAGCTATCTGATATTAGACTCCTATTTTGGGGATAATAAGGATCAAAGCATGGAACAGGATGGAGACAGCTAAGTCATAACTCCTGTACCAAAAGCTTCCAAGAAAAATATGAGCTGGTTACACACCATACAGAATCTTAAAAAGAATTTGGGAAACCAAATAAGAGAAGTGGAGGCAAAATTGGGAATAGAAATGAGAACGATGCAAGAAAATTATGAAATGAGAGTCAACAACCTGATTGAAGAAAATACACCTTAAAAAATAGACTAACTCAAATGGCAAAAGAGGGTCAAAAAGGAAATGAGGAAAAGAATGCCTTAAAAAGCCATATTTGCCAGATGGAAAAAAGAATAACAAAAGCTCATTGAAGAGAATCATTCCTTCAGAATTAGATTGGAGCCAATGGAATGTAGTGACTTTATGAGAAATCGAGATACTATTAAACAGTTCCAAACAAATGAAAAAAATAGAAGGCAATGTGTAATAACTCATTGGAAAAACCACTGACCTGGAAAATAGATATGGGAGGGAGGGAAGGACATACACACTAAATAAGGTATCGCACCCTGCAGGAGAGTAAGGGGGAAGGGGATGAGAGGGGGTATGATGTAATAGAGGGCAGGCTAGGGAGAGGGAAGTTGGAAGCACTCACTTTTGAAAAGGGCCAGGATCAAAGTAGAGAATACTACAAGTGGGGGGTGGGATTGGTCGGAGGAAAATATAATTAGTCTTTCACTATACTCCACTATGGAAATGTTTTGCATAGCTACATGTGTACTACCTGTATTATATTGCCTCTTCCCTGTAAGGGTGGGTGATGAGGGAGGAAGGGAAAGAATCAGGAATTCGAAGTTTTAAAATCAAATGTTTAAACATATATATGTATATATAATTGTTTTTTCCATGCAACTGGGAAATAAGATATATAGGCACTGGGGTATAGAGTTCCATCTTGCCCTACTGGGAAGTTGGAGGGGGCAGGGGGGGAAGATATAGGAGAGAGCAGATTGGGGGAAGGGGTATACAGTGGAATCACTGTGTTGTGGTGTTGGATAAGGGAAAAATGAGGAGAAAATTTGTCCCTCAAAATCTTGTGCAAATGAATGGTGTAAACTAAAAGTAAACATAAAATTTAATTTAAAAAAATAACCACAAAAAATAAAATAAAAATAATAAATGTTTACACAATTGCATTTGTTAAAAAAAAATTAACTTTTTTTAAAATTTTCCATTCCAGATTCTCTCCCATCCTCCCATCCCTTCCTCATCCCTTGAGAAGGCAAGGAATATGTTTTGTATTATACACATAAAATCTTGTTAAACATAATTCTCATATAGCATGGGAGGGAGTGCAAGCGGCAGAGGATGCAAGGAATCCCGTCATTTTTAAAGTCCAGTCAGGTGATCAGCATGGCAGAAAAAGAACCTAACGCAGATCTGCTGGCTCACATTGCAGCCTAGAATGAGGAGAATGCACAGTCTGACAAATATAATACCCCAGTATAGAAGAGCATCCAGGAGAGCCAGGAGCAGGACAAGGATGATGAGAAGCTTTGGAAGTAAGAAGAGGCCCCGTTGGGCAGTGTGATTGTATCTCCTATTCCCAATTCTCCTAATGTCATTGTGACATTCTTGGCCTTGGTGTGCAACACTGTGCCTGGTCCCTTGGAGTTAGATCTGACTGGTGACCTAGAGATCTCCAAAAAGCAGTTCTTCAAGTAGAAGGAGTGTGTGGAGAACCAGATAAAAGTCTCCTTCCAGGTGAAAACTGAGATTGCATCAGGCATGAAGTGCAGCCAGCACAATTACAGAAAACATGTCAAGATTGACAAAACTGACTACATGGTGGGGAGCTATGGGTCTCGAGCAGAAGAATGAGTTCCTGACACTTATGGAGGAGGTTCCTAGGGGCATTCTGGCTCATGGAATTTATAACATCAAGTCATGCTTCACAGATGATGACAAGCCAAATCATCTCTCCTGGGAGTAGAATGTCACCATTCAAAAGGAGTGGAAGGACTGAACCTATGGCCCTAGAGAGGCATTCCAAGATAGTGGCCACAGGAGAACCCTACCTTGAGCCTGACCCTCTACCCCCATCCTACTTTTCTACTCAACCCCTAATCCCATATCAAAGTGCTGACAGGGGAGTCCTCACCCCCCACCCGACTGTCTTCTCACACACCTGGTCTTTCTCCTCTGGATGGGGGAATCCCATTTTTGTCTTCTTGGACCACCTTTCCACGTCCCAGGTGGTCATTGTTGTTTTGCCTGTTACTGCTTCAGCCCAGTGTCTTGCTTGAAAGTGGTGGGTTCAACCAAGGCCTAAACTTCCTACAAATTTCATTTATTTCCTTGAGCTAAAGGGAAGAGGATGTGTTCTGGGATTCAACAGGAATTTAAATTATCTTCCTTCAACTGCTGCAATCTGAACAATTATGTTTTGTTTCCCCTTGGAGGTGGAGGGGGTGCACCACAGAATCAGGGTAGTGAAGAGAAGTTTGGCCATTCTACTGCTCCCTGTGTGTGACCATCTAGGGCCCATCAGTTCATTCATTCCTGTCTGTAACCATGCAACCATGATGCCTTAATATGTGGAATGCATGGTATGTGGGGAGAAGTGTTCTCCCAATCACTAACCTCTTACTCCCCTGTGTCTGCATGAGTATATGGTTCTCTAGCCCCACCTTCCCTTTGCCTTTGCTAATAACAGGGACTTGCCTGGTCTATCTATGCTGCTGCCTCTTCCCCCTTCCTTGCCCAGGGTCGGTCTTAGCCCTACTCTCTCTCTCTCAAACCAGGGCTCTGGGAACTGCTCCCAAGATGATAGCCAAAATGCAAAATCTCTAACCTATTCCTTATTTCCATGCCCCACCCCAAACACTACAGAAAACTGTTTTTTTTTTCACTCCCTGAAGACCTGGGGATGCTCTGGTTTCCTCATCCTGGTCAGGGTTGCTCTCCTACCTGGGGAGTCTCTATACCTATTTGAACAAAGGCCCCCAAAGAACCAAGCCAATGGTTGAGCCTTACTTGTCCCTGGCTTGATCTCTCACCCTTTGCCTTGGAATCCTGTGCCTGGCCTATCAGTTATGCCTTCCCTTGATTTGTACTGACCTGGGGTCCTGCTTAACTGACCCCTCTTTCTCTCTTGGGATCCAAGACCACCATCCCCAGGCAGCACCCACCCTCACCTATAAGGCCTAGCCAAGACAGACAATGGGACCAAGCATATACAGAATAGAATCTGTGTATCCTGTGCCTCTCTTCCTTTCACTCCCTTCCCCACTTTTATACTACCAGTCTTTTGGTTTGGTGTCACAAATTCTGGAGGACTTCAGTAACATGTTTGGAGTCACTTGTCTACTTTTTCTTTTCAGATTGGGGAAATAAATTCTCAATGTAGGAAAAAAAAAACCTAATTCATATTTCTGCTCTTCTTCCTCCTATTTGTCCTTTTATGTGACCTCCAACTCTGCGATTTACCACCCTTAAAAAATAAAACAAAAAATGTTTCAACCATAGGGTATTGTGATATTCAGCTTATCATATTTATATGACATATACATAAGTATAAATATTTATCATATCATGCATCATATGTTCTTCCACCATTTCTTCTATTTGATATCAGCTTTCACCCTTGTCTACTTTTAAGTGGAAACCTCTTAAGGGCCCCTCTTTTGTTGTTGTTTTAATGTAGTGGTTATGGTTGTTATTTCATAGGTGTCTCTTTTTCTAGTTGTTTCTTTCTTTTTCCTGGGTCAATATATTTCATTATTTGTGCCATCTTTGGCTGCTGTGTTTGTTTACTTTTCTTATACTTCAATTATCTATGATGCTTGCAAAGCAAATAATTTGTTCAGGTCTTGACTTCTTTGTAGTAATGCTTTAAATGTCTCTTTTTACTGAACATTCATCTTTTTCATTAATCATTAGACTCAGATTTGCAGAGCGCATAACCTTGGGTTGCAATTTAAGTTCCTCTGCTCTTCAAAACACGTTATTCATTTCATTCTCTCCTGTGGTTTCTGGATAATACAGAATAACCTTATGTTATGCCAATATTCTTCCTTTTTTACATGCAGGTCTTTTTCTTAGTTGTTTGCAGAGCATATCATTGGAATTGTTCTTTTTAGAACTAGAAAGAACAGAGTTTGAATGCAGATTGAAGCAAACTACCTGCTCTCTTTCTTTTTCTTATTTGGTTTTGTTTCCTCTTTCCCATTCTTCATTCCATTTGATACAATCCTTCTTCATAACCTGACTAATGTCTAATGTGAAAGCATTTGTAGGTCCTATACTTGACTGTATGCTGCCATGGCGCGGGGGGGGAGAAGGAGAAAATTTGAAACTCATGGAATTGTGGAACTGAATCTTGTAAACTAAAAGTAAATAATCAAATTAATAAACAAGCAAAAGGCCAAAAAAAAGGAATTGTTCTTTTTTTTAAGCAACAGGGGTTAAGTAACTTGCTCAAGGTTACACGGCCAGTTATTTCTGGGTGTGGTGCTGAGTATCTGAGCCTGGATTTGATCCAGGTCATCCCGACACTGGAGCCAGTGCTCTTACTCGCTGAGCCACCTGGCCGCCTCTAAGCAATTGGGGTTAAGTAACTTGCTCAAGGTTACACGGCCAGGTGTTTCTGGGTGGGTGCTAAGTGTCTGAGCCCGGGATTCGATCTCCAGGTCTTCTCAACACTGGAGCCGGTGTTCTTACTCGCTGTGCTACCTGGCCGCCCCATGGAATTGTTCTTTTAAGTACTATATTTCTGAGGTTGTGACATTTTTTTCTGGAGGTAAGTTATGCTTTTTTTCAATGGGCACTTTGTTTACTATGCTCAGAAGATGTAGGTAGTTTTCTTGTTTTGCATTATGGATCGCAAATTTTTTTTATTTATATTCTTCTGCTAGACCTGTATTCTTTAAGTTGTCTCTATGAAAACTGTTTTTAAGATAAACATATTTTGCTTGTATAGAGATCATATTTTCCCTTAATGCTATTGTTTTATGTTTTCTATTCTTTCAGAATAGTCTTTATTTCTAAATATTTCCATTCCCAATCAGATATTCTTCTTTTTATGTCTTATGGTGGAATTTGTGACCATTAATGCAATTTTAAAAAATTTCTTCCAATTTCTTCTGACTTGAAGGCTTTAAATTCTGATTTCATAATTCTTTTTTCTCTTTAGATCCATTCAGGAATATCTTTCTGTGGCTTCATACTCGCTTGGGAATACATAGACTCTTCTGCCACACAAGGTGTTAATTAATTTCCTTTGACTTGCAATATTTCTTTATAGATGTTTGCACTCATTTAGATTAGTTGGAGGTCATATTCCCTTCTGTTATTAATAGCTTCCCTTTGGAGTTATCTGCTTCTTTCCGAGTAAGATTATTTTTCTTCCTTCTAATATCTTTGGTAATTTCAGTCTTTTTCTCTTCATTTTCCCCTTGTGCTCATTTACTGACTCCTTCCCCTTTGAGTATAGTTTTGCTGAGGGCTAGACTTAAAAAGCTCTCTTATCCTTATCCTATGGCAGGCATTCTACAAGTCTTAATCTCAATGACTTCTGGGGGGGGGTAGAACTGGCAATTCCCATTTTTTTTAAACAAGATTCTCTCTGTCTCTGTCTCTCTGTCTCTCTCTGTCTCTGTCTGTCTGTCTGTCTCTCTGTCTCTGTCTCTTTGTCTCTCTCTGTCTCTCTGTCTCTGTCTCTGTCTCTGTCTCTGTCTCTCTCTGTCTCTGTCTCTGTCTCTCTGTCTCTCTGTCTCTCTCTCTGTCTCTGTCTCTCTCTCTCTGTCTCTCTGTCTCTCTCTCTCTCTGTCTCTCTGTCTCTGTCTGTCTCTGTCTCTGTCTCTGTCTCTCTCTCTCTGTTTCTCTCTCTCTCTCTCTCTCTCTTTCTCTTTCTGTCCCTCAGTTCTTTGGATGAGCACTGTTGCAACACAACACACTACTGTTTCAAGAAGGGTAATCTTCTGGAATTAGGCTTTACCTGGTGTGGAGGTTGGGAGAGTGGGAAGAGTAGAAATGGGAGCTAATAAATAATTGAATTATCTCGCAAGCTCATGAGTCAGTTGTTCAATCCTGCCAGAAGATGGAGGGAATATTATTGCTGTTATTTCATAAGGTTGTCTACTATGCCACCTAAATGATGCCTAGAAATTAGGGATTACATCCTTTATTGTTAGTTCATTTAATTGTTATCTCATCAGCTTTCTTGATACTTAGACCTTGGAAAGAATTAAAATTTCTTCATATCTGGGGCAGAATTCCAATTTTGAAAAGATTTGAGAAATTGTGAGGGTTGGAGAAAATATTTTATCCTTCATCTTGTGGGTCACATAACCCAGAAATCATAGCAATATGACAAATTGCATATATATGTTCTTGCAACCTTAAGAATTAGGCAGAAAAACATATTATTGCCAATAGAAAAATCAGACTATACGGAAGAGACTATCGAACTCCCATGTTTGTTGATAATAAAAAAAGAGCAAACCTAAGTCCAAGAGATTTTATTTCTTGTCCTTTTGTCATAGCATCCTTAACTTTTCTTTGTTATTGTCACGCAGTTCCCTCAGAATATTGCATATTTTTGTAATTATCAAAAGATAATAATGGAAATCTTTCAAAATTTGATGTGCCCTCCTTAGTCACTCTTCTTCTGATAAATTATATTGGACATTTCTGTAACCTTCCCTAATGCTCCTTCCTCTATGAATCAGGAAGAAAGACAATGAATTACACTTGCATACCACTTATATTGCCACAAGTGGTTAGATAGGTAGAAATTAACTGTAATTACCTGAGCTAGAATTTTGCAAGGCCACTGAGGTTAACACTGTGCACCCTTATTTCAAGAGATTTAAATGAATCTTTGGTGTCATTGGTTAGAAGGTCTGCAAACTAATTAAAGTATCTTTATGGTAGGTAGACAATTGTGTTTCTAATGTATTCAGTCAAACCATTTGCAAAGAAGCAAGAACTACAGTTACATTAAATGCAAGAATGATCTCTGGAAAAGTTTAAACAAGTTTGATTTCAACTATACAGTGGTTACATTTGTCTAATGCTAAGCCTCTAAAAAGGTGTCAACAGAAGAAATAGATTTTGGAGACCTAAGAGCAATGGTTTCATTCCATTTCAATATAACCCCCAAAAGATCACTATGTGAAACATCACTGTAAAGGATCATAAAGTTTTCTGAGGTGAAAGACTGCATAATTTACCTAGTATAACCCTTGCGCAAAGCGTGGACCCCTACACCATAAATACAATATTCACAATTAGTGGGGGGGGGGGTTTCTATTTGTTTTCTATTAAAAATCATTCACTTTATCTCCCTCCAACTTTACACCATACTGGAGGCAAATAGAGGGAGAAAGAAAATAAAACCTTTTTAACAAACATGTATTGACAAGCAAAACAAATTTCTACAGCGGTCATATCCAAAAAGGTTAGTTAATCACCTCATGATGAGAAGGTCTCTACTATTCTGTGATATACTGGGCAAGCTTCCTCTCTAATTCTTAAATTTTTAATGTAAGCATTTACACATAGGAAATGGACAACATTACAGATTAGGACATAACTTCTTGTTTTGGTGATTGTTAAACTTAAGAAAGTGCTGGAGAAAATGTTAATAACACATGCTAAACTTAAAAGTGTGTCACACATACATTTGTTTTTTTTTTCCAGAGAGCCAGTCATTATATATTTAGAAAGACATCACTGGTACCATTCTTCATCATTTGTCCTCTGCAGTCAACCCTGGTTGATCAGGGTTCTTGACAGCCAATCTTTTCTTAAAGAACTCAAGTGAAAGGAAACTCTCTACTGCTGCCTGCCAATAATTGTTACACACTGGTCCTAGTCCTTTTCTTTCCTTTTGAATCAAAAACAATAAACCTGGTTTCTTTTATATATGAAGCACTCATTAGGTAAATTATCCAGTATTCTATAATGGACTCAAGAGTATTTTTCCATAGATACAGATAGATAAACTTAGCATGTGAATCAATTTAAATTTTTCATCACATTTCATCTGGGAAATGCATAGGGTTTAATCTATTTTGTATTTTTTTTCATTTCATGACCTATATGTGACAAAGATTTCAGTCAGAACTTTACATATTTATATGTACATATATTTACATATAAATGTAGTAAAATAAATAAAATAAAACATACATTTTCTTAGATATCTATCAAGGTTAAATCTTGATAACTTTAATGATTCTGCTCTCTGCTATTCCTATTAAGTAGACATTATCTTGAAAGAAAAAATGTAATTAAAAATCTGGGACAAAATGCATGCAAAATGCATAGTAAAGTTAGATGTTGAAAAAATGGCACAAGTACAAAAGGGATACCTCTTCTAATGTGCACTTGTCAGATGATTCTGAAAATTATCATTACATAAATTAATCTCATTTAGGGAAGCCTATATTTATAATATTGGCAAAACATTATAATTGGATTAAACTAAAATTATACAGTTAACTTATCAAAAAAGAAGTACATGTGGCTAATTGTGTTTCTGGCATGATTGATCTAATTTAATTAACATAGAACTCATATTTTTAAAACTAGAAGGGAGTCTAAAAATCTGTGAGTAAAGGGGCATATCCCAAAAGACAAAACAATATTTTCAATTCAACTATGTATAAATATATACAAGCATGTATACACACACACACACACATATATACATATATACACATGTACATTCAATATGTATATGTTATCAAATACTGAGATCCGGTCTCAAGGGGGCAATTAGGTGATACAAAGCACTATACTTGGAGTCTGGAATACTTGAGTTCAAATATGGCCTCATATACTCATTAAATGTGTGACCCTGGGCAAGCTACTTAATCTCTGATTGCTTCAGTTTTCTCATCTGTAAAATGACACCTACCTCACAAGGCTGTTGTGAGGATCCAATGACAAAATATTTGCAAAGCGCTTATTACAGTACAATGCTGTACAAATGTTAGCTATTATTATTTCTATTAATAACTCGATCAAATAATTTATGTATGACAGCAAAGTTGAGACAGATGTTCAGGGATAAAGACCAAGAAATTCAGATAATCATGGAGACATTTATCAAATATTCCAAGCATTCCAAGTATTGTGGCAATAAGTCAGAGCAAGGCAGAATAAACAACATAGAGGTTGGGAAACTCTTTAGAGTCTGCCATTGCCAGTGGTGAGAAATGAGGCAGATCTGTATTTTATGGATTTAGAGAGTCAGTCAAAGTTTGAAGAAGCATGCCACACTTAGAATTAAAGAATCGGTAAAAGATCTAGAAGTAAAAGTAGTAGTAGTAGT
>NW_027185809.1:20721316-20751107 GCF_028583685.1 Petaurus breviceps papuanus
AGTAGTAGTAGTAGTAGTAGTAGTAGTAGTAGTAGTAGTAGTAGTAGCAATAATATAATACATAGCATTTTTATAGTACCTACTATATTCTAGCCACTGTGCTAAGCTCTTGACAATTATTATTTCATTCAAGACTCACAAAAATCCTGGGAGGTAGGTGCTATTATTATCCTTATTTTACAGATGAAGAAAGTGAGGCAGACTTGTAAAGTGGATTCTTCAAGCTCACATAGCTAGTAGCATTTGAAACCAGATTTGGACTCAGGTCTTCCTACATCTAAGGCTAGAACTCTATCCATCACACTGCCTAGCTACCAAGGTAGTCAGAAATGATTAATCAAGAGCATCTGTGATTAGAGCTTAGGTTCTATACAGGGCAAAAGTTTTCTGGACTCTTATTAAGTGAACTTGGGGCAAAAAAGTACACTTGAAGAAAAGTGTTGGTTGAGGAAAAAAAGGAATTGAGAGAAATAGTCATAGGCCAATTTCAACCATATAGTTGAGAAGGAAGAGGTAATAGGTGAATCGTGATAAGATCAGTATTCTCTGTTTTATTGGCTATCAGAATATTTTTTTAGTTTGTCAGAAAAACGCTACACATATGAAGTTACTTAATAGTACCTGATGACAATGGCATTTCTCTACCAATGACATAAGCCAGTGCAAAAGAGTCTCTGAAAAGAATCCCAAAGTTTTCCATAAAGCATCAGCATCACAGGACATTTTCAAGCATCTGAATCCAAAGTTTGACCTATTTAAAGCTAATATGATATCTTTAAACTGCACATTTCATATCCCTTAATGAAGGGATAAAGGAAGGCAAATAAGAAATAACAGATTTTCTTTATTCAAGGAGTCAAACTTTCCCTGAATACAATCTGTAAGTGTTAGTAATAGGATATCTGCCCACTGGACTATCTAGATCTCACTCAGCTTTTATAGCAAATATATTTTCTGTAAGATTTCCAAAAACATAGGACTGAGTGATGCTTTATACATCATGAATAGCCAATAGTACTGTGGATGGAAGAAGCAAGTAAAATACCCAAAGAAATATTGTAAAAGCTTGAGAAAAAAGGAATTTAATGCAAATGTCAGAAGTATTATGGAAAGAGAATTTGAGGAATAGAAAAGATCACATGGAGAAACAATGGTAACACTAAGGAATTATTTGTGTGTGCTATCTCATTTTGAACCTCTGGTACTTGACAGTAGAAAGTGACCCAAGCTTGGTATGGTGTTTCACCTGCCCTTTCAGCTGCCCTGGAGACTGAGCCTGGTTGATCATTTAAGCTTGGGATTTCTGAACTGCAGTCAGGCTAAAGTCAATCAAATGTTCACACTAAGTTAGACATCAATATGGTAAACTTCTGGGGATCAGAGGGTCACCAGGATGCCTAAGTGGGGGAGGACAATCCCAGATTGAAAAGAGACAGGTAAAAGTTTCCTTACTGGGCCAATGAACTTTCAGCTAATGTGAGAAAGCTAATCACTCTCTGGCAGAAAACAACAACACTCAATTGTCTAAGGCAAACGATCGCAAAAGTCCAGTTAGTTAACCCCTCTGTCTGGGTCATACTTGCTTTGCCAGTCATCAGTAGACAGGCAATGAATTGTAATAGAGAAAACTTTATTTCTTGTTCACCAGTGTTAATACAGCAGTGTACCCCATTCTCCCTCCTTTTCCCATCTGAACGATATTTGTTGTCTTTCTCCATTAGAATATAAACTCTTCAAGAGCAGCTATAATACTTGCTTGTATTAGTATCTCTAGCAGTTAGCACAGTGCCAAGAATACAGTGAGTATTCAATAGATGCTCTATCTATATCTATCTGTCTGTCTATCTGTCTCTAAAGAAAATCAACCAAGAAATAAAAACTCTTTAGGCAAATCATTTAAATAATTTGTACCTGGATTTCTCCAGTTATAAAAATTGAAATACCATCTCTCACATTTGCCTCTTTTTTTATTTGCTTATGTCATTCTTCATCTAATTTGTATATCTGAATCTATCTTGTCTTTTAAGAATCAGCTCAAGACTTAGCCTTCCTTGATTAACCATGTGGTCAATAATGACCTCTCTTTTCTTTTGCATTGTTTTGTATTGCTCATCAATGTAGCGGTCATTCTGGCTTGACTCCCCCGAGTCTCACTTGATCTACCCATGGGTTCCCAGAGCAACTACTAAAACTTTTGGTTCTAGGGGATAATAGTATTGGTGGTAACTCCTAACATTTTGGCTTTAAATCATCCTCCTCCTCTCCCCTCCCTTAAGGCAGCCAGACAGCAGGCTGCCTCCTTGTAGGGAAAGGCATCTCAGCTCAATGGGTAACTCAGCTAGGATTTCTCTTAGTATAGTTTATGTGACATCTTGAGTGGTCATTTTTATCCTAACTAAATTCAATTGCAGCTAGATTGTACTGAACAAATTAATTGGCCAGGGAGTCATGTAGGAAACTTGACTGCTAGGCTAATGCTGAGTAGGTCATGATTCTGATAGGCTACCAGTTTTGTCCAGGTAAATTTTAACCACTGGGTCAAAATATCCTGGGCTAGGCAGTTATATTAGTTGGCTATTTGAATTTTCACAGGATGTTTCATCTCTTTTGGATAAGTGAATCTGCTCATTTTTTGATAGGCAGTTGAGATGTTTAGCACCCTCAATGCAAAAAAATGCAAAGTTCAGCAGAGTGTAACTGTATGGCTTTAGGTTGGGGCTTTTCTTTGACTTCCTCAGAGCTTTTGATCTGGAGTTTATCTTCTGGATGGAGGTAGAGAGATCTAGTCTCTACTATTCCATGGTTCTTCCCGGTTCAAGAAAATCAACTAAAAAACTATTTAAAAGAGTTAACAGCTTTAGCAAAGTCGCAGGATATAAAATAAAGGCATACAAATCATCATCATTTCTATATGTTATCAATAGGAAGAGATAAAAAGAGAAATTCCACTCAAAATAACTACAGATAATATAAAATATCTGGGAGTTTACCTACCAAGATAAATCCAGGAAGTATATTAAGATAATTATAAAACACTTTCCACACAACTGAACACAGATTTAATCAGCTGGAAAACTATCAATTTCTCATGGGTAGGCCTAAAAAAAATTACATTTCTGCCCAAATTAATTTGTTTATTTAGTGCCAATCGAATTCAGATACCAGTCAAACTATCAAAAATTATTTTAGTGAGCTAGAAAAATAAATCAATCTCACCTGCAAAAGCAAAAAATTAAGGATATCAGGGAAACAATGAAAAAATGTAAAGAAAGGTGGCTTAGCAGTACCAGATCTCAAAATGTTTTACAAAATGATAATCATGAAAAGAATCTAGTACTAAGAAATAGAGTGGTGGATGACAGTAGATGAGGTAGACAATATGCAGTGGTAAATGAGCATAGTAGTCTACTGTTTGATAAAATCAAAGATCTAAACTTTTGGGAGAAGAACTCATTATTTTACAAAACCTGTTGGGAAAACTGGAACACAGTTTGGCAGAAACTAGCTATACACCAACACCTCACATTACATATAAAGATAACATCAAAATTGGTAAATGATTTAGCCTTAAATGGTGATATAATAATCAAATTAGGGAAGCATGGAATATTTCACCTATCAGGTCTATGGATAAGAGGTTTATAACCAAATGAAATAGAGAGCATTATAGGGTGTAAGATGAATATTTTTATTACACTAAATTTAAAAAGTTTAAAGTTTTAAATTTAAAAAGTTTTTCCACAAATAAAATCAATGCAACCAAGATTATAAGGAAAGCACAAAACTGTGAGAATTTTTTTATAGAAAATTTCCTTGATAAAGGCTTCATTTCACAAATATTTAGAGAACTGTGTCAAATGTATAAAATATAGGTGATTCCCCAATTAATAAATGGTCAAAGGATATAAACAGGCAGTTTTCAGATGAAGAAATAAAAGCGAAAATAAAAAAATGCTCAAAATCATTAATGATTAAAACAGTTCTATGGTACCACCTCTCATCTATCAGATTGGCTAACCTGACAAAAAAGGAAAATGTTGGAGGGGATTTTGGTAAATGGGAATACTAATGTACTGTTGGTGGAGTGATGAATTGATTCAAAGCAATTTGGAAATATTCCCAAAGGCTATAAATCTACACACGCTTTCACCCAGCAATAGCACTGCCAGGTCTCTATTCAAAAGAGAATAAAGGAAAAAGAAAAAGACCTATATGTATAAAAATATTTATAGCAGCTTTTTCTGTGGTAGAAAAAAATGGAAATTGAGGAGATGTCTATAAATTGGGGAACGGTTACACAAATTGTGGCATGTGGATGTGATGTGATACCATTGTAATATAAGAAATGATGAGCAAGAAAGTTTCAAAAAAACCTCAAAAGTTTTACATGAACTGATGTAAAGTGAAGTGAGCACAACCAGAAAAACATAGTACACAGTGATAGCAACATTGTAAAATATCCAACTGTTGAATGGCTTATCTATTCTGATCAATACAATGATCCAAGACAATTCCAAGGTTCAGTTATGAAGGCTACGTCATTTTAGAGGTAGTAAAGAGGGGAACAAGGAGGCTCCAAATTGAGGGGTTTTGTTTTTGGTTTTAGTCTATACTATTTCATTCCCTTCTAGAGTTTCTAGTTTGTATGAAATAATCCTTTACTACTTAACTCTCATATCCTCTACATTGGAAAGTTTTTTGTCCTGACCAAATGCAAAATTTCTTTGTCATTTCTGGACCTGTTAAATTTAAACAACATGTATCTCAGAGTTTGAAGAGAAGCTTTTGTTTGATTGACTGATGGTTTGTTTTCTGGAGCTGATCTGTTTATTCTTTTGGCTAGTTCTTTGGTTTCTGTATTCAAAAAGTCTGGGAAGAAAACAGAACCAGGCCCCAATCAGAAAGCATCAAATTTTGTCTCTCCTCACACATTTGGGGAGAATAATCAATGTGTATAATTTTTACCGTGTCAGAGGTTGACAAGGAGTGATGTATGTTAGTAAAATCCTTATAGCATATTGTTCAGTCATTTTTCAGTCACGTTCGATTCTTCACAACTCCATTTGGGATTTACTTGGCAGAGATATTCATGGTTTGCCATTTCCATCTCTAGCTCATTTTATAGATGAGGAAACTGAGAAAAACAGACTTGGCCACAGCTAGTGTCTGAGGTCAGATTTGAACTCATGAAGATGAGTCGTCCTGACTGCAGTACCAACCCTCTATCCACTGTCTCACTTAGCTTCCTTCTGTAGCAAAAAGGGATCTTAATATGGGCTCCAGGGACAAATCCACTTGTAGTTTAGGCACTCTGAAGGGAACATAATGGGTTTCTGAGTGAAAGTTGATGGAGACTTCCTCATTGTTGATTCATAAAGATTTTACAACATTCTCTTTCTTTTTGGACTTTGGAGGCAGCTCTAACTATCCTTATATAAGATATATAATTTTTCTGTCTCTCTTTGTGTGTATGTGTCTCTGTCTCTGCCTGTGTGTGTATGGAGCGGGGGATGGGGGTGTGTGTGTGTGTGTGTGTGTGTGTGTGTGTGTGTGTGTGTGTGTCCCATTAGAAAGACTGGGAGAAATGAGTAGTCAGCCATCATAACAAGATCTGTATAAGAACTATTCATTTTGTTTTCATTGATTTATTCATGGTAATTGAGCATTAACAATTTGAAATTTCAATTTATTTAGGTTCTTTTTTTTTTGTTTTCATCTGAATATTTTATTGTATTCTTGCCAGTGTACAAAACAGAAATGGATGAAAATTCGGAGAGGTAGATGAGAAAGTCTGACACAAGTTGAAATTTGGATGATTAACTTAGCACATTGTTACACACATATAGATTAAACTTTTGTGCAGGCTTCAGAATTCTCTCTCCTTTGAATAGTCACAATTCACATCACATCACACATCAAGTCATGTCACAGATCCACATATGAAGATGGATTCGTAGATCCTTCCCAAGTAGATTAAGATCATCTTGCTGCAGGAATGAACAGACTTTCTGGGGCCGGAAAGGATTAGTACTGGAAGATACCCCAGTCAGCAGGGGATCATTTTGGGTATTTTGCAGGCAAAATTGTTTCAGATCAGCAACAGCTTGAGAAACCTTCACGCGGTGGAGCCCGGCCTCGAGCCGGAGCTGCTGCACCACCTTCCTCATGGTGATGACGTTGGAGCTGCTGGACATGGCCCAAGGAGCCAGGGTCCGTGGTCGGTGGTGGGTAGTGGGCGGTGGGTGGTCGGGCAGACCTCCGCTCGCTCCCTGGCTCACTGGGTCTGGCCTATTTAGGTTTATTTTTAAAACTAAATATTGGTTTTTCTAGAAACTCAAACTAGTAGAGACAAAAAAGCTTTGGGGGAGTGCAGCAGGGAAGTGAATGAAATTGGAAGAGTTTCTCATCACCACAATGTCTGTTCTTATTCTTCTTAAGCCCTCAGTTGAGTAGAAAGAAAATATATTTTCCCTTATACATGAAATATAACTTTCCATTATATTTCCTTCTTCACCTGACTCCA
Source organism: Petaurus breviceps papuanus (assembly GCF_028583685.1). Taxonomy (NCBI): domain Eukaryota; kingdom Metazoa; phylum Chordata; class Mammalia; order Diprotodontia; family Petauridae; genus Petaurus; species Petaurus breviceps. The sequence goes on from NW_027185809.1 coordinate 20,727,840, forward strand.
CAGCACCCTGTGGTTTAACAATGTGAATAAACATGGAGATAAACTACCTACTAATCCAGTCCAGGAAACCAAAGGAATCTACTCATTAATAGACTTTTCAGAGAGTCTTGACCATTCCTGGAAAAAAAAAGAGCTCATTCAAAGCCATGAAAAGATCTGGAAATGCTATTCTATGTTTGAATCTATCTTAGAATCCTCTTAATTATTCTGATCCTACTGAGAATTTCCCCAAACACAGAACTAACACATCAGAGGAGCTCTGTGACTGACTTTAACCACATCATCCTAAGAGTCAAAGTCACAACAAAACTGTCTTCAGGCAAATGGCAATTTACATTCAAGACTATATATAATAGCAATAACACATTTGACTCGCGGTATATGTGGTCACCTGGACCCACTAAAATAGAACTTGACTCTTTGAAGAATCAACCTCAGTTGTAGCCAAATTAGGCTAGAAATTGAAGAAAAATGTAATTGAGAATGAAGGAGTATACAAATACAACATTACTTATAGCTACTGGAATTTCCATAGTTAAACCAAGAGCAAAGATGATGAAATGAGCTCTTTCGTGTCTATGTATTAGGAAGGGGTGCTTTGGGGAGAGGGGCAGTCAGGATGTGCAGAGCTAACAAAATCTTAATGTGTGAAATCCTTACAATGAAATAAGACATAAGTGAATCAGACTTATTTAACATGTGACTGGGCTAACTTAAAATTTATATATTATGAATCCATTTTAAAACATGTTTAATATGTCTCTTTTTTCCATGATTGCTCTCATGTTGGTTAGATCAAAACTGAAGTACTAGGGATTTGGTGTTTTTTTAGTATTATAGACTAGGTCTTTGCTGTTACCATGGTTTCAATGAACTACAATCCTTTGAAGCCTCCAGAGCTGCATGAGTATACAATTATGCAACAGTACTGCTTTCCCATCATTTGTCTTTGAGGGCAAATACACACACACACACACACACACACACACACAAACAGAGAGAGAGGGAGAGAAAGAGAGAGAGAGAGAGAGAGGAGAGGAGAGGGAAAGAGAGCATAATGATATTGCTTCTCTAACTTGTAAAATGGAGGGAGTAGAGACCACAGAGTTGATGGCTGGCAGTTATCTTAAAGATCAGCCAATTCAAAGCCCTCATTATATAGAATGGGAAATTGAGGTCCAGAGAAACATGATGATGACTTACACAATGTCACACAAGCACTAAGTGGCATAGTAAGGACTAGAACCCAGACGTGACTCCCACTAAAGTTATCATCCCACAATTCAACACGCGTAAAAATTCATATTCTGTTCTTTTCAGTAAACTCATATTGATCAACTTTGTTCTACTGTTTAATTTTTAAGAATTTAGTTATTTTATAAGCTTATTCATACTAATGACAAATGATAGCAATAACAATTCTGTACTATAGTCACACTCTGATGCCTCATCATGGAATAGAACTGATCCTGTGTTCTTGAAGACTATGGCAGAAGAGGGCAACATCTGAGAGGTCAGACTGAGCTGGAAATTGTTTTAGTATAGTTCCTGCAAAAAACTGTATTTATATTCTAAGGAGTTATATACCTAAGTTCTGAGAGGGTCATTTTCTAAAAAGTTGATCATTTGGTGAATCATAGTTTTTGGAACAAAAAAATTATTAAATGATTTTTAAATTATGGAAGAATTTTTATATGCTTTGATGTAAGTTGCTCTCTCTCCATGAAAATCATGAATTCTTCATGTGTTGAAGAAATAGCAATAATAACTGTCATTTATAAATCACTTTATAGCTTTTTGTGATCTTGAATTCGTTTGATCCTCTTAGCAACCCTGTGAGAATATCATTATCTCAATTTTAAAAATTTGAAAGGTGAGACTAAAATAGCTGCATTTTTAAACAAGGATAAACACCTAATAAGTGAAAGAGCCCATATTTGAATTTACATCTTTTGATTCTAAATTCAATTATTTTCCTGCTTCATTATACTGCCTTTCATTTTAAATAGGAAGAAGAGTTTTAATCTTTTTTTGCTTGGAGAGTCTGTTCAAATTTGGGCTTTCATTATGGTAGGTTATATGGTGTTTTATAATAATTGTACTAAAAATAACAATATAGTAAGTGGAAACTTAAAATACATATTAGGTTTATTAGTCTGAATTAAGATTTACCATTATGGTAATTAAGCAATTAAAAGTAAGAACTTTGGTTTTCTCTCAATGTCTAAATGAATATTTCATATGTATTATTTATCAATGTCCTATTTATCAGGATGACCTTGTAAGAAAAGGTTAGCCATATACAGGCTGGGCAAGAAAGGATATAGAAAATCATAAGCTACTCTCACAAGGGGCCACTTGGAGAAATAGTGTTGGAGCAAGAAAATATTTTAGGGACTTTAGGGAGGTGACTTGAATCAGTGGAAATGGAGTATGATATAGAGGATATAGAGGAGACAGCTATATGGTAGAGTAAGAAGAAGCAGTATGATCAACCCTTTTCCTACAATGATGCAAATAAAAGTTTAGGAACAACATCAGACCAAACAGTTGTTGAGGAATCCAAGGAAAATACATTGTAACTTCTTCAAGCTCAAGAATGAAGAAGAAGAATCAGCCAGCAATGTCGGTGATCTGACCAAAAGGCAGTGGAGTGGAGATAAGAAACCCATAGCTATGCATAGTTGACTTGCAGGTGTGTTCCAAGATAAGGAGCAGTCCAGATCCAGCAGGGACTGTGTCTGATGCTAAGGACCCTGGAGGGAGAAGGAACACAAATGAGTCAGTAGCTCTGTCATTCTAATCCTAGATCTAAATTGCTGATCAGTCATGAACAAAGGAACGGAGCCTTCAAAAAAATCTGGATTGATTAGAGCCTATTTTCTTGGGTGTCAACCAGTCAATCAATAAAACATATTATTAAACACTTACTAAACAAAAAAGATCCAAAGAAAGGCAAAAAGAAGGTCCTTTTACTAAGGACTTCACAGTACAATGCCAGAGTTAACAAAAGTGGATTCAATTGTGTGCAAAAAAGCTACATACAGGATAATTTGGAAATAATCGTCAAAGGGTCAGAATTAGAATCAAGGGGGATTCCAAAAGATCCAGTATAGAAAATGACATTTTAGCTGGTATTACAAGGAAGCTAGGGAAGTTAGGAGTTGAAGAAGAGGAAAAAGAGCATACCAGGTCAGGGAAAGTTCCTGGGGTCTAAAAATGGTATGTCTTGTTCAAAAAATAGCAAGGAAATCAGTGTCACTGGATCACAGATTATGGTGATGAGAAGCAGGTATACAGAATATACAGAATATAAAAAGACAGCAAAAGAAGGGGGGTCAGGTTATGAAAGACTTTGAATATCAAAAAATGAATTTATATTTGAAACTACAGATGATAATGAGCTACTGGAATTTTTTGAGGAGATGGTGACATGTTCAGACTGTAGTAAGATCAACTATGTAAGACAGATATGTAGAGGATCCGATTGTAGTGAAATCAGTCCGGATTTAATGCAGGTGTAAACTGAATCTGAGAACTGGACAAAAAGCAAGAATAATCGGGGGGCAGAGTCAAAATGGCAGAGTAAAAGAAGGATCTTCTCCGGCTTCCACCTTCCCCAATCCATGAAAAAAGGGGACTCTAAACAAACTTTGGAGCTGCAGAACCCACAAAATGACACAGAGAAGCTAACCTCCTGCTGAGGACAGCCCAGCAGGCTGGAAGGAATAGGCCAGGGCAGTGCTCTGGGAGGTAAGCCCAGCTCCATGCCAAGGCTTTAGCCCCAAGGTGGGCCTGACCAGCTGCCAGCCATAGGGACTCCAGATCAGCAGCAGCTGTGGCTGTTTCCAGATTTATCAACACATAGATGCAAAGGACAAAGTGAGAGGTCAGTGAAGTCTGGACTTTGGGACCCAGTAAGTGGGAGTGCATGGCTTTTTTCCCTGGAGCAAGAAACCTCTGAGACACCGGGACAGCCAGCCAGAGCCATGTGGCAGCTTCAGCTCCTGGCCTACAGAGTGTAGGGTGACCAAGCACCATTCTGAGGGGTAATCGCTCTTGCTTTAACCTGCTTGGATCTGGATTGCAGTCTAGGGTGAAGGTCCTGGAGTGTGTGTCCAGCTTGCCAGAGTGTAGGGAGACCTCAGAGAGGGCACCCATTTAATACCCTGGCAGCTGAGAAAACCCCAGCATGTGAGGCAAAAGATCCCTTCTCTGGTGGCAGAGTCCTACTGTGGCAAAAAGCACAGGGATCAAGTCACTGAGGGGCAACATGACCAGGCAAAGGAAACAAAGCAGACAGAAGATTCCAACATTAGATTCCTATTTGGGGGACAAAAAGGAGCAAAGCATGGAACAGGAGGAAGACAGTGAAGTCAGAACTCCTGCAACAAAAGCTTCAAAGGAAAATACGAGCTGGTTACAGGCCATCAAGGACCTTAAGAATCAGATAAGAGAAGTGGAGAAAAAATTGAGGAGAGAAATGAGAACAATACAAGAAAATTATGAAATGAGAGTCAACAGCCTGACTGAGGAAAACAAAACCTTAAAAAATAGATGAACTCAAATGGCAAAAGAGGCTCAAAAAGGCAATGAGGAGAAGAGTGCCTTAAAAAGCTGAATTTTCCAGATGGAAAAAGAATCTCAAAAGCTCACTGAGGAGAGTCATTGCTTCAGAATTAGATTGGAGCAATTGGAAGCTAATAACTTTATAAGAAATCCAGATGCTGTTAAACAGATCCAAACAAGTTAAAGAATAGAAGGCAACGTGAAATGTCTCATGGGAAAAACCACTGACCTGGAAAATAGATCCAGGAGAGATAATTTTAAAATGATTGGACTACCTGAAAGCCATGATCAAAGTAAGAACCTAGAAATCATTCTCCAGGAGGTTCTCAAAAAAACTGCCCTGATGTTTTAGAACCAGAGGGCAAAATAGAGGTTGAAAGAATCCACCCATCACCTTCTGAAAAAGATCGCAAAAAGAAAACTGCTACGGATATTATAGCTAGGTTCCAGAATTCCCAGATTAAGGAGAGAATATTACAAGCAGTCAGGAAGAAACAATTTTAATATTGTGGAAACACAATCAGGATAACCCAGGATCTGGCAGCTTCTACACTGAGGGATTGAAGGGCTTGGAATATAATATTCTGGAGGGCAAAGGAGCTGGGTTTAAAACCAAGAGTCACCTCCCCAGCAAAACTGAGTATCATGTTTCAGGGGAAAATGCGGTCATTCAGTGGAATAGAGGACTTTCAAGCATTCTTGCTGACAAAACCAGAGTTGAATAGAAAATTTGACATTCATATACAAGAAGCAAGAGAAGCATGAGAAGGTGAACAGGGAACAGAAATCATAAGGAATTTATCAAAGTTTAACTATTAAGAATCCTACATGGAAAAAAAATAATTGTAACTTACGAAACTTTTCTCAGTATTTGAAGGGAATATATATATATATGAGGGCATATGAATACACATGTAAATGTGTGTATATATATTTATAGTTATACATAGATAGAGGGCACAGAACCAATTTAACAGGAAGGGATGATACTTACAAAGGTAAATTAAGAAGTGAGAGAGGGATATAATGAGAGGAGATGGGGAGAGACAGAATGGGGTAAACTATCTCATATAGAAGAGGCAAGGGAAAATGGTTACAATGGAGGGGAAGAATAGGAAAACAAAAGAGAATGGGTCAATCTTATTCCCATTCAATTAGGCTTGAGGAGGGAATGAAATACACATTAAATAGAGTATCTCACCCTCCAGAAGAGTAGGGGGGGAAGGGGATGAGACGGGGGATGATGGAAGGTAGGGCAGCCTGGGGGGAGGGAAATTGGAAGCACCCACTTTTGAAAAGGGACGGGATCAAAGCAGAGAATAGAACAAGTGGGAGGTGGGAAAGGAGGGAGGGAAATATAGTCAGTCTTTTACAATATATCTACTATGGAAATGTTTTGCATTAGCCACACATGTACAACCTAAACTGAACTTCTTATCTTCCCAGTAAGGGTGGGTGACAAGGGAGTAAGGGAATGAATCCGGAATTCAAAGTTTTAAAATCAAATATTCATACACACACATACATACTATTATTAATACTATTTTACATATAATTGGGAAATAAAATATACAGGCACTGGGGCATACAGATCCACTGGAAAGGTTGAAAGGGGTATGGGAAAAAATATGGGAGAGAGCAGATTGGAGGAGGGGATAACTGTGGGACTGCTATTTTGGGGCGCTGCATAGGGGAAAATTGGGAAGAAAATTTGTAACTCAAAATCTGGCAGAAATGAATGATGTAAATCAGAATTTAGTAAAGCATTTGAAAAAATGACATTACAGAATATAATTAAAACATCAGCTACAAAGTTGGAGCAATAAAGCTCAATCTCCCATTTATTGCAAGTTATATAGATGAAGGATGTCAAAGTGTCAACTTTCCTGCTCTATTCATAAACATTTTAAATTTCGAAACACCTGTGAATGTACAGAAATACTGGTTAGTAAGTTATAATTGGAAAGAAAATTGGACCTACAGAACTAGATTCCAAACATTTACCCTTTCCAAGCAATAATTTTATATCCAATAATCTCTACAACAAAAATTCTAGCAATTAAAACAATATCTGTATCTATTTAAAAAAAAAAGCAGGAATAGTAGCAAAGAAAGAATGAGAGATACTTTCTTGAGCATGTTTCAGTCCCTAGCATTGTCTAAAACTGACAGGTGAGTGACTAAGTCAAGGAGCACAGATCCAAGGAGAGAATGCAGTTCTTTTTCTCTTAACCTGTAGAACCTTCTAGCTATCTAATGGCAGCTTGGGACAGAAGTGATCTGAGTTCTAACCAGGAAAAAGCCGACAGTCTGTCATATAGACCCAACCTGGAGTCAGGAGCTTCCAAATCTCAGGCTAGAATCAAATTTTGGTTGAAATGAGGATCCTGAAAGTTGTCAGTTTCCTGGAATGAGGTGTTCCTGAACTCCCTGAAGAATATAACTCTCAATATCAGAAGAAAGCAAAACAGCATAAGAGATCATGACATAATCAAAGACAACCTCAACATTTATTCTAGAAAGCCACAATCAGTATGATAAGATTAAAAGAATAAATAAGTACAAAAATTATTTCCACTATTTAAAAAAGCTATTATGGTAGCAGGAATATCCAAGAAATAAACTGAGATGAAAAGAATAACCCAAAAACATATACAATTCAAAATTTAATGTTCATTAAAAAAAAAAAACTTTGGGTTCCAGATTTTCTCCTTTCCACCACTTCTTTACACCTAGAGAAGACAAGTAATGTGAAATTGATTAGACATGTGAAGTAATGGAAATTGTTTCTATGTTAACCATGTTACAAAAGAAAACTCAACTCCCTGCCCCGCCCCAAAATGAAGGAAGTACAATTTGTACTCAAAGTTCACCAGTTCTCTTCCCAGAAGTACATAGCATTTTTTATCATGGTACTTTTGAAATTGTATTGGATCATTGTCTTAATCAGAGTTGTTCATTCTTATAATATTACAGTTAATGTGTACAATAGTCTTCTTGTTTTTCTCACTTCATTTTGAATCAGTTCATATAAACTTTCCCAGTGTTTTCTGAAACCATTCCATAGCTGGAGGTCCTCAAATGGTGTAAATGAGAAATAAAAAATGCAAAAGAAGATTATTTTAGACTGCACAACAGAAGTAACTGACAGGAAAAACAAAGCACCAGACTGGATCTTTGGTAACAAATTACACTGATGAAAAAAGAAGTTAACTGATTGGGATTGCAAACACAAGGAAATAAAAGAAAATATGGAAGATAAGGAAAAGCAATAACTCCTGAAGAAAATGTGGTCCCTATACAAGCAAAATATATTGAACTCAAATGCTAGATGAACAAAGACAAATAAGGATTATTGGTCACCCAGAAAACATCAATAGTCAAAAAAAATGCTATCATGCAAGATTATACAAGAAAACAGCCCAGAAATTTTGAAAACAAAAGAAAAAGTATCAATTTAAAAAAATCCACACCACCTCCAAACAAAACAAAAACAAAACCTCTCTACTGAAAGTTCCAAGATATATATGTATACACACATGTGTGTATTTATATGTACATACACAAACATATATATGTGTGTTTAAATATCCCTATATACATAAATATTCGTATATGTGTGTGTGAGTGTATTTAACTTAACAGTTCCAACTGAAAACAAATTCTGAAAATGACCTGGAGAAAAGCAGTCAAATATAAAGGAAAGGAAGTTTGAATTATACATACCTTTTGTGTACCCAACAGAAAACACAGGAAGGAATTTAATAATACTTTCAGAAGAATGAAGGACTTCAAAATTCAGTCAAATTTTATCTACTCTGCACATGAGAATCTAAACTTGAATGAAAAAGATTCATGTTTGACCAAAAAATAGGCTTCTGAAATATTTCTAGAAATAAAAACAGACGTGAAGTTAAATGCAAGAAGGGCAAGTAATTAAGGCAATCATGGAAAATAAAAACAATAGCAATATTCCTTTTTTATGATCTCTTTCAGATAGAGCAATAAAGACAATAACAAGAAGAGGGACCTTTAAGAGATTTCTTTCTTTTTTTCACCCAGCTACATTTATTCAAAATTTTAAATCAATTGTGTTCTACATTATTCTTGCAGTACAGGAAACACACCTGGCTATAGCTGATGGGTTTGTCAGATTTTGAAGACATAATTGTATAAATCATATTTCTGAAATTAATTAATTGTTCCTTGTATGAAACCTTGCTCATAACTTTCTCTTATTTGGGAAGCTCACTAGTAAAGGACATATCAACCATGGGAAGGAACAATTCCCCTCCACCACATGTGTCTTCACTTGGCTGTATATAAAGGAATAACTGTTTTACTGAAGGCTATTGGTCTGAGTTGAATATTAGTGTAAGAGTATTGATAAGAGAATGTGGGTTCTTTTCACTGGTTATCCCTCCTTGTAATGCTTCACCTACTTTGACAGAAAAAAAAAGCTTTCTCTAGTAGGAATATTACTTGCTTCCAGTGAGATAGAGAGCAATATTTTGTGGTGTTATGGGGAAAAGGTTCTTTTTTTATTGGTATCTTTCCCAATTTCATATCAAGACAATTTTTAGAATTCATTTTTTACCAGATTTTCAGGTCCAAACTTTTCTCCCTCCCTTGCTGCCCTTTCATCTTCCTAAAATAGTAGGCAACTTGATGTAAGTTATGCATGTGCTATTATGTAAAATGTATTTCCATATAAATCACAGTTCTGAAAGGAGAAACAGATAAAAAAAAAAAGAAAAAAACTTGAAAAGGACTCAAGTAAGTGAAATATATATGTACTTTAATTGGCATTGAGTCCATCAGTTCTTGATCTGGGTGTGGATAGCATTTTCCTTTGTGAATCCTTTGTACTTATCTTGAATCATTGTAATTTTGGTAAGAGCTGAATAGTTGATGATCAAACAATGTTGCTGATACAGTGTACAATGTTTTTCTTGTTCTGTTTATTTCATTTTGCCTCTATTTGTGCAAAACTTTCCAGGTTTTTCTGAAATCTGACTGTTCATAATTTCTTATTGCACATGAGTATCCAATTACATTCATATACCAAACTTTCTTCAGTCATTCCCCAATTGATGGGCGTCCTCTCATTTTCCAACATTTTTCCAACATGAAAAGGGCTGCTATTCATATTTTTGCACATGTAGGTTCTTTCCATTATTTCTGATCACTTTAGGATACAGACCTATAAATGATACTGGAGGATCAAAGGGTATGCACAGTTTGGATGCCTTTTGAGCTTATTTCCAAATTGCTCTCCAGAATGGTTGTATCAATGCACAACTTTACCAACAGTGCACTAGAGTCTTGTTTTTCCACATCCTGTCTAACATTTATCATTTGACACAATTCTCTATATGTTGTTGAAATGAGGCTTTTATCAGAGAGACTTACTGTAAAGATCGTTTCCCAGCTTTCTGCTTTGTTTATAATCTTGGATGCATTGGTTTTGTTTGTGCAAAAGCCTTTCAATTTGCTATAATCAAAATTATCTAATGGAAATTTCATAATTCTCTATATCTCTTGTTTCAGTCACTAACCTGTAACTCACTTAACTTGTCCTTTAAGAATTTGGATGTTATTCCACTTGGTGCATATATTTTTAACATTGATATTAATCCACTGTTTATTATACCCTTTAGCAAAATGTGATTCCCTTCCTTATCGCTTTTAATTAGGTCTACTTGGGCTTTTGCTTTGTCTGAAAACAAGATCTACCATTGCTTTTCTTTTTAACTTCATCTGAAGCATAATAAATTCTGCTCCAGCCCCTTATTTTAATGTCTGTGTGTGTCTTCCCTGCATTCTTATAAACAACATATTGTACAGTTCTGGGTTTTGATACCCTCTGCTTTCCATTTCCATTTTATGGGAGAATTCATCCCATTCACATTCACAGTTATGATTACTAACTCTGTATTTCCCTCCTACTATTTTCTTTCTGTTTTTCTTCTCTCCCCTTTCACCCTTCCCCACTTTGATAGTATTGACAATGTTTTGTTTCTCTCTACCACCTCCCCCTGTCCTTCCTGTTGTCAGTAACCCCACCACACACACCTTTACTTAATTACCTTCCTTCCTACTTTCTTGTTGGGTAAGACAGAATTCTATATTCAACTGATATGTGTGTGCAATTTTATTCCCTCTTTGAGCCAATACTGATGAGGGTAGAGGCTTGGCCAAAATAATGGACTAAAGGCAGGGACTCACCTGAGCTCTCCCCCAAACCCCTGAAAATGCTTTTTAAAAATGACTCTACCTAAATTCTAGAGCAGCAGAATACACAAAAATACAGAATAAAGCAAATTTCCAGATAAAGACAACTTGGAAGATTAGCAGGAAAGTTCTGTTGCACAAGGGTGAGAGAGAAGCACAGTCCAGTACAGACCTTGTGTAAAGCTACGCACGCTTAGCTTTTCAGAGGATGGTTGCTGTGAAGAGCTTTTAAGATTCTTATTTCATGGTATAGTGAACACTCTATTTATTCAATAACAAAACATTCAGAATAAATCAAGGTACAGCATTTAAAATGTTACAACTTACCACAGATAATCAAAATACATCATTCACGACAACTTATCACAGAAAATGGCCACATAGTTTTCACCACAGCGGTCACACAGTTTTGCACAAAGTATAACAATTTAGTCAATCAATCACTTAATAACTCAATCATTCAATCAACTCAACCATTCAATAGTCACAAAATACAATAGTCAAAGTTCTCCACTCATGGGGCACACTAATTTACAATATCAGTCACTACGCAGCACTTTCTTAAGTGGTAGTATAAAATACACAAGCCATCTACCCCTCAGTCACTAAGTTACAATCTTCTCAAGCAGTACACAGTATCCAAATAAAGTCTTCTTTCAGCTTGACTCAGGGTAGTCTCTCAGATTCCCTGGATCCCCTTCCATGGTCTCATCTCCTACCTTGATTCACCAAACTGTCACCTGGGTTTAAAGACAGACAGCTCCTAGTTCCTTGTCCAGCTCTTTGAGCAGTTCCTGTTCCACACTGAAGCTCATAGTGTCCAGTCCACCTTAAATCTTTCATAGTCTCTCTTCCCAGGAAGTCAAGGCTCAATAAAGCCCCAAACAGACAAAATACCAGCAGCACAGTCATGCTTTCTCAGTCTTCTTCAGCTCCAGCTGGTCCTCAGAAATCCTCAGCAACTTGGCTGGCCCTTGGACTCAGTAGCTCCTTAGCAGCTTCTCTGCAGCTCCAGCTAGCCCTTGGACTCGGCAGAATTTTCAGTTGTTTCTCAGAATCAAAATCACTTCATCTAGGTTCTTAAAATAAAAATCATTCTCTCCAGCCTGGGCCTCTCTTCCTCAGCCTCCAGAACCTGGCTCCAAGAAGATCTGAAATCCCAGCTAGGGCTTCTCCTCATATACATATTAGATTCTCCTTGTTCTGCCCCTTCCTGTTACATCAGCAACTTCCTGTTACATCAGCAACTGTTTCAAACTAGGTGATAAGTACCTGTTATTTTTGCCAATACAAAAGGATCAAATTACATTACTATTACACCTTGCCAACACAGACCAGGCCCCAACAAAGTCACAACAGGCCTCAGAGCAACTAAATAATTCAATCTGTGGTAGTTTACAGACCTCTCAGCCAACTCATGCCAAAGACAACTTAGAAGGTCAACAGGAAAGGTCTGTCACACCTGGATGAGCATCTAGTGCCATCACAGTTCCTTACCCAGAAAACTAGGATCAGACATCAAAAGTGACTTAATCATCAACAGCAACAGCAACATCTACTGCTTCCAGAGCTGTCAGCTCCTGGCTGACAACTAGGGTTGAATAACTGGAGAGGAGCCTATTACAGAGATCATTTTGCCAAGAATGAGCCAGGACCCTATTGCTTTGCCTATTCTCAGATCCAGGTCCTGGGTGGCAGTCCTAGGGTGAGGAGCACTAGCACAGTAGTGTTTGTGGACACAGGAAAGTGGGGGGACCCTCCTTACAATTCCAGAGCAGAAAAGAGTGCTTGTGGTTATTCACATACCAGAGCACAGGCCTGGAGAGTAGTAAACAGCTCTTCTTAGATCATACCAACTTGGAAGAACTGAAAACTTACAGGACCATAGAAGTGTCTCCAGAAACATCTGCATAAGCCCCCTGAAGCTTCAGACAGTGTGCCCTACACCCTGGAAGCAGAGTCCTACTTTAACAAGGAGTTAAAAGTCAACTAATAAGTTGGGAATATTAGGAAACAATGGGAAAAATTCTGACTATATAAAGTTACTAGGGTGAAAAGGAAGATCAAAATATACATTCATGAGAACAAAACAAAGTCAAAGCTCCTACATCAAAATTCTCCAAGAAAAATGTGAATTTTTTGCAGGCCATGGTAGATCTCAGAAAGGATATTGAAAATCAAGTAAGAGAGGTATAAGAAAAATTGTGAAGAGAAATGAGAATGATGCAAGAAAAATCATGAAAAAGGAATCAACAGCTTGCAAAAATATACTGAAGAAAACAACTTAAAAAAACAGACTAGTACAAATGGTAAAACAAAAGGTACAAAAAGTCAATAAGGAGAAGAATGTCTTAAAAAGCAGAACTGAACAAAAGGAAAAGGAGATCCAAAAGCTCAATGAAGAAAATAATTCTTTGAGAACTAGAATGGAGCAAATGGAAGCTAATGACCTTATGAGAAAAAAAGAAATGATAAAACAAAAGAGTGAAAAAATAGAAGAAAATGTAAAATATCACATTGGAAAAACAACTAACCTGGAAAATAGATCCAGGAGAGATAATTTAAAAATTATTGGACTACCTGAAAGTCAAGATTAAAAAAATAATAAACCTAGCCATCAACAGTTAAGAAATTATCAAAGAAAACCGCCCTGATATTCTAGAACCAGAGGGCAAAATAGCAACTGAAAGAATCCACCAATCATATCTTGAAAAAGATTTAAAAATTTCCTAGGAATGTTATAGCCAAATTCCATAGTTCCCAGTTCAAGGAGAAAATATTACAAGCAGTCAGGAAGTAACAATTTGAGTATTATGGAAACTCAATCAGGAAAACACAAGATCTAGCATTACATTAAGGTATCGAAGGGCTTAGAATATGATATTCCAGAGTTCAAAGGAGCTAGGATTAAAACCAAGAATCACCTACCCAGCAAAACTGAGTATAATACTTCAAGGAAAAATATGGACATTCAATGAGGATTTTCAAGTATTCTTGATGAAAAGAGCAAAACTGAACAGAAAATTTGACTTATAAATACAAGAACAAGAGAATCATGAAAGGTAGTGATTCTGGAAGCAATATTGGGAGAGGATGGCTATATTGGGAAATTAAGGTGATATAGAAATGAAAGAAATCAATATATTTGTGTGTATTTCTATGTATATATGTATATGTATGTGTATATATGTATGTATGTGTATAAACGTGTATGTATATATGTGCATGTATGTATGTATACATAGACAGAGGGCACAGAGTAAATTTAATATGAAGGGATGACATATAAGAAATGGAATTGAGAGGCAATAGAAGAATATTTTGGGAGAGGGAGAAAGAGAGAAATAGAATGCAGTAAATTTTTTCACATAAAAGAGACAAGAGAAAGCTGTCACAATGAAAGGGAAGAGCAGGGAAGTGTAGGGGAATGAGTCAATCTTACTCTCATTGGATTTGGCTTGGGAAGGGAATGACATACATAGTCACTTGGGTGTCTTGCCCTATGAGAAGGTAAGGGCAAGAGGATAAGAGAGGGGTATATATAATGGAGGGAAGGGCATATTGGGAGAGGGGGTGGTCAGAAGCAAACATTTTTGGAAATGGATGTGGTCAAAGGAGAAAGTAGAATGGATGGGGGGCTTGATGGAGGAAAATATAGTTAGTCTTTCACAATATGACTACTATGGAAATGTTTTGCATGGCTGCACATGTACAACCTCTATTGAGTTGCTTGTCTTCTCAGGGGGGGTGGTTGGGGAGGGAAGAAGGGAGAGAAACTGGAACCCAAAATTTAAAAGAAAAAAAATATTTTTACATATAATACATACAAGGGAGATAAGATTTATAGGCAATGGGCTATAGAAATCAATCTTGTCATATAAGAAAGTAAGGGGTAAAGGGATAAATGGGTCTTATGGGGAAGATAGAAGAAAAGGCAGACTGGGGGAGGTGGTAATAAGTGTGCTTACCATTTTAGGAACCCAGGAGTTCAGAATTCATCCCCAGGAAAAGATAAGAACTAAGCAGCAAAGCAGGGGCACTGAATGTGTTTCCTTGCTGCATCCCACAGTTTGGGACCCAGGGGGAGGATGGACTTGTGACTATGGTGGGTGGACCCCCAAGGACCCCACCTTGTTGGTTTTGTTGCCCAGCCCCCTCTCTGTACTTGGAAGCAGGGGCTGGAGCTGTGTGAGGGGAAGGACACCCCCCTCTGCCCAAGAGAACTTCATTTGGACTCTTGTTTTAAATTGAGGTGATAATGCAATGTACTTTATGTTTGTTTAAGGCCCAGTGGCCACTTTGGTAACTTTAGTTCTGCATCTTGAAAATATGACCTAAGAGATGTTTAATGCTAATTCAAAAGTAAATTGACTATGCTAAGGGCATGAAAGATCTTGGGGCAGAATTTAATGGAAATGCAAATTTAAAGATCTTCCCTGCCCCTAGGCTAAAGTGCACCTGGAGCCTGGGGTGGGAGGCTTGTTTTTCAGTACATATGTTTTGATCGGCCAGTGGGTCCAGAAGGTTGTTACATTCTCTGAGCCAGGAGAAGGCTATAAAAACCCTGATTTGAGGCTTTGTTTTGGGGGCTCACTTTGAGAAGTGTTCTGTGATTTGATCAGATGAGACTCTGGGAAGCCGTTGTTGAGAGCCCCCTGGCTTTGAAAAACCCAGATGTTGATTTGGTATGGATGTAATAGTTGTACAGTTTGGAAACCTGTCTACTTGATCTGTTTTTCTGTCTTGATAATTCTGTCTGTATACTCTGAAGTTCAGGGTGCTGACCTTTTTCCCCTGAACTAGGTAAATGAAACATATTTGACTGATTAAAGTAAGCTTGTTAACCCATTTTGAGTTGCTTTCTTTTAACAAAGCATATCTAAGAAGCTGTGTTAGCAGCCACCCTGGGGACACTGGGGTGCTTGCTGATACATCCGTCCCTTTTCAAAAGTGGGTGCTTACAACTTTCCTCACCCCCAGCCTTCCCTAACTTCCATCATTCCCCCTCTTATCCTCTCCCCCCCTACTCTCCTGGAGGGTGAGATACACTATTTAGTGTGTATTTCATTCCCTCCTCAAGCCAAATTCAATGGGAATAAGGTTGATCCATTCCCTTTTGCTTTCCTATTCTTCCCCTCCATTGTAACCATTTCTCTTGCCTCTTCTGTATAAGATAGTTTACCCCAATCTGTCTCTCCCCATCTCCTCTCATTATATTCTACTCTCACCTCTTAATTTCACCTTTTAAGTATCATCCCATCCTGTTAAATTGATCATGTGCCCTTTATCTATGTATACCTGTAAACATACATATACACACATTCACATATGCATTCATATGCCCATAGACCCTCATATATAGACATATATAGACACATACATGTATATATATATATATATATATATATATATATACATTCCCTTTAACTACTGAGAAAAGTTTCATAAGTTACAATTATTTTTTTTCCATGTAGGAATATTAATAGTTCAAATTTGATAAGTTCCTTATGATTTCTTTTCCCTATTTACCTTCTCGTGCTTCTCTTGTTTCTTTTATCTGAATATTAAATTTTCTATTCAACTCTAGTTTTTTCAGCAACAATGCTTGAAAGTCCTCTATGCCACTGAATGACCATAATTTTCCCTTAAACATGATACTCCCTTTTGCTAGATACGTGACTCTTGGTTTTAATCCCAGCTCCTTTGACCTCTGGAAAATCATATTCCAAGCCCTTCGATCCCTCAGTGTAGAAGCTGCCAGATCCTGGGTTATCCTGATTGTGTTTCCACAATATTCAAATTGTATCTTCCTGGTTGCTTGTAATATTCTCTCCTTAATCTGGGAATTCCAGAACCTGGCTATAATATTCCTAGGAGTTTTCTTTTGGGCATCATTTTCAGGAGGTGATAGGTGCATTCTTTCAACCTGTATTTTACCCTATGGTTCTAAAACATCAGGGCAGTTTTCCTTCTTGGAGGATGATTTCTAGGTTCTTTCTTTGATCATGGCTTTCATGTAGTCCAATAATTTTTAAATTCTCCCTCCTGGATGTATTTTCCAGGTCAGTTGTTTTTCCCATGAGATATTTCCCATTGCCTTCTATTTTTTCATTTGTTTGGATCTGTTTAACAGCATGTTGATTTCTCATAAAGTCACTAGCTTCCATTTGCTCCAATCTAATTCTGAAGGAATGATTCTCCTCAGTGAGCTTTTGAGATTTTTTTTTTCCAGCAGGCAAATTCGGCTTTTTAAGGCATTCTTCTCCTCATTGCCTTTTTAAGCCTCTTTTGCCATTTGAGTTAGTCTATTTTTTAAGGTTTGATTTTCCTCAGTCAGGCTGTTGACTCTCATTTCATAATTTTCTTGTATTGTTCTCATTTCTCTCCCCAATTTTTCCTCCACTTCTCTTATCTGCTTCTTAAGTTCCTCTATGGCCTTTAATCAGCTAGTGTTTTTTCTTGGAAACTTTTGGTGCAGGAGTTCTGACTTCACTGTCTTCCTCCTGTTCCATGCTTTGATCCTTTTTGACCCAAAATAGGAGTTTAATGTTGAATTGCTTTCCTTGGTTTGCTTCTTTTGCATGCTCATTTTGCCACTAATTACTTGACATTTGGGCTTTTTTCCACAGTAGGAGTCTACCATCAGACAAGGGAGTCTCCTTCCAAATGCTGGGGTTTTCTCAGCTGCTCTGGATATTATTTGGATGCCCTCTCTGAAGCCTCCACTCACTCTGGCAAGCTGATCACACACCCCAGGACTTCCAACCTAGACCACAGTCCATATACAAGCAGGTTAAAGCAAGAACAATTACCCCTCTGACTGGCCATTTGATCTGCTACTCTCTGCCGGCCAGGAGCTGAAGCTGCCACATGACAGTGGCTGCACCACAGCCCTCAGCAGCTTCTCGTCCTGGGGGCAAAAGCCAACACACTCCCAACTACTGGGTACCAAAGTCCACACTGCTCTGACCTTTCACTTTGTCCTTAGCATCTATTTGTTGATAATTTTGGACCACCACAGCTGCTGGTGATCTGGTGTCCCTCCAGCCAGTGGCTGACCAGGCCTGCCCTGGGGCTAAAACCTAGGTGTGCGATTTTGGTCGGCTCCCAGAGCTTAGCAATTCTTACCATCCTGTTGGCCTGTCCTGTTGGCCTGTCCTCAGAGAAGTTACCTTCTCTGTGTCATGTTGTGGATTCTGTACCTCCAAAATTTGTTCAGAGTCCGCTTTTACATGGATTGGAAGTGGTGGGGGCCAGAGCTGTGCAGAGGTCCTGTTTCTACTCTGCTATCTTGACTCCCTGACTAATTATTCTGATCAAAGAAATTTTGCTATAGAAAGAAAAAATAAGACTATGTGAATTAAATATAGTATTAAATGTTTTTTTTTTTATTTTAAGTAGCAATTTTTCACCAATTACAACTCATATCCAATGATATGTTATTTTTATTCCTTTGGAGCTGTAATAAACAATAAGTATTTACTAGGTTTCTCCCACATAAGGAATTTCATTTAATGGTTTTCCTTTCTCAATTGTTAGAAATCCTTTTAATATTTTGCAACTTTCTTAGCAAATTAGATTCATTATTTAGGAACTACATAACTAAAACAAGTTCTTTTCTCAGGCTGAATAACCTTACCTCTAGAGATAGTTTCCTTGGCAGTTTTACAAAATAAGAATAACTGAGATGGACTTTAGGAAGGGTTTGGGGGTGATGTCCCTGCTTCTTCAAATCTCATACTGGTCTGAATGAGTAGAATTAATCCGAATAATGTTTTCACCCAATCTCCTCCTTTCCACATATAGTAATCAATCAGCAATTTTAAGTTTTAGCATTTAAACAGTAAAGTAACTTGGGTAATAATTTCCTTAAGTGATAGCCAAATTATTTCAGTTGTAATATCTCCTTTTAACTACAGATAAATATTAAATAACTGTTTTCCTATATAGCTTATATAAACAGTATAAAACGTTAAGTGACATAAACTGTTTTTCTCTAAACAAACTTTTTCTCTTTCTTTTAGTTTCAACAAAATTCAGATAAAAAATTTGCTTATCTAACACCATTTCTGGCTGACAATTATCCCTTGATTTTTAAAATAAGAGAATGTTTATTACTATTTAAAAAGACCACAACAACACAAGAACATCGTGAAATTAATTGTATTTCCAAATCATCACTTGCAAAAATTATTGATAGAAAATTGAACTTATCCAGTGCAGAGATTTTTCTCCTCTCCTCACAGCTGCAGAGCCTGATTGTGTATTTAAGGTTTTTGAATGGAGAGGTTAATGGGTGTGTGTGGGGGGGGAGCAGTGTCCTTGATAAATTTATTATGCTTTCTCCCTTTAGTCAGATTGGGAAGGTGTTATGGAGGGTAACTTAAATTCCCCATTATTCCTCAGCACTCTCTATTGAGAGACTTTAATAAAATTTTGTAAAATGTTTTCAGCTGATTTAACTTTTATTCCTGTAAATTTTATTTATGTGTCCACTCCTTAAAAACTTCTTTGAAATTGATAGCTTTGACCCTTCCAGCAAAGAGGGAGTCAGAAATGGCACCTTATTCTTTCTCCCCCATACTAGAGCTCAAAGCTTCATGTTTTTTTTATCAGATATTAGAAATATACCAATTTGCCTAAATGCCAAATAATTAAATGAATTCTGACTTATCTTTAGCATCAAATTAGGAGTGACACTTTTTACTTTTCACATGAATTCAATTGCCTTCATATGCCCCTTTGATCTGAGGGGGAAAAAATCCCTTATTATTTCTTATCACCTTCTCCTCACTCCACTTGGCCAGAATGGAATGGAGAAGAGGAGATTTTCAAACTTTTAATAATCTTAAAACTTCTGTTAACACTTTTTAATGAAAATAGTTTGTGCATGCTACTTCTTTCTATTCTCTATGACTTAATATAACCATCATATAATCTATAAAATAAAATATTTTTCTTTTCTCTTTCTCTCTTCTCAGGATGGGGGAAGGAAAGAGATAAGAGCATTCCAAGGAAAGTAGAGCTGCATATTGAACCTTACAGGGTGTTATATTACTCACTCACACTCTTTTACACAGAGACACATAAAACAGACAGAGAAAATGACAGGAAGAGTGAACTCAGAAATTTGTTAAAGATCATTTGTAGGAACCAGACATTATGCTTGGTCCTAGGTAAAACTTACTTGATAATTTTCTTTTTATCTGTTTTCAACAAAGACAGCTGTATCACAGTGAATGGTTTGAGCCACCCCTGGCACTTTCATTTCTTATGTTAAACATATCATTAATATATTCCATAGAAAAAAGGCAAGAAGGGGGAAATGCTGGAGTGCCTCCTCCATAAGCCTCTTACTGCTCTGTCTCCCTGCTGTAGCACCTTTCCCACAGCCACCCCTCCTCATTTTTAATGAGCTGTTCTGTGTCTCTGCTTTTCCCAGTGTCGTGTATAGCTAAATTTGAGAAGTTGGGACACAAAGATTTATAAGCAGGAGTGGGTGGCTGAGACCATTCTTTCCAGGGATGGATCTCTGCTTGGCCCATGAGTATGGGCAGGAAAGGCATGAACCTCCCTCCTCTCTCCTCCAAAGGCATCTTTTACTAGGTGGTAAATTGTGAGGTGTATGGCTAGGACTTCTCCGAAAGAGGTCTCATCAAAAGAAGTCAGTTGCTCCCCTAGGACCTTCCACTTGGCAAGCACATTACATCCTCCTTCGGGGAGCCATGGTGAAACTTTATGTGCCAAATCAATCAATTTTCTGATGTCTTTAAGCTGCACAGTTGCTCCTTGCTTCTATATACATGTACATATGGCCCTGACACAAGTTTCTCTATCCACTGGCCTCACTATGCTTATGTTTTGTCCCATTTTTACTCACTGTTCTCTGAGCTCCAGGTTCCAGACACCCCAAAGCCTACCCGGGAATCCACTCCTGGAATCCCTGGAATCAGGGGTGTTTGTATCCTGTGTGTCTAGGTGTGCACTGGCATGATCCTGGGGTCCTTCTTGAGCCCCACCCACCCCATGTTGGGTGCCAGCTGTAAGCAGCCACTAACCTTATTAACCTTACTAACCTAAGGGCCAGGCTTAGGTTTAGGTTGTGTTCTTAGGGTGGAATGAAGAGACCAGAGATCAGAGAGAGAATTAACTTGTAATTTATTCCAATATGGCATGCCTTCATAGGGAACAAAACTGGTTCCTAATTACCTAAAAGTGAACATGATTCAAGTATGATCTTTTCGTGCATGGGGAGAGTGAACCAGTGTAGGGGGGCCAAACCAGTCATGTCAGCTGCTGCTCAACAAGAGAGCAGTCTCGTGGTTGATGTCCTTGTGAGCAGGCAACTGGATTGTGTCCCTCAGCATCTCCTTATCTCCAAGGAGAACAGAGCAGCCTTGGATCCAAGAGGTGCCAAGACAGTTCCCGAATTCCCATGGGACAGAAAGCTCTTTGAACTCACATTGTGCTGTCCAGTGTACAAGTAAGAACTTTACAGTTGAGGGAGGAAAAGGTGGAATGGACAAAGCTTCATCAGAATTCAAAGTGAGAATAACACATACTCAGTTGGATATAAAATCTCTCTTACCCAACAGAGAAATAATAGGGGAAGTGGATAAGAGAAGAGAGGACAGATAAAAGAATGAAGTGGTCAGAAACAGTATTCTAATTTATAATCGATTCTGCTATCTCTTTACATATTTTGTGTGAACTCATCCCATCCACGTGCATAGTTATGATTATTGTGTATTTTCCTCCATCCTATTTTCCTCTATTTATCCTTCTTTGCCTCTTTTTATCTTGTCCCTCTTAGAAAGTCTGTTTTGCTTGTGATTACTCCCTCACTTGATCTGCCCTCCCTTTTATCACCTCTCCCTCCTTTCTCATACATTTATTCCCCTACTATTTTCCAGTTGCACAAGATAGATTTCTATGCCCAATTGAATGTGTACATGTATTCTTCCCTCTTTGAACCAATTATGGTGAGAGTGAGGTTCAAGTGTTGCTTGCCACACCCTCATTTTCCCCTTCATTGTAGAAAATCTTCCTTGCACACCTCTATTTTCAGGAATAAAATTTTCCTAATTCTACCTCTCCCTTACTTCTTCTCCCAGGGCATCCCTCTTTTTCACCCCTTAATTCACCCTGACATAGTCAACTAACACTTATGCAATGGAGCTATGAATTACTGATAGTTGCTCCCAGTGCCAACAAATGGTTCCTTATAATCTCTTTTTGATCAGTTGTCCAATCACCTTACCATATCTGGACTGAAAGCTCCTGAAGCTATTGTTGCTGCTGGCTGGTTACATTGCCACTGCCAACAGTCACTGCTGGTGCTGCTGCCTGGATCTGCAGGCCTGCCCCCATCCTAGTGTCACAAAACTCTCCTGCTGACCTATTAAGTTGTCTTAGGCTAGAAAAAGAAAACGTTTCACCCTGAATTTTGGTTGGTTATACCACTCTACAAATGGATTCGAGGCATTATTTCAAAGTTGTCTAGAGTGGTGTTGGGAAAGGTCAACTGATTTTCTCTCCCTACTTGGCAATCTTGACTTTGCTTTCTCAAATCAGTGTTAATATATGGATTGTCTACTATTTTTTTTTTAATTAAAGCAATCAGGGTTAAGTAACTTGTTCAAGGTTACACGGCCAGTTATTTCTGGGTGTGGTGCTAAGTGTCTGAGCTCAGATTTGAACCCAGGGCTTACCAACACTGGAGCCGATGCTCTTACTTGCTGAGCCACCTGGCCACCCCTAAGCAATTGGGGTTAAATAACTTGCTCAAGGTTACACGGCCAGGTGTTTCTGGGTGGGTGCTAAGTGTCTGAGCCCAGATTCAATCCACAAGTCATCCCAACAGTGGAGCCGGTGCTTCCACTCACTGTGCTACCTGGCCACCCCAAGGATTGTCTACTATTATAGAACCTTGCTTCCTGTTGAAAGTGACTCAGTTCCAGGTAAGTCACGAGATTGGGGGAAGCTCATGGTTGCATTGTCAGGTATCAACAAAAGCCATTTCTGAAGTGAACATTCCTGTATCTCCTGGTACGTCAATATTTGAGAAGGTAAGCACCATGGATTATATCTGTTTCCTCTTCTTTCTCTTTTTCTTGAGTTTTGTAACTGTGCTTACTAAGTTTCTGTTATCTGGAGAACAGCCTTCTTATAAAGGTGAGTGTAATGTCAAGCAAAGAAGTATTTAACACCTAATTTCAGTTATTCAGGTATTTAGAACCTTGTTTCAGCTCTTCAAGTGTCTTTGAGCATCACCTGTGATTATACCAAGTCTATGTTAGAAACAGAACCTGTGAAGCCCACAGTGTGAGGGACTTGCCAAAGACCCAAACAGAAAGGATGAAAGAGGTGGGTGGAACAGGCAGGAGCTGATGATATATATATATATATATATAAGTATGTGTGTGTGTGTGTGTGTGTGTGTGTGTGTGTGTGTGTGTGTGTGTG
>NW_027185809.1:20751117-20767459 GCF_028583685.1 Petaurus breviceps papuanus
TGTGTGTGTGTGTGTGTGTGTGTGTGTGTGTGTGTGTGTGTGTGTGTAAAAGCTCTAGGACAGCTGGGACAGAGCAGAAATGGGAGGAAGCATGGCTGTGGCACCAGCACTTTGTCTGTCTGGGTTGACATTACTTTTTCAAACCTGTCTGCTGATAGAGTATGTTGCTGCTGTTACAGAAGCCCTGGGACCTCACTGTGGGTTCAGATGCCCTGAAAGATGATTTTCTTGTTGTCTGTTTATAGAAGTCTTGAAAGAGGGCTTTACTGATGTTTTCAGAAGTCCTAGACTTTACTGATGATTTGTGTTGATTTCTCATACCCTGTTTGTGGGTCTGTGTTAATTTCACAGGCAGAAAGTGAATTGATAATGGTGCCAGTAATGTGCATGAATATTGTTGTGGCTCTGTTAAGTTTTCTCTTCCCAGAAACAGAAATTTCAAAGGATTTGAACTGGACTGGTCACCGTGAGCTTCAATATAGAATGGCAACTGGAACAAGAGCTGAGAGCTGCCTACCTGTGAATCCAGGTAATGGTTGGGTGAATTCAGACAAGAGCTGGGAGCATGGAAGAAGAATCATGGAGTTTATGAGTCAGCCTTGAGATAAGATGAAAGGACCTTTTCCTTGGGTACTTAGTACTGACTGACAAGATCATGATTTACCGTGACGTAGGGGTGGGAGAACTTTGTAATTAGTAAGTTGTACCTCTTAAGGATAATTTTAGTTAAGGATGATTGAAAGTTAGTCTCCAATCAAGATGAAAGAAGACTTTCTGACTGATGAGATTAAGACAATGTGAACTAGGGGTGGAAGACCTTTGTACTTTATATTCTTTAAGGAAAATTTGAGTTAGGGACATACTGAATGATATCTTTTGTTTAAGAATATGTGGCCACTTTAGTGATAAGTTGTTATATCATTGAGAATGCTGTATTTTGGTTTCTATGAATATTTTGCTTTAGTTTACTGATGAATAAATAAAGTTCACTGTACTATGTGATCAGAACCTTAGAGCTATTCACCACAGCAGTCTTCTGGAGAGCTGCTTATGCTTGGCTTTAGAGTGAGTTTGTGATATCAGACTTTCTGAAGATTGCCCAGGCTACAACTCGAAAGTAGCAACTCTATAAAACTCTATTCTACTAAATTTCTGTATGAGTGAGAACCCTAATCACACCAGTTAGAAAGAAAGCATTTTTTAAACTTTACCATTGATATGTAGAATTAATATGTGATGTGTTAAAATACAATCACAAGGAAATAAAATCAAGAAATTCACTTCTGATGGAGCAGATTTTCAAGAGCATAAATAATTTGGTCTCACTATAATTATTCTGCTTCCATAACTAACCCTTATAGAAATGTAAAGCACACCTATTTAATTTAGAAAAGATTTTCTGGCACAAATATTGCAAAACAACAACAACAACAATAAAAGGACAACAATAAATCAAGTAGGTAGAGATCAATGAGACCAGGTGTAACAGAAAAAAATATATTCATTTAACTGGTGAAAACAAGTATCAACCTGACTTGAAATCTCTAGACACATTTCTCTGTTATCAGACACTTTTCTCTTAAGATTTCATTGATCCAAAACCATCATAGCTAGTCAATGTGGGACTTAAATGATTTTAGATTAGCAAAGGTTCAAACTAGGTGAGTCATATCTCTGCTCCCTGGAAAAGCACGAGTCATTACTATTTTTGATTCATGATCCCATTTCTTACTCCGACAAGTGAAAATAACCCAGAGCCAAACAGAGTTTAATTTAGTTTCACACTTTAAAAATTGGGTCAAATAATGCTTTGGGAAAATGCTTAACGGTTCGGCAGAAAAAAAAGGAAAACCAATATAAGACAGAGGAATATGGCATGTACATGAAACCTAAAATAGTCTAATTAAAAACCATTTAAGGATCTTAAAAAAAATCTTTAGTGGAAATACTTGTTTCTTATTATGAAAGAAGCTATTTTCTCATCCTGAAATTTTTATTATTTCTTCCATTAAAAAATGCCTTTGCCCTCTGTTTAGAAATGGGAAGTGAGAAAGCATTGGGCTTGGAGCAGTACAATGTAGTGGAAAGTGTGATGATTTGGAATGAGAGAACCTAGATTCAGTGCTTGGTTATGCCTTTCAATTTAGTCACAAGTAAAGTGAAAACATTTATCTAATTGATCTCTAAAGTCCTTCCTACTTCCAAATCTCTGATATTGCCAGCAAAGAAAATTTGTTCCAGGTCTGCACCTATTGTGTCACTTTGGGCAAATAGCTTTGCTTTCCTGGGTATCAGTATTCTCCTCTATAAAGTATTCCAGATAATTTCTATACCACTGTGAACCAAAAAAAAAAAAATCGAGTAAAATATCAACAATTAAACTCATGAATTCAGATCCCTTTATACAACTTTTTTTTCTTTCATTTCCCACCTCCTTGCCAGGTAACTTCCCACATGTGACCTTATCCATCATTTCATTTGGTGGCAAAGTGGATAATGCAAGGAAGTAAGTTTGACCTCAAATATATCACTGAGACTTGGTGGGATTGTACTAACAATTGGAATATGATTCTAGAAAGACTCATCTTATTCAAGACCAATAGAATAGAAAAAATGGGCAGGATTATATATTAAGAAGATAGAGACTTGAGAAGAAATACAGGAAAAAGGAACAAGGAAGAATGAAGAATGAAGAAAATTGGATGAGGATAAATAGAAGGAAAAATAAAAACAATATTGACTTTAGAAGTATAAGACCACCTAGACTCAAAGAGAAAATAAATAATGAATTCAGGAAAATAAAATATTGATGTGTCTTGATAAGTTCATTCATTCCTCAGAAGAAAGTAACAAGAGAAATTGATATTCTGGACTTGATTTGAACTGCAGAGAAATTAGTTGATGAAATAGATATTATGATAATTTTGAGGACGAATTATGATTCTATTATAAAGCTATTTTTTGTCTTTAGATAATTATTATTAGTTTGTTTGTTTACTTTTAGTTTGCAAGATTAAATTCCACAATTACTTGAGTTTCACATTTTGTCTCCCTCCTTCCCCCATGGCAGCATAGAGTCAAGTATAGGATCTGTATACTTGGGTCAAAGGGTATGAGATTGCTCTCCAGAAAGGCTGGATCAGTTCACAACTCAACCAGCAATGAATTGTAGCAGCAAGCACCCCAGTGGTCCTCAGGGTTGATGCCACCCCAGGTTCTTGGATCTGCTTTGATAAAGGAAAGCAACTCAAAATGGGTTAACAAGCTTACTTTAATCAGTCAAATATGTATCATTTACCTAGTTCAGGGGAAAAAGGTCAGCACCCCGAACTTCAAAATATACAGACAGAATTATCAAGACAGAAACAGATCAAGTAGACAGATTTCCAAACTGTGCAACCATTACATCCATACCAAATAATATCTGGGTTTCAAAGCCGGGGGGCCCTGGACAACTGCTTCCCAGAGTTTCATCTGATCAAATCACAGAACACTTCTCAAAGTGAGCCTGCAAAACAGAGCTACACATCTGGGCTTATATAGCCTTCTCCTGGCTCAGAGAATGTAACAACCTTATTGACTCACTGGCCAATCAAGAAGTATCTACTGAAAAACAAGCCTCCCACCCCAGGCTCCAGGTGCACTTTAGCCTAGGGGCAGAGAAGATCTTTAAAATTTACATTCCCATTACATGCATTAGTCAAGTTGTAAAGATGGATTGTATCAGATGGACAGAAAAATGGTAAAGAAGACACAAAACCAAACAAGAAAAGCAAAAAGATCAGGTAGTTTGCTTCGATTTTGATATAAACTCAGTTCTTTCCAGTTCTTTCTCTGGATGTACACATTTCTCTCCATCATGAGTCTTTTGGGATTGACTTATATCACTGCATTGCTGAGAAGAGTCCAGTCTATCAAAGCTGGTTATCACACATACGTTGTGTCTGTAATTGTGTACAAATGTCTCCTTGTTCTACTCTTCTCACTCAGCATCAGTTTGCATGAGCCACTCCATGTAAATATGAAGTCCATCTGCTCCTCTTTTCTTATAGCACAATAGTATTCCATACCATGCATATAACACAACTTGTTCAGCAATTCCACAATTGATGGGCAACCCCTCAATTTCCAATTCTTTGCCATAACAAAAAGAATTGCTATAAACATTTTTGTACACATGGGTCTTCCTCCCACTTCTGTGATCTCTTTGGGATATAATCCTAAGAGTGGTATTGCTGGGTCAAAGGGTATGAAATTATTTATAGCCTTTTGGGCATAATTCCAGATTGCTCTCCAGAAAGGCTGGATCAGTTCACAACTCTACCAGCAATGCATTAGTATTCCCATTTGCCCACATCCTTTCCAGCATTTGTCATTTTCCTGTTTTGTTATCTTAGCCAATCTCACTGGCAAGATGTGGTACCTAAGAGTTGTTTTTATTTGCATTTCTCTTATCAGTAGTGATTAGATCATTTCTTCATGTCCTTATAGATATCTTTTATTTCTTTCTCTGAAAATTGCCTGTACATATCCTTTGACAATTTATCAATCGGGGAATGATGTGTATTCTTATAAATTTAACTCAATTCTCTGAATATATTAGAAATGAGTCCTTTGTCAGAGACATAGGTTGTAAAGATTCTTTCCCAATTTCCCACCTCCCTCTTAATCTTGGTTACATTGGCTTTGTTTGTACAGAAGCTTTTCAATTTCATGTAGTAAAAAATATCCATTTTATAATGTTCCCTAATTCTTGTTTAGTCATAAAGTCTTTCCCTCTCCACAAATCTGACAGGTAAACTATTCCTTGTTTTCCAAGACTGTTTACACTATCAACCTTTATACCTAGATCATGCACCCATTTAGACTTGATTTTGGTATGTGGTGTTAGATAATGGTCTATGCCCAGTTTCTGCCTTACAATATTCCAGTTTTCCCAGCAGTTTTTGTCAAATAGTGAGTTCTTATCCCAAAAACTGGGGTCTTGGGGTTTATCCAACAATGGATTACCATAGTTGTTGACTTCTGAATTTTGTTTGCCTAATCTATTGCATTGATCTACTCCTCTATTCCTCAGCCAATACCATGTAGTTTTGATGACTACTGTTTTTTTTTTTTTTAAGCAATTGGGGTTAAGTAACTTGCTCAAGGTTACACGGCCAGGTGTTTCTGGGTGGGTACTAAGTGTCTGAGCCCAGGATTCGATCTCCAGGTCTTCTCAGCACTGAAGCCGGTGCTCTTACTCACTGTGCTACCTGGCCGCCCCTTGATGACTACTGTTTTATAATACAGATTGAAATCTGGTATAGCTAGTCCACCTTCTCTACCATTTCTTTTCATTAATTCTCTTGATATTCTGGACTGTTTGTTCTTCCAAATGAACTTTGTTACTGTTTTTTCTAGCTCTATGAAGTAGTTTTTTTTGGTAAATTAATTGGTATGGCACCAAATATATAATTTAGTTTATTTAAAATTGTAATTTTTATTATATTAGCTCAACCCAGCCATGAGGAAATGATATTCTTCCAATTAGTTAGATCTGACTTTATTTGTGTGAAAAGTGTTTTGTTGGTGTGGTCATATAGGTCCTGGGTTTGTTTTGGCAGGTAGATTCCCAAATATTTTATAATGTCTACAGCAAATTTAAATAGGATTCCTCTTTCTATCTCTTGCTGTTGAATTTCATTTGAAATATATAGGAATGTCAAGGATTTTTGTGGGTTTATTTTATATCCTGCAACTTTGCCAAATTTATTTATTGTCTCAAGTAGTTTTTTACTTGATTCTCTAGGATTCTCTGAGTATATCATCATATTATCTGCAAAGAATGATAACTTGGTCTCTTCTTTGCCTAATTTGATTCCTTTTATTTATTTTTCTTCTCTAATTGCTACTGCTAACATTTCTAGCACCAGATTGAATAAGAGGCATGATAGTGGACACCCTTGTTTCACCCCTGATTTTATGGGAAATATTTCTACCTTCTCCCCCTCACATATAATATTTGCTGATGGCTTTAAATATATGCTGCCTATTATTTTAAGAAAGGCTCCATTTATACCTATGCTTTCTAGTGTTTTTAATAGGAATGGATGTTCTATTTTGTCAAAAGCCTTTTCTGCATCTATTGAGATACTCATGTGGTTTCTGCTTGTTTTATTGTTTATATGATCAATATTACTGATGGTTTTCCTAATGTTAAACCCTCCTTGCATTCCTGGAATAAATCCTACCTGATCAAAGTATATTATTCTTTAGAGAAGTTGCTGTAGTCTTTTTTGCTAATATTTTATTTAAAATTTTTGCCTCTTTATTCATGAGGGAGATTAGTGTATAAGTTTCTTTCTCTGTTATATTTCTTCCTGATTTAGGTATTAGTTCCATATTTGTGCCATAAAAAGAATTTGGTAAGACTCCTTCAATATTTTTCCCAAATAGTTTGTAGAGTATTGGAATCAATTGTTCTTTAAATGTTTGATAGAAATCACTAGTAAATCCATCCGGCCCTGGAGATTTATTCCTGGGGAGTTGACAAATGGCTTGTTAAAATTTTTTTTCTGAGATGGGGTTATTTAAGGAATTTACTTCCTCTTCACTTAGTCTGGGCAACTTGTATTTTTGTAAATATTCATCCATTTCCCCAAGATTGTCAAATTTATGTGCATACAATATGGAAAAATAATTCCTAGTTATTGTTTTGATTTCTTTTTCATTGGAGGTAGATTCACCCTTTTCATTTTTGATACCCATAATTTGGTTTTCTTCTTTTTCTTTTTTTACCATATTGTCTAAGGGTCTATAAATTTGTTTTTTTTTTTATAATTGGTTTTTTTTCACAAAACCAGCTCTTAGTTTTATTTATTAATTCAATAGTTTTCTTAATTTCAATTTTATTAATTTCTCCTTTGGTTTTCAATATTTCTAATTTACTATTTAATTGGGGATTTTGAATTTGTTCTTCTTCTAGGTTTTTCAATTGCATGCCCAATTCGTTGACCTCCCTTTTCCCTAATTTAATCATACATGCACTCAGGGCTATAAAACTTTCCCTAAGAACTGCCTTTAATTAATCCCACAAATTTTGGTTTGTTGTCTCATTATAATCATTCTCTTGAATGAAATTACTGATTGTTTCTATAATTTCTTGTTTGACCCAGTCATTCTATAAGATTAATTTTTTTTTATTTCAAATTAGTTTTTAGTCTGTCATTCCATGGCCCTTTATTGCATATAATTTTTATTGCATCATGATCTGAGAAGGAAGCATTTAATATTTCTGCCTTACTGCATAGAATTGTGAGGTTTTTATTCCCTAGAACATGGTCAGTTTTTGGGTATGTGCCATGAACTGCTGAGAAGAAAGTATATTCCTTTTTATCCCCATTCAGTTGTTTTGTTTTTTTTTCCCAGAGATCTATCATACCTATCCTCTCTAAAATTCTGTTCACCTCCTTAACTCCTTTTTTGTTTATTTTGAGGTTGGATTTATCAAGTTCAGAGGAGATTAAGGTCACCCACTAGTATAGTTTTGCTAACTATTTTTTCCTCTAATTCCTTTACCTTCCCCTCTAGGAATCTGGATGCTATACCACTTGGTTCATATATGTTAAGTAATGATATTGCTTCATTCTCGAGGATACCTTTTAACAGGATATAGTTTCCTTCCTTATCTCTTGTAATTAGATCAATTTTTGCTTTTGCTCTATCTGAGATAAGGATTGCTACCCCTGTTTTTTTTTTTACTTTAGCTGAGGCATGATATATTTTGCTCCAGCCTTTTGCCTTTGCCCTGTGTGTATCCCTCTGTTTCAGATGCGTTTCTTGTAAACAGCATATTGTAGGATTATGATTTCTAATCCATTCTACTATCTACCTCTGTTTTATGGGAGAATTCATTTCCATTCACATTTACAGTTATGGTTGTTATCTGTTTCTTTCCCTCCATCCAATTCCCTCCCCTGTTAATGCTCATATTTTTCCCCCTTCTCCCTTTCCCCCCTTAATAGTTTTCCTTTTGATCACCACCTCCCTCAATATTACCTTATCAGGGGTGGCCAGGTGGCTCAGTGAGTAAGAGCACCGGCTCCAGTATCAGGATGACCTGGGGATCGAATCCCGGGCTCAGATACTCAACACCACACCCAGAAATAACTGGCCATGTAACCTTAAGCAAGTTACTTAACCGCAATTGCTTTAAAAAAAAAGTATTACCTTATCAGCCACCCTCCCTTTTCCTCCCCTTCCCCTTTACTTCTTCCCTCCCTACTAACCACCACCCCCCCTTTCATGGCCCTTTCTCCCTGCTCCTGCATGTAGGAAATTTTTATACTTGATGAAGTATGCTATTTCTTCTTCCCACCAAGACAGGAACAAATCTCATGCGAGGCTCCTCTCCCTCCCCTATTTCCCTCTAAAATGATATTTTTGCATTTCTTCGCCATAGAGTTCTATGCTTGACTGGTTGTTATTCCCTCCTTGCTCCAGAACCAATGAGTGAAAAGCTGATATGATTCTCATCTCCCTCCCTTCTTTTCCTCTGCTATATTGTTTTTATGTCTCTTTGTATGGCACAATTTACCCTTTTCCACTTCATACATTCCTCTTCTTCCATTGCAGTCCTTTTGTAGCCCTTGATAAGATTTTGTTTTAGTCATCATTTTGTGTATTTTATACTCATACCTTCTACTTGTCTATAAACAGTTTGCTCTTATTAAATAGCAGGGTTTGTGTGTGTGTGTGTGTTTGTGTTTACCTTGTTTACCTTTCTATGTCACTCTTGCACCTCATAATTGGAGGTTGAATTTTCCATTGAGTTCTGTCTTTTTCATCATGAATGTCTGGAACTCTGTTATATCATTGAATGACCATCTTTTTGCCTGGAAGAATATGCACAGTCTTTCTGGGTAGATGATCCTTAGTTGTAACCCGAGCTCCTTTGCCTTCCAGAAAATTTTATACCACAGCCTCCGATTTTTCAGTGTAGAGGCTGCCAAATCCTCTGCGATCCTCACTGTGGTCCCGCGATATTTGAATTATTTCTTTCTGGCCACTTGAAGTATGTTCTCTTTTACCTGGTAATTCTGGAGTTTGGCCACAACATTTGGAGAATTTTTCAGTTTGGGATTTCTTTCAGTAGGTGTCTGGTGGATTCTCTTGATTTCTATTTTACCCTCAGATTCTATTATCTCAGGGCAGTTTTCCTTAAAGATCTCTTGGAGAATGTTGTCCAGGCTCATTTTTTCATCATGATTTTCTGGTAGGCCTATGATTCTCAGATTATCTCTCCTGGATCTGTTTTCAGGTCAGTTATTGTTCCATTGATGTATTTTACCTCTTTTTTCTGATTTTTCATTCTTGTTGTTTTGTTTGACTAATTCTTGGTTCCTCACAGTTATTTGTTTCAAATTGGTTGATTCTAGTTTTTAGCAAATCATTTTCCTTGGTTAGTTTTTAGAGCTCCTTTTCCATATCATATACTTTTCCTTTTTAGAGAGATGTTTTCTTCATTATAATGTTTTTCTAATTCTGTAATTTTGGTTTTGAGAGAATTATTCATTTTGTCTT
Organism: Petaurus breviceps papuanus; assembly: GCF_028583685.1. Lineage (NCBI taxonomy): Eukaryota > Metazoa > Chordata > Mammalia > Diprotodontia > Petauridae > Petaurus > Petaurus breviceps. The sequence goes on from NW_027185809.1 coordinate 20,760,682, forward strand.
CTATCTCTCTCATTTGGTTTTCAAAGTTCCTTTTGAGCTCATCTAGGGGAGATTTCTGTGTTAGGACCCATTCCCTGTTGATGTTTCAGCTGTGGGTGTGGAGTCCACATTGTGTCCCTCTGAGTTTGGTTCCTCCCTCTGAGGGTAGTAGGACTCCAGAGGCTTTGTAGTCTGCTTTGGACCCATTTTGAGGCAGGACCCTAGCCATGCCCTTCCTCTAGGAATCCCAAGCCTTTACTGTAGAGGGTTTTGCCCTGGGGCAATAGTTACTATGTTTTTGGGGGGAGGTGGAAGCAGGCGGGGTTCACTCTCTCATCCTGGTCGTTGGAGGTTCTGATAGGGGCTTTTTTTTTTCTGGGTTATGAAATGGTAGTCCCAGGAGTATTGCTATCCCAGACAGGGGCCCCTGCACTTGGTCCTTACCTTGCTCTTTCCAGTCCCAGCCCTTTGATGATAAGCCTGGTAGTGGCCCTTGGGGTTGGTGGGACGACTCCTCCCCCCCCCCCCGAGTTGATCAGGCCTCTTTTGGACCTGCTTCTATGCGCCGCTTGCCTTCTGGGCCTGCCTCTGATATTATAAAGCTATTTATTGAAAAAGAGAGAAACTCCAAATATAGAGTGATATACATCCTGGATTTTGGCAGTTTTGGGTTTAAATAAAGGATGAGTAAAAGACGATAGTCTGATATTTTGAAGGGGGAATTAGTCCAGTGAGGATTTGAATGAAATTCTTAAGAAATAAAGAGAACTTATTTAAATGAAAGGGAAATTTTTGAAAAGTCTAAACAAACAGCTATGGCTGCAGGATGGACTCATCAACCAACTCAGATTTTTAAAGGAGGGATATAGAAAATTCAAGGAAGAGCAAATAATTGAAAATAAACTTGAGAGAACAACGGTCTTCTGTCAAGGACCCAGATGCCATACATTTGTCCCAAACATTCTCCAAGTTCAGGGTTCATTAATTTCTCCCTGAACATTCTTTTATCCCTTGCAGACACTACAGGGAAATTAGAAAGGCTAATTCAGTATGTCATGCAGTACCAAGCTCACCTACAGAAATGGGTGCATGGGAGGAATCCAGCAACCAAGGTTCAAACCCACTAACTCCTGATCAGTTTACTAGTGAGCAAATGAAATTTACCAGAATTTACCAAAATAATGCATAGGATTACCCCCAAATTATGAAGATATTAAGGGGCAGAATCAGGAGCTGAACCCAGTGAAAACTCACTCAAACCCATCGTTCTTCTTTTGGTCCAATTACAGAATATATTCCAATACTCCTGCCACAGAACTGATTTTAAGAGTTCATACTTGGAAGCTGTACTTTCTGTACTCACATTCAGACACAAAAGTCCATGAGAGTGATCTCTTCCTTCAGGAAATCTTGCTTCCTACCTGTACTCATTTGAGTGTTCTTCACCCTCTTCACATTCGCTCAATACCTGATCCAGATCTTCCATTCTTACTTTATTTTTCTCTTACCTGTTCTTTCCCTTGATCACTGATTACACTTAGTTATAAACATAGCCAGATCTTTCCAACCATATCAAATGTCACACATAATTACCTGTAACCTGAGATGTCTAAAGCTAATCCAGGTTCCACCAAAAGACATAGTGTCTGAAGCAAGGTAGATAACGGTACTGCTGTATTGTACCCTACTCATATCACACAACATTGTGTTGGGTTCAGGGTGTCACTGTTTAGGAAGGATATTAGCAACATTGATACAATAAAAAAGAGTAGGAAAGAGTGAGAAAATCAGTTCGTTAAGGAACTTTTATTAAATACCTATTATATTCAAAACATTTGTGTTATGTACTTGGAATATAAATGTAAAATAAAAACAGTCCTTTTCCTCAAAGACTTAGCAATCAAATGGGGGAAGAAAACATACAAAAGGAAGCTGAAAGGGAATAGGAGAAGTAAAGTGGAAATGATGGAGAAGTCCAGAGGAGTGCAACAAGGCAGGAAAATTAAAGAGTGGAGGGCCTGAAGTACCCTCCTTATAGAGAGGCTCTACGAGGAGTTCTTCACCCTCTAAATAGAGGGAGGGATCCAAGGATCAGAGGGTGCTGAGGAGATATGAGTTCCAGGGCTGAAGCAATCTTTGGGGAGGAGGAAGTTCCTGGGACATGATGGACAAGTCCAGAGGAGTGTAGCTGGCTATGGAATGAATAAATAACTGGAAATCATGATGAATGAAGATTGCTTGAAGAAATACATAAGTTTCTGCAGCACTACCTATCTTGGCCCCCACTGTCTGATGGCTAGGTATATTACATTTCACTCCTCTTCCAGGGTTTGCTGGTATTTTTAAGGAAGATTGGAGGAGGGATGTCTACATTCCCTATCACTGACTCTAGTCCCCACTGATGATATTCTATCAAGTACAGAGGATGGTGCCCAGTACCCTGACTTCATTCAACCACTAATAGTTGGATTAGCTTTTCCAAAGGAATAAGTACTTCAAAGTTACAATAACAAATATCCAAACTTATTCCCTAATATATAAGAAGTAATTCCCTTCTTGTATCATCTCAGTCTCTGAGAAAGAGATTACGTTCAGTTCATGGTGCCCATGCTATGAGTGATCTGTTATCTTCATGCCCTGAAAGGAGCATGTTTAAAGAACACAGATGCTTGAGATCAAAAACATCATCCAAAATTTAATCAAGAACATCTCTTAGGATAAGAACAGGAATTTATTCTCTTCCCCCAGGAGGAGAGGGAGGTCTTTCCCATGACTGACCATGAGGAACGGCGCACAATGTGGGGTGAACAGAGTTTTTAAATACTAACCCAGTCAAGCCCCCTTCCCTGACTGTCCCTTCTCCCATTGGCTGAGAGGCAGACTCAAGTTTTGGTGTGAAAATCTTCTCCAATGGCAAGTAATAGGGAAATGCACCACTATCTCTCAGTGGCTGGGAAACAGGCTTACAAAGAACAAGGATGCTGACTGATAGCAAGGGAAAGGAGGAAGGGTCCCGGAGCAAGAGAGGGGGAGGTAGAAAGGTCTCTAGAGCAAGAGAAGGGTGGAGGTCAAAAGACCCCTGAAAGTACTTTCTACTGATTGACAGCAGAAGTGAAGGAGGGAAGAGGGAAATTAACAATTCAAAACTGCCTGAGAAGTTTTCACTCCCCAGATACAGATAAGAGGGAAATACTATCTCCATCTGACCAGTTTTAAAAACATAGTCTATTTTGACAATACAACCAATACAGCACTCTGAACCATGTGGTAGAAAAAGAAGAAATACAGGATGCCTCTATATTGGGAGATCTGGGCTCATGTAGATGCAATTCCCTAACATATATTGTAAAGAAGACTTTAGTAGAGATTGAGAGCTTTCTTCAAGAGAAAAAGAAATGTCATGTGATAGTAGAATTATGTTTGTTCTGCTTTGACCCAAAGAATAGAGCCTGGAGTGTAGAATGGAAGCTGCAAAGGATGGATACCTAGAAAATCTTCCTAACTGTTAGTCATTCAAAAGAGGAACAGCCTACTGTCAGAAGCAGTGAATTCCCTCTCACTGGAGGTTTTGAAGCAGTTGCTGGATGGTTATTCATCAGATATAGTGTATAGGATATTGTTGGCCAAATTGAAGAGGTGGCCTCTGATATCTCTTGATTTTCTTGAAATGGAGCATTAGAAATTTAAGAAATCCACACAAATTTGTGATTAAATAAAAAGGAGTATAGTTTGACAGATGCTGCTGCAGTAGAAGATACAAAGCTATAAGTTGATTTGTGTGCTTATATCTGGTCACAGGATGTCACCTCTACTGCCAAAAGAAATATCAGAGACCAAATAGTGCACCCCTCCCCCACCTTTTAGATGAGGAAATTGAGGCTTGGGGAGAATAAAGTGACTTTTCCAAGCTCACATTGGTAGCATCATAGTCAGAACTTGAACCCAGATATTGCTCTTTAAACTATACCATGACTGGTTACATCTTATTTTAAATTATTACTTAGAATTATTTTGATTTCTTGGCAACATGCTAGTAGATTTCAAAGCAAAGTATCTAAGCATCATTCCCCTTTACATTTCAAGAAACATTTTTGAAAAGCTAAAAAAATTATCTTTCTTTATAGAGAAAATATAATTCCACATCGTAGCTCATAAAGGAAATCTATTAAATACTTTCATTCAAATTTCTTCTCCCATTAAAGACAGCAGAAAAGAATGATTAAACATCATTTGCTGAGCTGAAAATAGGAAATGGAATACAAATGATTAGGGACAGCACAAAGGTGCTGGTGTAACCAGTCATGAAACAGTGAAAATTACATTGAAGTGTGTATTATCTGTTGAATCTTTAAATCACATCCCTGGAAGAGGACTGAAATAAATCCTCATGTACCTAAGGGCAAGAGAAGAAAAGCAAAAGTTCAAGGGTGGAGGAGGGTTAATTCCTCTGGCTCACTGTTCCAAAAGAAAAAGAATCAACAGACCAAATGAAACTCTCTATCCTTCCAACGGCAGCAAAATACAAAGGAACGCAGAGAGGTGGTAAAAAAAAAGCATGGTCAGGCAAAGTTTCCCCCTTCCAAAATCAGTCTCAGAAAAATAATAAGCCTATGTTGCAAAAATGAGGATTCCATCATCTGAATGGAGTAGGAAAGATTAAAGCATTGGCTAATATATTCTATTTTCCAAAATATTTGGGAAATGACATCATCAACAACCATGCATTCCTACAGTGAATAGCTCAGTCAAGCTCTCACACCAGAAGTGCTAGTCAAACCTGAATTCTATAATTATAAGATATAGTGAAATTACTTCTTTTTATAGGTGGCATGCTTCTTGGAAGATTTATGTGCCTTTGTAATTTTGCAAGTTACTTTACATCTGGTGATAGGGAAAGGTAAAGGATAGATAAATAGAAAAAAAGTTAAAACATTGATTTTTAAGATGATGTGATACATCATTTTCTTTGGAACCATGGAATTGTAAGGACCTTTGATATATCTTATGGCATAATGAGAATAACACTGAATTTAAAATTCAAATCTCAGATCTGCTTATTCTTTATGTGATCATGAGCTTTTGGAGCCCCAATCTCCTCATTTACAAAATTATACAGCTGGACGAGATCAAGAGTTCTAAACCTGTGTTCTATGGACTAATGTTTTTTTTTATTTTTTAATGTTTTGATAATAGTTTTCCAGTATAATTATTTTGTTTTTTTCTTCTTTGTTCTTTTATAATACAATGTACATTATATTATACATTTAAAATATTATTCTAAGGTCTCCAAAGGTTTCAGCAGACAGCCAAAGGGGTCAAGGACACAAAATAGTTTAAGAGTGCCTGGACTAGTTGATCTCTAAGGCCATTTTCAGCCCTAACTTTAATTGTTGTTATTCTTCATATTTCTTTTTCACAGAGAACCAATAACATCATGGGGGGTGGCTTGATTTGCACATGAATTAGATTCAAGAGAGGGAGAGTTGCCTCTGACAAAGTTGTCAGCCTCACATTCTACCAGAATCATCAAAGTCCAGTGACAAGACCAAGACAAAACAACTTGTAATCGTCTAGGACACTGAGGATGATCCTGTTCTCTTTGATATCTGACCAAGCTCTAAGTGCCCCACAGCATCTGCTTTAGTTGCCTCGATGACTGTTGGAATAAATTGCTCCTTCCAGCTAAAGCAAGTCTTGACAGGCTTGGAATAGCATCCCTCTAACCCACCAATGGATTTGAGACCTATCTGTTACCCTCAAAATGGTTTAGCCTTTCTGCTGAGATGGTTTACTGGGGTGTGTCTATTTTGCATACTGCAGCTTCTTGGAGCCACAGGTGAGAGCTGGATAAAACTGGACACCAAAGTTGCATAAACAGCTCTGCAAATAGCTCAGGCAAGCTCTGACACTGGAGGTACTGGTCACCCCTGAATTCTATAATTGTAAGATATAGTGAAATTGTTTCCTTTTATAGATGGGGAAATTTTGTCTTCTTTTAATATCAATACTTATAAGAACCTATTTCACAGTGTTCCTCCCCTCTTAAATCCACTTGAAACTAACTTAAATATACATATTTATATCCTAAAAATTACCCTAACTTTCCTGTTTGTCAACCTCCCCAATTCCCATGGCTTTCATCTATGGTCCTTAGTAAAAACATATGCCTTTCACCTCTTCTTCACTCCCAAGTGTCCCAGGTTCAGTATAATTCTGGAATTCCTCTATCAGAAGATAGAATCCATGGGGAGAAATAACATAACTTTGTTCTTTACTCACTGTCTGTGACTTTTCCCTTCTTGTCTAATATTTGGCATAGAGATATGATATAGAAGTGATGAATTCTTAAATGAACCTTAGATTTTGGGGAAAGTATATTTCAAATACTTCAAAAGAAATATATACAGGATCCAATGGAATAAAATAATCCCTGGGAGGTCAGTACAGGAAGGATGAGAGATGGTTAAGATTGAAATTCTTAAATTAATTTTCCCTTAATAAATAAAAATAGTTCCAACAAAGAAGAAAAGTTTTATTTATCTGAAGAACATTCACTGATGTGAATGCCCAGAAAACTTACCACCAAACTTGGAATAAAATAAATAAACATGGGGTGGCTAGCTGGTACAGTGAATAGAGCACCGGCCCTGGAGTCAGGAGGACCTGAGTTGAAATCCTGCCTCAGACACATAACACAAAAACTAGCCATGTGACCTTGGGCAAGTCACAACCCCAATTGCCCTCCAAAAAACAGAAAGAGAGAGAGAGAGAGAGAGAGAGAGAGAGAGAGAGAGAGAGA
>NW_027185809.1:20767559-20772272 GCF_028583685.1 Petaurus breviceps papuanus
AGAGAGAGAGAGAGAGAGAGAGAGAGAGAGAGAGAGAGAATGAAAGAGAAGATGCAAGCTAGCAAGGCAAGGTAAGAGAGAATGGATGAATGGGTACCATGGTCTTCAGACCAGTAAAAGTAATGTGAGACATCTAGAAGTTCAGAACCAGTTAAGACTGCTAACAGAAGCTAAGGACAGAAAAAAATGTGTTGTTATTTTTATTTTTAAATGAATTTTATGTTTATTTTTAGTTTACATCATTCATTTACACAAGATTTTGAGTTACAAATTTTCTCCCCATCTTTCCCCTACCCACCACCTCAAAATAGCGACCCCACTGTATACCCCCTCCCCCAACCTGCTCTCTCCCATATCTTTTGATCCTAAGAGCAACAAGGAACCACTGGAGCTTACTGAGTAGAAAGACATATTTAGACATGTGTCTTTGATCTCAGTGTAGAGGATGAATTGGAGGGGAAAAAAGAGAAAGACGGCATAGGGAAGTCGATTATGAGATTATTTTAGTGACACAGGTGAGAGGTAATAGGGGTCTGAATGAGAATAGCAGTTTTGTGAGTGAAGCAAAAGTGACAGATAGGAGATATATTAAATTAAAATTGATAAGATATGGCTATTTAATGGGATGAGGGAAAGAAAATAATCAAGGATGAATTTGAAATTGTTAATCTGGATAATTATAAAAATAGTGGCTTGTTTATAAGAAACAGAGAGAATAGGGAAAGGGAAGTGTTTGGGGGAAATATAATGATTTCTGTTTTGCAAATGTTGAGATTGAATGATCTATGGGATTTTTAGTTTAAAAAAATCTAATAGCCAGTTAGTAATGTGGGACTAGAGTTCAGGGATATGGGCAGGAGTTAGATCTAGGAATAATTTGCATAGAGATGAGAATAGTTACGACTTCTGGTACCTCTTTCATGCCTTTTAAGCCAAGCAACAAAGAGTCTTCCTGCGAAGGCTCCTCCTCTTCACATCCCATCGATCTCTTATTAAACCAAAAGAAGCATAAAATTTGAAAGTTCTCAGAGATCATCTAGTCTCATCCATATATGACAAGAAGGTCAACTATAATATCCCTGACCTCCACTTTAACACTTACCTCATAGATAAACTGATATCTGCATTATCAGAAATTATCAGAAATATCATATAGGGTCTAGCCTCCCAGAGAAAAGAAGCGTAATAAGAGAAATAAGTAGAAATTATACAGGCAGATTTGAGCAAACATTGACTTGATGTAAGGAAAACCTTCCTAACAATTAGAATTGTGTGGACAGCCTTTTTTAAAATTAATTTATTTATTTTTTTATTTTGGAGGGCAATGGGCTTAAGTAACTTGCCCAAGGTCACATGGCTAAGTTTTTTTTTTTTTTTTGTATGTGTGTATTAAGTGTCTGAGCCTGGATCCGAACTCGGGTCCTCCTGACTCTGGGGTCAGCACTCTACTCACTGTGCCACCTAGCCGCCCCCTAATTTTTAGATTTTCACTTACAATTTTAATGAGACCAGCTAAATACAGACAAGTGATATATAAATTCTAATTATTATTATTGTTACCATTATCATTATTATTAGTATCAGCCAAAATTTGTATAGCAGGTTTATGTTTGCCAAGTGCTGTCTGTGTGTGTCTTTGTGTGTGTGTATGTGTAATCTAACTTGATTGCTTCTAACAACTCTGTTAAGTAGGTGCTTTTATTATCCTTTTTTTAAGATAGGGAAACTGAGGCCAGGAAAGGCTGAGGGACTTACCCAGGGTTACACAGCTAATAAATATATGAAGTATCATTTGACTCAGGTCCAACTGATTAGAACTCCAGCACTCTGACCTCTAAAGAACCTTCCTCCTTTGCTGAGAAGGCATTTAAGCAGGTGCTAAAAGGAGGAAGAACTCTGAAGGATTCTGGTCATGTAGAAACATGCAGACAGAATTGAAGAGTCAAGGGTTGTGTTTGGGAAGGAGAAGGACAGAGGAAGGGCACTTTTAGCTCTCTATATACAAAAGAGTAGCTGAATTTTTGCCCAATTTAAAAATGAGCCAAAAGAAAACAGATCAAAAAAGGATGGTCCTAGACATCAAAGGAAATAAGAGTAAGGGAAGCTCTAGGGAGGGATCACAGGGACAAATTTTGTATTTGCATGTTCTGACTCTCGCTCCCCCCCCCCATACATAGTGAAAAATACAAACCACAGAGCATCAATAAATTTTAAAAAGAAAATTTTCTTTCCTGAGGAGAGCTAAGTGCCTCTTGTCTCCTTATATTATAATAATAGCCATCATTTACACAGTGTTTTAAGATTTACAATATACCTTACAAATATTATCTCATGTGAGCATCAAAGCAACCCTGTGAGATAGGTGCTATTATCTTCATTTTATAAGTAAGTAAACTGAGGTAGATGGAGGTTAAGCAATTTACCCAGAGTTGCAGAGCTAGGTGAGTTCAGATTTGAACTCATATCTTTTTAATATTAGGTCCAGTGTTCTATCCTCTGTACCACTTAACTATGATTTTATCCCATTTTTCTTCTTTTACCTTTATCCCACTCAGTTTCATGGATCAGGACAGCTGGAGATGACCCAGGATGGGGAATCTTGACCTTTTCAAGCCAGATGGCTCCAGAGGAGAAAGTGAGGCTGGTGACTTTGCACAGTCCTCCTTCACTTAAATCCACTTTAATTTTATGTTATGGCATCACCTCCCTGATGTTACGGTCCTCTTTGAGAAGGAAGAATAAACAGTAGCAACTCAGTTTCATAATAAGTATTATGCTTTTGCCTTCAGTCTTCTGACTTTTTTTAGGTGGAAGTCAAATTACTCAAAACATGAATAAAAAACACAAATTAACTTTTAGACTTACTCTGCATGTCATATATCCTCATATCACTTTCACTTAATAACCTATTTAATGCTGAATGGACTATGTATATCAATATCTCTTTATTTCACCAGCTGGCTTTTCCCCTCATTAGACTTTGGAGATACATAAACATTAAGGAAAAAAAATTTACCTGAATATCTTTTAAAATTGCAACAGTAAGGACCCCTGTAGATTCCTGTAAATGGTGTTCCCTTTCTAGTTCTTAGTTCTTAAATCTTCAAGTAAATGCAAATTTCTAGTCATAATTTTAAAAAGTTACATTTGTTATGCTGAGCCAAGATAAGCCTGATCAATTTTTTTAGCCAGATAAGCATCTCTTTGTTATGTGTTTGGGCAGTAGAAAAAAGGAGTTTTTTTTCAATTGCAAACAAAATTTTCCAAGGCTAGGTACGATAAATCAAATTCTTATGAATATTACGAACACACTGATTGTTCAGTCATATGCATGACTTCACAGAAACATGTTTTCTTTGTTCTTCGACACTGATTCTGCAATTAATGCCACTAAACTCTCAGAATTTGAGAATTTAGAAGTTCAGGGAGTAATGTTGTTAGAAGATGCTATCCTAGAATGCATTGCAGCAGAAATGCCAAACTGCATTGAAATTTTCATTAACATGATAGGATCTACACTGAATTGTATATCTATGTTGGTTCACATGCTTCTATACTTCAAGATGCTGTGATTTCCCCATTTATGCAGAACATAAACACTCTACACATTAGTAGCTAGCTTAATGAGTCATTTGGGGCCCCCAGATGTTTCAATTCATGCTTACCTATTCCTAGTGATCCATTGAGTAAAGACCTACTCAAGGGGGAATTTTTTAAAGGGATGGGTCAGTTTATTTTATTTTTATAAGTTTTATAGATATTTTCTGTTGCTTATATCACTATAATATCTTATATATCCATCACTTTTCCCTTCCCATTATATATGACAAATAGTAATTTTTTAGAGAGGAAAAATATTTCAGTACAACTGACTGACACATTTAAAAAGTCTGAAAACATGTGCAATGTGTAATACCTATGTAACATCTATGAAGAGGTAGGTTGGGGGTATCTTGCCATATGTCTTCATTCTATTCCCATTTGATCTTTATAATTTTGGTACATTTACTTCTGATTTTTTGTTGTGTCATAGTTCTTTCCATTTACATTGCTGTTACTATGTATATTGTTTCTTTGTCCCTGCCAACTTTACTCCTCGTTGACTCATATCCACCTTTCCAAGCTTCTCTGTATTCATCACAGAATCATTTATTACAGCACATAAACATTGCATAACATTTATTTACTGCAATTTGTTTAGCCATTCCTTAAATGATTAGCATCTTCTTTGTTTCTAACTCTTAGCTATCAAAAAAAGTGCTGCTAATAAATATTTTAGGGTACAAATGGACAGTTTCTTTATCAATGAATTCATTGTGGTATGAATCTGGTAATGGAGTTTCTGATTTTAAAAATAAGGAAATTTTATGTGATAATTTAAATTGCTCTAAGTGGTTGTACCAATTCACAACTCCACCAACAATGTATCAGTGTTCCTGCCTTTCCACAACCATTTCACTTTTGACCACTGCCATTTTTTGTCATTTTTACCAATTTACAGGGTATGGGGTCATACTTCAGAGTTATTTTAATTTATATTTCTCTTGCTATTAGTGATTTGGATCATATTTTTCATGTGGTGACTACTTAGCAGTTCTTTTGAGTATTCCTATACTTTGACCATTTATCTTACTGGCAATGGCAGATATAGGTGAGATAGATGATAGATAGATAGATAGATAGATAGATAGATAGATAGATAGATAGATAGAT
>NW_027185809.1:20772282-20792883 GCF_028583685.1 Petaurus breviceps papuanus
GATAGATAGATAGATAGATAGATAGATAGATAGATAGATAGATAGATAGATGATAGATAGATCATACATACATACATACGTAGATACATAGATAGATAGACAGACAGACCAACAGACTGACTAACAGACAGACATATAGATGATAGAAAGATAGATAGAGTTATAGATAGATGTAGATATAAAGACATAATTTGTTTATGCATTTTGGATAAGAAATGCTTGTCAGAGAAATTTAATATAAAGATTTTTTTTCTCATTCAGCTACTTCCCTTCTTATCCTAGATATATTAATGTCTGTGCACAAACTCTTCAGTTTCAAGTAATCAAAGTTATCAATTTTACCTTTTGTAATTGTTTCTATCTAGTCTGGTTACAAATACATTTCTAACTCATAGCTGTGAGGGATACATGATCTGTTTCTATTCTAATTTTTTTAAATGATGTAATCTTTAATATTAAGATCACATATGTATTTAAAATGCATTGTGGAGTGTGAGGTGAAGTGTTTGTCTAAGTCTAATTTCTGTCAAACTACTTTCCAACTTTGCTACTATTTATTTTATCACAAAGGACAGGTTTTCCCCCCTAGGGTAACTTCTGTTTTCCACTTCATCAAACACTATTATTGAGTTCTGTTGCTTATGAATATACCATATCTAGTCTGTTCCAATGATCTATCTTTCTATGTTTTAACCAATACTAATTGGTTTTGTTGACTGCTGCTTTATAATATAGTTGAGGTCTGGAAGCTCTACTCCCTTTTTATCCTTCCTTCTTTTCATAACTTCCTTTGTTATTTCAATTCTTTTGTTTTTCCAAATTAATTTTGCAATTATGTTATCAAGCTCTATAAAATATCCCATTGGTAATTTTATTTGCTAGCATTAAAAGCATAAACTAATGTCAATTTTATTTTTTTTTATTTTATTAGCATGGTTTAGTCATGAACACTGAATATTTATCCAGTTATTTAGTTGTTCTTTATTTTTTTATTAGAAGAGCTTTGTAATCTGTGTATTTTCTGTGCCTTGTAGGTTGATCCCTAGATATTTTGTGCATTCTGCAATTATCTGGAATGGTATTTCCCTTTCTATTAATGTTTCTTGTGTTTCATTATCATTATACAGAAATGCTGTTGATTTGGGAGAATTTATTTTGTAGCATATAACTTTACTGAATCTATTAGTTGTCTGAATTGGTATTTGTTCTGATTCCTGGGGGTTTTCCAAGTAAACAAATCTGATCATCAGCAAACGGGGAGAGTTTTGTGTCCTTTTGCCCATAATTATTCCATTAATTTCTTTCTCTCACCTTACTAATAAGGCTAACAATTACAGAACTGTATCAAGTAATAATGAGGAAATTGCTCATCCTTAATTCACTATTGTATTTATTGGAAAAGGTTCCTATTTATCCCCATTGTATATTATACTCACTTTTGGATTAAGATAGATACATTTTATTATATTAAAAGGATTTCTCTATGCCTACACTTTGTAGCATTTTCAGCATAAAAGAATGTCATACAGGGTGGAACCAAGATGGCAGAAAGGAAGCAGTAACTTTTCTAAGTTCCTCCATGAATTCCATAACTAAACTTTAAAAATTGAATGTGAACAGATTTTAGAGTGACAAAATCCATTGGGAGACAGGGTGTGGCAGATTCCCAGCCTAGGAAAATGCCCATATAGGTCTAGGCAGGAGGACTGTGGAGTATGTGCGGTTGTACCAGAGCAGACCAGAGAGCAGACTACAGTGGAGTGAGAAGGAACCCCAGCCAGCAGACTCACCCACCCCTAAGGCAATTCACAGCCATCTCACCACAGGACAGAGGATCTCTCTGAGGTGGGTAAGAGAAAGTGCAGGCCCCACAGCAGCAACTGAAGTTTCTATTGGGACTATTAGTCCACAGCCTAGAACTTTAAAAGTCACCTATCTGAATTTCCAGAAGCCAAGATGGCAAAGTAAAACCTAGCTGCTCTGATTCCGCCCCCCCCCTGCCCAACCCAGAAAACCCAGAGAAAAATGTCCCACCAAGAGTAAAATCCTGAAATAGTGGAAATAGCCTCAGGCTTGGGAGTCACTGAGAAAGGGTGTAACTGAGGCAGTAAGTAGTATGAAGTGAGGGGTGGCCCCACCTCAGCTGACCAGCCTAACTGGCAAAGCCTAGGTGGTGGAGCCAGCAAGCACTAACAACACAAACCCAGATGGGCCTTAGTACCACCAAGGTAAACTGCAGACACCAGCTCTGCTAGCTGCCAGCTGCTGAGCTGTAGCACAGGGGCACAGAGGTGGAAACTTGACTACCAGACTACCACACCCCCATAGATTACTCTGTGAGCCTCAGGGTAACTCAGGGGAAACACTGAGAATGCTGCCCTTGGCCTCAGTCTAGATACCCAGACATGACAACACACAAAGTCAACAATGATGATCTTAGTTCCCAGCCTGAGAAATCAGGAAATAGGAAATCACAATGGTAAAGAAGGAAGCTGAGGAGGGAAAAGCAAGAAAATCGATCTGAGCTTATTATAGCAAGCAAGAACAACCAAATACAGAGGACAACATGGACTATATACTCAAACCTGAGACCACAAAAGGAAAAATGAACTGGTCTCAAACCCAAAATCCATCCTTGGTGGAGCTCAAGAAAAATTCCAAAAGCCAAATTAGAGAGGTAGAAGAGAAATTTAAATCTACAATGACCAGATGGGGGGAATAAAACTGACTGAAGAAAACAAATCCTTAAAAAGTAAAATTGGTGAACTGGGACAGGGGGTTCAAAATCTAAAAACTCCCTAAAAAAGGAACTTCAAAAGCTAACTGAGGAAAATAGTTCACTAAAAATTAGAATCAGTCAAATAGAAGCTAAGGACTCTATGATATATCAAGAGTCAGTCAAGCAAAACAAGAAGACTGAAAAATTAGAAAAAAAAGTGTAAAATATCTCACTGGAAAAATAACTGACCTGGAGAACAGATCCAGGAGGGATAACCTAAGAATTATTGGTCTGCCAGAAAGCCATGATGAAAAAAGCAGCCTAGACAACATCCTCCAAGAAACTGTCAGAGAAAACTCTCCTAAAGTCCTAGAATCAGAGGGTAAAATCGTTATTGAAAGAATTTACCAGACTCCTCCTGAAAGAAATCCCAAATGGAAAACTCTAAGAAATATAGTAGCCAAATTCCAGAATTACAAGGTCAAGAAGAAAATACAGCAAGCAGCCAAAAAAGTAACAATTCACATATTGTGGAACTACAGTCAGGATTACAGAGGACCTAGAAGCTTCTACATTAAAAGACTGGAGAGACTGGAATTTGGTATTTCATAAGGTAAAAGAGCTAGGACTGCAACCAAGGATCAACTATCTGGCAAAACTGAACATAATCTTTCAAGCAAGGAGATAGTCATTTAATGAAATAAGGGACTTCCAGACTTTCCTGATGAAAAAGCCAGAGCTCAATGGAAAATCTGATTTCCAATTGCAAGAGTCATAAAAGATAAACAAGGACAACACACACTTACACACACACACACACACACACACACACACACACTTGCACACACACATGCAAATAACTTGGGATTCAATAACAAACTGTTTACATCCCTAGATAAGAAGCTGATACCTGTCAATGTTGAAATTTATATGATTGTTGGGACCTTTAAAAGGGATACACATAGATAGAGGGCATGAATATAAATGATTTAATCTGATGATAAAAAAAAACTTACTAAGGGATTCTAGGGGCCTGTAATAGGAGAAAAGGAAAGGATGAGGCAGAAAAAGATAAATTATGCAACATGAAGGGGCATAAAATCATACTATAGTAGAGGGGAAGGAGGGAGGGAGGTCAACAACATATGAACCATATGTTCATTGGTTCTGGTTCAAAGAGGGATCAACATAATCAGTTAAGTTCAAGATTCTAATGTGAAAAGACCCAAAAAATCATTATACTGGAGGGAAAGGAGGGAGGGAGAGAAGAACTGTATAAAATGTATTCACTGGTTTGGGGTCAAAGACAGAATAACATACAGTGATAAATATAAAAATCCATTGTGCCCTACAGGCAGTAATAGGGGTAAGGACGAGGGGGAGGAAGAAGGGAGGCTGGTTAGAAGGAAGCAAAATAGTAGTAAGGGGAAAGGGTTTGTAAAGAGGGGGCGGTCACAGGAAGGGTGTACTGATGGAGGTGGTGGTCAAAAGGAAAACTCTAAAGGAGGGGTATGGAGAAGGAAGAAACAAAACCATAAATAGGGAGGGACCAAGAGGAGGGAAAGAGACAGATAGTAATCATAACTGTGAATGTGAATGGGATAAACTTTCCTTTAAAAAGGAGGTGGATGACAAAATGGATTAAAAACCATAATCCTACAATATGTTGCCTACAAGAAACACATTTGAAACAAGGGAATATTCACAGGGTAAAGGTAAAAGGCTGGAGTAGAATACATTATGCCATAGTTAAGTAAAAAAAAAAAGCAGGGGTAGCAATACTTCTCTCAGATAAAGGAAAAGCAAAAATAGATCTAATAAAAGAGATAAGGAAGGAAACTATACACAAATAAAAGGTTCCAGTGAGGATGAAGCACATCATTACTTAACATATATGCACCAAGTGGTATAGCATCCAACTACCTAGAGAAGAAGTTAAGGGAATTAGAGGAAGAAATATATGGCAAAACTATGCTAGTGGGGGACTTCAAGAAAATATACAAGAAATAAGTTAAGGAGGTGAATAGAATTTTAGAGGGACTAGATATGATAGATCGCTGGAGAAAACTGAATGGGGATAAAAAAATATATACTTTCTTCTCTGCAGTACATGGCACATACACAAAATTGACCATGTACTAGGGCATAAAATTCTCACGATTCAGTGCAGAAAGGCAGAAATATTAAATGCATTCTTCTCAGATCATGACTCAATAAAAATCATATGCAATAAAGGGCCATGGAAAGATAAACTGAAAATTAATTGGAAACTGAAAAATTTAATCCTAAAGAATGAGTGGGTCAAAAAAGAAATTATACAAAAATCAGAAACTTCATTCAAGAGAATAACAATAATGAAACAACATAGCAAAAGTTGTGGGATGAATCAAAGGCATTTCTTAGGGGAAGTTTTATATCCCTGAGTGCATCCATGAATAAATTAGAGAAAATGGAGGTCAATTAATTGGGCATGCAATTGAAAAAGCTAGAAAAAGAAGAAATTGAAAACCCCCAATTAAATATTAAATTAGAAATAATGAAAACCAAAAGAGAGATTAATAAAGTTGAAATGAAGAAAACTATTGAATTAATAAATAAAACTAAGAGCTGGTTTTATGAAAAAACAATAATATTGATAGACCCTTAGTCAATATGATAAAAAAAAAAAAGAAATTAGAAAACCGAATTATGAGTATCAAAAATGAAAGGGGGTGATTCTACCTCCAATGAAGAGGGAATTAAAAAATAATTGGAAATAGTTTTGCCCAATTGTATGCACATAAATTTGACAATCATAATGAAATGGATGAATATTTACAAAAATACAAATTGCCCAGAGTAACTAAAGAGGAAGTAAGTTACTTAAATAACCCCATATCAGGAAAAGATATCAAACAAGGAATCAGCAAACTCCCAAGGAAAACATCTCCAGAGCCAGATGGATTTACTAGTGAATTAAATCAAACATTTAAAGAACAATTGATTCCAATACTCTACAAATTATTTGGGAAAATTGGTGAAGGAGGAGTCCTACCAAATTCTTATTATGACACAAATATGGTACCGATACCTATATCAGGAAGAGACAAAATGGAGAAAGAAAATTATAGACCAATTTCCCTCATGAATATAGATGCAAAAATTTTAAATAAAATATTAGCAAAAAGACTACAGCAAATTATTGAAAGAATAATATATTTTTGATAAGGTAGGATTTATGCCAGGAATGCATGGATGGTTAAATATTAGGAAAACCATCAGTATAATTGATCATATCAACAATAAAACTAGCAGAAACCACATGATTATCTCAGTAGTTGCAGAAAGGCTTTTGACAAAATACAACATCCATTACTATTAAAAACACTAGAAGGTAGAGGAATAAATGAAGATTTCCTTAAAATAACAGGTACCATATTTTTAAAGCCATCAGCAAGTATTATGTGTAATGGGGATAAGCGAGAAACTTTTCCACTGAGATCAAGGGTGACAAAAGGATGTCCACTATCACCCCTCTTATTCAATCTGGTACTAGAAATGTTAGCAGTAGCAATTAGAGAAGAAAAAGAAATCAAAGGAATCAAATTAGGCAAAGAAGAGACTAGGCTAACATTCTTTGCAGAATGATATGATGATATACTTAGAGAATCCTAGAGAATCAAGTAAAAAACTACTTGAGACAATACATAAATTTGGCAAAGTTGCAGTATATAAAATAAACCCACATAAATCCTCGGCATTCCTAACAAAATCCAACAGCAAGTGATAGAAAGAGAAATCCCATTTAATGTTACTATAGACATTATAAAATATTTGGGAATCTATCTGCCAAAATAAACTCAGGAGCTATATGAACACAACTACTACATTTTTCACACAAATAAAGTCAGATCTAACTAACTGGAAAAACATCAATTGCTTGTGGCTGGATCTACCTAATTTAATAAAAATGACAATTTTACCTAAATTAAATTACTTATTTAGTGCCATACATATAAGTCTACCAAAAAAACTGCTTTATAGATCTAGAAAAAAAATAGTAAAAAAAAATTCATTTGGGAGAACAAAAGGTCCAGAACATCAAGGGAATTAATTAAAAGAAATGCTAGGGAAGATGGCCTAGCCATACCAGATTTTAATCTGTATTATAAAGCAGCAGTCACCAAAACTACTTGGTACTGGATGAGGAATAGAATAGTGGATCAATGGAATAGATTGGGTACACAAGACAGCAGTCAATTACTATAGTAATCTCCTGTTTGATAAACCCAAAGACCCCAGTTTTTGGAATAAGAACTCACTATTTGACAAAAACTGCTAGGAAAACTGGAATATAGTATGGCAGAAACTGGGCATAGATCATTATCTAACACCATATACCAAAATCAAGTCTAAATGGGTACATGTTCTAGGTATAAAGGCTGATACTGTAAGCAATCTTGGAAAGTAAGGAATAGTTTACTTGTCAGATTTATGGAGAGGGGAAGATTTTATGACCAAGCAAGAATTAGATAACAGTATAAAATGCAAAATGGATAATTTTGATTACATTCATTTGAAAAGTTTCTCTACTAACAAAGCCAATGTAACAAAGATTAGGAGGAAAGTAGAAAATTGGGAAAGAATTTTTACATCCAATATCTCTGATAAAGGCCTCTTTTCTAAAATATACAGAGAATTGAGTCAAATCTATAAGAATATAAGTCATTTCCCAATTGATAAATAGCCAAATGAAATGAACAGGCAGTTTTCAGAAGAAGAAATTAAAGATACATATGTGTGTGTATGCATATGAAAAAATTTTCTAAATCATTATTGATTAGAGAGATGCAAATCCAAACAACTCTGAGGTACCATATCTCACCAGATTGTCTAAGATGACAAAACAGGAGAATGACAAATGCTGGAGAGGATGTGAAAAAATTGAAACATTAATGCATTGTTGGTGGAGTTGTGAGCTGATCCAACCATTCTGGAGAGCAATCTGGAACTATATACAAAGGGCTATAAATATTTTCATACCCTTTGATACCTCTTCTAGATTTGTATCCCAAAGAGTTCATAGAAGTGGAAGAAGGACCCATATTTACAAAAATATTTATAGCAGCTCTTTTTATGGTGGCAAAGAATTAGAAATTAAGGGGATGCCCATCAATTGGGGAATGGCTGAACAATGTGAACATGTAATGGAATACTATTGTGCTATAAGAAATGAGGAGCAGATGGACCTGCTCCCGATTTACCTCATTTACCTAAAGAGGCTTATACAAACTGATGCTGAGTGAGAAGAGCAGAACCAGGAGAAATTTGTACACAATTACAGATACAACATATGTGTGATGACCAAATTTGATAGACTGGACTCTTCTCAGCAGTGCAGGATTATAAGACAACTCCAGAAGACTCATGATGGAGAGAGATGTATATATTCAGAGAAAGAAATAGAAAGAACAGAATTCAAATGCAGACTGAAGCAAACTACCTACTATCTTTCTTTTTCTTGTTTGGTTTTGTTTCCTCTTTCTAACTGTTCATTGCATCCATTACAATCTTTCTTTATCACCTGACTAATGTCTAATGTGAAACTATTTGCAGATCCTATACTTGATCGCATGCCCCTATGGGGGGTTGTATGCGGGGGGAGGAGAGGGAACTGGAGAAAATCTGAAAATCAAGGGGTTGTGAAACTGAATCTTGTAAACTAAAAGTAAACAAAGAAATTATTGAAGACAAAAAAATACAACAAAGAGTTTCATATTTTGTCAATGGCTTTTTCTGCATCTATTGAGATGGATCTTGTAGATTCAGATGTTTTGGTTTTAAAAATAATTAACTTGGTTGTTAATGTTGAACCATCCATCAGTGCTGAATATTACTTTCACTTGATCATACTGAATAACTTCTTGGATAAAATACTCTAATGTGTTTGACAGGATTTTTCTTAAAATTTTTGAAGCAATATTCATTGAAAGTAATGGCCTATAGTTTTCTTTCTGTGTTCATCTTTCCCTGGTTTAAGCACTAAGATTATACTTGTCCATAAAAGAAATCTAATCAGGATCTTTCTCAATTCTTTGACAATAATTTACAAAGTATGGTCACTAATTGTTATTTTTAAGTATGATAGAATTCTCTTGTGTATCCATCAGTTACAGGACTATATATATATTTACTTCATGGCTAGATTTGTTTTACTTTCTAAGGTCAAGATTTTTAAGATCTCTATCTGGTCTTCTCATAGTATGGATATTTTATATTTTTATGGTATTCCTCTTTTTCTCTTGGACTAATAGTTTGTTAGCATATAACTTGCATGATATATTCTAAATGTTTTTATTTATTTTGGCTTTGCTTTATTTTTATTTCACTCATTTGACATTTTATTGATTTGCTTTTGCTTTTTCTTCTTTTTAATCAGATTACCTCAGGGACTATAAATTTTATTAGTCTTTGCAAATAATCAGTTTTTAGTTTTATTTATTATGTCTGTGCAATTTTTTGTTACCAAATCATCTTCCCTTCCCCCACAATTTCAATATCTTCTTTTTATTTAGTGCTTATTTTCCCCTAGTAACATGTAAAAACAAATTTTAACATTCATTTTAAAAACTTTGAATTCCAAATTATCTCCCTTCCTCCCTGCCCCTTTCCCCTATTGAGGAAGAAAGCAATTCCATATAGGTTTTATATATATATATATATATATATATATATATATATATATAGTCATGCAAAACATATTCATAATAGTCATGTTGTGAAAGAAAATATAGACAAGAAAAACTCAGGAAAAAAGAGGAAAAAATTTATGCTTCAATCTGTATTCAGACACCATCAGTTCTTTCTCTGGGGATGGATAGCATTTTTTCATCATAAGTCCTTCTGAATTACCTTGGATTGTTGTATTGCTAAGAATAGCTACATCATTCATGGCTGATCATCTTAGAATATTGCTGCTACTTTCTACACAGCACATTTCATTTTGCATCAGCTCATGCAAGTCTTCCCAGGTTTTCCTGAGAACATTCTATTCCTCATTTCTTATATTGCAATAGTATTCCATCATAATCACATACCACAACTTGATCAGCCATTCCCCAATTGATGGGCATCCCTTCAATTTCTAATTCTATACCCCTAGAATAGAGCTGCCATAAAATTTTTGTACAAATAGGTTATTTTCTTTTTTTTTTTAATCTCTTTTGTGATAAATACCACCTAGTGGTGGTATTGCTAGGTCAAAGGGTAGGTACGCCCTTTGGTATAGCTCCACAGAATGGTTGAATCAATTCACAATTCCACCAACATTATATTAAAGTCTCATTTTTTCATGTTCCCTCCAACATTTGTCATTTACCTTTTCTTTCCTATGAGCCAATCTAATAGGTATGTTTTAACTTGCATTTCTTCAAACAATAGTGAGTTAGAGTATTTTTTTTCAAAAGCTATTTGATTGCCTTTTCTGAAAATTGATTATATCTTTTGATCATTTATCAATTGAAGAATGATGTTTAGTTTTATAACTTTGATTCAGTTTTCTATATGTTTGAGAAATGAGGCTTTTATCAAAGACACTCACTTCGAAATTTTTTTCACAGTTACTATTGCTAACTGTTTTTCCTTCTATACTATTGCCCGCACCCCACTGTTTATTCTGTTCTCTCTTCTTTCACCCTGTCTCTCCTCAAAAGTGTTTTGCTTCTGAATTCCCCTTTCCCAAACTGCCCTCCGTTTTATCACTGCCCTCTCTTCTCTTATCCTCTTATGCTCCTACTTAATGTAGGGTAAGATAGATTTCTATAACTAATTGAATGTGTAAGTTTTTCCATCTCTGAGCCACTGCTGATGAGAGTAAGGTTCATTCATTCCTCCTCACCTCCCCCCTCTTCCCCTCCACTGCAAAAGCTTTTTCTTGCCTCCTTTATGTAAGACAGCTTACCCCATTCTACCTCTCTTTTTCTTTCTCTCCTAGTACATTCCTCTCTTGCCCCTTATTTTATTTTTTGAGATATCATCCCTTCATATTCATCTCATATCTATGTCCTCTGTCTATATATGCTACTTCTAACTTCCCTAAAAAGGAGAAAGGTCTTATGAGTTTAAATGATCATCTTCCCATGTAGGAATGAAAACACTTGAAAATTATTAAGTCCCTTATGGTTTTCCTTTCCTGATTACCTTTTTATGTGTTTCTCTTGTGTCTTTTATTTGAAAGTAATATTTTCTGTTCAGCTCTGGTGTATTCATCTAGAATGCTTGAAAATCCTCCATCTCATTAAATGCCTATCTTTTCACCTGAAGGATAATACTCAATTTTGCTTAGTAGGTGATTCTTAGCTGTAGTTCTAGTTCCTTTGCCCTCTGTAATATCATATTCCAGCTTTCAGATCCTTTAATGTAGAAACTGTTAAATCTTCCATTATCCCAACCGTGATACCACACTTCGGAATATTTTTTTTTCTGAATTTTTGCAACATTTTTTTCCAATTGACCTGGGAAATATGGGATTTGGCTATAATATTCCTGTTGGTTTTCATTTGGGGATCTCTTTCAGGAGGTGATTGGTGGGTTTTTCAATTGTTATTTTACCTTCTTGTTCTAGAATATCACAGCAGTTTTCCTTGTTAATTCCTGGAAAGATTATATATTGGGTTTTGTTTTTGTTTTTTTTTTATCATGACTTTCAGTTGGTCCAATAATTTTAAAATTATTTCTCCTGGATCTATTTTCCAGGTCAATTGTTTTTCAATGAGATATTTCACATTGTCTTCTATTTTTTTCCATTCTTTTGGTTTTATTTTTATCATTTCTTGATTTCTCAAAAGTCATTAGCTTCTCCTCATTGGCTTTTTGCATCTCTTTTATGATTTGGCATAGTCTGTTTTTAAGGTGTTATTTCCTTTAGTACTTTTTTGTGTCTCCTGTTAACTCATTTTTCATGCTATTCCTGTGTCACTCTCATTTCTCCTATCAATTTTTCCACTACCTCTCTTACTTAATTTTCAAAATCCTTTTTGAGATCTTCCATGGCCTGAGACATATTTACTTTTTTTTCTTGTAGGCTTTGAATGCTGAAAGCTTTGACTTTGTTGTCCTTTGAGTGTGTGTTTTGATCCTCTTTGTCACCATAGTATCTTTCAATATTTCAAGTTTTCCCCCCATTGTTTTCTCATTTACCCATCTTATTAGTAGATTTTTAAGTCTTTGTTAAAGTAGGGCTCTGCTTCCTGGGGGAGAGAGTGCTGTTTCAACAGTTTGTGCAACTGTTTTCAGAGAAACCTGTAGGGACCTGTAAGTTCTTCCAAGGTGGTATGATGTAAGATGTGTTTACTATTCTCCTGTCCTGTGCTCTGGTCTTTCAGTGAGAGCAAGGACTCTTTCATGTCCTGGACCTGTGAGTAGGGTACACCTCTGGGGTGGCTATCAGCTCTTCTATGTTATAGTGCTCCTCTTCAACCTGGACTTCCCCCCCAGGACCTGGATCTGAGTATGGACAAAACAACAGTCATGCCTCAGTTCTAGCAAAAAGATTTTTGTAATCAACTTCTGACTAGTTGTTTGACTGCCTTACTATCTGTGCACTGAGGGCTCCAGAAACAGTCACTGCTGCAGTTGATGATGATTTAGTCACTCCCAAGGCAGCTCCTGGTTTGCTGGGGCCAGGAATGTGCTGGTGTGGCCTATGCTAGACTGTGTTCCTCTCTCACCCAAGTTCAAGGGACCTTTCCTGCTAGCCTTCTAAATTGTCTTTGGAATCTGTGGGCTGAGAGATCTGGAACTGCCACTGCTGCTAGTGATTCAGTTGCCCTGGTGCCTGCTCCAGGTTTTGCTGTGGCCTGTGCCAGACTGCACTCCTCTCCCATCATGACACAATAGAGTTTTCCTGCCAACCGTTCAAATTGTCTTGGACTGTGCATTTGTTTCACTATATTTTTAGTGGTTTCTGTTGCTCTAGAATTTGATAAGAGTCATTTTTAAAGGTATTTGGAGAGATGTAGGGTAGAGTGCTGGTGAATACCTATGTTTACTTCACCATCTTGCTTCCCAGTATCATCTTTTTAATGCTAATTTTGGTTTTGTTTCTTTATTGATTCTATAATTTTCATGTTTGTTAAGGTCATTAACCTCTTTTTTCTATTTTGTTAATGTTTGATTATAAGGATATAATTTCCACTCTGAGGATGACTTTAGCTTAATTCCAGAAATTTTGGTGTGTTGTTTCATCATTATCAATTTCTTTCATATGCTTATTCTTTCAACAATTCATTCATTGATTCACTCATTATTTAAGGCTTAACTATTAGATTCCATTTGGGTCTGTTGCTTTTGTTTGTGGTCCCTGGATCAATTTATATTTTTTTTATTGAATCATATTCTGTTGAGAATGTTTTGACCATTTCTATCTTCTTACATTTGTTTGAACCATCATTGTGCCCTAGCACATAATCGTTTTTGGTAAATTTTCCAAGTGCTTCAGAAAAATATTATTTTTCCATCTCATTTAGAAGATGTAATAAATATTTTAATTCTTATTAATTCAGAACTTTGTTCAGTTCCATATTTTATTTTTTGTTTATCTTTCTATTAGACTTGTTCAAAACTGATAGAAGGATATTGAAGCTTCCTGTTAGTATTAGGTTACTATATATGTTTTCTTAAAGCTCAGATGATGTTTAATTTGTGAACTTAAATGCTAAGGCATTTGGAGTATATCATTTTATTACTGATATTGATTTGTTGTCTATAGTTCCTTTCAGCATAATAGATTCCTTTTTTGTCCCTTTTTTTGATTGTTTACATTTGCTTTATCTGAGTCAAAATGGCAACTCTTGCTTTTCTGAATTCACTCGATGCATAGAAAATTATTTTGTATCCCCTCAGTTTCATTTTATGTATAACTTTATAAAAATATGTTTCTTATAAGCAATAGATCTTGAGGTATTTTTCCCTAATCCAATCTATTATTCATCATTTTATTGGATTCCTCGATCCATTCATATTTAAAGATATAAGAATTAGGGGTATATTTTCCTCCTTCTATCTCTAAAATTGTTTTTTTCCAAGTTACAATTCCCCCTTCTGCTATAAATACAGAATTATGTTCCTTTAATTATATTACTTTAATCTCTTTAAGGTGCCCCTATGTTCATTGACTCTCTTCCTCCCTGTCCCTCCAACTCCCTTTTCTTCTTTGTTACCCTTTTCCCTTCAGTGTTTGTTTATTTCTTCCTCTCCCCTGCTTTGATCTAGTTACATTTTTATTTCTCTTTTTGCCCTCTCAGTCAAGTAGATTCCCCCTTCCTTTCTTTTCCTCTGGCTAATCCTGTTCAATGGTTACTGTTTGATGACTTTTTTGCCCTTTCCAAAAAAAGGATTTCTCTCACTTTCTTCATTATACATCTTCTATTTGCTTATCGTAGACCCTCATTTTCTGAATCATGACCCCTGCAATCATTTAGGCTGTCTTTTTTCTTTCTGTATTCATTATACAATAATTGCTTTCAACATATCCAATCTAGGGGCAGAGCCAAGATGGCAGAGTAAAAACAGGAGCTCCACGTGGTTCCTGCTCCAAACACCTCCAATACCTATAAAATTTGACTTTCAACAAATTTTAGAGCTACAGAACCCACAACGTGACAGAGAGAAATAAATCTCCTGGTGAAGCCAGCCTGGTAAGCTGACAGGAAGGGTCTATCGCACCAGGCTGGGAGCTGAGCACAGTCCCACGAGTTGTGCCTAGCCCTCCATGCCCCCAACCAGTGGCCCAAACCAGTTGAACCAGTCTTCGGGAGAGTGAATCAGCAGTAGCTGTGGTGATTTCAAGACTTCTCAACACATAAAACAAAAGAGAAAGCAAAAGTTCAGTGGAGAAATCTATTCGAGCTAGGTGACAGAACAGCACAGTCTGGCCCCTGTCCAGGGGCAAGAGATGGTGCAATCAGGGCAGCTGCAACTGCTGCCATGTGTCTGCCTCTGGAGTTCCCAACCTGCAGATCATACTGGGACCAAGCGACCATTCAGAGGGTAATCACTCTTGTTTTGATCTGCTGGGATCTGGAACAGTCTTGGGTTGTGGACCTGGGGTGAATGGCCAGTGTACCAGAACTTGGGATGTCTGTAGAGAGGATGGCCTCTGCATAGCTCTGACAACATCCATGAAAACCCCAAGAATTT
This sequence comes from Petaurus breviceps papuanus, assembly GCF_028583685.1. NCBI lineage: Eukaryota > Metazoa > Chordata > Mammalia > Diprotodontia > Petauridae > Petaurus > Petaurus breviceps. The sequence goes on from NW_027185809.1 coordinate 20,787,179, forward strand.
GGTACATAGCTCTCTGCAATCTGGAAGCAGAGTTCTACTGTGGCAAAGAGCTCAAAAGTCAAGCAATTGGCTAGCAAGCTGAATAAGCAGAGGAGGGGCAATCAGACCATAGAATCCTTTTTTGGGGAACAAAAATGATCAAAACATGGAACCAGAAGAAGTCAATGAAGTCAAAACTCCTGCATCAAAAGATTCCAAGAAAAATATGAATTGGTTACAGGCAACAGAGGAGCTCAAGAAGAATTTTGAAAATCAAGTAAGAGAAGTGGGAAAAATTGTAAAGAAAAATGCGAATGATACAAGAAAATAATGAAAAGTGAGTCAACAGCCTGGTAAAGGAGACCCAAAAAATACTGAAGAAAATAACACCTTAAAAAATAAATTAAGTCAGGGGCGGGCAGGTAGCGCAGTGAGTAGGAGCACTGGCCCCAGATTCGGGATGACCTGGGATCAAATCTGGGCTCAGACACTTAGCATCTACCCAGAAATACCTGTCCATGTAACCTTGAGCAAGTTACTTAACCCCAATTGCTTTAAAAAAAAAAAAGAAAGAAAAAATAGACTAAGTCAAATGGGAAAAGAGGCCCAAAAAGCCAATGAGGAGAAGAATGCCTTAAAAAGTCAAATTGCCAAGATGGAAAAAGAATTTCAAAAACTCACTGAAGAAAATAATTACTTCAAAATTAGATTAGAGCAAATGGAAGCTAATGACTTTATGAGAAATCAAGATACTATAAAACAGATCCAAACAAATGAAAAAATAGAAGGCAATGTGAAATATCTCATTGGAAAAACCACTGACCTGGAAAATAGATCCAGAAGAGATAACTTAAAAGTTATTGGACTACCTGAAAGCTATGATCAAAAAAAAGAGCCTAGAAATCATCCTTCAAGAAATTCTCAAGGAAAATTGCCCTGATATTCTAGAAACAGTGGGCAAAATAGCAATTGAAAGAATTCGCCAATCACCTCTTGAAAAAATCCCCATAAGAAAATGCCTAGGAATATCATAGCCAAATTCCAGTGTTCCCAGGTCAAGGAGAAAATATTACAAGCTTCCAGGAAGAAACAATTTGAGTATTGTGGGAACGCAATCAGGATAACACAATATCTAGCAGCATCTACACTAAGGGATTATAAGGGCTTGGAATATAACATTTCAGAAGTCAAAAGAGGTAGGATTAAAACCAAGAGTCACCTACCCAGCAAAAGTGAGTATCATGTTTCAGGGGAAAATATGGTAATTCAATGAAATAGAGGACTTTCAAGTATTCTTAATGAAAAAAAGAGCTAAACAGAAAATTTGACTTTCAAATACAAGAAGCAAGAGAAAAACGAGAAGGTAAACAGGAAAAAGAAATCATAAGGAACTTATTAAATTTGAACTATTTACATTCCTACATGGGAAAAAAAAATAATGGTAACTCATGAGACTTTTCTCAGTATGAAGATAGTTGAAGAGAATATATATGTATATATAGGACATATGTATATATACATTCATATATGTATGTATGGGAGGGCATATGTGTGTACAAATACATATGTGAGTGTGTGTATATGTATGTACATTCATACATAGCCAGAGGGCACAGAATCAGTTGAATAGGAAGGGATGATATCTAAAAAGTAAAATTAAGAGGTGAGAGAGTAATATAATCAGAGAAGGAGAAAAGGGGAGATAGAATAGGGCAAATTTTCTTATATAAAAGAGGCAAGAGAAAACTGTTACAATGGAGGGGAAGAGCAGGAAGGTGAGAGGGAATGGGTCAAACTTACACTCAATGAATTTGGCTTAAGGAGGGAATAACATAGACACTCTTTTGGGTATCTTACCCTACAGGAAAGTAGGGGGGAAGGGGACAAGAAGGGGATGATAGAAGGGAGAGAAGATTTAGGGAGAGGGTAGTTAGAAGCATATACATTTGAAAAGCGACAGGGTTAAAGTAGAAAATAGAATAAGTGGGGGGTGGGATAGGATGGGGAGAAATATAGTTAGTCTTTGACAATATAACTACTATGGAGACATTTTGTGTAACTGCAGGTTTGCAACCTATATTGAATTGCTTATCTTCCCAGTGGGGGTGGCTGAGGAGGAAAGAAGGGAAAGAATCTGAAAGTCAAAGTTTTAAAACCAAAGGTTAAAAAAAAATTGTTTCTTCCATGCAACTGCAAAATAAGATATAAAGGAACTGTGGTATAGAAATCCACCTTGTCCTACTAGAAAGTTAGAAGGGGTATGGGGGCAGATATAAGAGAGAGCAAATTGGGGGAAGGGGTATTCAGTAGGCTTGCTATCTTGGAGTGGGGGGTAGGAGAAAGAGAGGGAGAAAATTAATAACTCAAAATCTTGTGGAAAAGAATGTTGAAAACCAAAAACAAATTTTAAAAATATATTTTAAAAAACTTATCCAGTCTAGGCTATTCCTTCCAGTTATTTTCTGATGCAGTATTAAAGGGCTTACTCCATGGATTCCCGCTTCCCATGGTGTTTCACTGTCAGAATAATGTCAATTATTCCAGGCATCAGAGAGGACACTGCTCCATGGTACAACCCTTCCTCCTTAAACCCCATTGATATATGCACTCTTTGGATTTTTTCTCTACATTTGGCTAGAAATCTCCTCCTCTTGTCCAAGCTCTCTCATTCCTTCAAGTATTAGTTGCATATAAGGGCAAGCCCCAGGGCTTCCAACTTTTCCCCTCCCAGGAAAAGTAAGCTTTTCAGAAACCAAATTCTATTGTACTCAACCAACTTAAAGTCGTCATCTTACTTCACCCAGAGAAGCAAACATCAATAGAATGCCCACCAATTTCCTGAATGAGGTGTCCTTTTTCCTCCTCCTTTTCAGTCTTCCATTACCTCCCTACCTACTCCCCTGTAGACTCTTCTCTTTCTGAGACCAGAGACATCACCTCCTAATTGCTAATCCTTGATTCGATCCTGGCACATCACTCACTGCTCTCCATCTCCCTGCTTTCTGTTTCATATTCACATTGTAACGTAGTCCTACCAAAGAAGTATTCACCACTGAGCAGGGTGTCACCAGCTTCTATACATAATGCTTTCTGTCAACCCAAGCTGGTCTAGTGGTTCAGACTCAGGACTGAAAGGAAATGAGACATAAGTAGGCCATCTAACAGTTAAAAGACAGACATTTACTTAACCATAACACAGGAAAGATGTAAGATTGACTCCCATCAGATTCTGCTTCTGTGACTCTGTGTTGGCCAAGCTGGTATGATGTTGGTTGGAAGCACATGGAAAGCCTGAGGGAGCAATTCCTGATTTGATTCCTCATGACCTGAATTTTATATATAGACAACCAGGAAGCTACCAGTGGCCCAAACCTGAGTGCTTCAACCCAATTCCCTCAAACCCCTAGGCCAAGTCTGTAGTAAAGTTTCAGTATCATTCAAAGAAAACCTAGACCAGTTTTCATGAGGCAAATAATGCTATTACATCAGTTATTTACTTTCCAAAGACCGGTAGATATGCTTTCAAGAGAGGATTCAGTTAAACAAAGCATAAATACTTTCTGACATCTTAATTTTTTATTTCTAAAGTTATAATTTCATTACAGATTAGGAGCTTGAATTTTTAAAACAGCCTCTTATACCCTCTCCTCTATATAGAGGGATAGCTGTTTATGTCCTTTGCCAATAAAGAGGAAAACTGAATCACAGTAAAGCTGTGATTTCTATAAAATTAAATGATTAACAGTAGAGCCTGAACTTGGAACTAAGTATTGTGAGATTGAATTCAATGTTCATTGCCATTCACCACTCAGGTGGCTCAGTAGATAGAGTGGTCTGGGCCTGGAGTCAGGAAAACCCATTTCCATGAGTTCAAACCCAGCTTCAGAAACTTAATAACTGTGTGACCCTTGGGTCATTTAACCTGTTTGCCTCAGTTTCCTTATCTGCAAAATAAGCTGAAGAGGGAAATGGTAAAAATCACTGCAGTATCTTTGCTCAGAAAATTCCAATTGGGGTCGTGAAGAGTCAGACACAACTGAAAATGACTGAATAGCAACAACACACTACAACTCAGATATTTGTCAAATGGAAGAAAAAATGCATCTATGCATATACCTTTGTCTCAGTATATTTCTGATGATGAATGTTTATCCTGATCTTCAGTTAAGAGATAGAGCTTTAATATTTTCCTTAAAGAATGCAAAGCCCATAGGGGCAGCCAGGTGGCTCAGCGAGTAAGAACACTGGCCCCAGTTTCTGGATGACCTGGGGATCGAATCCGGCCTCAGATACTTAGCACTACACCCAGAAATAACTGGCCATGTAACCTTGAGCAAGTTACTTAACCCCAATTGCTTAAAAAAAAAAGAATGCAAAGCTCTTAAAGGAAGCTTATATTTCCTAGTCACCCTTATGGTCTGTCAGGTCTTGATAATTTGTGGTATAAATAAAATTTCTTTATGACAAAAAGGTTAGGAAAAGCTACAACCTCTGACAACAGATTTTCACGGAAAAAAATTAAACCAAGTTAATAATGCCTACTTGGAACAAGAGAATGTGGCAACAATACAGCAACAGCCTATATTAGGTTGGTAGAGGATCTCAGCATGTATGCTCAACCTATAATCCTACTGATTCTATTTTATCTTTGTTTAGTCCTTTCAGTCATGTCCAACTCTTTGTGACTCTGGGATTTTCTTGGAAAAGATATTACTGCTTCCTTCTCCAGCTCATTTTACAGATAAGCAAACTGAGGCAATCAGGGTTTAGTGATTTGCCCAACTTCACACAGCTATGAAGCACCTGGGGCCAAGTTGGAATTCAGGTTTACCTGACTCAAGGCCCAGCACTCAACAGTAAAGTCAATCAGAGCAGTTCTCTTGAGGATTGCTGCTGTGTATAACTTTTATTTTTGCTTTTTGGAGGGGAAAGGCAGGGCAGTTGGGGTTAAGTGACTTGCCTAAGGTCACATGGTTAGTAAGTGTTGTGTCTAAGGCCGGATTTGAACTCAGGTCTTCCTGACTCCAGGTCCAGTGCTCTATTCACTGTACCACCTAGCCACCCCATGCTGTGAATGACTTTAAGGATCTAATCACTTAGTATAGTGAACTCTCTATTTAGTCATCAATAAACTAAAACACAATATTCAAGAAACTAAAGCACAAGATTCACAACAGTATAACATAACAACGTATTACTAAGGTGACAACATAGTCTTAAACAAAACATATTATTCAGTAACTCACAATCTCCTCATACAATATAGAGTATCCAAGTAAAGTCTTCTTTCATCTTGACTCAAAGCTGGTTTCCAATCATTTGTAAGGGTAAGCAGAAAGGACAAACACCAGCCACCCCTAGGTCACAGTAAATTACAATATCATCAGTCAGCATTGAGTAACCAAGTAAAGTCCTCTTTCATCTTTGCTGGAGACTGACTTCCAAATGCCATGGTTACTCTTCCACAGGCTTCCTGCAATGTGTGTAACAACAGCAAAATCCTCTTACTAGGCTTCTGTACCAGCAGTAGTTTAGCTGTTACACACATTGCCAGCATTATCATCTCAATTCACTTTCTGTCTGACAAAGTAACACAAACCAACAGACAAAGTTTCTGTCTGAGAAATCAAACACAAATCAATAATAAAGTCCCAGGACTTCTGTAAACAGCAGTAAATTCCCCTTTCAGGACTTCTGTAAACAGCAGTAAAGCCCCCTTTCAGGAC
>NW_027185809.1:20792893-20861872 GCF_028583685.1 Petaurus breviceps papuanus
CCCCTTTCAGGACTTCTGTAAACAGCAGTAAAGCCCCCTTTCAGGACTTCTGTAAACAGCAGTAAAGCTCTTACAGAGCTTCTGTATCATCAGTAAAGTCCTCTTTAAACAGACAGAATTCTTCATTCTGACAAAGGTAGCATCAACACAGACAGAAGAGGCACAGTCCAAAAAATAACATTCTTCCTCTCAATTCTGCTTAGTCCCAGCTCATGCTCAAGCTTTTCTCTGCTCTGTTCTTTCTTGTTCTACCCTTCCTGTTGTGTCTTTCCTGTTTCACTTTTTCAGCAAGCTCCTTCCACCGTGGACTCCATGGGATGACTTTAGGTCTATAAGGGCAGTGAAGGTCTCCAAACTCCCTTGGGTCTATTGAGGGCAACACAAATATATACTCTTTCCATCAAAGGTAAGGTTCAAAGATGCTTGAATTGCTGAAACAAGCAGCAAAGTACTACTTTGCTTGCCATTACTTCTACCCACTGCTACACATAGATGATCCGGTTCTATTTTACTTAGTTAATAATCTGGAGGTTTTCTCCTCCTCTGTTTAAGGACATAATACATTCACCCCATACCAGCATATATTTAAGGACCAAAATATATTCACCCCATACCAGCACCAGCTCATTAATTAGAATTAAAACATATTTTTGATATTATTAAAAAAACTTGCTCTTTAGTTACTTTTCAGGTATATATGGGCAGGTGTTTAGAGGATTTTATACTGAGCATATTTTGGTTTCAAAACCATTTCTGAAAGGGAGTAGGAAATGCACTTTCTAGTGATGATTAATTGAAACAATTTTCTTGTTTCCTGGACTAAATGCACACATACACACACACACACAGTGCAAATTAGTAAGAAGACTGAACCTCATCTTTATGGTTCTGGGATCTTTTCTTTTCTATTATTCAGTTGTAATAGTCCAATTGCTCCTAAATTGTCATTTATCTTTTCCATTTCAATGGCTCTATCTGTTTTCACCATAAACTGTAATCTAAATTCTGCCTTGTAGCAGTATTTCCTACCTCAGCAGTAGATCTAATTCTATTGTTCTCTCCTCCATTGAGAAGAAGGACATTACAAGATAAAGAGATGAAATTCCTTTAGTTAATTGTCCCCACCCAACCACCTTTTGGTCATTAATTGTATGTACTAAGAAATTCCATCATAGTCATAATCTTCAATGGGGTAATTGGCCTATGCCTTCAGGTTTTCACCAATATTAAAAAAAAAATGTGATTGTTTTTAGCAAGCAGAAGATAGGCACCTTAGGGACACAAGTTCTTTGAATATGGAATTCCCTCTGGAATCTAGGGCAGTGGTCTCTATAATGACTTTGTGAATCTGAATATTTTCAAATGCCCTTAGCTATACAGTACTTGGTGTCATCAAAAGTTAGTAGATCTGATTTAATTATCTAATTTAATAATTAAATAAATTTAATTATTTAATTCCATCAGTGAGGGGAACTTTTTCCATCAATCATAACTCATCTGTAAGTTAAAATCGTAGGAATTTTGCCTATATTCAGATAGCTAATAAATGTTGTAGATGGGATTTGAATCCAGGTCTGTCTGACTCCAGGTCCAGCAAGCTATTTACTATACCATACTAAAAATTTCAAAACTTTATTTTAAGAGAGATAGAAGGGACGGACATTCATCACTCTATGACTGGCTTATTTGTAGTTAGAACATTGTGTTTTTATTTATTCATTTCTTATTTATTTTACTATTCATTAATTCATTAATGTAGTTATTTTCTGTCCAAGGAGCCCTAAAATCTTTTAAAATCAGCATTATAAGCATTGTTCTACTGAAACTACATTTTATCAAGGGTAAAGGAACCAGAGCATGCCAAGTTTTATGCTTGATTAGAAAGGGTAAATTCATGAATTTTAACAAATTCTAAACTTAGCAAAATGTTTTCCTTTATAACTTTTTTATGAATATTAATGAAAAATAACTAAGATTGGCAAAGCAGGCATGACAGGTCTGGTTTTCATAGAATAAAATATTTAATGTGGGCTGCTCAAATAACAGGTAATAAAGTAGATTACAGAATCTTCTTAAGTATTACAGTAGTTACCATTAAAATTGCGTATGTCATCTAGCTAATCATACCAGGGTCACTTCATTCATTGAATTAAGTAGTTTCTCTACTATTTCTCTGTCACTGTCAATGATGGATCAAGTAGTCAACATCAGACCAGGCAACTGGTTTGTTTGTTTGTTTTGTAGGTTGTTTTGATAGTTCATATCAGAGTTTTGATAGTGGGTCAATGACATTGTTGGAATCTTTTCCTACATTCTTATGAGGATCTCCCCTACTTCTGAGTCACATTTTATATAGAATCCCTACAGACAGTGTTCTAAATGAAGCATTCTGCAAAGTAAATCTCAGTAGTTTACATGCTTATATTTTCAATACTCCATAAGATACTTAATTTTATGAATATGGGTTCTTCCTTACTACCTTAGTGCTTATTGCCCTAAGAATACAAAGACTTCCCCTAGTGGAATTGGTGGATGAGAGCATTTTTTTTTCAATGGCCATGAAGGTGGCTGAAGCAGTTAATGAGGAACACTTAAGAGTTTGGTCAGATGTGGAATACATTAAAGTCATCCACTGTATCCCAGTTATCCTGACCTTTGTCTTGCCACTGGATTTCAATGACTCTGGAAGACAGATTAAGACTGATGACTTTGTGCAACTCTGTCTAACTTAAATCAATTCACGTATGAGTCAAAATATCACCCTGTGATGTCATTGATCCTCCTTGAAAACATAGGAAAATAACAACAGTAAGTGTTTGTTAATTATTTTATGGATTTTTATAGCCAGAAATAATTCATTATCCAACAGTTAACCTTCTGGCAATTAGTCATGACAAATCAATAAACTAATCATTAATAGGTCTATTCTTAAAGTCTTTCCATTTTAATAAGAACTGTTGCTGCTTATAGTCTTCTGGCCTATTTGCTCAGAACCAAATGAAAAGTTTGGAAAGTAAGACATTGATGGATGAGATTAAATACTAAAATAAAAAACATATATATTAATATAGTTTTCTCTCCCTTGTACAATTAGTAGATAATAGTTATTGTAACAACTGATGTTTAAGTTAAATTGAAGCCAAGGCACTTAACTGTTTTTAATAAAAGAGATTTCAAAATGAATTCGTCTTTTCAGTCTAGCTAATATTTAAATTGATCTGAGACCAGGCTTATAACCATTTATAATATAAGATTAGAAGTCAAAATGATTTTTCTAATTTAGACTAATGGGCTACAAAAAAATAGAAAGAAGTATCATAAATTACAAAACAGCTGAGAGCATCGAGGGGGACAATGAGATTCAGCCCCGCCCCCTTTTTTGTCATCCTATGTACAGAGATGACCATAAGATCCTGAAGACTATGTCAATGATTTGCAAAATCTGGAAAGTTTTGTCAGTTTACAAGCTAAAAGGGCTTCAAGTACAGACCCAAAGATGGGCCAAAGGTTTTGCTTGACACCTATTATAGGTAATTCTAATAATTTACATTTATATCTGAGGCAGTATGGTGTAATGGATACAAAGCTTACCATGAATCCAGGAAGATCTGGGATCAGGTCTTCTCTCTGTCACACATTATCTCTGTTACTCTAAGCAAGTCAAATAACTTCTCAATACTCCTGGACAGAGCTGCTCACAGAACTCCCAAGTGAAGCCTGAACCATATTAAAATGTAAGTGGAAAATATTTGAAAAAATAAATAAAACTATAGCAAAATATAGGTAATACAATATTTTAAAACTAAGACAATATGCAGCTTCAGGAATCCTTATACATGAATTAGGGACCCCAGATGCTATTTTTATTTAACACAACTGCTCTAGGCAACTCCCTAAGACTACAAGTTATAGAGAAGACACCAGAGTGAATTTCCTCTACAAGGAATTCACTGCACTAAATTTTTATAGAAATTCTATTATAGAAAACCAAGGCTCAGAGCAGGCTATCCCAAGTAAAGCTGTCATGTTAGGGCTAGTACTATTGGGGTTATATTTTCTACTTTATCTTGTTTATCGTTTAACATATTTCTAGCCTTGTAACCAAAACTTTTTTTCATGCTATCCTTTCTAGAATCTGGTAATTCAACCAAAGTACTAGTCATCTGAGAGTTTGTCAGACTTAAAAAATATATATGTTTAAATCACCGAGAAATGATATTTACTATTTCTTTTTTTTTTTTTGCTTTTTGGAGGGCAGTTGGGGTAAAGTGACTTGCCCAAAGTCACACAATGAATTTTTTTGTGTTAAGTGTCTGAGGCCAGATTTAAACTCAGGTCCTCCTGACTCCAAGGTGGCACTCTATTCACTGCAGCACCTAGCCACCCAGATTTGTAGTTTTCTAAGTCAATATACATTACAAGTATCCATTTTCTATTTTAGTTAGACACCACTGGACTAATTTTCCTCAAAAATCAATCTACAAATTCCAATTTATTGTAACTATTATCAATGTGCAATAATGTATCAATGTGCAATCAGCGTCCAATGAATAATGAGTTGGCACACAATAGGAGGAAGTAAACCTTATCTGTATTGACATTTTTTTCTATAAATAAAAACCATAGACTTGAAAATATTAGAACTAAATGGAAAATATGGTTCACAGCATTTCCTTGAAGAGATAAGTTAAGAATCACTAGAGTTACTAGAGTTTGCCTCATTATGTGATGGGGAGCTTTTGCTCAAGCCCGACCCTAAAATATGGCTTTCTGTGTTTATTGTGTGCTATCCTTGTTATATTGTTGTGAAATTCTGTTGACACCAGTTATTCCTAATGTATTTTTGCCAAGTAAGGGACATGAAAGATCTTGGGGCCTAATGTAAGGGTTATGGGACTTAAAGATCTTCCATGCCCCATTGGACTTGCTGACATAGCAGGAAGGGGTGGGGCAAAAGGAAGCAGAAGCCAAGCTAGAGCTCCTGTAGTGACTAGCAGTGGCGGTGACAGCAGCAGCAGCAGAGGAAGTGGCAGTGGTAGTGGTAGTGCTGAGGTGGAGGTGGAGGCGCAAACCCCTTTTTGAGCCAGCTAGAATTTCTGCTAAGGACTCCTGCTGAGGACTGCCAGGGGCTGGAGCTGCTAGCAGCATGCTTCCTGGATGATGAGTAGTTGCTGTGAGTGGGGAGAGGAAGACTTTTGCCTGAGGTAGCCTGTACTGTTTTAAAGGCTTGAGAATGTGGGTGCTTTCTACTTTTATCTACCTGTGCCAATTTCATAACTACTCTTGTGGCTTTGACTTTCTGGTTTTGGGACTCAGTCATTTGGTATTTTAATAAATGTTCTACCTTTATCCCCCATATAGAAAGCCTGATATATTTTGTGATTAATAACCACATCAGCATATTTATAATTGCCGTAGGCATTGTGAATATTGCATTACTAATACACTATGTTGCCAAGAGCAATAAAAACCATTTAATGGGATACTTGATCATTCTGCCTTGCATCATTCATGATAATGAAAATCTAGGATGTTGCCATGAAGATAATTGTAGTTCATGTACTAACGTAGGTTGCAAGGTTGAAATTATGGATTTCCATAAAGGATTTGATAAAATACACTAAATTAAACCAATAGATATGTTAATATTCAGTGACATCAATATAAAGGTGAGCAGATGGGATAAAGATGAAAACTAAGTTGTAAAATACAGTCTAGAATAAATAAGTAAAAATACAAAGGTAGATTATTTAAAAGACTCATACCTCTACATTGTGAAATACTTTCTTCTGTAAGAGAATCAGACTAGAAATGACAAGCATTGGAAAAGAATCACCAAGAAATGAGATTGACTAGATCTTAATGGAAAGAAAATAATTGGTTACCTACATGGTTTTTTTCAGAATCAGTCATGTGTGTGAAGTCAGATTATGATCAAATAAAAGCATCATCAAAATCAATACACTTTTTCACTTGGTAACTTTATCAGTTTTCATAGTTTCAATTTTCACATCTATGCAGATGGAGATGGAGATAGATTGATCCATCCCTAGTCTCTTTCATGAGATGCAGTCTTGAGTCATTAATTACTTATTAAGTATTTTGAATGGGAACTGCTATAGACATCTCAAAATGCAAACTGTCTAAAACCAAAGTCATGTAAAGCCATTGTGGAAATCAATTTGGAACTATGCCCTAAAATATTCTAAAATATGGATACTCTTTGAAGCAGAAATACCACTAATAGAGAAACCCCAAAAATATCAGAGAGAATAATAAACATACGAATAAAAATACTTGAAAAAGCCCCTTTTGTAGTGAAAAAGGACTGGAAAAGTAAATGGGTTGCCTATCAATTGAGGAATGACTAAATTATGATACATGAAGGTAATGGAACATTAGTGAGCCATGAAAAATGACAAAAATACATGGTTTCAAAGAAACTTTGGAAAACTTATATGAACTGATGAAGAGTAAGATAAGAAGATACATTGGAACAATTTACACAATAACATTATAAGGAAAAACAACATTGAAAATCTTGTGAGCTCTGATCAATGCAATGACCAACCACAATTCCAGAGGAATGATAATGAAGCAAACTACCCACCTCTTGGCAGAGACATCATGGACTCAAGATGTAGAATGAAGAAGATATTTTTGAACATGACCAGTGTGAGAATTAATTTTGCTCATCTACACATATTTTTGATAAAAGAGGGTTTTTTTTTCTTTTTTCTCACTGGAGGGAGAGGATGGGAAAAAGAATAAGGATAAAGTCATAAAAATAAAGGAAAGAAAAGAGGATCATTGAGGGGGCAGAGCCAAGATGGCAGACTAGAAGCATAACCTCCCCGCAGCTCTGGGTTCCACCTTCCCCAATCCATGTAAAAAGGGGACTCTAAACAAACTTTGGAACTGCAGAACCCACAAAATGACACAAAGAAGCTAACCTCCCGCTGAGGATGGCCCGGCAGGCCTGCAGGAATCGGCCAGCACAATACTCTCAAGGAGTCCAGCCCCACTCCAAGGTTTTAGCCCCAGGGCGGGCCTGAGCAGCCACCAGCCAGAAGGACTCCAGATCAGCAGCAGCTGTGGCCGTTTCCAGATTTATCAACACATAGATGCGAAGAACAAAGTGAGAGGTCAGTGCAGTCTGGACTTTGGGACGAGTAAGTGGGAGTGCATGGCTTTTGCCCCTGGGCAATAAGCTGCTGAGGCACCAGCAAAGCCAGCTAGTGCCATGTGACAGCTTCAGCTCCTGGCCTGCAGAGTGTAGGGGAACCAAGCACCAGTCTGAGGGGTAATCGCTCTTGCTTTAACCTTCTTGGATCTGGATTGCAGTCTAGGGTGGAGGTCCTGGGGTGTATGTCCAGCTTGCCAGAGCATGTGGAGACCTAAGAGAGGGCACCCATCTAATACCTCCGGCAGCTGAGAAAACCCCAGCATTTGGGATGAAATCTGCCCTGTCTGGTGGCAGAGTCCTACTGTGGCAAAAATCCCAGTGATCAAGTGACTGAGGGGCGACATGACCAGGCAAAGGAAAAAAAGCTAACAGAAGATTCCAACATTACACTCCTATTTTGGGGACAAAAAGGAGTAAAGCATGAAACAAGAGGAAAACAACGAAGTCAGAACTCCTGCACCAAAAGCTTCAAAGGAAAATACAAGCTGGTTACTGGCCATAGAGGATCTTAAGAAGCAGATAAGAGAAGTGGAAGAAAATTTGGGAAGAGAAATGAGACCAATGCAAGAAAATTACGAAATGAAAGTCAACAATCTGAATGAGGAAAACAATACCTTAAAAAACAGACTGACTCAAATGGCAAAAGAGGCTCAAAAAGGCAATGAGGAGAAGAATGCCTTAAAAAGTCGAATTTGCCAGATGGAAAAAGAATCTCAAAAGCTCACTGAGGAGAATCATTGCTTCAGAATTAGATTGGAGCAAATGGAAGCTAATGACTTTATGAGAAATCAAGATTCTGTTAAACAGATCCAAACAAATGAAAGAATAGAAGGCAATGTGAAATATTGCATGGGAAAAACCACTGACCTGGAAAATAGATCCAGGAGTGATAATTTAAAAATTATTGGACTACATGAAAGCCATTATTAAAGTAAAAACCTAGAAATCATCCTCCAGGAAGTTCTCAAATAAAACTGCCCTGAGGTTTTAATACCAGAGGGCAAACTAGAGGTTGAAAGAATCCACCAATCACCTCTTGAAAAAGATCCCAAAAAGAAAACTCCTAGAAATATTATAGCCAGATTTCAGAATTCCCAAATTAAGGAGAGAATTTTATAAGCAGCCAGGAAGAAACAATTTGAATATTGTGAAAACACAATCAGGATAACCCAGGATCTGGCAGCTTCTACACTGAGGAATCAAAGGACTTGGAAAATGATATGCTAGAGGTCAAAGGAGCTGGGATTAAAACCAAGAGTCACCTACCCAGCAAAACTGAGTTTCATTTCAGGGGAAAATATGATCATTCAGTGGAATAGAGAACTTTCAAGCATTCTTGCTGAAAAAATCAGAGTTGAATAGAAAATTTGACATTCAGATACAAGAAGCAATAGAAGCATGAGAAGGTAAACAGGGAAAAGAAATCATAAGAAACTTATCAAAGTTGAACTATTAATATCCCTACATTGAAAAGCAATCATTGTAACTTGTGAAACTTTTCTCAGTATTTGAAAGGAATAGAAATATTACATATATATATATACACATATATATGGGCATATGAATACATATGTGAATGTATGTATATATGTTTACAGGTATACATGGATAGTGGGCACAGGACTAATTTAACAGGAAGGGATGATACCTAAAGGTGGTAATTAAGAGGTGAGAGAGGAATATAATGAGAGGAGATGGGGAGAGACAGAATGGGGTAAACTATCTCATACAGAAGAGGCAAGGGAAAATTGTTACAATGGAGGGGAAGAAGAAGAAGGCCAAAGGGAATGGGTCAACCTTATTCCCAATGAATTTGGCTTGAGGAGGGAATGAAATACACACTAAATAAGGTATTTCACTCTCCAGGAGAGTAAGGGGGGAAGGGGATGAGAGAGGGAATGAAGGAATGGGGGGCAGCCTGGGGGGAAGGGAAGTTGGAAGCACCCACTTTTGAAAAGGGGCGGGATCAAAGTACAGAATACAACAAGTGGGAGGTGGGATAGGAGGGAAGGAAATATAGTCAGTCTTTTACAATATATCTACTATGTTATTGTTTTGCATTAGCCACACATGTACAACCTATACTGAACTGCTTATTTTCCCAGTGCGAGTGGGTGACAAAGAAGGAAGGGAATGAATCTGGAATTCAACGTTTTAAAATCAAATATTCAAATATATATATATATATATGTATATATATGTGTGTGTGTGTACATATATATACATATATATATATATACTATTATTAATCCTATTTTACGTGTAATTGCGAAATAACATATACAGGCACTGGGGCATAGAGATCCACTGGAAAAGTCAAAAGGTGTCTGGGAGAAAATATGGGAGAGAGTAGATTGGAGGAGGGTATATCCTGTGGGAGTCCTATTCTGGGGCAGAAACGGGAAGAAAATTTATAACTCAAAATGTGGTGGAAACGAATGATGTAAATCTGAAGTTTATAAAGCATTTTGAAAAAAAGAAAAGAGAATCATTGAAACATCACTTTTACAAAATTCACAGAAGAGAATAAAAGTCATACCAGAAAGAGTTACAAACAGAGAACTTTGAAAGCTAAAGGTTGATTTTATTGTAGATTTAAAAATAAAATTGAGATGAATATAAAAGGGATCTATAGTTTTATACAACTCTTTTTTTTCTGTTCTACTGTCTATTAGAAACACACATTTTATTTGGTATTTGTTAAGTACAGAATAAAAATAAATTTAACCAAAAATAAAGAAGAAAATGAAATTCTCTATCTTCCCCAAAACAGAACTTCCCTTTTACTGTAGAGTAAACATCCTTCCAGTTACCCAGGATCACAACCATGTTGGCTTCCTTGACTCCTCACTCTCTCTCACCCTACATATACAATCAGTTCCCAAATTTTATTTGTTCTCTTTTTTTAAAACCTCCCCAACAGCTTTTTGATATGCCCCCTCCTCTTCACCTACATTTAGCTCATCACCTTTTCTCTGAATCACTGCAGAGATTCTCCTACTTTGTCTTACTGAACTAAAGATTCTCCTTACTCTAAACCACCTTCCTCACAAGCACCAAAAGATATTTTCTAAAGCTCAGATTTGACCATGTCAACTCCTTGCCCAACAAACTGCAGCAGTTTTCAATTGGCTCTAGAATCAGTAACAAACTTCCTTGTTCAGCACTTGAAGTTTTTCATGACCTGGTCCTTTACTACCTTTTTAATCTACTTAAATAAAAATTACTCCTTTCCCCTGGCCCAGTCATACTGCCCTACTTGCTGATCTTTGCACATGATGTTCCTTCTCCCACATCTGAATCTTTAAAATGGATTTCTCCTATTCCCATAATGCATTTCCTTCTTATGTATGTCTCTTGTAATCTTGGTTTTCTTCCACAATCAGTTTAAAGAGAAAACTCTATGTGGTACCTTTTTCTGGTCCCCTAGCTGCTAATGAATTAACTTCCAATACTATATTATATTCACTGTGTGTATGCATATGTGTGTGTTTTCATATTTATATAACATCTCTCAAATCAGAATGGCATGTCCAGGATGGCAGGAATTGATTAATTTTTGCTTTTGTATCCCCAACCTTTAGCACAATGTCTGGCAAAAGGCCACTGCTTAATAAATGCTCATTAATCGATTGAAAAATGATTCCTCTTGCAGTTCCATGCAGCTAAAGCTAGCCTTTAGCCACAGGAAAAAAAATGTCATAGTCCAGGCCTGCAGTGGACACTCCAGAAGATTCCTGTCTTGTCAGGAGATACAGCTTTCCATGTATCACAACATTTACAATATTCCAGAGAAAGGTATCCCTAGACTGTCTCCCTTTTGCTGAAATTCTTGCAGAATAAATGTTTTCCAAAATATTAGAAATACAATATCCCTTCTATCTCTACAATATATCCTTTCAGTTACTATGACACATTATTTCCAAAACTTGTCTAAGTTTTTGAGTCAATACTCCCCATCAGTCTAGGAATTTTATAGAACATCCCTGACCTCAAGGAAATTTTATTCCTGGGGGCTAGGGGTAGCAAACATTGTGATATAATAATTATATACATAACACAAATGAAATTATTAGGGTAATCAGTGGGCAGCAACACCTGGAGAAATCACCAAAAACCTCTTGAAATAGGTGATATGTGCATGGAGTTTTAAAGGGAGCCAGGAATAGCAAATAGCAGAGGTGAGAAAAGAAAGCACAATGTCCCAGGTCTGGCAACAGCTAGTGTCAAGGGAAGAAGGAAATGGAATGTCATGTGCAAGGAAAAACAATTAGAATGACTTGGGCTGCAGCATGGGGGAAATCATGATTAATCAGCTTGGAAAGATGAGCTGGGGCCAGATTATGAAAGCTGTAAATGCAAAACAGAGGAGTTGGTGTTTTATCCTGGAAGGAATAAGACCACTGATGTGTCTTGTGTTTTCAGAATGTCAATTTGACAGCTTGTGGAAGGTGAATTGGAGATGAAAGAGACTAGATAAAGGGAGACCAATTAGGTAGCTATTGCAATGGTCCATGTGAAAGGTGATAAGGGACAGAACTAGAGCAATTGTGAGTGGAGAAAAGGTGACAGATGTGAGAAATATTGAAAAAATACAACTGACAAAACTTGGCAATGAATTGGTTATGAAAGGGTAAATGGAAAATGAGAATTTAAGGAGATAAAAGGTTGCTAAATCATACATGCTGTTTGACCCATCAATAGCTGTACTTGAAATACAACCCTGAGGAAGGCAAAGATATAGGGAAAGGACCAACTGTATAAAAATATTCATAACAGGACTTTTTGTTGTAGCAAAAAAATGAAATCTAAATGACAGTCATAGATTAAGAATTGGAAGAGACATTAGAAGCCATCTAGTTTCATGTCCTCATTTTCTGTTGAAGAAACAGAATCTCAGGAAGATTAAATGATTTACCATAGTCGCCAAGGTTAGAAGTGTCAAAGCTAGTATTTGAATCTATATCCTTTGAATTCAGAGTCAATACTTTGAGATTTTACTTTTTTGATGGGTGGAGAGGAAGCTTGGTGTCTCTCAGAAGGTCTTACTTGTTCTAAGAATTAATTTATATGAAGCCTTTGAAGAAATATGAAATAGTAATCTTTGCTACCTAAATAAGGCAAATATCTACTTTCTCCTTATATAGAAGAAGAAGACTTATTTGACTCTTGGCAATAAAATTAAGTAAGAATATTTTGAAGGGTAGCAATGACCAACAATAACCCATACAGTTGGAACAGAAATGCCAGCAGTCACCTTGAAATGGAGGATAAGTTTCTCACTTCAAATTATAACCAGCATTTCTCAACTCAAATAAACATGTTATAGAAATGACAAGGGGAACTGGTAGCTAACCTTGCCTAAAAGATCCCAAAAAACACAGAATCTAGAATTACAGAAATAGAAATCAACAATATGTCAATAATAACAACAGGGATGATTATCAAGAAGAAAATAATAATTAAAATGATGCTAATAACCCCTCAATCCCAACCTTTTTATCCATGTGATGAAGTGGAGTGTAAGAGTAGGGAGCACAGTGGTGTACAATTGGGACTCAGCATATCTTGAGATCACTACAGTAGCTATGAAAACTTGTCAGCAGCCCTGAAATACCAGTCAACTGGGCACTGGTGATACCACTGGTTAGATTGGCACCTGGTTAGTATGGTTCAGGTGAATCTAAGAAATAGGAGAGATAGTGTAGCCTTTAAAACTGGTCATTTTCAGAAGCATTGTAATAATTAGCCTGACAGAAAATACAGTGGAGTGAGTGGTACTCTTCGAGGTACCAAACAAAGTCAAAATATATTGGGAAAAGGACAGAAATATGAACACCATTTCTCCTGCTAGAAATGCTTTGGGGCTGATGGCAGTAACGTCTAAGGCAAGATAAAACAAACAAACAAATTACGAACTTGCATGAAATGGACTGAAGATATGTATGATTTTTTATGCTCCAATATTACACAATAAAAAATGAGGAACAGATTTCAGTAGGTATAGTCAAGATATTCATACTTCTGTTTGTGAACAATACACTCAGCTCCAAGTTACACAATGATGTATTGTAAATCAATGCAATGCAATCTTAAGAAATAACTCCACTCACCCACACACACGTAATAGTATTTTATTTTTTCCACATACATGTAAAGATAGTTTCAACATTGATGTTTTAAGGTTTTCAGTTCTAAATTTTTCTCCCTCCCTCCCTTTCCTCACGTCTCCCCAAGATAGCAAGCAAAGTGATATAGGTAAGGTATGGATGATAGGCTAAATATATGTCCGCATTAGTCATGTTGTGAAAGAACAATCAAAACAAAAGGGGAAAACCACAAAGAAAAAAAAAAAGTAGTGAAAATAGGATGCATATAGTGAATAAGAAACAGATCTGCATTCAGGTTCCATAGTTATTTCCCTGGATGTAGTTAGATCATTGAATGCTGTGAATAGCTAAGTCTACCAGTTGATCATCACACAATGTTGCTATCACTATGAACAATATTGTCCTACAGCCCTGCTTATTTCTTCAGTTCAGGTAAGTTGTTCCAGTTTTTTCTGAAATCTGCCTGCTTATCGTTTCTTATAGCAACATAGCATTGCATTAAATTCATATACCACAACCTGTTCAGCCATTCCTCAATTGACTTGCATCCCTTCCTTTTCTAATTCTTTGCCACGACAAAGAGAGCTGCTATTAAAAAATTGTACATTTGGATCCCTTTCTTTTTTTAATTATTTCTTTGGGATACAGACCAAGTAGTGGTATTGCTGGGTCAAAGGGTATGCACAATTTTATAGCCCTTTGGGCATACTTGCAAATTGCTCTCCAGAATGGTTGGATCAGTACACAACTCTACCGGCAACACACTAATGTTCCAACTTTCCCACATCTCCAATACTTATTATTTTCTTTTTCGATCATATTAACCAATCTGATAGTTATAAGGTGGTAACTCAGAGTTATTTTAGCTTGCATTTCTCTAATCAACAGTGATTTGGAGCACTTTTTCATATGACCCTAGGTAGCTTTAATTTCTTCATCTGAAAATTGCCCATTTATGTTTTTTGGCCATTTATTAATTTGGGAAAATAACTCCATTCTCAAAGCCAGATTATGAAATAAAAGTAGAAATTGAGAGTACACCAAATCTGAAGAGGAAAAAGTTGAAGATCCTGAAGTTATTGAAAATCTACAAGTACCACAAACTCCAGAAGTATTTTTACCTAATAAAAAAAAAAGATGGAAAAAAATACTGCCACTCTCTCAAATTATTTTGAAAAGGAGATAGACATACTTAGACTAAAATTTTATAAACCCCTTTAAGAGTTTGCAGAAATGCGATTAATAAAATCCAATTAATAGGCAAATTGAACAATTGACAAAATCTGTTGTCTGCTTTAATCACTATTAATGAGCACACTTTACAGAAAATGTAAACACATTTCAGAACCTACACAATCAGTATGTGCATTTATTTCCATGGTGAAGCCCATATGAAAACCTAGAAATTCTCCTAGAGACCATCTTTGTAAATAATCAAAGACCTGTTGAAAGACATTGGAAGATGGCATTAATAACTAGACAGTGTATGTGGCAGAAAATGTGAACACCTTATTACTTTAAAAACTTTTAGAACAAAAAACAGAAAACAAAAGTGGATCCAAAATTAATGGTACCTTTAATCAATAATTTGAAGTGAAAATCAAAAAGCTAAAGTGATACAAAAAGTCAAAACAGCACAATAACAAAATGATTCAGCATCAGTAATAAAAACCATACCACAGAGATTTGAGGAACAATGAAATTAGAATATTAGAACACCTATAGAAGGAAGATCAGGGAAAAAAAGTGTCATCTCTATGGTCAAAAGAAGTCTGACACAACCAAATCACATATAAAGATGGCTTGTGCAAGTTGATATGTTTTTTGAAGTGGGGAAGGCAAGGTAATTGGGGTTAAGTGATTTGCTGTAATGGGAATGTAAATTTTAAAGATCTTCCCTGCCCCTAGGCTAAAGTGCACCTGGAGCCTGGGGTGGGAGGCTTGTTTTTCAGTAGATACTTTTTGATTCGCCAGTGAGTCAATAAGGTTATTACATTCTCTGAGCCAGGAGAAGGCTATATAAGCTCTGATGTGTAGCTTTGTTTTAGGGCTCATTTTGAGAAGTGTTCTGTGATTTGATCAGATGAGACTCTGGGAAGCCGTTTTTGAGAGAACCCGGCTTTGAAAAACCCAGATGTTGATGAAACCCAGATGTGGACTTGGTATGGATATAATGGTTGGACAGTTTGGAAACTGTCTACTTGATCTGTTTCTCTGTCTTGATAATTCTGTCTGTATACTCTAAAGTCCAGGGTGTTGACCTTTTCCCCCTGAGCTAGGTAAACGACACATATCTGACTGACTAAAGTAAGCTTGTTAACCCATTTTGAGTTGCTTTCTTTATCAAAGCAGATCCAAGAACCCGTGTTGGCAGCCAAGCTGAGGACGCTTGGGGTGCTTGCTGCTACACTTGCCCAAGGTCACAAAGTTAGTAAGTGCATCAAGTGACTAAGGTCAGATTTGAACTCAGGTCCTCTTGACTCCAGGGTAGTTGCTCTATTCACTGCACTGCCTAGCTGTCCCTGACCCTATCTCTCTTGACAAAAGGCATTCAGGAATCTACAACAAAAAGATGCAGACACTAGTGACTCTTCCAAATACAGAACATTTGCATATTTCTACACTTTCTACAAAGCATGTATGTATAGCTTATAGCACTCAAAATCCACAAGTATTTATTGCAAGAATATTGCCTGAGGAGCAAAAGCATATGTATGTCAAAAAATCCCTTACAAAATCAGTAACCCTTGCACAAGCCACCTGAAAATGCCATAAAATTTATATTGCATTTATTGGGTATTGTAAAGCCTTTGACTCAGTTACTTATTCATAGAAGACATAAGTAGGGTAAATATATAGAAGAGACCTAAGTATAGTGAGAAAGCCAGAGAATTTCCATATTTCCACATGAAAAACTTTTCTCTATTTAAAACATGGCACCAACACAATAATTGCATGAAGAGTTTTTTTTTTTAATGTGACATTTTTTTCAGGGAGAGTGTTTAAGGCTATAATGGTTCTGTGTTGTCTTAAATTTGTTATCATAGGTCCCAAATAGAATCAGATAAGGCTTCCAAACTATAGAGGATCCTAAGCCAAAAAATCTTATTAATCACTTCATGTATGTATATGTGTGTGTGTGTGTGTGTATGGAGAGAGAGACAGAGAAAGAGACAGAGACAGGGAGACAAAGAAACAGAGAGACAGAGAGAGAGAGATGGCATCATTACATGGCTCCACCAAAATAACATTAAACAGCTCTTAAACTTCATGGACTCAAACTCTGATGATATCAAAATGTCATTTAGATTTGATAAGTGCCAAAATCCTTAATATATGCCAAAGAGAAAACTGAGGTTTTGAACTTCAACGGAAAGGTCAAATTGAATGAATTGGAAGAGGCAGTATTTTACAAATACCTTAATGTTTTCTAGGCAAGACACATTGAGCATAACAGTATCAAAAAGAAAACATAGATCTCAGTATATATTTAGAGACCCCCAAATACCCTCCAGAATTTCACAGTCTTCTAAAACTGAAACAGCATTACAAACAGAATTATTGCACATAACCCAAAGAATATACTATTGATCCACCAAAATTTAAGAATGTTTTTAACAGGCTACTACTGAATACACACAATCTCAAAATGATATGTTATTAAAAAATTTTTCAAAATAGAGACCTAGAGGAAGAAATTAAAACCACTAGTTGAACAAGATTAAGTACATGACATATCTGTCATGGTTTTTGGTCTTGAAGTAATCCTGAAGATAATTTCAATGCAATTGCAGAAAGTTAGCCTTTATCCTAATATTATTTTTCCATTTGAAAAGCAGTCACTTTTTACACTAAGTAGTAATCCACAGAATATTAAATATATAAGATAAGATACAAGATACAAGCAGGATAATGATATCCTGATACAATTCTCATCTAAATCCTACCAAAAAGAATGAAGAAAAAAGAGATAACAGTGATAATAATAGATATAATTTACATAGTTCTTAAAGTTTTCCTTGAATTTTACTTACATATTTTAATCTGAATTTCATAACAACTATCTGAGGCAAATACTATAGCAAGGTTCTGACTGGCATAAAAAAATAAATCTCATGAAGTGGTTACATTATTCACATTTATACTGCATACTTCCATTGGGCTAGAATCAGTTACTATATTTTCTGTAATCATAATTATGAAGAGTGCAAATTTTAACAAATTTAACCCTTTCACAGGATTCATTATTGGTTCTAATCAGGACCTAACTGGATAGGAATTATTTCTGTATTTTTAGGTGAGGAAGTCAATGCTCAGAATAGGTTAGCATTCATTGTCTAATAAAAATTGATTATGTATACAAAACCCTGAATAATAGGTTAGAATTGATGTTTCTTTGAAACTAAATTCTTTTTAGAACCAAATGCATATGTTAAATTTATCCACAGTTTTGTGTGACTTGAGTATCAAACCTACAAATTGTGGACCTCTGGTCTACATGTGGCTCTCTGTAATTTTATTGCGATTACAGTTATTGTCCTGCACTGGTGAACTGATGGATGGCAGAATGGCTAACTCAATTTTACATCAGCTTCTTGCCCATCTCACATAAGCCCTTCATAAATGTGAATAATTTCTGAATGCTCAGAAGCCCTCATGCCAGATACAGATTGGTTTCTGTCTAAAATTATGTATAATTGCAGCCTCTTTTGAAAGCTGTATCAGGTTTTATTGTTTCCATAAGTGAATTATGTTTTCATATTCTTACACTCTTGCAGTCTGTATTGCTTAGCAACAAGTTTCAAGGAGTTAGAAGAACACACTATGTTCAACCCCTACTCAGAGAACCACCTTAATAATTTCATTTTAAACTTCTGACTGTTGGACTTCATCAATCTCACTGAGATCAGCTGAGTTGTTTTTCTTAATTTTTTTAATAAGTTAGTATTCACGCAAATTCATAATTGCTAACACTTAGGATCTTCATTATACAGTATCAGGCACTACCTGGTGGGGATATTGACTCACCTACAAGGATTTCATGAATTCATTAGGAAATTCTTGAGTATAAATTACCTTTTTATAAATTTAAATCCAATCCCATTTATGGGATATGGCTATGAATGAATGAATTATATGCAAATATTTTATTATATTTTATCTTATTTCTGAGGATGACATAGATGATCCGTAGTCAGTAAGATGGGCATTTTTGGTTTTGCCACTTAGATAATGGGTTATTAGGGGACATTTTCTCTCCTGACCCCCTTGTGACCAATAGTATACATTTGAGGGACAGTAGGATAGAGTGGCAGTCTATGGAACATACTTGTGTTATATCAAATAAACTTATTGGACTTGCTGGAATCTGCATGTTCTACGTTCAAATCCTCCTTTGGACATCATGACCTATGAAACGATTGAATGGCAAGTCATTAAGTACTGCTTCAGTTTATATTGCTAAGCAATAAATCTACGGGAATAAAAAGTCAAGGATGATTAATCAGTATATTTTGTGAAACCTCTATCACCTGTATAACTCACTAATAACTTTTACGGCACATATCTCATAGGGCTAATATGAGGAACAAACAGACACATATGATCATAGATAGTAACTAAATGAAACTTGAGTTAAAATGTCACTTCTGACATTATTGTGCAACTATGAGCAAGTCACTAAACTCTCTGATCCTTAATTTTCTCATCTGAAAGATGGAGATGACAATATTTAATTCATAAAATGGGTATGAGGTTCAAATGAGATAATTATTTAAAGTGCTTTGCAATGTTTCAAGTACTATCAAAATATCTACTTTACATAATTAATTGTTTTATAAGTATTGCATTTGTGGCCTTGGCCCCATTAGCACTACACTCTAACTGAGATTACTCCCCAGATGGAATTCTAAAATATCTAGCCAAACATATATCCCTTCTCTTTCCTTATCACAAATGATATGAATTGTTGTATAGTATATTGATGCAATTGGTCACAGCTCTTACTTATTCATAGGCCACACTATTATCAAAGGTAAAAGAGACTTTAGAGAACATATCTTCCAAAAGGAAATATATATATATATATATATATGTGTGTGTGTGTGTGTGTGTACATATAAATTAATAATTATTATATATTAATTTGTATATAAATATATGGAGAAATTTACATATAAATCTATCTATATATATTTACATTCCCTTCAATTACTCTCATACTGAGAAAAGTTTTGTGAGTTACAATTATCATTTTTCCATGTAGGTATATAAACAGCTCAACTTTGATAAGTTCCTTATGATTTCTTTTCCCTGTTTACCTTTTCATACTTCTCTTGCTTCTTGTATCTGAATGTTAAATTATCTATTCAGTTGTGTTTTTTTCATCAAGAATGCTTGAAAGTCCTTTATTCCATTAAGTGACTACATTTTCCCCTGAAACATGATACTCAGTTTTTCTAGGGAGCTGATTCTTGGTTTTAATCCCAGCTCCTTTGACCTCCAGAATATCATATTCCAAGCCCTTCACTCCCTCAGGGTAGAAACTGACAGATCCTGTGTTATCCTGATTGTGTTTCCACAATATTCAAATTGTTTCTTCCTGGCTGCTTGTAACATTCTCTCCTTAATCTGGGAATTCCAGAACTTAGCTATAATATTCACAGCAGTTTTCTTTTTGGGATCTCTTTCAGGAGGTGATCGGTGGATCATTTCAACCTCTATTTGGCCCTCTGGTTCTAAAACATCAGGAAAATTTTCCTTGAGAATTTCTTGAAGGATGATTTCTAGGTTCTCTTTTTGATCATGGCTTTCAGATGGTCTAATAATATTTTAATTATCTCTCCCAGATTTATTTTCTAGGTCAGTGGTTTTTCCAATGAGATATTTCACATTGCCTTCTATTTTTTTCATTTTTTGGATATGTTTAATAGTATCTTGATTTCTCATATAGTCACTAGTTTCCATTTGCTCCAATGTAATTCTGAAGGAATGATCCTCTTCACTGAGCTTTTGAGATTCTTTTACCATCTGACAAATTCGGCTCTTTAAGGCATTCTTCTCCTCATTGCCTTTTGAGCCTCTTTTGCCATTTGAGTTATTCTGTTTTTCATGGTGTTATTTTCTTCAGTCAGGTTTTTGACTCTCATTTTATAATTTTCTTGCATCATTCTCATTTCTCTTCCCAATTTTTCCTCCACTTCTCTCCTTTGGTTTTCAAAATCCTTTTTAAGCTCCTCCATGGAGTTATACTTCCTTCATGACACCTTTCTCTGTCGTAGGTTTTGGAAGATATGTTCTCTAAAGTCTCTTTTACCTTTGATAATAGTGTGGACTATGAAGTAAGAGCTATAACCAATTGCATCAATATACTATACAACAATTCCTATCACTTGTGATAGGGAAAAAGAAGGGATATAGGTTTCACTAGATATTTTAGAATTCCATAGACTTCGTTGTCTTCCTCCTGTTCCATGCTTTGATCCTTTTTGTCCCCACAATAGGTGTCTGTAGTCAGATTGCTCTGCTTGCTTTGCTTCCTTTGCTTGCTCATGTTGCCACTCAAGTACTTGACTTTTGAACTTTTTGCCACAGTATAACTCTTCTTCCAGAGAGGGAGCTTTGTCCCAAATCGCTGGGGTTTTCTCAGCTTCTGGAGCTATTAGTTGGGCGCCCTCTCTGAAGCCTCCACACACTCTGGCAAGCTGGTCACACACCCCAGGACCTACACCCTAGACAGCAATCCAGATCCAAGCAGTTTAAAGCAAGAGGGATTGCCCCTCAGACTGGTTGCTTGGTCTATCTACAATCTGCAGCTAGGAGATCTGAAGCAGCCACGTGGTGGCAGCTGCACAGCCATGGCATTTAGCCTCTTCTCTCACTAGAGTCCACTGAACTCTCACTTTGTCTTTGGCATTTATGATTTGATAATTCTGGCAATGACCACAGCTGTTGGTGATCCCAACGTCCCTCTGGGGGGGGGGGGGGGCTGATCAGGCCACCCTGAGGCTAAAACCTCTGGGTCACATGGGTCTGGGCTCTGTTCCCAGAGTGCTGAGCTTGCCCCTTCCTGCCAGCCTGCTGGGCTGTCTTCAGTGGGAGGTTAGTTTCTCTCTGTCACTTTGTTGGTTCTGTAGCTCTAATGCTCATTTAAAGTTATTTTTCACATGTACTGGAAGAGGTGGAAGCGGGAAACGCATGGAAGTCCTGTTTCTACTCTGCCATCTTGGCTCCACTCCTCAGTACTGTTACTTTCTAGAACTGTCACTAAGAAGAGAACATTTGATCTGAGCTTTAAAGAATGAGTGTTTTGAAATTTAACAGTGGGAGAAATGTAGATAAGATATTCTGAAAGAACACTTTCAGGGAATGAAGAAATAGAAAAGAAGTTTGGAAACAAATCATGAGCCTGGCAGAAAGACATGATACAGTAGGGATAGGGGCCTTCAGTTATCTAGATATCATCTCTTTTTCTCTCTGACAGGGACAGAATAATTAATAACTTTATGATTTCTTTCTTTTTTGCAGAGGGTAAGGCAGGGCAATTGGGGTTAAGTGACTTGTCCAAGGTCACATGGCTAGTAAGTGTATCAGGTGTCTGAGGCTGGATTTGAACTCAGGTCCTCCTGACTCCTGGGCCAGTGCTCTATTCACTGCACCACCTTTAAAGAAAATGATTCAGTGGTAAAGAATCATCTTTATCAATGAATTGACCCTTCAAAGTGTTGAGTAGAAATTCTGTTTTGGACATGATTCTTACCAATATGGAGCTTCTGGGTAGAAATGAGGTAAAGTTATGGGGAAGAGACAACTCATGTTAGAATCTATGATAATGAAATGAAAGTTAGGAACCATCTGATATGTGCCTTACATAATGGGAAAACAGATTTCAAAAGGTTCAGAATTCCACAGGAGAAGTCAGTCTAGAAAGGTATAGAGAATGATCTCAAGACTGAAATTCTAAAGATAAGAGGATGAAAATCAGTTGTCACTTAAAGAGACCAGCTTGATGATGCTTACCAAGAAAACTAAATTTTAAAAACATGTATACAAGGGATGAAAGCAAAGACAGCTTATGGAGGGAGAAACGATCTTCTAAGAGTCGTGTTCAGAGTGCCAAAGTTCAGAATGAACTGAGATCGGTGAGGAAAGCTAAGGATAACAACCATAGGGTTTTATCTTGTAGAGCTTTATACAGTTGTATTGAGGAAAAGAAGAGGATCAAGAAATGGATAGAACCACTGATATAGGTAGAAAAGAACATAATAATGAACAAATTCCTCTTTAAAAATAATTTCTGACATAGAATCTACCAACTAATCAATGAACATCAGCCCTCTTCAAAAAATGAAGGATGAACAACTACGTACTAGATACTGTTCTAAATGCTATGGATAGGCAAAAAAAAAAAAAAAAAAAAAAAAAACTCCGGCCTTCAAAAAAAAAAAAAAAAAAAAAAACAAAATATAAAATATTTTAAAAAATTAAAGAAAAAAAAAAAAAAAAAAAAACATAAACATCTTCTGATCTCAAAGAATATAAATATAAATTACTACATACATTCAAAAATACAAGATATATAAAGAATAGATGAAAGTAATCTGAAAGGGAAAAGCATTGATATCTTTGGGGACCTACATAAGCCCCCTGCAAAATATGGGATTTGAGCTGAATCGTGAAGGAATCCAGAGAAACCAGAAGCAAAAGTGAGAGACAGAGAGTTCTAGGCATGGGAAACAACCAATGCTAGGCATAGAAAAATGAAGTGTCAATTAGGCCAGTGCAACCAAACCACAGAAACCATGGAGAAGAATAAGGGGTGAGAAGGATCAAAAAGTAAAAAGTCCAATTTTTGAAGAGCTATAAATGCCCAAAAGGTCAGGCACTTATATTTACTCCTTGAGTTGATAGGAAATCACTAGAGTTCCTTGATTATAGGGAGGTGGGACAGGGTTAACATGGTTAAACTTATAGATTAGAATAGGGAAAGAGTTTGGGTAGATTTCCAGTTAAAATGCTTTTTTAATAGTTCAAGTGAGAGGGGATAAGGGACTGACTGATCAAGGGTTGGAGTTATATAAATGGGGGAAAAACAATGTATATGAAAGATGTTATGAAACTAGCAATAATATTTAGCAATGGGTTGAATATGTGGGATTGGACAGTAAGAATGAAAAGGTGTTGAGAATGACTTCAAGGTTTCAGGCTTGGGTGACATAGGGGATGGTGGTGCCCTTTACAGAAAAAAGAAAGTTGAGAAGAGGAGAAAGCTTGGAATGTGGGTTGGGGGAGGATAATGAACTTTGTTTTATATGTGGTCAATTTGAGATATCTCTGAGACATCTAATTTGAGGTGTCTAAGAGGTTGATGAATATGTATGACTCTGGCACAGGAGAGACACTGGGGCTGAATATATAGATCAGGGGGATCATTTTCATAAAGATAATACCTGAACTTATGGGAGCAGATGAAATCACCAACTGTGATGTTATACAGAGAAAAGAGAAAGAGACCCAAGACAGGGCCTCAAGGGACACTCACAGTTAAAGAGTGTGACATAGATGAAGACCCAGTAAAAAGAGAATTAAAAAGGAATGGTTAGATAGACAGGAGATCCAGCAGAGCACAGTTTCATCAAACCTTAGAGAGGATAAAGTATTGAGAAGGTGAATGAAAGTGCTAAATTCCATAGAGAGTTGTTGGATTGAGATTGATAAAAAGTCATCAGATTTGGCAATTGAGGGATCCCCAGCAATTTGGGGGAGGAGAAGCTCAGTTGAATAATATAGTCACAAGGAAAATAGCAGAATATTCAGAAGAGAGTGAGAGGAAACAAAGTGAAGTTAACTAGCAGAGATTGACTTCTCAAGTCCTTAAACTGAGGAGAAGATAAGATGAAGTTGGATCTAATTGGATCAAGTAAGGATTTTGTTTTGTTTTGTTTAGAATGAGAATGGCATGGTCATGTGTTTAGGCAGCAAAATCTAATAGATATAGAGAGATTGAAAGTAAGAAAGAGTACAATGATATTAGTAAAAGCAATTTGCTAGAGAAGTCGGTATGGGATAGGATCAAAGGTGTAGGTAGGATGCTTGCCTTGGCAAAGAGAAGGGACCACCTGAAACTAGTGTGAAGCAGGGGATAATGGAAGATGTCTGAGTAATGTGAGATAAGGAGGAAAAGAGAAGAGGCAATGCTTAATGAATGATTCAATATTTTTCAGTGAAAAATGAGGCAAAATTCTCTGCTGAGAGTGTGGGTGGAGAGATATATAAGAGAATTGAAGAGAGTGAGAAAGTTTTAAACAACTGTCAGAAAGAATAACACAGGAAGGGACCATTGGACTGGAAAGAACAGAATTAAAGTAGCTAATGTATTTAGGAGTAGTAAGAGAGCACCTAGCAGATGAGTTCAATTTACCTGTCCGAGATGAATCATATCCTTGGTTACTAGAGTATCTTGGTAGATTTGGTTGCTAACTGATTGTCAGTGATCTTTGAAAGGTTACTTTTTCAAATATTTATCTTTGTTGTAAGGGAGAATTCTGTGGAGGTGAGTGAATACTATGAAATGACCATGGTTTTTTTAAAGATAGTAATAAAACTTTATCAAAACAAAAAACTATGGGAAATGCAAAAATTATCACAGAATTGGAGAACAGCAAATGTCCACATTTTTTAAAAATGGGACCATTGAATTTGACTTCAGTTCTAGAATGAAAATGCAGCATAAAATTAAAGAAATGATAAATGAATATCTGGAAAATGATTCAGTGATAAAGAACCACCATGGTGCAATTTAATGCTATTACTACAACTTACATAGATTTTTAAAAAACTATTTATCTAAATATTCAATGGTATTGTGATGAGAGCTTTATGATATAGAATTAGGTGGTTTCAGTACTGGTTAAATGGTCAAATATAAAAAATAATCTTTAATGGTTCCATACCAATTTTGAAGCAGGCTTCCAAAGGAGCACCACAGGAATCTATACTTATCTCTACGCTATTTATATATTTTTTCATCTCAATGATTTGAATGAAGGAATAGTTAGCATGCTTATCAAAGTTTCAGATGACACAAAACTGAGAGGAATAACTAGCATAATGAATGATTCAATTTTTTTTTACAGAAAAGACCAATTGGCCAACTTCAGGAAGATGAAATCTGATGAGGATGAGTGAAAAATCTTGTGCATGAGTTAAAACAAAAACTTGAAAAGTGCAAAATACGGAAGAAATGTCTACATAGTAGTTCATCTGTAAATGATCTGGTGATTTTAGACAATAAATCCAATGTATCAACAATGAGATATAGGTATCAAAATAGTTATTTTGAGGATGTTGAGAGAAGACTATAGTATCACTCTACTTTTTTTTGCCATGGTCATAACACATCTGGAGAATTTTCTCAGTTATGGGCTCCATATTTTAAATAAGGCAATGTCTTTTCTAAGCTTGAATTTCAAAAGGAAATAAATCAAGATGGCAAAGGTTCTAAAGTTCATGCTATATTAGGATCAATGGAATGAATTGGGATTGTTAGTCTGAACCAAAAATAATTTAGGAGAGAAATGAAAGTTATCTTCAAGTATTAAAAGGTTTGTCATATGAAAGTAGGATGAAAGCGGTTGTTCCAATTGGTCATAGATGGCAGAACGAGGAATAATGTGTAGATGTCACAGAGAAGACAAATTTCAGTTCTTTCTAAATAAAAAAAATCCTGACAATTGGAAATAAAAATAGCATTGATATTATTAAAAGGTAAGCAAAAACTGAATGACTCCTTTTCAGGTATGTTTAAAAGGTACTATTGGACTATATGATCTCTAAGGAGTCCTCGAAATCTGAGATTAAGTTAATTTTAGCCATGGAGAACAGAATGAGAAAAGTCACAGGGGAATGGTGCGACAAAAAGTATAGCTATTTGAGGTTGATTAGAATCAGATTGCATGGAGAATAATAATATAAGATAAAACCTCAATGATAGATAAGTGCCAGAACTATTCATAACTTCTCCCCTAAGTACGTCCCCTCCACCCCACACATACACACCTTTTCATCTTTCTCCATCTCTCCATGAACTCTGTGATCCAGTGGTACTCTCCTTCTTACACTACATCCCTTGATTTCAAGCACTTTTACCAGCTGTTCCCCATGCATGTAGTGATTTTTTTCACATCTCAGCATGCTGGCTGTCCTGGCTTCTTTCAAGTCCCAGAAAAATCCCCACCTTTAAGGGAAGTCTTCCCAAGTAAAACTGAATTCTAGTGTCTTCCCTTTGTTGATTATTTCCTGTTCTTCCTGTAAATCTTTTTTTTTACATAGTTGTTTACATTTTGTCTCCCCCACTACACTCTGAGCTCCTTGAAGGAACTATCTTTTATCTTTCTTTTAATGCCCAGTGCTTAACACTGTGCTATGGTAGGAGCATAATAAATGTTTATTGGCTTATTGACTGAAGCAAGGATGTTTGAATTTTACTAATATAGTGAAGGTAAAGTGGAGGGAGTTATAAGGAAAGGATCCCTGAAAACTTATTTGCCTCCAGTTCATTTAATGAAATTGGAGTATTGAGGATAAAGATGAAAGAGATAATGAAATGGTATGGACAAAATGAAATGGAAAGAAGTGTTTACACCTTTATTAACCAAGGTTAACTTTTATCTTTCTTTTTATCTGCTTAGTATATACCACATATGTTCATCATTTCTCTCTCATTATAATTGTCACCTTGAGAGAAGAGATTATTTCATTTTTGTTTTTGCATCCACAGTGTTTAACATAGTTCCTGGCATGTAGATGATGCTTAGTAAAGGCTTATGAATTGATTGATTGGTTGGTTAGTTGGTTGATACTATGGAAAGGAGTTCTCCTTCACACAATGAAATCTTGGGGGGTGGGGAATTGCACTAAAAGGAACTATAGCTTTCTCATGGACCTGATTTTTCAAAGTAGATTAATTATTTTGGAAACAATCATATCATGAAAGGAGGTTTAATTAAGAAAGAACTCTAAGAAAGAGTATATAGGTATGCTGATAAAAGTTCAAAAAACTTTGAGAATTGTATTTACTTACGAGTTAAAAAGTATTTGAAGTGATTCCCTAGTTTCAAAGTTGAATATGCTTAACTGTGGTTCCAGTTTTGTTTTTATCTTCTATTAAAATACTGTGCCACCAATTCTTTTAAATTACCTTGCAGATGAATCATTAAATAGTTCAGCTACCCTCTATCCAAACCAGCCAGGATAACTCTCTCTCTCTCTCTCTCTCTCTCTCTCTCTTTCTCTCTTAATATGTGTGTGTAGACATACATCTATATTTGCATACTGTACATATACTTATATACAGAGTATATATGTGTATATATACAGAATTATACATATATATGCATATATATGTACAGAAAGAGAGCATATATATGTGTGTGTATATATATACAGAGGAGAGAGAGAGAGTTTAAAAATTTCTTGTTTTCACATGCCTCAGGCAAGTTTTATCTGCAAGTATGGTTTAAAAGACCATTTAATGGTTGGATTAGCACGGTTATTAGTGATTCTAGCAAGGATTAAAGTCATATTTGAAATATCATAAGATGTGAGCACATTAGAGTGAGAAGCCTTTTGATGATCAGAAATTGCTAATTAGCTACAAAATTACCCAGTGCTGACTTCCTATATTAAATTAGGCATATAACTCCTACTCTAAGGAAAATGCAATTGTTCCTAAGCTTGGGAATGTTGTCATCCTTAATGAATAATTTATCGTGGTATGCTTTGAAAAAGCTAAATGTTTCTTTTGACAAGAACCATTTATCACCTAAAAACACCCAGTTGCTTTTGTTGGCAAATATTAAAAACTGCCTGGTGTTTTCTTATTCCCTTATTTCCTTTTGTTAATGTAAAGGGGACTAATGGAGGCAAAATGTACTGGTTGCAGAGACTTTTCTTGTTATTGGATTACAGTTTTGTTCATAAGTTTCTCACAGAAACCAAAGTCAGTAATGAACAATATTTTAAAATTTCTTAAGCCAACATGAAGAATGCTTGAACTCTTTGTTTTCTAACCCATAGGTTAAGGAACAGAATGCTGGTCTAGAGACAAAAGTAGTCAGGTTTTATGCTCTTATTTCTGACAAAAGGTATATTGGATCTGCCTCCTACATTAAGAGAAAAAATACATCCAGGAAATAGAATGACACAGCTGATTATTAACAGCACCACTTTGGTAGGATTTACATTGTTTAAGCTCTGTTACTAGACTCTCCATGAGGAGAGGTAGGGCATGGGCTGTGTCTTTTTCTCACCTCACCACCACTCCCAAGTAGAACAGGGATTCTAGTGGCAAGTTTGCCCTGGCCCAATGACTATTTATTTTTCAATTTATGTTCACTTTCTTCAAAAAGTAATACTGAACATTTAACCTTAAGTTGGATATATGAAGGCATAAATGAAACCTTGTAAAATGGAGAGGTAGAAAAGTCCCAGGTCCAATGAGTGAAGCTGACTGGAGCAACTGACAGTTTCTTTTTTAGAGAAGATAACCACCAAGAAAGAGATTGGCGAAATCCTGGATTGTTTTAGGAGTAGGTATCTATCAGAAGTTGTTTGGACAATGTAAAACTTAGATGGATATAATAATATAATATTATTATATTATATATGTATTATATGTAATTATATATAATATAATAATAGATAAAATATCTCATTAGCAGTCTTGGCAAACTGATTTATATTTAGATGGTTTTAAGTATCAACCACCTGGCCAGGTATATTATTTAAATGGTAACTTTAGTTTATTTGAAAAAGAATAGCAAATTGTACATAATAGATTTTTAGTTTCATGTACAATCATCTTTTTTATGAAATTATGTAAATGCTTGTTTTATTTCACAAATTAAAAACAAAACAAATGTGTTTTTTTTAAGTATCAACCACCTGGCCAGGTATCTGTGTAGCCTGAAGTTCTGCTATGTATGTGTACTTTGGAGAATCTTTTATATTTAGCATTCTTTGGGGTTTAAGAATTAATTATTTGTCTAATACTTAATTCATATTATACATTGTGTATTATTGTACACAATAATTCTTCTTTGGAGAAATTCTTAATGTAAGATGTAAATCTTAACATTGAATATGTCTTGGGACACATTGGTGGGGGGATTTCACGAGTCGATGAATATGGGAAAAGGGATCCTCACCCTCCTCTCATTAGAAGCTAAACTCCTCTAGGACTGTACTCAATTAAAACTGCATGCTTGGGTCCAAAGCAGTCAGACCATGGAGGGAGAAGTAGACTCAGTACCTCAAATCCTATGTACCCAGAACTGGTTCTTCCATGTTAGCCCTTCTTTTCCAGAGATAAACTTCAAATGGAATAGTTTATAATTTCTATATTCTACCTTAGCCAATTTGAAAATATATTTCCTACCTAAAGCTTTTTGCCCATTCAATTCAACATAGTATGTTCCTGTATCTTTTATATGTATATGCATACATCACCTGCCCAGTACCTTGGAAATGAAGAGAACATGTGAACAGAGTAAGAAATAAGAAAAGGAGAAAATGAAAAGGAGAAAGAAGAAGAGAAAAATGTAAATATCATAGACAGAGATTAAGATTTGAGTCAGGAGACTTGGGCTCTTATCCCATTGCTATCACAAATTCATTATGACATTCATTATGACATTGTGAGTTTCCCAAAGTCTTTTTCCTCATCAATCTTAGAAGAATATTTGACTAAATAATTTCAAAGGTGCCTTTGATTCCATGATTATAAGGAGACAAGAAAAGGGATAAGAAAGAGTAAACAGGTTTAGGGAGAAAGACAGATTTCTATACCTTCCCTGACTTAACTAGGGATGGAAAAAAGATGTCCTCATTCTCTGCTCCTGAAGGGAATAAAGCACAACAGAAGAAACAGAGACATCAGTTCCCCTCATCCTCACAGTCTCCACCCCACCCTGATTGAAGGTCTTACACCATTAAAGAATGTGGATTTTAATAAAAGGTGCTTTCTAAAGAATCCATTGACATAGGTATTACTATATTGTTCCAATAGTAAAATGCTAAAAGTGGATGATTTGGAAGGTCAATGATTTATGAGGTTAATGGATATCTTTAGTCTCTCCATAGCTATACATATGACTTTTCATAAAAAGAAAATAGCTGAAATCAAAGCCATGATACCTATCAGCAAACTAATTCCAATAAAGCAAAATTTGGGGAAAAGGAATGTGACCTAAGTAGATAGCATGGTTGGAATAAGAAAATCCAGGTTCTGATTCTAGTTCTGTCAATTTCTAGTTGTATGACTTCAGGAAATTCACAAGTCTAAATATCAGCATTCTCCCATGTAAATTAATGGACCAGTCCTTTCTATTTTCCAGCTAAGAGACTCAAATAAGATAATTTGTGTGAATCTTCCATATTGTTGTGAATGTGAGTATGTGTGTGTGTGTGTGTGTCCTGAGTGAAACCTATAACTTCATTTTCATACTGTCCTTAAGCTTTCTCTCCTCCCAACAAGTCCCCAAGTATGATAAGGCTATTCAAGATTAGGTGGTAGAGCATGTCTTTCATATTATAATCATAGAATCTCAGAGTTGGAAGGATTCTTTAATTTACTCTCCAGTTCCTATCGGAATAAGAAGCCCCTTCTTAGGGGTGGCTAGGTGGCGCTGTGAGTAGAATGCTGGCCCTGGAGTCAGGAGGACCTGAGTTCGGATCCGTCCTCAGACACATAACACACACAAACAAAAAACCTAGCCATGTGACCTTGGGCAAGTTATTTAAACGCAATTGCCCTCCAAAAAGAAAAAAAAAATCTCCTTCTTGATAGATATTATTAGGTTCACCTCTCTCCTGTTGGTTGAGTTTACAGACTGACCCTCTCAGACTATCCCTTTAGAAATTGAAAGGGATCCCAGAGGGCCTCTAGTTAGAGATAATGGTCTTACATATTACTGAGTGGTAAAGAAATTGGAAGTTACAGTACAGGAGAAGAATATATTTAGGAGGGTGAAACACAGGAAGAAATGTGATCATTGAAGATTAAGATCAGATAGAATATCAGATTTTTTTTTCTCAAGGAAGAACACAAAAATAATGATAGCATCTAGATTGTGAACATCTTTTCCCATGGTTTAGACAAAGTAGAAGAATATACTGATTATGGGATTTAAGGATTTTGAGGAACTGGGAGATTAGGGTATTTGAAATAACCTTAACAAAAGTTCCTCTAGAATAAAGGCAGACATTGGGAGGAGAAGACAATGAGTTAGGATTGAGAAAGGATGGAGAATGACCTAGGGTCTGGTTAACACCAGCTGTTATGTTTGATCCTTATAGACTGAAAAGTATTTTCAGTATAGACTGAAAAGTGAACTTCAAAGGAGATGTTGCTGTTCTATAGTATTAAAGGGAGAAACTGGAAGTGGCAGTGTGAATCAGGAGTATTCTGACCCAGTAAAGGTGTTCAAGGTATGGCTGAAGGTACTGCCAGTGCTGTAAAGGATGGGCAGGGATGCAGCCTTCTTTGAGAGAATATTAAGTATTAGTGAAATGGAAGGAGGATGAGATGAAGACATTCATCATGAAGGGAAGTATGTTCATTATAGAACAGGAATCCCAGATGGCAAATGGGAAGGAAAGGAAGGAGGAGCACATGGAGAACATTCTAAACTTGGCAGAGGAAGCTGACAGGAGAATTTTGCAAGCTACAGCTCTTGCTACCTTTTTAGTTTCTTTTCTGAGCATAGGTCAGCAAGCATAAAGCCTGAGAATGAGCTATTCTCCTTTAAAAGGAGATTACTGGTATTGACCAATAACCCTAATTCTTATGATCATGTACAGTATGCGTAACTAATGCAATCTCCACATGGACTTTTTAACAAGCATTGACATTCTATAATTGATTCTGGTTCACTAACCACATAGTGAAGAAAAATGGCAATAAGATATTCTTACATGTTCCTAAGATCATTGTTTGGTGCTACAGCTAATGCCGACTGCTCTATAACTGCAAGGCATACTTTCCAACATATGCTATATAGATGACCTCCCAGATATAATTGACAAGGATATTTTAACATGTGTCCTCAAGGAAGACCCGAAATGGAGGATATTAAACTTATTAAATAAAAATTTATTTATAGTTTTCAATATTCATTTGCACAAGATTTTGAGTTCCAAATTTTCTCCCTATCTCTTTCCTATCCCCCACCACAAGATGGCATGCATTCTGATTATCCCTTCCCCAAGTTTGCCCTCCCTTCAATCAACCTCTATCAACCCTCTCCCTCCTATTCCTTTCCCCCTTACTTTCTTATAGTACAAGATAGATTTTTATACCCCATTTCCTGTATATGTGACTATCCCCTCTCCCAATCTGCCTTCCCTTCTATCATTCCCCCTTTTATCCCCTTCCCCCCTACTTTCCTGTAGCCTAAGATACCCAATTGAATGGGTATTAAACTTACAGATTTTGTGTTATCCTGATTGTGTTTCCACAATACTACAATGGTTTCTTTCTGACTGCTTGTAATATTTTCCTGCTTGATCTGGGAACTCTGGAATTTGGCTCCAATATACCTAGGAGTTTTCTTTTGGTGATCTTTTTCAGGAGGCGATAGCTGAATTGTTTCCATTTCTATTTTAACCTCTGGTTCTAGAATATGAGGGTAGTTTTTCTTGATAATTTCTAGAAATATGATATCTAGACTCTTTTTTTTAATCATGGCTTTCAGGTAGTCCAATAATCCTTAAATTATATCTCCTTGATCTGTTTTCCAGGTCAATATTTTTTTCCAATGAGATATTTCACATTGTCTTCTATTTTTTAATACTTTAGTTTCTGTTTCATAATTTCTTTACCCTTTTCTGCCTTGGAACTGTGAGGAGGACTCCCTCTTCACAACCACCACAAGCTCTGCCATGCCAATGCTCCTCCTCACCCCAGGACCACCACCCAAGACTGTGAACCAGATCCAAACAGGGAAAAGCAAAAGAATCCCACCTCAACACCAACAAAAGGTCCCTGCTATCACCCTCTGATCAGCTAGTTGATCACCCCACCATCTATGGTCCTGGAGCTCTGGAACCAGCTACTGTTATGGCTGCCACATACACTGCCCTGGGGCTGAGGCTAGATCACACTCTTCTCTCACCCAAGTCCAACAGAGTTTCTCCACTGACCTTCTACTTTGTCTTTGGTGTTTGTGGGTTGAAAAGTTTTCAAACCATCACAGTTGCCAGTGATTCATCCTCTGAGGCCTGCTTCATCCCAGTCTGTGCCAGTGTGGGCCATGCTATACTGATCTCTGCTCTCAGTCCAGTGTGATAGACCCTTCCTGTCAGCCTCACGCTGTCTTGGGCTGGTCATGCATTTCATTCTGTCATTGTGTGGGTTCTATAGCTCTAGAATTTGTTTAGAGTCATTTTTTACAAACATTTGGAGGTTTAGGGGAGAGCTCAAGCAAGTCCCTGCTTTTACTCTGCCATCTTGGTTCCACCTCCCCCATCCAGAATTTTTTTTTATCAGAGAGGGATAACTGTACAGCTAGCAAAACCCCCTACAGAGTATAATGGACACTGAGATAACGGGACAGCTAGGCCAATTATAATTAGATAGGAGTGTTTATTAACCAGCCAGGGCTGCCTCTCAGACCGAAAGACAGCATCGAGCTTTCTGTTAGACATAATTTTATAGACAATATGATTGCTGGCAACAGAGTATGTTTCTAAGGCGTAAGCATTGTTTCCATTGAAGCAGAGCTTTCTCAGTATTATTCTAGTATTATTCTTACTGAAACAAAGCCTTAGTATTATTTCTACTGAAGCGAAACAGACCTGAATCCGTGGGAATATGTGGCATGTTTTTAGCAACACAGGTGAAACATTTCTTTACTATTGGAGCCTATTAGGTGGTTTCC
This sequence comes from Petaurus breviceps papuanus, assembly GCF_028583685.1. Taxonomy (NCBI): domain Eukaryota; kingdom Metazoa; phylum Chordata; class Mammalia; order Diprotodontia; family Petauridae; genus Petaurus; species Petaurus breviceps. Next base: position 20,827,126 of record NW_027185809.1, read on the forward strand.
AAGGACCCCAGTAGGGGTCCCCTGTAGCAAGTTTAAGGGGGCTCTAGTGTATGATTTCTGGTGGGCACTTCACAGAGGACAAGAATAGGTTAGTATTGCCCAGGAAACCATGAATAATGTAAATTTCAATAGAGGGGAAAAAAACCTCACAGAGATGCTTTGGAGTAAATTGCAGCAACACAACATGTCATAACATGAACTAAGGTGGGATTATTGGTGTACAAGTTTGGGGATTGGGTGGAATATCTTGGGGAGACTTTTAGTACAATTCACTTTGTTAGCTTTCCTACAAACCCTTCTCAGCCAAAAGCCTTTCAAAGAAATGACTGTTTTTGTGAGGGCCCTAGCAGAACTGAATATATTAACTTTTTCAGTGGGAATACTACAGGAAATAATTAGGTCTCAGACATCACTTCTGCCTGACATTTCTCTTGAGTTTCTCCAGTCAAAGTCTCACAGAAGAGGTAACTATTGAAAAACACCTATGGTAGGGGTAACCTCTGAAAAATTCAAGAGGAAAGCTGGATTACACTGTAAATGAAGGCATTTAAAATATATATCTTTATATATGGTCAGTCGTGTTTTTCATTTGTAGTTTTAGGTCAGGGTAAGAAAGAATTCAAGGAGGTAATTTGTTTATGGATATAGGTTGATGAAGTGGTGGAGGTCTGAAAATGGGTTGGACCTATTGAGTACTTTTGGGGTGGTGGACCTAGAGAGTGGGGTGTAGGGGAAATCTATGTAGAGGGTAAAAATTGTAGGATAGGAAGATCTGGGTCAGGGGTGAGAATAATTCTACTTGCCACAATATCATTTTTGCTTGATGAGAATACATTATCACTAGTGTTGAAATTCTTGACAAGAAACATGTCTGCAGGGGACTAAAGAAATCTGTCCCGCAGCACGTTATGATTTTAAGAAGTAGTGTTTGACTTACAAAATTGCACAACCATCCTGTCATTTTGATGGACACATTCAGAACACGTTTACAAACTGATTAAAGGACAACATCTACATTGTTGGTACAAGTAAAACACACGTTAACCACAGGTTAATAGAGTAGCTTCCTTGGAATTGTTTATTCTGAAATACAAAGTCCTTAGATTTTTTTATCCATAAAAGGTAATAAGGGACTTGTTTTGGAAAGTGGAGGGAGGGTCCTTCTAAAGAGTACCTCCCATTTAATTTTTAGTGATGTAAAGGTTGTACATTATACATTATATCTAACACATTCATTTCATATGTAATGTTGGTAATAAGGATCAGCACTACAGGGGAGTGTGACAGAACTTTTATTTTTGTACAGATGCAACAGATTTTTGCATCCACAGCCTTGTTAGACTATTCAATACCGGAATGTGCCAACTGCCTAGATTCATTCATCCTGAAACACTTAAAACATATGTTCTGGTCTCATTTAAAACTTCAAAAGACCTTGCTCTCTTCTTGTACAAAATGACTAATGTGTAAATGTTTTACCTAATTGCACATGTATAACCTATATCTGATTGACTTCCTCCATCTACCCACACCAGCTTATATGTCCTGTGATCTCTAGAGTATTTCAAGTGTCTCTCAGTAGATTCCTGGCTTGGTTATGTAAGGGAGGATTGAACTTTTGTTTCCAAAGAAATCATGTGATACATGATTTGTGAAACCTAGGATGACCAATGGAGGAAGTAAATTGATTGTAGACAGAACTTGGGGAGGCTGAGAACAGATATTAAATTCTTTGTTCTCTGAGAATGCCTTTTTCTGGCAAGGGCAGGTGAAGCTCCATTAAGTTTGCAACCCATTAACCCAAGAAGAGGTCTTGAATAATGGAACATTTCTCATGTTAATGGAGGGGAAATAAAACTACCCTGGGTTCAACTGAGAAAATTCCTTTCTCATACTATGGAGATCATAAAATCTGAGTGATGCAGGCACACAGAGTTGGGATTAAAAGTATTTATGCCTTGCTATTCTTTTTCCAAATAAAGTATAAATAAGATGAGTATGGGGAGGGAGGAGGGAACACACCTAAAATGGGAGTAATGGAAACAGGACAGAGACCCACATAGGATGCATTTTTCAGATAGACTAAACTCTACAGTACCTAACCAATGGAGGAACAGGGGAGGGATTTGTGTTTGGGACAGGAAGATAAAAGATTATATTTTTTGTACCTTAAGTGTGCCTGCTAGGTCACCTATTTGCAAGAACATTAAATAAAAGTTAAGTTTTTCCTGAATTCACTAATGGCTACATGGAGTTCTTGGGAAGACAAGTTTCTTACACTTACTTCTTCTATCACTTACCAGAATGGTGCTTCTTTAAACCCCCATGGAGAGTTTGTAGGGATTCTTCTGAGTCCTAACTGGACTTGCCACCAAATTTTCCCTTGCTCTGTCATTTCAGAGTAGAGTTTAAGTGATGATATGGGAACTTATTTCATCTTCCATCTTTATCTTCCACCTTCTTCCAATCAATCTTTTTACCTTCAGCTTGGCTCATTTAAAATCAAATATGGATCTGATGATTGGGGAACATAATTTTTTAGGCATATTGTACCATGAGAACTTGAAAACTAATTGTACTATTTTTTACTGGGCATTTCATTAAAAATAATTTGTTTAAAGAAATTTCAGTGAAGAAGTTACTCACTAAGAGGATTAGGGTTGCTCTGGAGACCCCAAAATACCAACATGCCAGGTCCTGCCAAATGAATTCTACTCAAGTCTTCTCAGCCAAAGAAAAGTAAAGTTTATTAAAAGTTCACTTGCATTAGACACAGAGTAAGACTGTACTAGGTCATTCTATGGCCTTCACTATTCTATGGCATTCTATGGTGCTCTCACACTTCTATGGTGTGAGATGGGGTCTTATATACAGAAGGTTGTGGGAGGAATCTAGGGGTGGTCTAGAGGAGGAGTTGAAGGAGGGTCTTTAGGAGGAATTAATGAGGTCAATGAGTGATGAAGGGTGGGAGATAGATGAACAATGAAGGTCTGGGCTAGTAACTAGGCTAATGGTTAGCAGTTAGTAAAATGCATCATCAAATGAGACAATTTAATCAAGAATTCAAGGGAGGTTCCCAGAGCCTGTACCTCAAGGACTCAAGGAGAGGTCAAGGGGGCTCCCGCCCATACCACATCATTCCCCCCCTCAAAACAAATGGGACCCAAATTCCTTTGGGGTAAAGGGCAAAGGTCTCAGCTTCTGAAAAGGTCTCAGCTTCTGAAAAGTGCTTCCTGCTGGCAAGGGGCCTAAAGCTGTCCCTGCCAATTTGAGTCCCGTTCAAGGGGGTCAGACTTCACATTCAGGGGTCAGACTCTGGAACATGGATGATGCCAGGTCCAGTGGGCTGGAGAACTTGGATTCAGTCAGAGATTTGCATAGCCTTAGTGGCCATCCAGAGGTTGATGGCTTGAACCCTGGAGGAGACAAACCTGGCAAAGAGGTTAAGCAAAGACCAAACCAGCACCAAAAAAAAAAAAAGATAAAAGACAATCTCCCTGGCATGAATTAAAAATGATTGTGGCAAGGCTATCAGATATCCATTTCCTTTCTAAATTGCTCCATGGACATTTAAGCACATGGAAAACAATAGAAGCCACAGAATCTAATAGTTTTCAAAAACAGGCAAAAACTCCCAAAGCCTGTTCTCTCTTTCCATCATCACAGAGAGTAAAAGGTTTTTCCTTGATTGGATAAAGCTGGAGTGGTGGTCAATTAAGTTTTCAAATTCTCAAAAGCTTTCACCTGCTGGTCTGGGCCTTGAGTAGCAATTAACTTGATTTGCAGTCCATCCCAGGCCTTGGGTTTAATTGGATATGGACCACTCTGGGGGAACACTTTAGGATCTAGGATTCAAAAACAAACACTGGGATGGCAGAAATAGATCTCCCAGGAATTTCCTGATCCCCAAACAATTGAATCAACTATCTCCCACACTCCTGAGGGAACATGGTGAGATCTGGGAGGCTTAATTAGAGAAAATTGGCTTCCCAATTTCACCAACAGGTCCCTTCCCAAGAAGGGGACAGGATAAGAGGAGACCATAAAGAAGGAGTGTTCATACAATAGATCCTCAAGTAGGCAGGGGACTGGGTATGTCTGGAGACATCCCATAGTTTTCCCTTCCATGTCTCTGACCTGATTAATCAAGGGGAGAGTAGAAACAATCAGTTAGAACAGAGAACTTAGCCATAATAAAGTGGGTAACCTTACCTTCATCATAGATGCTTGCCCAGGGTTCAGTGAGAGAACTGGCCCTTTAACTCCAAGTCTTGAGAAGACTGGAGGACAGGGTATTGGGAGGTGGCTCTACCACTTTTCCAACCTTGGGGACAATCCTTCCTCCAATGTCCCTCCTGGTCATATGAGCACAGTTCTAGAGGTGTTTGTTCCTGGGGCTTCCTCAAAGGGAGCCCCTTGGAGGAGCATTCCTTGGACCAGTGACCCTTATTGTGGCATTGAAAGCAGGTTCTCCCCCCTGCCCAAGTGACTGGGCTTCCTCCAAAGGGGTCCCCTGGAGGGGCTTTTTCTGGCCATGGCAGCAGCCAAGAATTGAGCATGTTCTCTGTCTCTGGTTCATTCTCTGCATTCTTTCTCCTCTGCTGCAACCAGGTCTCTGTTATTAAAGACTCCAAAGGCCATCTCCAGTAATTGAGCCCAAGTTGTTTGAAGTCCCATTGTCAATTTCTGCAGTTTCCTCCTGATATCTGGGGCAGACTGACTAATAAAATTCATGTTAAGGATTGCTGCCCCTTCTATAGAGTCAGGATCTAAATTTGTATACTTTTTAATAGCTTCTACAAATCTATTTAGGAAAAGGATGGGGTTTTGTTGATTTTTCTGAGTAATTTCTCTAACTTTCTGATAATTTACTTGCTTTTGAAAAGCAGTTCTTAGGCTTTGTAACAGCAAAGTACCATATGGTCTTTCTTTTCTCTGTCCTCCAATATATGATAGTCCCATCCTGGTTCACTAGTGGGAACAGCAGCTGTTCCTGAGGGGTATTTTCTGAGATCATTGCTAATCAAATGATCCCCAAATTTTGGGGCTTTTTCTCAGATTCTCCTCTTCTCCTCAGTCGAACAACAGGTAGAGAAGAGGATATGCAAATCACCCCAAGAAAGCTCAGATTGCAGGGATAAGTCCCAAAAGTCTTCAGTAAACTTTGTTGGGTTCTCAGAGAATTTACCCAACTTTTCTGTAATTTGATTGAGATCTGAAATGGAGAATAGGACCTGCACTCTAGTTGTCCCACCTGATGAGAGAGCTGCTTCCCCTAAAGGAAAAAGTCCTGAAGGTTCTATGAGGTCAGAGTCTTGGGAAGGAAAAGTGGAAATCCCACTTTCTGTGAGAGTGACTGGGGGGTGCTGGCTGAACTGGATCAGACTGTAAGACTGGGGGATCTGTCTGGGAAGCGGGAAATTCAGCCAGCATCTGAGAAGTGTAAGGGGTCAGAAGATGAGATACCTCTATGACTGCCTTGGGGGTAGGGCCTGAGGCCTATTGCCTCATGGGGAGAGACCACAGAGGGAGGTACTTCAACCTGACCAGAGTCTGGTACCTGAGCTGGGGTCACTGAGAGGGAAGGGGCCATGCTGGGAGATGTAGGGTAGGAGACATGAATGGTGTAGGAGACAAGAAATGAGGGGTGTTGGGCTAGAGGAAAAGGGAAGGGAAACAAAGGGGAAAAGGGTTGCGGCGCAGGAGATGGGGGAGCTAACTCAGTGGCCTGAGCAGGAGTTGCTAAGGGGGGAGGGGCTGGAGCTGAAGCCATAGGAAAAGGGGTCATTGAATTGGTCCCTGTTGCCCCTCTGTGGAGGGGCTCTACCTTCAAGCATCTCAGTCTTTCCTGAGAACCTTGTTTTGAGAAAGTTCAATGAAAACCATTAAGTAGGCAATTTCCATCCATCTTCCTTCTCTGAGACATTATGGTTCAAACTGCAAGAGAGTATCATCTTTTAAAGTCCCCAAAGCAGGCCATGATTCATTGTCTTCTAAGCTATATATAGGGCAAACAATGTTGCAAAAAAAAAAAAAAAAAAGAAAAACACCAACTTTTCCTTTTTCAGATATCCAGAGAAACTAAATGTTTTTTCCAATGCTGTAAAAGACAACCCAAAGGTGAACTTTGGGGAGCTACAGGCATAGGGCCTGGAAGTCCCTTTCTCCATAAAGGAAGGTTTGAGAGTAAGCCTTGAAAAACAAACCCCCCCCAAAAAAATTCCACAAAGAAGTACCTGAAGTTTTCCCAGTTCCTTAGTGCAGAGAGAATTGAAAGAATATAGCTTACACTTCCAGATGGGGCGTCTCCTTATCTTCCATTCTTCAGAAACTCCCATGTCCATGTTCTCCAAAATAACCAAATTAGGACTGAAAACCTGAGGTTAGGCTGAGCACAAAACAGCCTCCTACCTGTCTGACCTAATGGGCCCTAAGAGGTCAGGTCCAAAAAAAAAAAAAAACCACACACCCGCGCACACCCACCCCACAAAACAAGCAACCAAAAAAAAAAAAAAACTGCACTTCCAAGGTACTAGGAAAGGACAGGCTTACATACCTTCCAGTCATGGCTGGAGAAGAACTTGAGATTAGCAGTGCTTCCCAGTCAGGGAACCATAAAAATGAAGAAGTTACCCACTAAGAGGGTTAGGGTTGCTCTGGAGACCCCAAAATACCAACATGCTAGGTCCTGCCGAATGAATTCTACTCAAGTCTTCTCAGTCAAAGCAAAGTAAAATTTATTAAAAGTTCACTTGCATTAGACACAAAGTAAATCTGTGCTAGGTCATTCTATGGTGCTCTCACACTTCTGTGGTGTGAAATGGGGTCTTATATACAGACGGCCATGGGAGGAATCTAGGGGTGGTCTACAGGAGGAGTTTCAGGAGGGTCTTCAGGAGGAGTTAATGAGGTTAATGAGTGATTAAGGGTAGGAGATAGCTAGAGGCCTTGCCAGCTGAAAGGTGTATTATATTTTGAAAGGCACAAAGGTGGGAAGTAGATGAACAATGGAGGGCAAGGCTAGTAACTAGGCTGGTAGTTTAGCAGTTAGTAACTAGGCACAATGTAAACCTTATTTCCTCATGCATGGCTCATCAAATGAGACAATTTAATGAAAAGTCCAAGGGAAGTTCCCAGAGACAGCACCTCAAGGACTCAAGTAGAGGTCAAGGGGGCTCCCAGAGCCCATACCTCATCATCAGTGCTGTATCAGTACTTTTTTTTATTATTAATATTAATAGTTTAAAATAGTTTCCAACCTACATAGTTTTAGAGTTGAACAAGTACTTTCTTTACCTTATCTCATTTGATAATAATAGCTGACTACGCAGTATTTGAAGATTTTCAGTTTACAGTATCTTATTTGATCCTTACTGTTGCAGTCCAGAGATGCTGGGAACCCTGAAATACAAGGGTACAGGGTGTGGGTCTACCTCAAAAAAATTCAACCACTCAAGTCTTCTAGTCCAAATAGTGAGTTTATTTGTGACACCAAAAGAAGGAGGCCAGACTCCTAGTGAGTCTGCACATTTCATATAACAAGATTAATATTTTTTTATGGGGAAAAAGATTTTTGGGAAGATTTGGATGGGATTAAGGAGTGGCAAATAGCCTGGGGTCCCCTGGAAGTAACTGAGAAAGGGAATAGGGTTGAGATTAAGGGATCTAGTAAACTAATTAAGTAATCAAGGTGGGCTGGGGTGGGCCAGATGCCTTCAGCAGAGGCATCAAAATATGTGGGAAAATTCAGGGACTGAGTGGGAGGTAACCCTAGAATAGAGGGTTGGGCTGTACTGGGGGTCACAATAAAAGGACAGTTGAAAAGATTATACTGGAATGAGTCTGATCAGGTGCCTCCCCCAAAATACAGGGATCTGGGTTCAGGGATTTGGTTCCTAAAATTTGTGGGAAATTTCAAGGGGGGAGAGCCGTCTAGATCCCATACCTGTAACTTACTACAATCTTGTTCACTGATGATTTCCTTTTTTTTCCAAAGTTAATTTAAACTTAGTAATAATTTTTTTAAAACCACCTAAATGTACAAATAAATATTTAAAAAAAAGGAATTCATGGAGCAGTAAACTTCATTATTTATAATTTAGTGAAAATATCCATGTCAACTTTAATAAGAGGCAACAAAAATGAGTGGGGTACACTGTCTCTATGCACCCTCTGTGAAGAATCCTCAGAAGTAAGGAAAAGGGAGAGAGACTATCTTGAAACCAGAGACAGACTTTTGTAAGACTGGCCCCTTCACTTGCTGTCAATCAGCATTAAATACTTTAGGAATTTCTTAGAGCCCTGCCCCCTTCTTCACTTTGGCATTTGCCAGATAAGGATAGGTACTTTTGGATTGGCTATCCCCTATTACCTTGTTCTTTGTAAACCTGATTCCCAGCCACTGAGAGATAGTGATGGGCTTCTTTATTCCTTTTCTTTTTTTTTTTTTAAGCAATTGGGGTTAAGTAATTTGTTCAAGGTTACATGGCCAGGTGTTTCTGGGTGGGTGCTAAATGTCTGAGGCCAGATTCGATCCCAGGTCATCCCGACTCTGGGGCCGGTGCTCTTACTCACTGTGCTACCTGGCTGCCCCTCTTTATTCCTCTTTTTTTTTGGGGGGGGGGGGGGGTTAACAAGCTTACTTTAATCAGTCAAACATATATCATTTACCTCGTTCAGGGGAAAAAGGTTAGCACCCCGAACTTCAAAGTATGCAGGCAGAAGTATCAAGACAGAAACAGATCAAGTAGACAGCTTTCCAAACTGTCCAACTATTACATCCATACCAAATCAACATCTGGGTTACAACATCTGGGTTTTTCAAAGCCGGGGGGCTCTGGACAACGGCTTCTCAGAATCCATATCAAATCACAGAAAACTTCTCGAAGTGAGCCCCAAAACAAAGCCTCACATCAGGGCCTATATAGCCTTCTCCTGGCTCAGAGAATGTAACAACCTTTTGGACTCACTGGCCAGTCAAAAAGTATCTACTGAAAAACAAGCCTCCTACACCAGGCTCCAGGTGCACTTTAGCCTAGGGGCAGGGAAGATCTTTAAATTTGCATTCCCATTACATTAGGCCCCAAGATCTTTCATTCCCATAGCATAGTCAATTTGACTCAGCACTAAACATCTCTTAGGTCACATTTTCAAGATACAGAACTAAAGTTACCAAAGTGGCCACTGGGCCTTTAACAAACACAAAATACATTGCATTACCACTTCAATTCAAAACAAGAGTGCAAATAAAGTTCTTGTGGGAGGAGGTGGGTTTGTCCTTCCCCTCACACAGCTCCAGCCCCTGCTTCCAAGTACAGAGGGGGGACTTCGCAACAAAACCAACAAGGTGGGGTCCTTGGGGGTCCACAGCACTTCATCCCACCCACCATAGTCAGACGTCCATCCTCCCCCAGGGTCCCAAACTGTGGGATGCAGCCAGGAAACACATTTAGTGCCCCTGCTTTGCTGCTCAGTTCTTATCTTTTCCTGTGGCTGAATTCCGAACTCCTGGGTTCCTTCTCCGCCTGCAGTCGGCAGCTGCTCCTGGCTTTTGCCCAGGTCCCGATGTAGGCAGCTCACCATTCCTGCTCTCAGCTCAGCAAAGTCTGCATGCAGGCCATTCTTCTCTCCTGGTCCATGGCTCCACAGAATCACAGCTACCACAACAAATCAACATCTGGGTTTTTCAAAGCTGGGAGGCTCTGGACAACGGGTTCCCAGAATCCATATCAAATCACAGAACACTTCTCAAAGTGAGCCCCTCTTTATTCCTTTTCATTGGAGGAGATTTCAGGCTCAGATTATAAGCCTGCCTCCTAGGCAACAAGAGAAGGGACAGCAGTGGGAGGGGACTTGACTGCATTAGGGTATAAATTCTTGTTCTGACTTCTGTAACACAGCTCATTCTGCTGGTTCACACTGGTGGAAGGGTCACCCTCTTCTAGGGAGAACTGAATTAAATTTCCTGTTTTTTCCTCAAGACACCTCTGACATTTAAATTTGGGGGGGTAAGGGATTTTGGGGGTCCTCATATCCCACACAAAAACATCCCATGTATTTCCTCATGCTCTTCTGAACCTTTTGTTCTGTTCATATTTGTCTAACTTTAGCATTATTGCTTTTTTCACAGTTCTGGTTTAATGTATGTATCAAGGTTCTAGTGTTACTTTCTTCATGTAATATTTTGCTCATTATAAAAGTCAGAAAAACAAGGTTCCCAAAGGTTGGATCTTGCTCAAAGTCCCACCAAATAAGTGTCAGGGATTTCATTCTTTCCAATATATTTTGCAGCCTTTTCTTCACTTCAGAGCTACACTTCTGATACAGAAAGAATTTTCAGTGCTTTCTAAAATTTTCATATTTCCAATCAACTTATTTTTCATGGAATTAAAGAAGTGGGGGGAGGTAAAGTGAAAGGGAGGAGGAGGGGAGGACAAAAAGGGGGTAGAGGAGTAGGAGAAAGAGGGGAGAAAGAAGAGGAGGGGGAGAGGAGAGGTGAATGTATAACACTGATTCTTCCCCCCACTGCCTCCAATCTAGGTAGATTACATCCTATCCCTTCTGTAGAATTCTGTGGTACCCTTAAAGAGACTTGGGGGACATCTAGGTTCTCTGCAAATGATTCAAGATCCTGCTAATAGTGTTCCCTCAGTTGCAGGAGAAATGGACCTGCCTTCCAGTTCAATTTAGTCACTAACACTCAGATATACAGGGGAGGTAAAATCCTACACATGCACACACTTTTATAACACCTCAGTTTCTAAGAAGGGGAGAAGAATTAGGCTCATAATTTAGCTCCTTTCCCATAAAACACAATCCTAATCCCTACTTCGAAAGCCCTCCTGGGCTCAGGCTAGAGGGATATACTATTGTGCCTACAATCCTGGCCTTACAGGTTATGATAGATTAAACTCTGGCATCCTGTGAGAATCACCTGAAGCAACAGAAACTGAAGAGGACAACAGAGAACAGAAATATTCCAAGACCCATTACTCCTAGCTGAGGTAAAAGAAGTGGAGCACAGGAAAGAAATTGACCATGCCTAGACAATCCCAGGTGACACACATACACACATACATTCATACATACATACAAATACATATATCTATAGAAATTTATGTACATATATGCATATACATAACATGCATTATGCATATTTGCATATTACAATACACACATACGTATATTCCTCCCTGATGCAGAAAAAGTTGGTCAACTATGAAAAAGTTAATTGATACTTCTCCTTATATCAGAGTCCTTTCTCTTCTTGGTCTTAAACAGCAAATCTTAACTAAATGGGGGACCTTTGAGACAAGCCTGAAATAGATGCTCTGACTTAGTCTATACTGCTGTCACTACCATTATTTCTATTTGAGAAAAACAGAAAAGAGAATAAAGAAAAACAATGAATGTGGAAATTAGTCCTTTTTAATGGCAGTTCCAAATGCAATCACTTTATATGCTCTATTTTGGAAAAGGAGATTTTCCTTTTATGAATCAATTTCTTCATATTAAAACACACAAACACACACACAGAATACTGAAGGAAGAATATGGTCAGTATTGAGCCTATGTTGTTATTACAATTTGGCCAAAGAGATTTTAACTCCATATGTGTCAAATCAAATTGAATAATTCTCCCTCAGCTCTCCACATAATTCTCTTTCCAAGGAGCTAACAAGGTATTTATCTGTGATAAAAATAACAAAATATAAGGATTCTTATTTTTGTCTTTTACAAAAATAAGTTGGAAGAATTATGTTCTGGGTTATTTTGTTGATATCTGAGTTACTTTTTCTCTGAGACTTTTAGCATTTCTTGTGAGGTGGAGAGAAACCTCTGCTGTTACTCATTTTCCATATTTCAAAGGGATTATGCTTCTAAGAAGGAAGGTGTTATATTTTGGTTATTATTATTTTTAACTTAAGTATGAAACCTGGATTCCAGTCCAGTTATGTAACATACTATCTTTATGACCAAGTCATTTAGCCTTCTCAAAGTTTTAACTTTCTCATCTGTAAAATGGGCATCCTATTTGTACTATGGACCAGACAAAGCCATTGTGAAGAAAAAGCGTTGTAAACCATAAAACATGGCATAAAAGTCAGATATGAATGAGGTAATTTGTGACATATTCAATGAATCAATAAACATTTATTAAACACCTACTATATGCTGCCAAGTGTACTAAGTGTTGGGGTATAAAAAGAAGCAAGAGACAGTCCCTTCTCCCAAATATCTTACAAACTAATGGATCAGGGAAGATTTTTCATATTTTTCAACTCTATGTTTTATATTTCAAAGGGTAAAACATTTTGCCACATAATGCTCTTTCTTCTGTGGTTCTCTTTGAAAACTCTTTGCATCTCAAGGAAGTTATTTGAATTACTTACAAATCAGTTAATTCAAATTGATGTCACAAGTAAAAGGAATGTCTTGGGACCAACGGTACATAATTTAACGACGCTTTGTAATTGTAAGGGTACCATTGGGGAAACTACCTGGAATATGTTCATGAACTGGCAACCATGTTTTATATCACCAACCCTAATTGTAAATTTATTGCATTTAATAACATATGCATGTAATATGTGATTGCATTATTCAAGGATTCCTAGAGCTATTATCACTCAACCATTTAATAGTAAGTCACAATTCTATGGCACTTTAAGATTTGCAAAGCACCTTCCTCACCATGATCTCATGGGGTAAATAGTATAAAAAATTGCAAAAGAATTATTGTCCTCAGGAGGGCAGAGTCAAGATAGCAGAGTAGAAACAGGACTTTCTCAGGGCTCTGGCTCTCACCTCCTCCAATTCTTGTAAAAGGTGACTCTTAATAAACTTTGGAGCTACAGAACCCACAAAATGACACAGAGAAGTTAACCTTGAACTGAGGAAAGCACGCAGGCTGGCAGAAAGTGGCTAACAAAGCCTTCTCAGAGCTGATCCCAGACCCTTGGGAGCCAGAGGTCTTAGTCCCAGGGTAGCTGGAACAGGCACTGGATGGAGGGCCTTCGGATCACAGGCAGCTGTGGAAGTTTCCGGAATTATCAACACATAGATGCCAAGGACAAAGTTAGAGGTCAGTGCAGTGTGGACTTTGGGATATGGGAACTCAGAGTATATTTGGGTTTTGCCCCTGATGTAAGAATTGGATGAGGCACAGCCTCCCTGCAGCTGCCATCACTTGGCAGCTTCAGCTCCTGGCCTGCAGATTGTAGGGGGACCAAGAGACCAGCTTGACAGGTAATCACCCTTGTTTTAACCTGCTTGGATCTGGATTTTGGTCTAGGGTGGAAGTTCTGGGGTGTGTGACCAGCTTGCCAGAGTGTGTAGAGGCTTCAGAGAGGGCATCCAACTAATACCTGAGCTGAGAAAACCCCAGCATATTGTATGAAGCTCCACTGTCTGCTAGCAGAGACCTACTGTGGCAAAAAACCCAAAAGTCAAGTAATTGAGTGGCAACATGAGTAAACAAGGGAAGCAAAGCAAAAAGAAGAATCCAACATTACACTCCTATTTTGGGGATGAAAAAGATCAAAGCATGGAATAGGAGGAAGACAGTGAAGTCAGAACTCCTGGACCAAAAGCTTCCAAGAAAAATATGAACTGGTTACAGGACATAGAAGACCTTAAGAAGGATTTTGAAAAACAAGTAAGAAAAGTGGAGGAAAATTTGGGAAGAAAAATGAGAACAATGCAAGAAAATTATGACATGAGAGTCAAAAACCTGGCTGAAGAAAATAACACCTTAAAAAATAGACTAACTCAAATGGCAAAAGAAGCTCAAAAAGCCAAGGAAGAGAAGAATGCCTTAAAAAGCCAAAATTGCCAGATGGAAAAAGAATCTCAAAAGTTCACTGAAAAGAATCCTTCCTTCAGAATTAGATTGGAGCAAATGGAAGTTAGTGACTTTATGAGAAATCAAGATACTATTAAACAGATCCAAACAAATGAAAAAATAGAAGGCAATGTGAAATATCTTGTTGAGAAAACCACTGAGCAGGAAAATAGATTCAGGATACAGAATTTAAAAATTATTGGACTACCTGAAAGCCAAGATAAAAAAATAACCTAGAAATCATCCTTCAAGAAATTCTTAAAACTGCCCCGATGTTTTAGAACCAGAGGGCCAAATAGAGGTTGAAAGAATCCACTAGTAACCTCCTGAAAAAAAGATCCCAAAAAGAAAACTCCTAGGAATATTATAGCCAGGTTCCAGAAATCCTAGATAAAGGAGAAAATATTACAAGCACCCAGGAAGAAACAATTTGAATATTTTGGAAACACAATCAGGATAACCCAGGATCTGGCAACTTCTACACTGAGGGATAAAAGGGCTTGGAATATGATATTCCAGAGGTCAAAGGGAGATTCTTTAAAACCAAGAATCACCTACCCAGCAAAATTGAGTATCATGTTTCATGTGAAAATATGGTCATTCAGTGGAATATAGGACTTTCAAGCATTCTTGATGAAAAAACCAGAGTTGAACAGAAAATTTGACATTCTGATACAAGAAGCAAGAGAAGCATGAGAAGGTAAACAGGGAAAAGAATTAATAAGGAACTTATCAAAGTTGAACTATTTACATTCCTACATTGAAAAATGATAATTGGAACTTATGAAACTTTTCTCAGTATGAGAATAATTGAAGGGAATATAAATGTATATATATATATATATGTGTGTGTGTGTGTGTGTGTGTGTGTGGGTGTGTGTGTGTACACACACATACATATATGTCTATATAGGGGATATATGGGCATATGAATACATATGTGAATGTGTGTATATATGTGTACAGCTATACATAAATAGAGGGCACAGGACCAGTTTAATGGGAAGGGATAATACTTAAAAGGTGAAACTAAGAGGGGAGAGAGGAATATAATGAGAGGAGAGAGGGAGAGACAGATTGGGGTAAACTATCTCTTATAGAAGAGGTAAGGGAAAGTGGTTACAATGGAGGGGAATAACAGGAAATCAAAAATCGACCTTATTCTCCTTGAATTTGGCTTAGGGAGGGAATGAAATACACATTAAAAAGGGTATCTCACCCTATACTATGATAGGGGGGAAGGAGATGAGAGGGGGTATGATGGAAGGGAGGACAGGCTGGGGGGAAGGGTGGTTGGAAGCACCCACTTTTGAAAAAGGACAGCATCAAGGAAGAGAATAGAACAAGTGGGAGGTGGGATAGGAGGGAGAGAAATATAGTCAGTCTTTTACAATATATCTACTATGGAAATATTTTGCATAGCTACACATGTACAACCTATACTGAACTGCTTATCTTCCCAGTAAGGGTGGGTGACAAGGGAGGAAGGGAATGAATCTGGAATTCAAAGTTTTAAAATGAAATGTTTAACATACATATTATTATTATTATCAATATTATTTTACATGTAAATGGGAAATAAGATATATAGGCACTGGGGCATAGAGAACCACCATGCCCTACTTGGTCATCACACATATGTTCTGTCTGTAATTGTGTACAAATTTCTCCTGGTTCTACTCTTCTCACTCAGCATCAGTTCGTATAAGCCTCTCCAGGTTTATTTAGAACTTCTCATTTCTAAGTTTCAGTTGAGGGGGTATGGGAGATGATATGGGAGAGGGCAGATTGGAGGAGGGGATATCTAGTGGGACCACTAGTTTGGGGTGGTGGGTAGGGGAAAGATAGGGAGAAAATTGTAACTCAAAATCTTGCAGAAATGAATGATGTAAACTAGAAGTTAATAAAGCATTTGATTAAAAAAAAAGAATTATTGTCCTCATTTTGCTATGTGTAAAGTAAGACCTAAAGGTGAAACAACTTCCCATGCTCATAGCTATGAAAAATTCTACCTTTATACTTTGAACCTCTGTTACACCAGTCTACCACGTTTATTCTCCTTTGATATTACTCATTGTAACTTCCATCTACAGATCAGCATGTTTGTAAAATTGAGTTTGAGAGTAACTTGCAAGGTGACTGGGAAATATTAAGTCCATGTTCCCCAGGCATGTAACTTCCTCTTTCATAGAAGAGAGGCGCATTATTTTTTTTTCTATTACTATGATTTGTAGAACTGGTGAACATGTTTTTGCCTTACACTTTCCATGCAATGTTAATTCAAATGGAATGTAGAAGAAAGGATGGTTTATCCCAATAAGCTGAGTAACTTTAGACCACCTTGATTTAATTTTCTTTAAAAAAAAACTGAGAATATGGACCAATGATTACATAGAATCTAACAGATGTATACTTATTGCCATATTCACACAGGCATGCATACATCTTCATTAAATTCAATTCACATTCATTCATTGCCTACTATTCGTGTAGAATGGAACTTTGTGAATACAAAGAGAAAAAGGTATAGTCTTTGCCTTTAAGAAGGTTACCTTCTAATAGGGAAATGCAACATGTAAAGAAGCAAATAATTATAAGATAATTTGATGAAAGAAAAATCATTAACATCTGATGGAGGTCATGGGAAACTCCCACAGAAAAAGGTGGCATCTGAACAAGGCCTTGAAGAAAGTCGGAGATTCTAAGAGATGAAGTAAGGAATGCATTTGTTTCATGCCTATGAAAGTCTGATCAGCGCATTCCAAAGAAAATAATGATTTATACTTAATGGGGTTGAAATCAAGACCAGAATACCTGGTAAAATGCTTGATAGTTGTCTTCATTTTTGAGGATAAGGTTAGCAGTTGTTAGAGGAATGGTGTAGATAAGGGAATCTAGAGGATAAACAGACAAAGGTAGATTCCAGACCCTTCTTCTACACACCACTAGCTGTAAGAAGCAAGATCCTCCAATCCTAAGTCTTCCCAAGAAATCTGTAAGCAGTGCCCTGGCATTCAGGTAACATGGTTTCAAGACAGGCCTACATAGTGTGACCTCAATGACAAAGACATGGCACATTACATAGAGTTCGGGACTTTACAAGAGTAAGATGAGTTCAAATCCAGCCTTACATATCTACCAGATCTGTGACCTGGGAAAGTCAGTCTTGATTTCAAAAACTATAAAATTGGGATAATATGATTACCTATCTTAGGGGGTTATTGTGAAGAACAAATGAGATCATGTCTATAAAGCACTTTACAAACTTTAAAGGGATATAAAATGCTTCAGTTGATATTAATGTTTCCATCCTTCAGACTCATTTATTATTAATATTATAAACAACAAATGCACAAATATCATTAATGGCTATGATTATATACTGTAACTGTATATTTTTATTACTGATAATAATTTGTATTATTTATGATTAACAAATGATTTATTCTTGTGATAGAAACATTGTTAATATCATTTAGATAGTAATTCAAAGTTTGCAAACTGCTATATAGCCATTTCATTTTGTCCTTATTTGAAAATTTGATCTCATATAATAATAATAATAATAACAACAACAACAATGTTTATAATGATAATAATAAATGAGCCTACAGAATAGGAAATTTAAAAATCATGAGGTAAGTATTACAGTTCTAGGAATAGATGAACATGTTTAAATGTTTGTTTTAGTTTCGGGATTATAGATTTTATAATCTGAAAGGACCTTAGGAACAATCTATTTCAACACCCTCATTTTACAGATAAGTAAACTGAGGCCAAGAAAGGTTATTTGCCAAAACTAGCACAGCTAAAATGTTACAAAGCTGGTTGCAAATCCTCTGCTTTTTGCACTATATTGTTAATTAATTCTAAGAAGAATGCAAATTATGTAGTGATCACCAAATGAACTGAATCCATGAGAGAAAATTCAAGAAATGATTCTTAACTAAAACCACTTAATCAACTTGTAAGACTTTGAATGACTTTTAAAACATTTTCTTTCTTTTTTTTAATGAAAGTGTACTTTCCCTAAGTGTACAAATTCCCTAAGGAAATTGCAAAAGTTTTAAAATGTACTACTAGTATTGTTTTCATAAGTTTCTTAAAATTAGTAAACCAGTGAATGAGCAAGTATTGTTTCCAAACTGATTAATTAAATCCTGAGTTTAAGAGGTAAAACCACCCATTTATTTTCTATAGTCCCCTCATATCTAACAAATCAAAGGCCAGATTATGTTAACTACGTTTTTATGATGATGAGCTAATATTTCTCTGTAATGGAATTTCAAAACAACAAAAATGGTCTAACCGACAATACACAAAACTCATCAACTGAACTGAAGTTTTTATGAGCACAAAAATGACGTACTTTCTACAAATGAAAGCTGAGTATCTACCATGTCAAATAAGTTCTTGAATGGCAGACAAAGAAAATAGTTAATTTTTATCCAACCATAGAGATGATGTTCCTTCTGAAAACCTCTGCACAAAAGACATCGCAAACTTAATAGATAAATATGAGATATTGAAGAGCACATAAATTAGGGTTATTTATTCTCATTACAGAAAATATTTTTTTGTCATAGAACATACAGGATTGTAGCATCATAGCATTTGATCCAGCATGTGCTTTAGAGATTATTCAGTCTATTAATCCCCCTCATTTTTGCAGATGAGGAAATGAGGTCTAGAGAAAGGAACCAACCCATGGTCACATGGGTAGCAAATGGCAAATCTTGGATTCAAACCCACATCAGTCAATAAGCATAAGTGCCTATCCTATTCTAGGCACTACGTTGAGGACTCCCTTGATTTTACTTGAGTTAAATATTGAAATTCCTTATTAGATTTTTCCTTATAGAAAACTAAGGGACTTAAACTTTGCATTTAAAACCATTAATAATTAAATAAAGTAAGGGATAAAACAAAGAAAAAGAATAATAGGTCAATATCACCAGTAAAAATTGGCCAAAAGAATTAAAGTTCTAGAAAAAAGCCTACAACAATGTATCTCCCAAATTTAAAATGACTGGAAGGATATTGAAGGCTCATGGCCCGTTCTCACCAGGACAGTTTTAAAATAGCATTTCTACTTAAATTAACTTATATAGACCTCATGCTATACTCATTATACTACCAATATTAGGGAACCAGGGGGCGGCCAGGTAGCACAGCAAGTAAGAGCACCGGCTCCAGTGTTGAGAAGACCTGGAGATCGAATCCCGGGCTCAGACGCTTAGCACCCACCCAGAAACACCTGGCCGTGTAACCTTGAGCAAGTTACTTAACCCCAATTGCTTAGGGGCGGCCAGGTGGCTCAGCGAGTAAGAGCACCGGTTCCAGTGTTGGGATGACCTGGAGATCGAATCCCGGGCTCAAACACTCAGCACCACACCCAGCAATAACTGGCCGTGTAACCTTGAGCAAGTTACTTAACCCCAATTGCTTAAAAAAATATATATATTAGGGAACCAGATGAAATAACAAAGGTCACTAAAGTAACAAAAGTTCTAGAACCATAAGAGAAATAATCAAAAGTAAAAATAAAAACATTCTACTTTGAGACATTGTATTATTAAAAAAATAATTATCAAAAATTACATGGTATTAGTGAAAAACAGAAAGTTGTTAAGCCAGGCAGACTATACAAACGAGATTAAAAAGCCATACAACTCAATAGTATAGTATTTAATAAAACACAAGACATAAACTATTTTGGGAGGAAAAAAAAACTTATTTCATGGACAAGAACTGATAAAACTGTGAAGCAACTGGATAGAAATAAGATTTAGACAACAAAATTTTACACTATATAGCACAATGAGTGAATGAATGAATGAACACACGAACAAATAATTGAACAAATGAATGAATGAAAAAAATTAAGTACTTTTTATGTGCTGGGAACTATGAAGAACACTGGGGATTCAAATTTCAAAGTGAGACAATCTCTCACATCATGAAGCTTCCATGCTAATATTGTAAGACAGCATATGTAAGAGAATGTTGGTTAGAGAGAGGAGTTTTGTTTTGAGAAGTCATATGAATGATGAGTGGCACCTTAGAGGTGACACACTCTTCCCAATAGGAAGGACTAATATGATTGCAGTTCCAAAGCTGGAAGACAGTAGAGTGCCAGAGGGAACTAAGGCCCAGAAAAGATAAATGATTTGTCAAAGGTTAAAAAAGGTAATAAATGAAAGAACCAAGATTTGAACTCTGATGCAAAATTCAGCAGTCTCTTTCCTGCCTGACTATGTTTAAGGGAGGATGCAGGAACTGCTGTAAGCTTCCATGGGAAGGAAAGAACTAGCTTGCACAAGCAGCTTACTCTCCCCTCTCAGTCAACATGAAGCCATGAACTATTGATTCTATCTCTATTGAGTCTATTCTTTCCTGTATCAGATGAAGAAATGTTTGAAGTGGAACAGACTAGACTTCTATATCATAAGCTTTTGAGGGTCAGGAAAGGAAACTACCAAAGTCAGGGAGCTGGAACCCATGCCAGATTTTTCAGAGAACTCAGCCCAGTGAAGGGTAATGTCCCAAATGATCTGCTCAACCCAACACAGAAATGGAATGAAAGAAGCCACTAAAAAGTAATGACAATTTATTTTTTTTTGTTTTTGCCTTATTTTTTTTAATTAATTTGTTTGTTTCCTTTTAGTTAACAGGATTAAATTCCACAATTCCTTGAGTTTCACATTTTGTCTCCCTCCCTCCCCACCTCCCCCCTATGGTGGCATATAGTCAAGTATAGGATCTGTAAATACTTTCACATTATACATTAGTCAGGTTATAAAGATGGATTGTATCAGCTGGAATGAAAAATGGTAAAGGGGACATAAAACCAAACAAGAAAAGGAAAAAGATCAGGTATTTTGCTTCCATCTGGATATAAACTCAGTTCTTTCCAGTTCTTTCTCTGGATGCACACATTTCTCTCCATCATGAGTCTTTTGGGATTGACTTATATCACTGCCTTGCTGAGAAGAGTCCAGTCTAGCAAAGTTGGTAATCACACATATGTTCTGTCTGTAATTGTGTACAAATTTCTCCTGGTTCTACACTTCTCAGCATCAGTTCGTATAAGCCTCTCCAGGTAAATATGAAGACCGTCTCTTCCTCTTTTCTTATAGCACAATAGTATTTCATAACATGCATGTACCACAACTTGTTCAGCCATTCCCCAATTTATGGGCACCCCCGTAATTTCCAATTCTTTGCCACCACAAAAAGAGCTGGTATAAACACTTTTGTACATATGGCTCTTTCTCCCACTTTTATGATCTCTTTGGGATATAACCTTAGGAGTGGTATTGCTGGGTCAAAGGATATGAAAGTATTTATAGTCCTTTGGGCATAACTCCAGATTGCTCTCCAGAAAGGCTGAATCAGTTCACAACTCCATCAGCAATGCATTAGTGTTCCAATTTGCCCACATCCTCTCCAGCATTTGTCATTTTCCTGTTTTGTCATCTTAGCCAATCTGACTGGTGAGATGTACCTAAGAGTTGTTTTGATTTTCATTTCTCTCAACAATAGTGATTTAGAGCATTTCTTCATGTGCTTATAGATATCTTCAATTTCTTTCTCTGAAAAAATGCCTGTTCATATCCTTTGACCATTTATCAATTGGGGAATGACTTGAATTCTTATAAATTTGACTCAATTCTCTGTATATTTTAGAAATGAGTCCTTTGTCAGAGACTTAGGTTGTAAAGATTCTTTCCCAATTTCCTATCTTCCTCTTAATCTTGGTTACATTGGCTTTGTTTGTACAGAAGCTTTTCAATTTCATGTAGAAAAAAATTATTTATTTTACATTTATAATGTTCTCTAATTCTTGTTTAGTCATAAAGTCTTTCCCTCTCCACAAATCTGACAGGAAACTATTCCTTGTTTTAAGAGACTGCTTACAGTATCAACCTTTATGCCTAGATCATGCACCCATTTAGACTTGATTTTGGTATATGGTGTTAGATAATGGTCTATGCCCAGTTTCTTCCATACTATATTCCAGTTGTCTCAGCAGTTTTTGTCAAATACTGGGTTCTTATCCCAAAAACCAGGGTCTTGGGGTTTATCAAACAATAGATTACTATAGAGGTTGACTTCTGAATCTCGTGGGCCTAATCTTTCCATTGATCCACTCCTCTATTGCTCAGCCAGTAACAAGTAGTTTTGATGACTACTGCTTTATTAATACAGATTGAAATCTGGTATACCTAGTCCACCTTCCCTAGAATTTATTTTCATTAATTTCCTTGATATTCTGGACCATTTATTTTTCCAAATGAATTTTGTTACTATTATTTTTTCTAGCTCTATAAAGTAGTTTTTTGGTAAGTTAATTGGTATGGCACTAAATATATAATTTAATTTAGGTAAAGTTGTTATTTTTATTATATTAGCTCAACCCAGCCAAGAGCAATTGATATTTTTCCAATTAGTTATATCTGACTTTATTTGTGTGAAAAGTGTTTTGTAGTTGTGGTCATAGAGGTCCTGGGTTTGTTTTAGCAGGTAGATTCCCAAATATCTTATAATGTTTACAATAACTTTAAATGGGGTTTCTCTTTCTATCTCTTGCTGTTGAATTTCATTGGAAATATATAGGAATGGTGAGGATTTATGTGGGTCTATTTTATATCCTGCAACCTTGCCAAATTTATTTATTGTCTCAAGTAGTTTTTTATTTGATTCTCTAGGATTCTCTAAGTATATCATCATATCATCTGCAAAGAGTGATAGCATGGTTTCTTTTTGCTAAATTTGATTGCTTCCATTTTTTTCTTCTCTAATTGCTACTGCTAGCATTTCTAATACTAGATTGAATAACAGGGGTGATAGTGGACACCTTTGTTTCACCCCTGATCTTATGGGAAATGCTTCTACCTTCTCCCCATTACATATAATACTTGCTGATGGCTTTAAATAGATGCTACCTATTATTTTAAGGAAGGCTCCATTTATTCCTATACTTTCTAGTGTTTTTAATAGGAGTGAATATTGTATTTTGTCAAAAGCCTTTTCTGCATCTGTTGAGATGATCATGTGGTTTCTGCTAGTTTTACTGTTGATGTGATCAAATATACTGATGGTAATATTAAACCATCCTTGCATTCCTGGAATAAATCCTACCTTATCAAAGTGTATTATTCTTGAGATAAGTTGTTGTAGTGTTATTGTTAGTACTCTATTTAGAATTTTTGCCTCTATATTAATGAGGGAGATTGGTCTATAATTTTCTTTCTCTCTTTTATCTCTTCCTGATTTAGGTATCAATACCACAGTTGTGTCATAAAAAGAATTTGGCAGGACTCCTTCACTAATTTTCCCAAATAGTTTATAGAATATTGGAATCAATTGTTCTTTAAATGTTTGATAGAATTCATTAGTAAATCCATCTGGCCCTGGAGATTTTTTCCTAGGGAGTTGACTGATGCCTTGTTCAATTTCTTTTTCTGAGATGGGGATATGTAAGCAATTTATTTCCTCTTCAGTTAATCTGGGCAACTTATATTTTTGTAAATATTCATCCATTTCCCTAAGATTGTCAAATTTATGTGCATACAATTGGGAAAAGTAATTCCTAATTACTGTTTTGATTTCCTCTTCATTGGAGGTAGATTCACCCTTTTCATTTTTGATACTCATAATTTGGTTTTCTTCTTTCTTTTTTATCATATTGACTAAAGGACTATCAATTTTGTTGGTTTTTATCATAAAACCAACTCTTAGTTCTATTTATTAATTCAATAGTTTTCTTAATTTCAATTTTATTAATCTCTCCTTTGGTTTTCAATATGTATAATTTATTATTTAATTGGGGATTTTGAATTTGTTCTTTTTCTAGGTTTTTTGATTGCATGCCCAATTCATTGACCTCCCTTTTCTCTAATTTGATCATGTATGCACTCAGGGATATAAAACTTCCCATAAGAACTGCCTTTAATGCATCCCACAGATTTTGGTATGTTGTCTCATTATTATCATTCTCTTGAATGGAATTTCTGATTGTTTCTATAATTTCTTGTTTTACCCACTCATTCTTTAGGATTAAATTGTTTAATTTCCAATTAATTTTTAGTCTTTCTTTCCATGGGTCTTTATTGCATATAAATTTGATTGCATCATGATCTGAAATGGATGCATTTAATATTTCTGCACTATTGCATAGAAATGTGAGGTTTTTATGCCTTAGAAGGTGGTCAATTTTTTGAGTATGTGCCATAAATTGCTGAGAAGAATGTATATTCCTTTTTATCCCCATTCAGTTTTCTCCAAAGATCTATCAAACCTATCCTCTCTAAAATTCTGTTCACCTCCTTAACTTCTTTCTTGTTTATTTTGAAGTTAGATTTATCAAGTTCAGAGAGGGGGAGATTAAGGTCTCCCACTAGTATAGTTTTGCTATCTGTTTCTTCCTCTAATTCCTTCACCTTCTCCTCTAGGAATTTGAATGCTATACCACTTGGTGCATATATGTTAAGTAATGATATTGCTTCATTCTTGATGGTGCCTTTTAACAGGATATGTAGTTTCCTTCCTTATCTCTTTTACTTAGGTCAATTTTTGCTTTTACTTTATCTGAGATAAGGATTGCTACCCCTGCTTTTTTTTACTTTAGCTGAGGCATGATATATTTTATTCCAGCCTTTTACCTTTACCCTGTGTGTATCCCTCTGTTTCAGATGTGTTTCTTGTAAAAAGCATGTTGTAGGATTATGATTTCTAATTCATTCTGCTATCCATCTCCGTTTTATGGGAGAGTTCATTCCATTCACATTTACAGTTAGGATTGTTATCTGTTTCTTTCCCTCCATCCTATTCCCAACCCTGTTAATGTTCATATTTTCCCCCTTCTTCCTTTCCCCCCTTAATAGTTTTCCTTTTAACCCCCGCCTCCCTCAGTATTCCCTTATCAGCCCCTCTCTCTTTTCCTCCCCTTTCCCCTCACTTCTTCCCTCCCTACTAATCACCCCCCTCCTTTCATAGCCCTTCCCCCTCCTACTGCCTGTAGGATATTTTTATACTTAATGAAGTATGTTATTTCTTCTTCGCACCAAGAACAGGAACAAATCTCATGCAAAACTCCTCTCCCTCCCCTCTTTCCCTCTAAAATGATACATTTTGCGTTTCTTCTCCACAGAGTCCTATGCTTAACTGGTTGTTTTTCCCTCCTTGCACCAGAACCAATGGAAGAAAAGTTCATATGATTCCCATCTCCCTCCCTTCTTTTCCTCTGCTATACAGCTTTTATGCCTCTTTGTGTGGCATAATTTACACTTTTCCATTTCATTCATTCCCTTTCTTCCATTGCAGTCCCTTTGTAGCCCTTAATAAGATTTTTTTTAATCGTCATTTTGTGTATTTTATGCTCATACCCTCTACTTGTCTATAACCAGTTTGCTCTTATCAAATAGCAGGGTGTGTCCTTGTTTTCCTTGTTTACCTTTCAATGTCACTGCTGCATCTCATAATTGGAGGTTGAATTTTTCATTGAGTTCTGGATTTTTTATCAGAAAGTTGTGGATCTTTGTTATATCATTGAATGACCATCTCTTTGCCTGGAAGAATATGCTCAGTCTCGCTGGATATGTGATCCTTGGTTGTAACCCGAGCTCTTTTGCCTTCCGGAAAATTGTATTCCACTGCCTTCGATCTTTCGGTGTAGAGGATGCCAAATCTCGTGTGATCCTCACTGTGGACCCTCGATATTTGAATTGTTTCTTTCTGGCCACTTGAAGGATTTTCTCTTTTATCTGGTAGTTCTGGAGCTTGGCCATAACATTTCAAGGGCTTTTCAGTTTGAGATCTCTTTCAGCAGGTGTCTGGTGGATTCTCTCGATTTCTCTTTTACCCTCAGGTTCTAGTATCTCTGTGCAGTTTTCCTTAACTAGCTCTTGGAGAATGTTGTCCAGACTCATTTTTTCATCATAATTTTCTGGTAGGCCTATGATTCTCAGATTATCTCTCCTGGATCTGTTTTCCAGGTCCTTTTTTTATTTGAGGTATTTTACCTCTTTTCCTAATTTTTCATTCTTGTTGTTTTGTTTGACTAATTCTTGGTTTCTCATAGAGTTATTTGTTTCCATTTTGTTGATTCTAGTTTTTAGCAAATCATTTTCCTTGGTTAATTTTTGGAGCTCCTTTTCCATATCATACACTTTTCTTTTTAGAGAGATGTATTCTTCACCATAATATTTTTCTAATTCTTCTATTTTGGTTTAGAGAGAATTATTCATTTTGTCTTCTGTCTCTCTCATTTGGTTTTCAAAGTTCCTTTTGATCTCATCTAGGAGAGCTCTCTGTGCTTGGGACCCATTCCCTGTTGATGTTTCAACTGTGGGTGTGGAGTCCAATTTGTCTCCCTCTGAGTTTGGTTCCTCCCTCTGAGGATAGTGAGGATAGTAGTACTCCAGTGTCTTTGTCTTTGTAGTCTGCTTTCTACCCATTTTGAGGCAGGGCCCTAGCAACTCCCTTCCTCTGGGGATTCCAAGCCTTTACTGTAGAGGGTTTTGCCCTGGGGCAATATTTACTATGTTTTGGGGGGGGCAGGGGGGTTGGAGCAGGTGAGGTTCTCTCTGTCATCCAGGTCTTTGGACCAGGAGGTCCTGATAGGGGCTCTTTCTTTTAATTTCTGTTCTGTGAAATGGTAGTCCCAGGAGTATTTGCTGTCCAGGTCAGGGGCCCCTATATTTGGTTCTTACTTTGCTCTTTCCAGTCCCAGCCCTTTGGTGATAGGCCTGGTAGTGGCCCTTGTGGTTGGTGGGATGACTTGCCCTCCCAGTTGATCAGGCCTCTTCCAGGCCTGCCTCTGCTGGCCTCGCCTTCCCAGGTAATGACAATTTATTAATCACTTATGTCACAATTGGAAATACTGGAGCAAACCCTATTGAGTTTGAGCCTATTATCCCTAAGGACAAAGGTGATATGGAGGAGAGTTTAGGAGGGAGGTTAGGAGGGGGAGAAGGAAATGCTTATATTTCTTTTCTCAATAAAAAATATCTTCTCAATAAAAAATCCATTTATAAAAGCTAAAAATTAAAAAAAAAGTCATTCTATTACACTGTATTTCTCCACTCCCATCCCTTTTTCTCTTCTCTCCCCAGAGGACTGTACATTTTGATGGCCAAGCTGCCTTATTTTCCCTCGGGTTGACTGGATAGATTTCTTTCTCAAAGACCAAGTGTTAAACCCAATTCACTCTGGAGCTCATAGATTGGAAATTAGGTCTCTGTCCTCCTAGCACAGAGTGCTAGGAAATTGTAACTACACAAAATTGTAACTCTCTTTTGACCAGGAAGCCTCTGATTCTTATCCTCCCACTTTCTTTTTTCTTTTTTGATTAAAGGAGCCACCCATTGATTAACTTCTTAAAGAGGCCTATTAATTGAATGGGAGTTACCTCATTCAAAGTGAGAACCTACATCTCCAGTCATGCTGATGAATATCTGGCCACTGGATCCAGATGGCTCTGTAGGAGGAGGTGAGGCTGGTGACCTCACACAGACCTCCCTCACTCAAATCCAAGTCAACTTCAAGTCATATCATCATTTCCCTGACCCTGGTCCTCTTCCAGAAAGAAAGACAAACACAACACAATAATTTCTATATTAGAGTCCCAACCTGGAACAGATGGCCTCTTAGGTCCCTCCTGCATAAACTTTATATTATGGAATGATTCTTAATCTAAGTCCACAATCAAAGATTATTTCTAAGTATGGACTTTTTGGGGGGCGGGGTGGGAGATTACATTTCATGTAGAATATCCCTTTTAAAATTTATTCCAGGATTTTTTTTTATTCCAAGTAACACATTTAGCTTGATGGCATAATCTGTGCTTAAGAACATTATGAGAAAGTCATCTCTTTTTTTATATAAATATTTAGTAGGTCTCTTTATTTTTCTATTTTCTATTTGATTTTTAATATTGTTTTTGAAAAAGCATTTGTATTGGATACTGACTTACTTGACATTAATTGTAAGTAGAAATGCATGTAAATATTGCAAATATAAAGCAAAAAATCTATACAGTCATGAACCAAAAGAATTAAATAATGTGAAGATGATCTTTAAGAGTTAAGCATTGTATCTGCTTTATTAATGTAAAATTTGGGGAATTTTTAGGAAAATAAACAAGTCATTTCTATAACGTTTAAAAGTATGTATGTGCAAAGTATATAACATCATCTTAATGTTAAAAACCATGGACATGTTCCAGGCAATAGATGAAATAAATAATAAATAATTGTGAAATAATAAATTATTCACTCCATGTAATAAATAAAATAAATAATAAATTGTTAAATTTATTATTTTATAACTACCCTACAATTTATTTCAGATTTAAATGTTTCTTCTGTCCTCTGAATTTTAGTCCAATTTCTGGCAGTAATTAACTGTGTCACTTGAGAAAACTGTCTCATTTCTTTGGGTCTCCAATTCTCTCACCTGTAAAATTAATTTTTTACAGATACAAATTTAAAAATATATGATCATTTGATTCTTCTCTAAGAGAAAAGCACTTCAGTCTAAAAGTGTATCATGCCTGCAGAGTTGTAACTAGAGATTTTTAGAGCCTGGGAAAGCAGCATGATGTGCATGTCTACTAAATTTAGAAAAGTATACCCCTCTGTGGGAGGAGGGAGATAGAACACTTGGGCCATTGGTAATAGAGAAAGCACCCCATGAATAGAGGCAGGGAGGAGGGAAAGAACTGTGTTGGGGTAGGGGAATGACCCATCGCAGTCTGCTAAATGATAATTTCCTAGTTTAAGTAACTATTTTCTCTCACTGGGTGCTAAGCTGTATTGTTTCTACATTACTAAAGGACAGTTAGGGCATTTAGGTGGCAAAGTGGATAGAATCCAGCTAGGCTGGATTCAGGAAGATCTAAGATCTAAACTCAAGTCTGGCCACAAACACTAACCATGTGGCACTGGGCAAATTACTTAACCCTGTTTTCCTGTGTTTCTCATCAGTAAAATAAGTTGGAGAAAGAAAAGGCAAACCATTCCAAAATCTTTGCCAAGAAAATCCCAAATGGGGTCACAGAGACCTGAAAATGACTGAACAACAAACAATAGCAAAAAGGGACAGTTAAGCACATTTCATTGCCCTCTAAATATTGTTATCGTTCAATCATTTCGATTGTGTCTTTCTCTTCATAACCCCATTTGGAGTTTTCTTGGCAAAGATATTGGGATAATTTGCCATTTCCTTCTCCAACTCATTTTATAGATGAGAAACCTGAGACAAATAGTGTTGAGTGACTTGTCCATAGTCACACAGCTTGTAAGTGCCTGAGGACAGATTTGAGCTCAGGAAGATGAGTCTTCCTGACTTCAGGACCAGAATTTTATCCACTTCGCCACCTAATTCAGCATGCTATGTCAAAACCTTATTTATGTTGCCTTAGTTATAGCACCAGATAACTACAAATTAGACTGTTACTATTCTAGTCATACTCAGGAAATCAGTATCTAATATCAATGCTCTTTAATTAACAATAATAAAAATAGAAAAATTAAAACGTGCCTACTATGTATCTGTGTTAAAAATAATAGATATGATATTTTCACAATAATATCTATCAGATATGTTCATAGAGAAGGATACTTTAATTTTTTTCTTTGCCCCTTTCAAGAACCAGAATCACAGTCTATTTTCTAGTTGAAAGCACAATGAATGGAAATTCGGAACTTTTTTAACTCTGTCTATATAGCAGGGTATATGGGCATATGAATACATATATGAGTGTGTGTACATATGTGTACAGGTATACATAGAGGGCACAGGACCAATTTAATGGGAAGGGTTGATACTTAAAAAGTGAAATTAAGAGGTGAGAGAGGAATATAATGAGAGATGGGAAGAGACAGAATGGGGTAAATTATCTCATATAGAAGTGACAAGGGAAAACTTTTACAATGGCGGGGAAGAACAGGAAGGCAAAAGGGAATGAGTCAACCTTATTCTCATTGAATTTGTCTCAGGGAGGGAATGACATACACACTAAATAGGATATCTCACCCTACAGGAGAGTAGGGGGTAAGGGGATGAGAGGGGGGATAATGGAAGGGAGGGCAGGCTGTGGGAAAGGGAAGTTGGAAGCACCCACTTTTGAAAAGGGACAGGATGAAAGTAGAGAATAGAAGAAGTGTGGGGTCGGATAGAATGGAGGGAAATATAGTCAGTCTTTCACATTATATCCACTATGGAAATGTTTTCCTTAGCTACACATGTACAACTTATATTGATTTGCTCATCTTCCCAGTAAGGGTGGGTGACAAGAGAGAAAGGGAAAGAATCTGGAATTCAAAGTTTTGAAATCAAATATATATATATATATATATATATTATTACTATTACTTTATTACTTTACATGCAACTGGGAAATAAGATATACAGGCACTGGGGCATAGAGATCCATCATGCCCTACTGGAAAGTTGGAGGGGGGATGGGGCAAGATATGGGAGAGAGCAGATTGGGGGAGAGGATATTCAGTGGGATCGCTATTTTGGGGTGGTGGGTAGGGGGAAAATGGGGAGAAAATTTGTAACTCAAAATCTTGTGGAAATGAATGATGTAAACTAAAAAAAAAGAAAAAAGAGAATATAAATTTAAAAAAAAAAGAAAAAGGAAAGTTCACCTTTCTATCTCTCCCTAAGATGTTGTAAGTAGAAAAGACATATGAAGAGCTATATGACTTCCAACTCTGTATAGGTTAAAAACTGATCACCACATGCTAAGTAAGTATAGTAAGTATAGAAATACTGTCTCATGGGAGAATGTGATTCCTGGAATTTACACATTATCTTTATGAATGTAGATATATCTGTACCTTCACATGGAAATACTATTAATAGACCTTCAGAGAAGCATCATGAGATGATTCATGCTATGTAGTTTAACCACATAAAAATAATTCATCACCTCCCAGGTTAAAAGTGAGAGTATATTTAGGTATGTTGGAGCAAAACTGTTTCAGAGAAGCTAGATGGTCAATTACTCAATACTGTTTTGTAAATCTGCTTCATTAATGTTTTTATAATACTATTATAACTTCTTATTGTCTCACCTTCTACAACACACACAGACTCACATACACATACACACACCACTAGAACCCTCCCTTGTAGTAAAGAAACACAATTAAACAAAATATATCAACACTTTGGTTATGTGTGACAACACAGGCCTCATTCTGTATCTTAATCTATAATTTCTCTGCTAAGAGGAGAGAGGCATGCTATTTACCATTGGTTTTCTTAAGGAACAAAAATCAGTCCCTACCTGGATCAGAATCCTGAATCTGTCAATAATCTCTGCCTTCTTACTGGGGATATAAAGGAAATTGTTCTCCTGCATCTGCTTACTTCTCTCTGCCCCACTTAGTACAAGTCTTGAAAGTTTCTCTGAATTCTTCATATCCATTGTTTATTACAGTAAAATGAT
Organism: Petaurus breviceps papuanus; assembly: GCF_028583685.1. Classification (NCBI taxonomy): domain Eukaryota; kingdom Metazoa; phylum Chordata; class Mammalia; order Diprotodontia; family Petauridae; genus Petaurus; species Petaurus breviceps. The sequence continues at coordinate 20,858,436 of NW_027185809.1, forward strand.
CTTCCATTATATTATTTTATTATGAAACTCTTAATTCAGCTAGTCCTTAAATGATTAGCTGGTACTTTCTTTCCAGTTCTTTGGTGCTCCTAAAGTGTTGTTAATAATTATTTGTGCCATTATAACTACTATAGAAATGTTTTGCATAGCAACACATGTCTAACCTATATTGAATTGCTTGTTTTCCCAGTGGGTGTGGGTGAGGAGGGGAGAAGGGAGGGAATCTGGAACTCAAAATTTTCAAAACAAATGTTAAAAGTGTTTTAAATTGTTTTTACATTCAACCAGGAAATAAGATATACAGCAATGGGGTAGAGAAATCCATCTTGCCCTTCAAGAAAGTAAGGGGTAAGGGGCTAAGGCAGGGAATAGGGGAGGAATAGAAGAGATGGCAGAGGGCAGCTAGGTGGTGCAGTGGGTAGAGCACTGGACCTGGAGTCAGGAGGACCTGAGTTCAAATCTGACCTCAGACACTTAACACAAAAACTAGCTATGTGACCTTGGGCAGGTCACAACCCCAATTGGCCTCAAAAAACAAAAAAAAATTTCCTTAAAACCTAGCTGTATGGCCTTGGGCAAGTCCAATTGCCCTCCCCCCCAAAAAAAGAGATGGCAGACTGGGGGAAGGGGTTATTTAGTATGCTTGCCATCTTGGGGTGGAGGTAGGGGAGAGATGGGGAGAAAATTTGGAACTCAAAATATTGTGGAAGTTGATGTTAAAAACTAAAAACAAATAAATAAATTCAAAAAAGAAAAAATAATAATTATTATTTGTATCAAATTGGGCTTTATAAACTATATACCTTGTAGTGGTAATACTGAGTTAAATATAGTATTGATCAGTCGTTTCACTAGTGTCTGATTTTTTTGTGACTTCATTTGTGCTTTTCTTAGCAAAGGTACTGGAGTGATTTACTATTTTCTTCTCCAGGTCATTTTATAGATAAGAAGACTAAAGCAGAGTTTAGTAACTAGCCAAGGATCATACATTTAGTTAAGTGTTTGATGCCAGATTTGAACTCAGGAAGATGAGCCTTCCTGACTCCAGGCCTGGCACTATATCTACTGTGGCACCTAGCTGTTTCTCAAACATAGTACCAAGGTAAAAAATAATATCAAAATATAAAAAATATAACTTGTTGACTTTTCATAGTATAGTTTTCAGTATTCTTTCCACAACTCAAAGCTCTACTAACAATACAATTATTTGCCTCTCTTTTTATCGGCAACTAGATAGTGCCTTGGGTAAAGTTCCAGGCATGGAGTCAGGAAGAAAGAAAGAAACAAAGAAAGAAAGATATCTGACCTCAGAACCATAAAGACTTGATCCAAGACCCATCCCTACATCATGTGGACTATGTGGCCCTGGGCAAGCGGCTTAACCCTTCAGTGCTTGAGGCAACTCTCTGACTATAAATTGAAGAGAAGCTGCTGACCAGCTTTACTGGAGGCAATTTCCACATTGGAAGTACCCTATTCCAATGAAATCATAGTTTCAGTCCTTATTCTCCTTTTTTTTTTTTTTTTGCTCTCAAAGAACTCAACATTTTAATAGGGTGAGACAACATACATAGGTTTTGGCTGAGATGAGAGGAGAAAATGTGCCTCCTCCCCTTTTTCTTTTTTCTTTTCTTTTGTTCTTACTATGTTTCCTTTTTTATTATGAACTTAAATATCAACAAACATGAACTCTTCAATATACAAAGATCACAAAGAGGGGTGTGTATGAAATTGTAAACTTCTATTGTACACTGTTTTTTAAAGAGTACCACAGCAGCCTGCTAAAAATAATCTTTAACAACCAGCTCCCCACCCCACCAAGTCCCAAGACATACTTTTACATTCAATGTGCACTACTAATTATTTTTAAATTACTTTCTTAAATCTAAATGATTCAAGTTCTGATTTATAGTATTGTCTGAGGTATAATGGTCAAAAATTTGACAATCAGGCTTTACAAAGTCAGTTCGGCTGGCTCCACACCCCTGAGTGTACATTAAATTTAAGATAATTATAGTGTAGCCCCAAGGATCATAACCTTAAGCCCACATTCTGATAAGGCAGATTTAAAAAGCCTCAAGTTTATAGCCACCTAGGTGGCATAGTGCCTAGAGTTCTGGGCCTGAAGTCAGGAAGACTCATCTTCCCGAGTTCAAATTTGGCCTCAGACACTTCCTAGCTGTGTGACCCTAGGCAAGTCACTTGATGCTGTTTGCCTCAGTTTCTTATCTATAAAATTAGCTGTACCTCAGTATCTATGCCAAGAGAAGAGTTGTACACAAATGAATAACAACAATAACAAAGCTCCTGGTGATTTGGACATTGGAAATGTAGTTATGAAACATGTATGACTCATGTTGGTGCCCCTGGTTAAAGTGAAAATTCTCTAATAATGGGCTAGAGGGTTGGAATACTGGTCCTGCACTAAGAAAAGTCACTCCCTCCTGTGTGGCTCCTTGAGCTGTCCCATGCCTTCATGCTGTTAACAAAAGACCATGAGAAAATGCAAAGGACAAGGTGCCCTACAAGTGTTTATAAGAAATAAGATGAGATCAGTCAGATGCAGGCTTTTTTTTTTTTACAACTTTTTTTTAAGCAATCAGGGTTAAGTAATTTGCTCAAGGTTACACAGCCAGTTTTTTCTGGATATGGTGCTGAGTATCTGAGCCTGGATTTGATCAAGGTCATCCCAACACTGGAGCCGGTGCTCTTACTCGCTGAGCCACCTGGCCGCCCCTCAGATTCAGTCTTTAACCAAGTCACACCTCTCTGAAGGAAGACAGGGGGTGGTGATCAGAACTATCACTGCTTCCATTTCTTCTTTCTCCTCAGTGCTCCAAACACCTGAGTGATCCATCAAGGTTAAAACAAAACAAAACAAAAATCTCATACTTTATCATTTGTCTCTTTAACCTTCATTTCTCCAAGTCTTCCTTGGAGGCTCAAAATTGAGTTAGGGAACTGCAAATATTACTCACTGCCACTGGCCATGTGGTGAAGATGCTGCAGCGTAAAGTCATGGTACCTCGGTCCTCTCTTCTCCTTCTCAAGACAAGCTTCAAATGCCCACTATTGGGGAAAATCCCTCCCTTCACTCCTGATCTTTCATTAGCTTCTTCTATTCCGAGCATGAGAAGAAATACAGCTCCCAAAGTCCTCAGTACTAGGCCAAGGTTCCCCTTTAAGGCAGCCAGACTAGGCCTTACTAGAAGTACTATCACAGGAACAAAACTATCCTGCTTGTCTAGGCTCCCTTCTGAATTTCCCTCTCTCTCTTTTTTTTAGATGCTTTATTAACTTCTGATTTACATTATTCATTTCCGCCAGATTTTGAGTTACAAAATTTCTCCCCGTTTTTCCCCACCCATTCCCCCAAAACAGCAGTCCCACAGGATATCCCCACTTCCAATCTGTTCTCTCTCTCTCTCTCTCTCTCT
>NW_027185809.1:20861972-20901885 GCF_028583685.1 Petaurus breviceps papuanus
TATATATATATATATATATATATATATATATATATATATATATACTATTATTAATACCATCTTACATGTAATTAAGAAATAAGATATACAGGCACTGAGGCACAGAGATCCACTGGAAAAGTCAAAACAGGTATGGGAGAAAATATGGGAGAGAACAGATTGGAGGTGGGAATATCCTTATTCTACTTTGATTTTGATTCTTTGAAGTTATTATGTAATCTTATGTAGTTGAAATTATGTATATAATTATTAGAGATCACATCTATCCTTTATTTTGTTAAGAATTTCTCTCTAGTCATAGCTGCAGAAAGTATTCTTTCATTCTTCTCTAAGAATTTTTGTATTTAAATGAAGTAATCTTTTATATTGTATTGTAAATTATATTTTGTTGTATTGACATCAGAACATCAAATGGAAAGACAATACTTGAGTAAATGTGCTGGTGGGACTGAGTAACTGTCCCATGACTCACAATGGAAGGATGAATTCATTTTGTTCGGAAATGGAATTTTTGTAGAGGCCATTTTATGTCTATTTCTAAATGCTGTAGTCCATCTTAAAATCAACATTGTACAGGGATGGATAAACCTGGTGCAAGGTATAAAGAATAGAATCACTACTGCCAACACTAAATTTTGTGACCAGCAATTATTTATCCCTGCCTTTTATTATAAACACAAGTGTCCAAATCTGTCTCTGGCAAGTAGAGCCCCATGTAAGTAGTCTGTTGAGTCCTCAGGTTGACCCTAAATAAATATAATAATAATATTATTTTAATTATTATAAATAATAAATAAATAATAAATCAGTATTTTATGATTTTGACACGACTCTTTTTTAAATTCCTATAAAGGCTACTTTGTTGGCACCTGTTGATTAGTTAATATTTTAATTTTGCTAAAATAAGACTGAGCAGCTGGGTGGTACAGTACTGAGCCTACAGTGAGTAAGATCTGAGTTCAAATCTGGCCTAATACACTTAACTAGCTAGCTATGTGTCACTGGGCAAGTCAGTTAACCCAGTTTGCCCTGGTTTCCTCATCTGTAAAATGAGCTGCAAAAGTAAATGGCAAATCAAACCAGTATCTTGGCCAAGAAAATGTCAAATAAGTCATGAAGAATTGGACATGACTGAAATGATTGAACAAGAACAAAAAAACTTTTACATTTAGTTCTATTACCCATTTGGAGATTATTGTGATAAATTAAGATTTTTGTGTACATCTAATTACTGTCAAACTTTTTTCCAGTTTCCCCAACATTCCTGTGACAATATGATAAGGTAAATGTTTGATTGTTGAAGATAAGTAGTAGTTCATATAATCATAATATTATTTTGCTACATTTTCCTATGAAAAGCATCAATCAAAATTGCAGTGTGATTCTGTCACATTCCAGCTTTGGTATTGATTTTTAGAACTTATTTTCCTGAAAAGTTTATTAGATACTTTTTTAATGTTTCTACTAATATTGATGTAATATGCACTTAAAATAATCTTTTGTGTTTCTGATAACTCTGTAGTGTTTCTGATTGAAATATAACCAAGCAGAAGATTACAAGGCAATTATTTTTTTGAATGTGATTTAAATGGATAATTGGGCTAGTTTTAAAGAGTTTAATGGATTCTTAAAATCCAGTCAATCCAGATTTTTTTTTAATTTCCTTAAATGGTTTACCTGAATAGACAATGAAGCATACCTCCCTCCTCTCAGGACAGAGATGGAGATTTATGAAAGCAGAATTTGCATACATTGTCAGGAGAGGTCATAAAAATTATTTCTATTCAATTATATTGCTTTGTTATAAAGGAAGATCTCAACTCCAGGGTCTAAGAGGGGAATAAGCAGAAATTCTACAACCTGAAGCATCTATTTTGAAGGCTTGGGACTAGAAGCTTTAGCCCCAGCATCTTTGGATTTACACTTGGCAGGCTTAGCAGACTTAGAATTAGACTTAGCACCCTTGGAATCAGACTTGGCAACCTTGGAGTCAGACTTGGCAGCCTTAGCATCAGATTTGGTGGCCTTGGGGCCAGATTTGGTAACCTTGAGATCTGACTTACTGACCTTGGTGACAGCCTTGGCAGCCTTGGGGTAAGTGGGCTTGGCAAGCTTGGGGTCAGTGGACTTGGTAGCCTTGGGGTCAGTGGGCTTGGTAGACTTGGGGTCAGTGGTTCTGGCAACCTTAGAGTCAGTGATCCTAGAGCCTGGACATTTGATGCCAATCCTAGGACCTGGAGGTTTGGTAGCCATCTTGTGGCCAGCATGTCAGGCACTGGCCTTAGGGATCTTGGGCCTGAGGATCTTGGTTTTGGAGGCCTTGGTGCTCAGGGCCTTGATGGCTTTGGCGTTGTTGGCCTGCCTCTTCTTCAGCCCCTTTTTGCTGTGTTTCTTGGAAAACAGCATGTTTCTCAGAAACTTGGGGTCAACCCCTTTCAGAGACTCGTATCTCTGTGACCTAGGTTTCTTGATGTTATTTCTGTGCCATTTTCATGATTGGTTGTTGGTGGTATGGTTCTTAGACTTAGCCATCCTTACACTGCAGCCTTAGCTAACAGGCACTCCACTGACCTGAAGAGGCCAAAGGGAGAGAGAAAAAGCCATACATAAAGTTTCTTGATAAAGAGTTGTTGCAAAATTTTCTATGGAATTTTCTATTTTAAAGTATGTTAGAAAAAAAAGACTAGACAGTCTTTTCCTGTTCTAAGATTCTACGATTCTGCCATGTGCCCAAGGTTACATGAACAGTAAATAGCAGTCTCTAAGCCACTGAAAAAAGCAGTGCATCTACTATAACATGAAGGATTTGAAGTAAGTGGTTTCTAAAGACACTTCCAGTGCTATGAAGTCCTATGAATGACAGATTCCACAGAATCTTTCTTTCACATTGTACTTTCCTGATACTCCTCCCTCCCCCAAAAGATATGCTTAATTTCCATCTTCAGTCTGAATCACCTCATTTTATGTTTTGATTGCATGCACATGAGTCTCATTTCTTATTTTAGCAGAGGCTTATAGTGCAAGCTTCTTCTCAGATACCTCCCCTACAGTGATCCCCTCCACTCCCTGGAGCAGAAGTTTGTCTTCTGTTGGGGGAGAGGGGTGGTTCTGCCTGCCTTCAAGCTATCTATTTCTTTATGATAATGAGTAAAACCATAGGAGATGATCGGCCAACTCTAAAATTATTTCCTTTCATATTTACCCATTTAATTAAATGGAGATGAAAAATTAATCCCCAACACTAGAGGAGTCTGAGAATGAAATGTATCAAGAGTTTTATAATGATATCTCCCACCAGGCGAGTTGGCCCTTTGCTTTATTCCCCAACAGCAGATTATTGTGACTGGCTTGACAAATGTGATTAGTATTACTCAGCCAGAGTCTTTGTTCTCAAAGTATCATGTGCCAAAAATGACAAAAATCAAAGGAGAGGGGGTATTTCAGTGACAATTATTTCCCTGTCACATGAGTGGCTCTTTGTAATTAAAAAGCAAGCTCATTTACATGGAGAAAATTTAATGACATAAACTTTTTCATTCTCTCTCTTTTTAGCCTTCATTGCTTGTCTTGAGACTAAATACCTTTTAAAGTGAATGCCCCCCATACTGAAAGAAAATATGTAATATTTTAATAAACTAAATATATTTTCCATTATTTACTCTCTTGAAACTCACAGCCCTTTCTGGTTGATCCCTTTTTGCTATGCATAAGAAACCCAAGATCCTAAATGTTTCTGGTAGTTGGAAAGGAAATAATAAACTCATGCTCCAAAGTAACCAGAGCACCAGTGCCTATGAGAAAAAAGTTGAAAAAATATGTATCTATGTGAACATGAGAGAGTAGGTGTGATTTTAAAAAAATATTTGTGAAAACAAATGATCATGTGAAAATGAAAGATGATCAATCATTTGTTTTATTGGTAGTCTCGTGGTGACAAGAGAAAGAGAGGAAAGGCTTTATTACAATGACTGCACCCCCTGTGGTGAATGCATGTTAGGACATGACAAGAATACCTAAGGTTTGGCTAGAATCGATAGGCTTTGGTTTGGATTATTAAAGGGAAAATATTTGCATGATTGCATCAATGATGTCATTGATCCATTTGGGTATTTGGAAGAGAGAGACAGAGAGAAATAGAGATAGATAGAAATAGAGGAAAGGAAAAAGAAAGAAAGAGAAAAGGCTGAAAGACAAAGAGAAAAACAGAAATAGAAAAAGACAGAGAGATAAGAGACACAGAGATACATAAATAGAAACAGAGTCACAGGGAAAAAGAGAAAGACAGATAAAGTCACAGAGAGATGGAAAGAAAAAAACAGAGAAAGAGGGTCAGAGGGAAAAGTGAAAGAGGAGAGAGACACAGAGAGACAAAAAGAGGCAGAGAGACAAAGAGAGAGACAGAGACAGAAAGACAGAGAAAGAGAGAGAGAGAGAGAGAGAGAGAGATCTATTTTTTGCTTTTGCTTTATCTGAGATAAGGATTGCTGCCCTTGATTTTTTTTTTTATTTTAGCTGAGGCATAATATATTCTACTCCAGCCTTTTACCTTTACCCTGTGGGTATCGATTTGTTTCAAATGTGTTTCTTGTAGACAGCATATTGTAGGATTATACTTTTTAATCCATTCTGCTCTCCACCTCTCTTTTATGGGAGAGTTCATCCCATTCACATTCACAGTAATGATGACTATCTGTCTCTTCCCCTTCAACCTATTCCCTCTCCTGCTTATGTTTATGTTTCTTCCTTCTCCCCTCCCCTCCTTAAGGGTTTTCCTTTTGACCACCTCAGTGTTCCCTCCTGGTGACCTCCCCCCCTCTTTACCTACCCTTTCCCCTTACTACTATTTCTCTCCACTCTAATCCCTCCATTATATCCCCTCCTTACCCTCCTACTGCCTATAGGACACAATTGATTTTTATACTTTTGAGAATATGTTATTCCCCCTTTGACCCCAAACCAATGAGAAAAATTTCATACAGTGCTCCTCTCCCTCCCTCCTTTCCCGCTATTTAATGAGTTTTCACATCTTTTCACATTAAAATCTTAAACTTAACTGATTATGTTGATCCTTCTTTGAACCAGAAGCAGTGAAAATAATGTTCAAATGATGTTCCTCTCCCCCTTTACTTCCCCTCTACTATAGAGTGTTTTTATGCATCTTCATATGGCATAATTTACATTTTTCTGTTTCATCCTTTCCTTTTACCCCATTGCAGTCCCTTTGACCCCCTTAATAATGTTGTTTTTTTTTATCATCAGGTTAGTTCATTTATACCAACATCCTCTGTCTATGTATAACCCTTTTAAGGGTCATGATAATCATGTAAATTTTGATATTGACAGTTATCAGCTTCTCATATAGGCATGTAAATATTTTGCTCTTATTGCATCCCAAGTTATGTGCATGTGTGCATGAGTGTGCATGTGTGCACATGTGAGTGTGTTTTCCTTGTTTACTTTTTTATGTCTTTCTTGAGTCTTGTAATTGAAGATCAAATTATCCATTGAGCTCTGGCTTTTTCATCCGGAAGGTCTGAAAGTCCCTTATTTCATTAAATGACCATCTCCTTGCCTGAAAGATTATGCTCAATTTTACCAGGTAGTTAATCCTTGGTTGCAGTCCTAGCTCTTTTGCCTTATGAAATATCAAATTCCAATCCCTCCCATCTTTTAATATAGAAGCTGCTAGGTCCTGTGTAATCCTGACTGTAGTTCCATGGTATTTGAATTTTTTCCTTTTGGCTGCCTGCAATATTTTCTCCTTAATCTTGTAATTCTGGTATTTGGTTACTATATTTCTTGGAGTTTTCAATTTGGGATCTCTTTCAGGATCAGTCCGGTGAATTCTTTCGATAATTATTTTATCTTCTGATTCCAGAATTTCAGGACAGTTTTCTTTGATAATCTCTTGAAGGATGTTGTCCAGGCTGCTTTTTTCATCAGGGCTTTCCAGTAGACTAAATATTCTTAAGTTATCTCTCCTGGATCTGTTCTCTAGGTCAGTTGTTTTTCCAGTGAGATATTTTACACTTTCTTCCAATTTTTCAATCATCATGTTTTGTTTGATTGACTCTTGGTGCATCATAGAGACCTGAACTTCAATTTGACTGATTCTAATTTTTCTCTTCAGTTAGTTTTTGAAGGTCCTTTTTTAGGGAGGTATTTTCTCCAATTAATTCACTAATTTTACTTTTGATTACTTTTTCTTCAGTGAGACTTTTTTTCCAATTTGGTCACAGTAGATTTAAATTTGTCTTCTGCCTCCCTGATTTGGCCTTTAAAATCTTTCTTGAACTCCTCCAGGAATGCTTTTTGGGCTTGAGACCAATTCATATTTCCTTCTGTGGTCTCAGGTATGAGTATAGAGTCCATGTTGTCCTCTGTATTTGGTTTTTCTTGCTTGCTCTAATTGATTTTCTTGCCTTCCCCTTCTTCTCAGCTTCCTTCCTTCCCACTGTAACTTCCTATTTCCTAATTTGTCAGGCTGGGAACTAGGTTCCTGGTTGTTGGCTTTGTGCATTGTAGCCTCTGGATGTCTAGACTGAGGCCAAGGACAGGACTCTCAGTGCTTCCCTTGTGTTATGCTAATGCTCACAGAGAACTCTGTGGAGGAGGGGTGGTCTGGCCACTTCATCTTTCTGCCTCTATTCCCCTGGGCTACTGCTCAGTCAGGCGTTTGCTGGTCAGGTGAGGTAGGGCTTGTTGGGACCCCTCCCCCTCTTCTCTTCAGACTCCTTTTTGACTCAGTTACACCTCTTCTCAATGACTCCGAAGCCCAAGAATATTTCCACTATCTCAGGATTTCATTCTGTGTGGGACACTTATCTCTGTGTTTTCTAGATCAGGGACAGGGAATCAGAGCAGCCAGAGTTTACTTTGGCATCCTACCTCCTGGAGAAACAGGCAGGTGATTTTTAAACTTCCAGGCTGAGGGTTGATAGCTCCAGGAGATGCTGCTGTGTCTGCTGGGGGCCCCGAGCCCTCTCTTACCTGGCTACAATGGTTCCTCCAGTCCCGTGGTGAGATCCTGATGAGATGGCTGTGAATCACCCTTGGGGTGGGTGAGTCCACTGGCTGGGGCTCCTTCTCTCTCTGCTGACCCACGTGGGCACTTTCCTGGGCTGGATTCTGCCACACTCTGTCTCCCAGTAGATTCTGACACTCCAAATTCCATTCAGATTCACTTTTTGAAGTTTAGTTATGAGATTTACTGAGGAGCTTAGAAAAGTTACTGCTTCCATTCCACCATCTTGGCTCCACCTGTACCAACTATTTTCACTATGCCACCTAACAGCTACTTAAGGCTGACTGATTAAAATGATTCTTAATTTATAATTGGGTAGGGGAGAGCACATCATTGGGGCATTAAATGTAATTATCCCGGATACAATGCTGACCAACTAGAATTCGCAGGAAGGAATGCTCCATATCACTAATAATAAGAGAAATGAAAATTAAAACAACCTTGAGACTTCACCTAATACTCAGAAAACTGGAAAAAAATAACAACAAATGGAAGTCAACTGAAAGGATCGTGGGGAAAATAAGTACACTAAAGCATAACTGGCATAGTTTTGAATCAGTGCAACTGTTTTTGAAAGAAATTTTGGATTATACTAATAAATATACCAAATGTTTAAATATACCTTAAAATTTACATAAGATACTTCTACAGTTTGACCCAGAGATTCCACTATTAATTATATATCCCAAAGATATCATTAATAAAAGGAAAGTCCCCAATACACTGAAATATTTATAGCAGCATTCTTTGTTGAAACAATTATTTGGAAATAAAGTAGATTGGTATTAACTATATTACCATAGATTGGTATTAACTAAACTAAGTGTGATACTTGAATGTAGTGTAATATTATTGTGCTATAAGAAATGATTAAATATGATGGAAAAAAAGAAAAATAGAAAGATTTGCATGGACCAATGAAGTGCACAGATCCAAGAAAATAGCAAACAAGGTGACTACAACAATGGAGATGGAAATAATAACAATCATAAAACAAGTGGAACTGATGTCAAAAAATTACAGTGAACAAGTTTGGTGCCAAAGAAGTGATATGAGAAAGCACTTCTTACTCTTTTGGAATGGCCCATTGTTGTGGAATATTGTATGTAATTTCAGATTTGTTTTAATATATTTATGAATTTTGCTAATTATTTTTCTACTTCCTATTTTTATTTAAAAATATTCTTTGCTATAGGGGATAAATCTCCGGGATTGGGGAGGGATGGAGAGAAAATTTTGGTGATGTAAAAAAAAGATATCCACAAAATTCTATAAAGTATGAATAGTAAGAACTAGTTGATGTTATTACTAGTACTTAATGAACGAACTTTTGCCCAGGTTTTCAGCTAGCTATAGACAAAGTACTAACCTCTGTAAGGTCCATTCCAGTTCTATTTATATAATCATTTGATTCCCTTTCTTTTCATTTTTCTCTTCCCCTGTCCTTTCAAATAAAGTATCTTCACCTTCTTGTTTCTTCTCTTGAGCCAAATCTGTTTTTTGAAAAGGGAACTTAGAAAGGGACCTCAAAGTCCATGTCCAACCATTTCATTATTTCCCTAATAAAATTGGGGCCAAGGAATGTTAGGAAATATACTTAAGGTCATAAAGGAAGCAACCATTTATGCCTCAGTTTGAATTTAAAGCAAGGTGTAACTTTTTTTTTGCATTTTGGCATTTCCCTCTAATTGTGGAATAAAAGATTTTTCCAATTGATAGAATTTGCCATATCAGAACCTGAGAAAGTGGATATTTTTCAGAAGGTAGTCACCTCTATTGCCAATCATAAAAACTCACAGACACCCTCTGCCATACCCCAGTAATTCAATTAGTGCCTTAATAAATGTGCTTTTTGAGGATGATAATAATACCAACTTGGAAGTCATCATCATTTCTTGGGACAGAACTCCTACATTTAGGAGTGTGCTGGAGCCAGGTCAAACCTGCTCAAGAAAGTCAATTTTTGAGACAGAACTAAGAAGGTAGAGAAAAGGCAGCAACTTCCCTGAGCTCTCCCCAAAACCCTTCTAAAAACTATAAATAATTCCTCAAAACAAATTCTGGAGTGAGAGAACAAACAAAAGGGGAAATAATTTTTCTAGCCCAAGACAACTTAAAAGATCAGCAGGAAAGAGGTATCACCCTGGGGTGAAAGTGGAGTGAAGTCCAGTGCAAGCTGCAACAGCACATATAGGGCCCTAGAAAACCAGGAGCAGGCCTTGGAAGAGACTGAATCAGTAGTGGCAGTGGCTGCTTCCAGGGCTCCCAGCCCACAGATGGTAAGGGGATCAGACCATAGGTCAGTAGATTTACTGATACTGGGGCAGAAGTCAGTTGCATTGCTCATACTCATATCCAGGAGGCAGTTCAAAGGCAAGGAGAAGACCTAGCACACCAGAACTTAGAGCTGCAGTAGATCAGGGACGCTGATCACAGTTTCAGCACAGATTAGAATGCCCATATCACTCACAAACCAGTGCACCAGTCAGGAGAATAGTAAATAGTAAACTCTCAAATCATATCACTTTGGAATGACTGAAAACTTATAGATCCTGTCAAGATGGTGGAATAAAAGCAGGAATTTGCTTGAGCTCATGCCCCCCCACCTCCAATACCTCTAAAAATGACTCTAAACAAATTTTAGAGCTACAGAATCCACAAAAAGACAGAGTGAAATAAATATCCAGCTGAGAAGAGCCTGGCTGGGTAAGGCAAGCAAAGAAGTACTTAGCACCTTGTTTCAGCTGCTTAAATATTTAGCACCTTCTTTAAGCCCCTTGTAATTTGAAGGTGGGAGGAACTTGCTGACATAATAGAAAGGGTGGGACAGGAAGGAGAATCACCATAAATAAGGAGAAGCCCAAGCTAGAACAGAGCAGAACTGGGAGGAAGCATGGCTGTCTGTTTTGATGTTACTTTGTCAAATCTATCATCTGATGTCCTTGTTGTTACAGAAGCCCTGGGACCTTACTGCTGGTACTGAAAGAGGACTTTCTTGTTGTCTGTTTACAGAAGTCTGAGAGAAGGATATTTTCAGAGATTCTGGAACTATAATGATGATTTGTGTTGATTTCTCATACCTTGTTTGTGGGTCTGTGTTGATTTCACAGACAGAAAGTGAATTGATGATGGTGCTGGCAATGTGCATGAATGTTATTGTGCCTCTGTTAAGCTTTGACTTCCCAGAAACAAAAACTGTAAAGGACTTGAGGTGGACTGGAAACTGTGAGTATCAATATGGAATGGAAGCTGGATGAGGAACTGGATGAGAAACTGAGAGGTGCCTGCTTGTGAATCCAGGTGAGAGTTGGGTAGATCCAGGGAGCTACCCATGGAAGAAGAACCATGGAATTTGGGAGCCAGGTTTTTGTAAAAATTAAAAAACCTGTCTTTGGGTACTAAGTGCTGACTGACAAGATTATGATTTACTGTGATCTAGGGGTGGAAGAACTTTGTAGTCTATATCTTATACCCCTTAAGAATGATTGAGTTAAGGATGATTGGAACCTAATCAAAGAATAAGAAGAAAGACTTTTTGAGTGAGATTAAGACAATGTTACTTAGGGATGGGAAAACTTAGACCTTTGTACTTTGTGCCCCTTAAGGAGGATTGCTCCTAGGATGATTGGGTTAAAGATTTAAGGAATGATATATTTTATTTAAAACTATGTGGCCACTTTAAGTGAAAACTATGTGGCCACTTTAGTGATAAGTTGTTATGTTATATCATTGTGAATGCTGTACTTTGGTTTCTGTGAATGTTTTGCTTTAGTTTACTGCTGAATAAATAGAGAGTTCACTATACTATGTGATCAGAACCACAGAGATGTTCAAAGCAGCAGTCTTCTGGAAAGCAAAGACCAGCAGCACAGACCTCAGGGAACTGAATCACTGGCAGCTGTGGCTGTTTCCAGACTTTTTTTATCTTTTTTTTCTTTATTAATTTGTTTGTTTACTTTTAGTTTAAAAGATTCAGTTCCACAATTCCTCGAATTTCAAATTTTCTCTCTCTCCCTCCCCCCACACCGATGGCATACAATCAAGTATAGGATCTGCAAATTCTTTCACATTAGACATTAGTCAGGTTATAAAGAAGGATTGTATCAGATGGAATGAAAAATGGTAAAGAGGAAACAAACTCAATTCTTTCTAGTTCTTTCTCTGGATGTAGAAATCCTCTCCATAATGAGTCTTTTGTGGATGACTTATAACTCTGCATTGCTGAGAAGAGTCTATCAAAGTTGGTTGTCAAACATATGTTGTGTCTGTAATTGTGTACAAATTTCTCCTGGTTGTACTCTTCTTACTCAGCATCAGTTCGTATGAGACTTTCCAGGTAAATATGAAGTCCTTCTGCTCTTCATTTCTTATAGCACAACAGTATTCCATTATATGCATATATCACAACTTGTTCAACCATTCTAATTGATGGGAACCCCCTTAATTTCCAATTCTTTGCCACCACAAAAAGAGCTGCTATAAATATTTTTTTTACATGTGGGTCTTCCTCCCACTTCTATGATCTCTTTGGGATACAACCCTAGAAGTGGTATTGCTGGGTCAAAGGGTATGAAATTATTTATAGCCCTTTGGGCATAAATCCAGATTGCTTTCCAGAAAGGTTGGATCAGATCACAACTCCACCAACAATGCATTGGTGTTCCAATTTGCCCACATCCTCTTCAGCATTTATCGTTTTCCTGTTTTGTTATCTTAGCCAAACTGACTGGTGAGATGTGGTACTTCAGAGTTGTTTTGATTTGCCTTTCTCTAATCAATAGTGATTTAGAGCATTTCCTCATATGCTTATAGATATCTTTAATTTCTTCCTCTGAAGACTGCCTGTTCATATCCTTTGACCATTTATCAATTGGGGAATGACTTGTATTCTGATAGATTTGTGTGAATTCTCTGTATATTTTAGAAATGATTCCTTTATCAGAGACATAGGTTGTAAAAATTCTTCCCTATTTCCCTCTTCCCTCTTAATTTTAGTTACATTGGTTTGTTGGTACAGAAGCTTTTCTTTTTTTTTTCAAATGCTTTATTAACTTCTTATTTACATCATTTATTTCCGCCAGATTTTGAGTTACAAATTTTCTCCCCATTTTTCACCTACTCACCACCCCAAAAGAGCAGTCCTAGAATATCCCCTCCTCCAATCTGCTCTCTCCCATATTTTCTCAATTATCCCTGTAGACTTTTCTGGTGGATTTCTATGCCCTAGTGCCTGTATATCTAATTTCCCAATTACATGCAAAATAGTATTAATAATTATATATATATATATATATATATATATTTGTGTGTGTGTGTGTGTGTGTATATGTGAGTGTATAGGTATGTGTGTGTGTGTGTGTGTATATGTATGTGTGTGTGTGGGTGTATTTGAGTATTTCATTTTAAACTTTGAATTCCAGATTCATTCCCTTCCTCCCTTGTCTCCCACACTTACCGGGAAGATAAGCAGTTCAGTATAGGTTGTACATGTGTGGCTAATGCAAAATAATAACATGGTAAATAAATTGTAAAAGACTGACTATATTTCGCTCCCTCCTATCCGACTTCCAACTTGTTCTATTCTCTACTTTGATCCCATTCCTTTTCAAAAGTGGGTGTTCCCAACTTCCCTCCCCTCCAGCCTGCTCTCCCTTTCATCACCCACCCTACTCTCCTGGAGGGTGTTTTTTCGTGTAGGAATGTTAATATTTCAACTTTGATAAGTTCCTTATGGTTTCTTTTCAATGTTTCTCTTGCTTCTTGTATCTGAATGTCAAATTTTCTATTCAGCTCTGGTTTTTTTCAGAAAGAATGCTTGAAAGTCCTCTATTCCACTGAATGACCATATTTTCCCCTGAAACATGATACTCAGTTTTTCTGGGTAGGTGACTCTTGGTTTAATCTCAGCTCCTTTGCCCTCTGGAATATCATATTCTAAGGCCTTCAATCCCTCAGTGTAGAAGCTGCCAGATCCTGGGTTGTCCTGATTGTGTTTCCACAATATTCAAATTGTTTCTTCCTGGATGCTTGTAATATTCTCTCCTTAATCTGGGAATTCAAGAACCTGGCTATAATATCCTAGGAGTTTTCTTTTTTTGGGATCTTTTTCAGGAGGTGATCAGTAGATTCTTTCAACCTCTATTTTGCCCTCTGGTTCTAAAACATCAGGGCAGTTTTCTTTGAGAACTTCCTGGAGGATGATTTCTAGGTTCTTACTTTGATCATGGCTTTCAGGTAGTCCAATAATTTTTAGATTATCTCTCCTGGATCTATTTTCCAGGTCAGTGGTTTTTCCCATCATGTATTTGACATTGCCTTCTATTCTCTCATTTCTTTGGATCTGTTTAATAGCATCTTGATTTCTCATAAAGTCATTAGCTTCCATTTGCTCCAGTCTAATTCTGAGCCATGATTCTCCTCATTGAGCTTCTGAGATTCTTTTTCCATCAGGCAAATTCGGCTTTTTAAGGCATTCTTCTCCTCATTGCCTTTTTGATCCTCTTTTGCCATTTGAGTCAGTCTGTTTTTTAACGTGTGATTTTCCTCAGTCAGGCTGTTGACTGTCATTTCATAATTTTCTTGCATTGTTCTCATTTCTCTTCCCAATTTTTCCTCCATTTCTCTTATCTGCTTCTTAAGGTCCTCTATGGCCTGTAATCAGCTTGTATTTTCCTTTGAAGCTTTTCTTGCGGGAGTTCTGACTTCACTGTCTTCCTCCTGTTCCATGCTTTGCTTCTTTTTGTCCCCAAAATAGCAGTGTAATGTTGGAATCTTCTGTCTGCTTTGTTTCCTTTGCCTGGTCATGTTGCCCCTCAGTCACTTGACCCCTGGGCTTTTTGCCACAGTAGGACTCTGCCACCAGACAAGGGAGCTTTCGTCTCAAACGCTGGGGTTTTCTCAGCTGCCAGAGGTATTAGATGGGCCCTTTTTGAGGTCTTCACACACTCTGGCAGGCTGGACACACACCCCAGGACCTCCACCCTAGACTGCAATCCAGATACAAGAAGGTTAAACCAAGAGCGATTACCTCTCAGACTGGTGCTTGGTGCCCTATACTCTGAAGACCAGGAGCTGAAGCTGCTATGTGACACTGGCTGTCTGTGCCAGCATCTCAGCTGCTTATCACCTCATGGGCAAAAGCCATGCACTCCCACTTACTGGGTCCCAAAGCCCAGACTGCATTGACATCTCACTTTGTCCTTCGCCTCTATGTGTTGGCAAATCTGGAAACAGCCACAGCTGCTGCTGATCTGGAGTCCCTTATGCCAGTGGCTAGTCAGGCCTCCCCTGGGGCTAAAGCCTTGGTGTGGGGCTGGTCTCTGCTCCAAGAGTGCTGTGCTGGACGATTCCTGCCTGCCTGCCAGGCTGTACTCAGCGGGAGGTTATCTTCTCTGTGTTATTTTGTAGGTTCTTCAGCTCCAAAGTTTGTTTAGAGCCCCATTTTACATGGATTGGGGAAGGTGGAAGCCTGAGCCCAGTAGAGGTCACGCCTCTCCTCCACCATCTTGACTCCACCCCCTACAGAAGCTTTTCAATTTAATGTAATCAAAATTACACATTTTGCATTTTATAATGCTCTCTAATTCTTGTTTAGTCATAAAGTCTTCCCCTCCCCAGAAATCTGACAGGTAAACTATTCCTTGTTTTCTGAGATTACTTACAATATCAACCTTTATACTTAGATGATGCATGCATTTAGACTAGATTTTGGTATATGGTGTTAGATAATGGTCTATGTCCAGTTTCTGCCATACTATATTCCAGTTTTCCCAACAGTTTTTGTCAAAAAGTGAGTTCTTATCCCAAAAACCAGTGTTTGGAGTTTTATCAAATAATAGATTACTATAGTCATTGACTGCTAAATCTCATGTGCCTATTCTATTCCATTGATTCACTACGCTATTTCTCAGCCTGTAGGAAGTAGTTTTGATGACTGCTGCTTTATAATACAGATTAAAATCTGGTATAGCTAGTCCACCTTCCCTAGCATTTCTTTTCATTTACTCCCTTGATATTCTGAACAATTTTTTCTTCCAAATGAATTTTGTTACTATTTTTTCTAGCTCTGTAAAGTAGTTTTTTCATAAGTTGATTGGTATGGCACTAAATATATAATATAATTTAGGTAAAATTGTCATTTTTATTATATTAGCTCAACCCAGCCATGAGCAACTGATGTTTTTGCAATTAGTTAGATCTCACTTTATTTGTGTGAAAAGAGAATTGTAGTTGTGATCATATAGCTCCTGGGTTTGTTTTGGCAGGTAGATCCCCAAATATTTTATAATATCTACAGTAACATTAAATGGGATTTATCTTTCTGTCTCTTGCTGTTGAAGTTCATTAGAAATATACAGGAATACCGAGGATTTATGTGGATTATTTTTTTGTATCTTACAACTTTGCCAAATTTATTTATTTTCTCAAGAAGTTTTTTACTTGATTCCTAGGATTATAAAAGTATATCATCGTATCACCTGCAAAGAGTGATAGCTTGGTTTCTTCTTTGCCTAATTTGGTTCCTTTGCTTTCTTTTTCTTCTCTAATTGCTACTGCTAACATTTCTAGTACCAGATTGAATATGAGAGGAGATAGTGGACGCCCTTGTTTCACCCCTGATCTTGTGGGAAATGCTTCTAGCTTATCCCCATTACATACAATACTTGATGATGGCTTTAAATAGATACTATCTATTATTTTAGGGAAGGCTCTATTTATTCCTTTACTTTCTAGTGTTTTTAATAGGAATGAATGTTGTACTTTTGCAATAGATTTCTCGCATCTATTGAGATAATCATGTGGTTTCTGCTGGATTAATTGTTGATTGGATCAATTATACTTTTGGCTTTCCTAATATTAAAACATCCTTGCATTCCTGGAATGAATTGTAGTTGAACAAGGTGTATTATTCTTGTGATAAGTTGCTGTAGTCTTTTTGCTAATATTTTTTTTTTAATTTTTGCATCTATATTTATGAGGGAAATTGGTCTATAATTTTCTTTCTTTGTTTTATCTCTTTCTGATTTAGGTATCAGTACCATATTTGTGTCATAAAATGAATTTGGTAGGACTCCTTCTTCACTAATTTTCCCAAAGAGTTTGTGGAGTAATGAAATCAATTGTTCTTTAAATGTTTGATAGAATTCACTAGTAAATCCTTCTGGCCCTAGATTTTTTCTTAGGGAATTCACTGTTGGCTTGTTCAATTTCTTTTCCTGAGATGGGGCTATTTAAATAATTTACTTCCTTTTCAGGTAATGGGACAGCTCATATTTTTGTAAATATTCATCCATTTTACTAAGATTGTCAAATTTATATGCATATGCACACAATTGGGCTAAATAATTCATAATTATTTTTTTGATTTCCTCTTTTTTGGAGGTAGATTTACCCCTTTCATTTTTGATACTCATAATTTAGTTTTCTTCTTTCTTTTTTATCTTATTGACTATGGATCTCTCGATTTTATTGTTTTTTCCCATAAAAACAGATCTTGGTTTTATTTATTAATTCAATAGTTTTCTTAATTTCATTTTTATTAATCTCTATTTTAGTTTTCAGTATTTCTAATTTGGTATTTAATTGGGGATTTACAATTTGTTCTTTTTCTAGCTTTTTCAGTTGCACGCCCAATTCCTTGACCTCCTGTTTCTCAAATTTATTCATGTGTTCACTCAGTGATATAAAATTTTCCCCAAGAACTGACTTTAATGCATCCCACAAATTTTAGTATGTTGCCTCATTATTATCATTCTCTTGAATGAAATTACTGATGGTTTCTATAATTTCTTGTTGGACCCACTCATTCTTTAGTATTAAATTGTTTGATTTCCAATTAGTTTTTAATCTATCTTTCCTTGGCCCTTTCTTGCATGTGATTTTTATTGCATCATGATCTGAGAAGGATGTATTTAATATTTCCACCTTTCTGCACTCAATTGTGAGGTTTTTATACCCTAGTACATGGTCGATTTTTGAGTATGTGGCTTGAACTGCTGAGAAGAAAGTATATTCTTTTTTATCCCCATTCAGTTTTCTCCAGAGATATATCATATCTAGGCTCTCTAAAATTCTATTTGCCTCCTTAACTTCTTTCTTGTTTATTTTGAGGTTAGATTTATCAAGTTCAGAGAGGGGGAGATTAAGGTCCCCCACTAGGATAGTTTTGCTACCTATTTCTTCCTCTAATTCCCTTAACTTTTCCTCTATGAATATATACTTGGTGGATATATGTTAAGCAATGATATTCATTCTTGATGATACCTTTTAGCAGGATATAGTTTCCTTCCTTTATCTCTATCAATTAGCTCTAGCTCTATTTTTGCTTTTGCTTTATCTGAGGAAAGGATTGCTACCCTTGCTTTTTTTTTTTACTTTAGTGGAAGCATAATATATTCTACTCCAGCCTTTTGCCTTTACCCTGTGAATATCTTTGTTTCAAATGTGTTTCTTGTAGACAGAATATTGTAGGATTATGGTTTTTCATCCATTCTGCTATCTCCTCTTTTGCGGGAGAGTTCATCCCATTCACATTCACAGTAATGATTACTATCTCTCTTTCCCTCTATCCTATTCCCTCCCCTGCTTATGTTTTTGTTTCTTCCTTCCCCCTTCCCCTCCTTAAGAGTTTTCCTTTTGACCACTACCTCCTTCAGTGTTCCTTCCCAGTAACCCCCCCTTCTTTACCTACCCTTTCCCCTTGCTACTATTTCCTTCCCTTCTCATCCTCCCTCTTTATTCCCCCCTTACCCTTCTACTGCCTGTAGAACCCAATAGATTTTTGTACTTATTAGAGTATGTTGTTCCCCCTTTGATCCCAAACCAATGAGAGAAAATTTCATACAGTGCTCCCTTCCCTCCCTCATTTCCCTCTATTTAATGAGTTTTTGTGTCTTTTCACGTTAAAATCTTAAACTTAACTGAATATCTTGATCCCTCTTTGAACCAGAACCAGTAAGAATAATGATAAAATGATGTTCATCTCCCTCTTTCCTTCCCCTCTACTATAGTGTGTTTTTATGCCTCTTCATATGACATAATTTACCTTTTTCTGTCTCATCATTTCCTTTACCCCATTACAGTCCCTTTGACCCACTTAATGAGGTTTTTTTATCATCAGATTAGTTCATTTATACCCACACCCACAATTTATGTATAATGATTTTAAAGGTCATAATAATCATATAAATTTGATATTGACAGTTATGAGCTTGTCATATAGGGATGTAAACCTTTTGCTCTTATTGCATCCCAAGTTATGTGCATTTGTGCAAGAATGTGCATGTGTGCATGTGTGTATGTGTGAGTGGGTGTTTTCCTTGTTTACCTTATTATGTCTTTCTTGAGTCTAGTAATTGGAGATCAAATTATCCATTGAGCTCTGGCTTTTATATAAGGAAAGTCTGGAAATTCCTTATTTCATTAAATGACCATCTCCCTGCCTGAAAGATTATGTTCAGTTTTGCCGGGTAGTTAATCCTTGGTTGCAGTCCTAGCTCTTTTGCCTTATGAAATATCAAATTCCAATCCCTCCCATCTTTTAATATAGAAGCTGCTAGGTCCTGTGTAATCTTGACTGTAGTTCCATGATATTTGAATCGTTTCTTTTTGGCTGCCTGCAATATTTTCTCCTTAATCTTGTAATTCTGGAATTTGGCTACTATATTTCTTGGAATTTTCAATTTGGGATCTCTTTCAGGATTAGTCCTGTGAATTCTTTCAATAACTATTTTACCTTCTGATTCTAGGACTTCAGAACAGTTTTCTTTGACAGTCTCTTGGAGGATGTTGTCCAGGATGTTTTTTCATCAGGGCTTTCCAGTAGACTAAAAATTCTTAATTTATCTCTCCTGGATCTGTTCTCCAGCTCAGTTGATTTTTCCAGTGGGATATTTTACACTTTCTTCCAATTTTTCAATCTTCATCTTTTGTTTGATTGATTCTGGGTGAATCATTGAGACCTGAACTTCAATTTCACTGATTCTAATGTTTAGTGAATTATTCTCTTTGGTTAGTTTTTGAAGGCCCTTTTTTAGGGAGGTATTTTCTCCAATTAGTTAACTAATTTTATTTTTTAAGGATTTGTTTTCTTCAGTGAGACTTTTTTTTTTCCAATTTGGTCACTGTAGATTTAAATGTTAAATTTAAATTTAAATTTAAAACTCCCTAATTTGGCCTTTAAAATCTTTCTCGGAGTCCTCCCAAAAAACTTTTAAGCTTAAGACTAATTCATATTTCCATCTGTCATGTCAGGTGTGGACACAGAGTCCATGGTGTTTCCTGAAAGTGATTCTTGTCCAGAATAATAGGATTCTATTGTCTTTGTTTTTGCCTTTGCAAGTTGTTTCTAGCCCCTTGTAATTGCCTATTTCCTGTCTTTTAAAGTGTATTTCTGCTCCTGGAGTACAGAGGGCTCTAACCCAAGCTTCTCATGCTGGGAGCTAGGTGCCTGGTTGTTGGCTTTGTGTGCTGTAGCCTCTGGGTGTCTAGATTAAGGCCAGGGCCAGTATTCTCAGTGTTTCCCCTGAGGCTCACAGAGTAAGCTGTGGGGGAGGGGTGGTCTGGTCACTTCAGTTTTCTGCTTCTATGCCCCTGGGCTACAACTCAGACAGATTTTTGCTGCTCAGGTGAGGTGGGGCTTGTTGGGACCCCTCCTGCTCTTCTGTTCAGACTCCTTACTGCCTCAGTTACACCCTTTCTCTGTCACTCCTAAGTCTGAGGCTATTTCAGCTATTTCAGGATGTTACCCTGTGTGGGACATTTATCTCTGGGTTTTCTTGGTCAGGGAGGGGGAGTCAGAGCCACCAGAGTTTACTTTGCCATCCTGGCCCTGGAAAATCGGGTAGGTGATTTTTAAACTTCCAGCATGTGGGATGATACCCCCAGGAGAAGCTGCTATCTCTGCTTGGGGCCCTGTGCTTTCTCTTACCCAGGTCAGATGTATCCTCACGACCTGTTGTGAGACACTGGTGAGATGGCTGTCAATCGTCCTTGAGGTGGGTAAGTCTGCTGACTGGGGTTCCTTCTCTCTCTGCTGTAGTCTGCTCTCAAGCTGCTGCAACCCTCATGTGCTCTGAGATCCCCTTGCCCCAACCCACGTGGGCACTTTCCTGGGCTGGATTCTGCCACACTCTGTCTCAAAGTGGATTCTGACACTCCAAAATCCATTCAGATTCACTTTTTAAAGTTTAGTGATGGGATTCATGGAGGAGCTTAGAAAAGTTATTGCTTCTGTTCTGCCATCTTGGCTCCCCTCCTGTTTCCAGACTTCTTAATCCATAACCATCAAAGAGAATGTAAAAAGTCAGTGGGGAAACCTTGTTGGACGTGGGTGAGAGAAGTATGCAATTTGGTCCCTGCCCCTGGGCAATGGAGTTAACAGTGGCAGCAGTGGAAATGCCAGCAGCAACAGTAGTTGTTTGCAGGGCTCCAGGCCCAAAGACAGTTGGGGAACCAAGAGGCTGGCAAGAGGGCAATTGCAGTTTCTCTTTGCTGGTATTGAGGCAGGATTCTCTTACTTTGCCTTGCTTGGATCTGGGTCATAGGCTTGGGTGATGGTCCTGGGGTGAGGAAGAGTGATGATGTGACAGAGCTTGTTCAGGCTGTGGAGAGGCAGTCCTTTTCATAGTTATGAGGGAGGTTCCCAGTAGAGGCTCTGACAAGAGTTGTGCAAAACCCCAAAAATTTGGGACACAGCATTCTCCACTTGGGAAGCAGAGTTCTACCATGGCAAAGAATTCAAAAGTCAAGTAATTGGGGGAGAGATGAGCAAATAGAGGAAGAGAAATCAGAATATTGAATCATTCTTTGGTCACAAAGAAGATCAAAACATATAACCAGAAGAATACAACAAAGTCAAAACTCCTGCATCAAAAGCCTCCAAGCAAAATGTGAATTTATCAAGGTCATAGAAGAGCTCAAAAAAAAAAAGAGTTTGAAAATCAAATAAGAGAAGTGGAGGAAAAATTGGGAACAGAAATAAGAGTGATGCAAGAAAATGATGAAAAATAAGCCAATCACTTGCTTAAGGAGACCCCAAGAAATTCTGAAGAAAAGAACACCTTAAAAAGTAGATTAACTCAAATGGCAAAAGAGGTCCAAAAAGCCAATGAGAAGAAGAATGCCTTTAAAAGCAGAATTGGTCAGATGGAAAAGGAACTTCAAAAGCTCACTGAAGAAAATAGTTCTTTCAAAATAAGAGTGGAGCAAATGGAAGCTAATGACTTTATGGGAAATCAAGATATTATAAAATAGATCCAAAAGAATGGGGAAAAAAATAGAAAGCAATGTTAAATTTCCTATTGGAAAAACCACTGATCTGGAAAATAGATCCAGGAAATATAATTTTAAAATTATTGGAATACCTGAAGGTCATGATAAAAAAAGAGCCTAGATATAATCTTTCAAGAAATTCTCAAGGAAAATTGCCCTGATATGCTAGAAGCAGAGGGAAAAATAGAAATTGAAAGAATTCACTGATCACCTCTTGAATAAGATCCTAAAAAGAAAACTCCTAGGTATATTATAGCCAAATTCCAGAGTTTCCATGTCAAGGAGAAAATATTACATGCAGTAAGGAAGAAACAATTTGAGGATTGTGGAAACACAATCATGATAACACAAGATCTAGCAGTTTCTACATTAAGGAACTGAAGGACTTATAATATGTTATCCCAAAGGTCAATGAGCTAGGACTAAAACTAAGAATCACTTACCCAGAAAAACTGAGTCTAATACTTCAGGGGAAAATATGGATATTCAATGAAATAGAGGACTTTCAAACATTCTTGGTGAAAAGACCAGAGCTGAAAAGAAAATTTGATTTTCAAATACAAGAAGTAAAAGAAGCATGAAAAGATAAACAGGGAAGAGATTTCAAAAGGAATTTAATAAAGTTGAACTGTGTACATTTCTACATGGAAAGATAGTATTTACAACTCTTGAGACTTTTCTCAGTATTAGAGTAGTTGAAGGAAATATGTGTGTCTCTCTGTGTGTATACACATACATACATACACACACAGACACACACACATATATATATATATATTTGTATTTATAGGTGGATATATGTGCATGTGTGTGTTTGTGTATGTGTATACATACACAGAAGGTACAGGGTGAGTTGAATATGAAGGGATGATATCTAAAAAATGAAATTAAGAGGTGAGAGAAAAATATATTGGGAGAAGGAGAAGGAAGAGATAGAATATGGTAAATTATCTCACATAAAAGAGACAAGAGAAAGTTATTACAACAGAATGGAAGAGCAGGGAGGTGAAAAGGAATGAGTCAACCTTACTCACATTTTATTTGGCTTAAGGAGGGAGTAACATATCCACTCAATTGGTTATCTTACCCTTCAGGAAAGTAGGGTTGAAGGGGATGAGAGGGTGGAATAATAGAAGGGAGGGCAGATTGGGAGAGGGGGAAGTCAGAAGCAAACACTTTTGAAAAGGGACAGAGTCAATGAAGAAAATAGAATAAATGGGGTGGCAGTGTAGGATGGATGGAAATATAGTTAGTCTTTCATAATATAACTACAATGGAAATGTTTTGCATAACTACACATATATAATGTATATTGAATTGCTTGTCCCCCCAGTAGGAGTGGGTGAAAAGGGAAGAAGGGAGATAATATGAAACTCAAAGTTTAAAAAAAAAAAGTAAAAATGTGTTGTTTATGCAACCAAGAAATAAGATATAAAAGCAATGGGGTATAGAAATCCACCTTATCCTATAGGAAAGTAAGGGGTAATGGGAGGGATGGGGGGGGAATATATGAGAGGGCAGTCTGAGAGAAGGGGTGATCAGTTTACTTGCCATCTTGGAGTGGGTATAGGGGAGATATGAGGAGAAAATTTGGAACTGAAAATCTTGTGGAAATGAATGTTGAAAACTAAAAATAAATAAACAAATTCTGAAAAAAAAACCTACAGGTCCCTAGAAGTATCTCTGAAAACCAATGCACAAAACCCCTGGAGCTTGGGACACTGAGCCTTACACCTTGGAAGTAAAGCCCCACTTTAACAGAGATAAAAGTCAAATAATAGGCTGGGGAAATGAGTAAACAGCAGAAAAATATTCTGACTGTAGAAAGTTACTATGGTGATAAGGAAGATCAAAACACACACTCAAAAGAAGGCAACAAAATCCAAACTCCTACACCCAAGCCTCATAGAGAAATATGAATTGGTCAAAGGCCATGAAAGAGTTCAAAAATGATTTTTAAGATCAAGTAAGAGAGGTAGAGGAAAAATTGAGAAGAGAAATGAAAGTGATGAAAGAAAATCATGAAAAAACAGCCTGTTTTTTTCCTTCTCTTAGGCAAAAAAATACTGAAGAAAATAACATCTTAAAGAACAGAATAGGTCAAATAGTAAATTAAAAAGGCATAAAAGGCCAATGAACAGAAAAATGACTTGAAAAGCAGAATGGGCCAATGGGAAAAGAGGCCCAAAATTTTACCGAAGAAAAGACCTCCTTTAAAAGTAGAATTAGACAAATGGAAAAAGAGATACAAAGGCTCACTAAAGAAATTCATTCCTTAAGAAGTATAATTGGCAGTTGAATAGAATTGGAAACTCATGGCTCTATGAGACATCAGAATCAGTCAAACAAAATTTTTAAAAAATGAATAAAATGTGAAATCTCTCCCTGGAAATATAATTGACCTGGAAAATAGATCTGAGACCCAATTTCAGAATTATTGGACTACCTGAAATCCATGATAAGAAAAAAAAAAGATCCTAGACATCGTGATTTAAGTAATTATCAAGGAAAACTGCCCTTATATTCTGGAATGAGAGGGTGAAATAGAAATGGAATGAATCCACTAATCATATCTTGAAAGAGATCCCAAAATGAAAACTGCCAGAAATATTATGGCCAAATTCCAGAGCTTCCAGTTAAGGGAGAAAATATTGCAAACAGTCAGAAAGAAGCAATTCAAATATCATTGAGCTACAGTCAGGATAACACAAGATTTAGCAGCTTCTGCCTTAAAGAATTGTATGGCTTGAAATATGATATACAGGAGGCCAAAGGAGGTAAGATTACAACCAAGAATCACCCACCCCGCAAAATGGAGTATGATCCCTCGGGAGGAAAATTGAACATTGATTGAAATAGAGGATTTTCCAACAATCCTGATGAAAAGTCCAGAGCTGAATAGAAATTTGATTTTTTAAATATAAGACTTAAGAGAATATAAAAAGGTAAATAAGAAAGGGAAATCATAAGGGACTCAATAAAGTTAAACTGTTTACATTCCTACATGGGAAGATAACACTTGTAACTAATAAGAACTTTCTCATCAGAGCATTTAAAAAGGAGTATATATAGACAGTGGCCATAGACATGAATGAAACATGATGGAATCATGGCTTAAAAGTAAAATTAAGGGGTGAGAAAGTAGAATGCACTATGACAAAGGGAAAGGGAGAGGTAGAAATTTATCTCACATAAAAAGAGGCAAGAAAAACCTTTTTACAAGGAAAAGCATGATTGAACCTTACTCTCATTGGAATTGGCTCAAAGTGGGAATGATACAAATTCAGTTTGGTATAGAAAGTTATTTTACTCTATAAGAAAGTAAGAGGGGAAGGAGATAAAAGAAAGAAGGTGGAGGTTATAGAATGAAGAGCAGACTGGGGAATGCACTAGTCAGAAGCAAAACACTTTTGAGGGACAGGTTGAAAGGAAAGAGAATAGAATAAACAAGGGAGAAAATAGGACGGAAGGAAATCCTGTTAACAACCATAACTAAAAAACTTTTTGAAATAAACTTCTCTAATAAAGATTTCATTTCTCAAATATATAGAGAATGGAGTCAAATTTATAAAAAATAACAACCAATCCCTAAATGATAAAGGGTCAAAAGATGTGAACAGTTTTCAGATGAAGTAATCAAAGCTATCTATAGTCATATTTTTAAATGTTATGCCACTATTCATCAGAAAAATGCAAATTAAAACAGTTCTGAGGTACCACCTCATACCTATTAGATTGGCAAACATGATAGAAAAAAATGACAAATGTTGGAAGCAATGTAAGAAAGATGAGACATTAAAGTACTGTTGGTGGAGTTATAAACTGATTCATTATGTAGAGCAATTAGGAGCTATGGCCAAAGGGCTATAAAACCATGTGTATCCTTTGATCCAGTACCATCATTACTATATCCCTAATACTATATACTACTATATACTATATCCCTACTACTATATCACTACTATATCCCAAAAGAGATACAAAAAAGGAAAGGATCTATATGTACAAACTTAATTATAGCAACTTTTTTAGTCATGGCAAAGAGGTGGAAATTCAGGTGAAGTCCACTAACTGAGAAATGACTGAACATTGGTGGTATACGATTATGACAAAATACTATTGTGGTATAAGAAATAATGAACAAGATGCTCTCAGAAAAAAAACCTGGAAAGACTTATATGAACTGATGCGAAGTGAAATGAATAGAGCAAAGAAAACATTGTACATAATTACAGCAATATTGTATGATAATCAACTGTGAATTACTTAGCTATTCTTAGCAATACAATCATCTAAGACAATTCTGAAGGACTTATGATGAAAAATGTTATCTATCCTTAAAAGAACTGACAGAATATGAGTACAGATTGAAGCATACTTTTTTACTTTATTTTTCTTGGGGTTTTTTGGTGGGGGGAAGGGGATCTATGTTTTCTTTTACTTGTATAACCTATATCAAATCGCTTGCCTTCTCAGTGAGAGGGGCAGAGAGGGAAGGAAAGAATTTGGAACACAAAATTTTATAAACAAATGTTAAAGACCTGTAATTGGGGAAAAAATAAAATATGAAAGGCTTTTTAAAAGAAAGTCATTTATTATTTTTTTTTGATGTTAGACTTTAGACATTGGTAAGGGCTTCATATCAGGGCTTGATTTATTGTTTTCTTGACTGTATATACTTAAAAAAATGTTGGAGAAAGTTTATAATGCAAATTTAACTTAAAAGAGCATCACACACAATTTTCCCCCAGAGAGTCCATTTTTAAACTTTTACCAACACACCCTTGCCTGTACCATGCCCATAGCTAATGTTACTGGAACTTCTCCCAAATGCTTGTATAACAAAGACTATTGAAAGGCAAATACCTCATAGCAGTGATTACTCATTATCTGGTTTTAAAGTTAATAGGATCAGCCATCCCAAATATTTCACAGTTCAGAAAAAATGCACTGGCCAAGAAAGTAAGTGAATCAATTGTGTAAGCTTCTGGAGGAATCCCTTATATTTGTTTTTTTTGGTGGGGGAGGAGGGTAATTGGGGTTAAGTGACTTGCCCAAGGTCACATGGCTAGTTTTTGTGTTAAGTGTCTAAGGTTGGATTTGAACTCAGGTCCTCCTCACTCCAGGGCCGGTGCTCTATTCACTGAGCCACTTAGCCACCCTGGAACCCCTTCTTTTGTCCTCATTTTCTACAATTGCAAAATTGGAATAATAATAGTATCCACTTCACAAGGCTGTTGTGAAGATCAATTGTGACTATATATATATATATATATGTGTGTGTGTGTGTGTGTGTGTGTGTGTGTATGTGTGTGTTATTGTTATTTGTTATTAACATGGAGGTAGTTGAACTTCCATATCACCTCTGTCCCTTTTCTGATAGCCTGACCAAAAAAGAAAATCACATGTTTATTATGATCTTTCAAAAAAAAGCGATTTTATTTTTTCAACATTTTTTTTAAAATGAATTGCAGGACATTTGAGCAGAAAGGTATCAGGAACAGCTGTTTTTGACTACAAAAATAGAGGCAGGCAGTGCTGTGTAGAAAAAACAGATTTTGCCTGTGGCAAATTTATGAAATTTCCATGTTGCACTAGATACAGAAGTTTCAATTTTTTTTCTGACAGAAGCAACCATCCTAGCTGGAAATATAGAAAATATGCTCAGAATAAAACCTGGGCATGTTTTGCAAAAAGTAACAATGGATTTCCTTAGTTCAGTTCTGAGGCAGGCCAAGTTACATTGCATGGAAAAAGTGGTAATGGTAAAAGGGAATAAGGTACCAGGACACATAGGCACAAAATGAATGGGAAAGGAAACAAAAGAATACAATAAGAATCAAGGCACAAAAATGGAAAAGAGGCAACAAAGATAATGGTATCAGTACATAAATTTAGAAAAAGATAAGATTTTAAAAGACCAAAATTCAAGGAACTTTAAGACCAGAAGGTTTTTTTTTAATTTTTCTTTTTGTTTTCCCTTGTACTCTTTTTTCAGTAAAAATACATCTGAATCCCTCACTGTAATGTCTTTGGTCTTTTCCATTGCTCTGTTTGTTTGTTTGTTTGTTTTTATCCAAGTAGAAAGCATTGTATCATCATACTTTGGGTTGCATTATTTAAGCAGTAACTTCCCAAAACAGGCTTTGGGGAGCAGCATGAAATGTCTTAAGTGTATCATAATCTTCTACTGCTTTTGCAAAGGATTACAAAACTATATCAGTCTTCAGCTTTGCTCTATGGCTTCTATCTTTTTGTGTACTGGAAATTCAATCACACAAACTGTTGTGGTGCATCCAATGGATTTCTAATCAGTTGCAAAATAGGAAAATTTAAATATTTGATTTCAATTCAAGTAATAATGTATTGACTCTAAAGACAAGGCCATGAGAGAGGCATTTAAAGACTATTTATTCAGCAATGTAGGATTTCTACTATTCCTAAAGAATCCTTTAGGTATACATTCATTTTCTTCCTAATACAGTCAGTACTATCCATTGTTATCCTTTAGACAGAAATATGTGTGTATGTATGTATGCCTATGTTTATATGTATGTGTATATATACATATAAACACATATATGTATATTTGTGCATATATACACACACATGCACACACATAATACTGAAAAGGAAAACAGCATTGGAAGGCATGAGAACTTTGATCAAAACAGTGATTAATCTTGACATTAGAGGTCTGGCAAAGAAACCTTTTTCCCTCCTCTAGATAGGTGGATTATAACTCTGAATGAAGTATATATTATCAGACATGATCATTGTATTGGTTTGTTTTACATAACTATACTTCTTTGTTAAAATAATAGAACTACTTGTAAGAGAGGGGGAGATAGAAAAAAAATCATTAGAGAGGGAGAGCGGTATACATTCCAAAAATATCAATAAACTATTTTTAAGATTAAATTTTACTTTGTAATGAACAAAAATTAATTTTCTTTCCCTCACAGCATTCCCAATAGGCAAAAAATAAAAATGCAAAAAAAAAATCATTGTAGCAAATATACATAGTCAAATAAAACAAATCCCTGAATTGGCAAAGTTCAAAAACATATATGAATCATTCTGAACCATGATTCCATTGCCCTATGATGTGCTAGTAAATGTTTAACTGCCTGTCCAGGAAAAATGTACATATCATACACCTTTATGTTTAGTCTGTGATGTTAGAATTTTCTCCATAACTTTCTTAAAATCTTGATAATCATAAATTGATAATCATAAATATACCCTGATTTGTAGTATTTGTGGATGTAAATATTCACACTAAAAATTTATCGATCTCTACTAGACTGAGCTGGGTCTAGTACATACCAGCCAGAAGGTGGCCTGAACTCATGGTTTGTAGCTACACTAATTGGAGATCTTAAATCAAGTTTGTTTAGTTTTTAAATGCTGTTGTTACTTATAAATTCTTCTCCTAATTCTGCTCACTTCGTTCTACATAACCCTATAAAAGTCTTCATAGGTTTTATTGAAAGTAGCCCAATATTTTTTAAATATTAGATGTAAGATTTTAATATGATGAATCAATAATTAAATTATGAAATTTTTAAATAGGAGGAGGTATATTTGGTTCTTTGGGGACTCACTAGGAAACATCATGATTACCATTAAGAAATGAGGTGGAACTTGTACTTTAATAGGGCAGAAAGACAAGTGGCAAAATGTGACAGAGGCAGATAGCATTGTAGGGTCTGGGAATGTGGTGGTGAGGGGAGGCAGACAGCATGAGGAAAAGGTATGAAGCAGAGAATATCACTTATGTGACCATGGATTAGAGTTGGGAGAACTTGACAGCATGGACCCTTAG
This sequence comes from Petaurus breviceps papuanus, assembly GCF_028583685.1. Taxonomy (NCBI): domain Eukaryota; kingdom Metazoa; phylum Chordata; class Mammalia; order Diprotodontia; family Petauridae; genus Petaurus; species Petaurus breviceps. The sequence continues at coordinate 20,891,096 of NW_027185809.1, forward strand.
GAAATGGAAAATGGCTTGGGGGCCAGGAATTTGAGGTTTTAATTTTACAGGATTTTGGAGGGAAAACAGACCAATTCTTATCCGTGCCATCTTGGGATTGGTTCATTAACATATTCAAGTCATCTCAAAGTTCTCAGTAAAACTTCAAAGTCATCATCCCAAAGTTATCAGTACCATTTTTGAAGTTCTACTGGTTTTGAGCTGTGGAGGATTTTTTGGATTTTGTCTGCAATTTACATTTCATAAGCCAAAAACCTTGACAAGCAGTGTTTAGATGGTTTCTCCTAATTTGGCATGTTTTATCAGGATGTAAATTTTAGTTTATATGTATGATATAATTTATATGTATACTCCTTTTATCTTTGGGATGGTTTGTAAATAACTTCCAAGTCCCTCTTTGCAATCTTTTTTCCTGCTAAACTTACTATACTAACTAGAATGGGCAGGGTAGTCAGAGAGACACAAACAAGATTCAATCTTAACACATATGGTAAGATGAAAAGGTGGTAAGGTGGATTGAGTGCCAAGCCTGGAGTCAGGAAAACATCTTCCTGAATTCAAAACTGACCTCAGACATTAGCTGTATGACCTTGGTCAAGTCTCTTAACCCTGTTTGCCTCAATTCTTCATCTGTAAAATTAGATAAGGGAAATGGCAAACCACTCTAATATCTTTGCCAGATAAGCCCCAAAATGGAGTCAGGGAGACAAACATGACTGGAACAACTGAACAACAACATAAAAAGAAAAAAAGGCAGCTAGGTGTCACAGTGAATAGAGCTCTGGCCCTGGAGTCAGGAGGACCTGAGTTCAAATTAAATCTCAGACATTTGACAAACTTACTAACTGTGTGACATTGGGCAAGTCACAACCCCAATTGTCTTGTGGTCCACCCTCAAAAAAAAATAAAACAAAACAACACCAACGACAATCTTTCCAGAAGATAAGCTTAAATGGGAATTCATTATGGACTGAGACATCCTCAATAAAACTGTCCTTTGTTTCCTGACTCCTTCCTACAATGTAGGTATTTTTAAAAAGATTCATTAAACAATAGACAAAGAATAATTTTTCTTCATCTCCCAACCCTTAGTTCCCAATGTTCACTTCTATTCATCTTTCTTCCTTATCTCAAACCCCTTGTTAAACAAGTTCAAATCTATATTATCCACTACACTGTAGGAGGGGGAAGGAAGGAAAAAAAGCATTTATTAAGTATTTACTATGTGTCAGGAAATGTGCTAAGTGCTTAAAAATACTATCTCATTCAATCTTCACAATAGCCCTGGAAAGTAGGTGCTATTATGACCCCCATTTTACATTTCAGAAAATTATAGCAGACAGAGGTGAAGTGATTTGCTCAGATTCACCAAGCTAGTCTTTCTGACTCTGGGCCTAGGGTTCTATCCACCTCACCACCAACGGTCTAGAAACCCTTTCCCTCTTATTCAACCATACATGCCCCAATCTTGTATTACTCCCAACATCCTGTGCCCTTACTCCTAGTCACTTGCAACTAAGTAAAGGTAGAAAAGCTATAAAACCATGCTTATTGAATTTTCTATAATTTTATGTTACATAATTTCAACTGGGTACTCACTGCAGCAAGGCAATCATTTCATGAAATTCACCATAGCATTCCTTCTAAACCTTTTCATCTTTCCTAAAAATTTTTCATTTCACTTCCTTCCCCCTCTATCTCAGCTAAAGACTTATACTTCATTAAAAAAATTGATGTCATTCAACAAGAACTCCTTCTCCTCATCTCTTTATTCTACATCAGTTAAATATCTTCCTCCACTATGTCTTCCTTAACTCAAATTTTAAATTGAGAGGACACTTCTCCTTCTCAAAGTAAGCCTAAACTCACACACACAGACATAGATACATATACACACCAATGGATATGCACACATACATATATGAATATATACACATATATACATATATGTATTGTGTATGTATGTGTGTATGTGTGTGTGTATGTATATATATATATACATATATATATATATCCTTGAGTCCTCTCTACCAGATCATTGTCAGTATCTTCAAACTTCCTCTGATATTTAATATCTCCCTAGATAGTGGTTAGGCATCTAAATGGCATAGGGTGCCAAGTCTGGAGTCAGGGAGACCCAGGTTCAAATCCAGCCTCAGAAACTTACTAGGTATATGCCAGTAAACAAGTCACTTAAACTTGTTTGCCTCAATTTCCTCATCTTAAAATGAGCTGGAGAAGGAAATGGCAAACAATTTCTATATCTTTGCCAAGAAAAACCCAAATGTGGTCATGAATAGTTAAATATGATTAGATAACTGAAAAACAACAACAACAACAAAAGCTATTGGTTCCCTCCTTTCTGTTTATTCCTTCCCTAACTTTATTTTTTATGTAATTAATTAATTCATTTTCATTTTCAACATCACTTCCATAAGATTTTGAGTTTTAAATCTTTTCTTCTCCCTTTTCTACCCTCTGAGCAGACAACATGCAATCTGATATAAGTTCTACTTATACATTCATGTTAAATTATTTCTATATTAATCATGATGAAAAGAAAAAGTAGAACTAATGGGAGGAACCACGAGAAAGAAGAAACAAAACTAAAATAACCAAAGAAAAGGAGAGAAAATAGTATGCTTCCATCTGAATTTAGACTCCAAAGTTCTTTCTCTGAAGGTGGATAGCATTTTCCATCACGAGTCTTTTGGAGTTGTCTTAGATCTTTGTGTTGCTGAGAAGAGCTAAGTCTTTTTGCATCTATATTAAAGAGGGAAATTGGTCTATTTTTTTTTCTGTTTTGGCTATTCCAGGTTTAGGTGTCAGCATCATATTTGTATCATAAAAAGAATGTGGTAGAACTCCTTCTTTGCTTTTTTCCCCAAAATACTTTATATAGCATTGGAATTAATTGTTCCTTAAATATTTGATAAAATTCACTTGTAAATTCTTCTGGTCCTGGAGATTATTTTCTTAAGGAGTTCATTGATCTTTCATTCAATTTATTCAAATAATATATGGTTATTCGTATATTTTATTTCCCTTTACATTAATCTGGGCAATTTATATTTTTGTAAATATTCATCCATTTCACTGAGATTGTCACATTTATTGGCATAGAGCTGGGTGAAATAGCTCCTAATTATTGTTTTGATTTCTTCTTCATTGGTGGTGAATTCACTTTTTTCATTTTTTATACTAGTAATTTGGTTTTCTACTTTCTCTTTTTAATCAAATTAACCAAAAGTTTACTTATTATTTTTTCATAAAAGTAGCTCTTCCTTTTTTTATTAGTTGAGTCGTTTTCTTAATTTCAATTTTATTAATCTCTTCTTTGGTTTTCAGAATTTCTAATTTGGTATTTAATTAGGGATATTTAATTTGTTCTTTTTCTAACTTTTTTGTTGCATGCCCAATTCATTGATTTCTCCTTTTTCTATTTTTTTCATGCAAGCATTTAGAGATTTACATAAGATTTCCATAAGAATCACTTTCATTTCACCCCATAAATTTTGGTATATTGCCTCATTGTTGTCATTCTCTTGAGTGAAGTCATTGATTGTTCTATTATTTGTTTGACCCATTCATTCTTTAGGATTAAATTGTTTAGTTTCCAATTAATTTTTAGTCTGTCTTTCCATGGCCCTTTATTATGTGTAATATTATTACATCATGATTTGAAAAGGATACATTTAAGATTTCTGCCTTTCTGCACAGTTGTGAGGTTTTTAATGCCTTAATGCATGGTCAATTTTTGTGTAGCTTCCAAGTACTGCCAAGAAAAAAAGGTATATTCATTTCTATCCCCATTCAATCTACTATATTATTGTTTTGCATTAGCCACACGTGTAACAACCTATACTGAAGTGCTTATCTTCCCAGTAAGGGTGGGTGACAAAGAAAGAAGGGAATGAATCTGGAATTGAAAGTTTTAAAATCAAATATTTAAATATATATGTATATATATATGTGTGTGTGTGTGTGTGTGTGTGTGTACATACTATTATTAATACCATCTTACATGTAACTGGGAAATAAGGTATACAGGCACTGAGGCATAGAGATCCACTGGAAAATTCGAAAGGGATATGGGAGAAAATATGGGAGAGAGCAGATTGGAGAAGGGGATATTCTGTGGGACTGCTATTTTGGGGCGGTGGGTAAGGGAAAAACGGAGAGAAAATTTGCAACTCAAAATCTGGTGGAAATGAATGATGTTAATCAGAAGTTAATAAAGCATTAAAAAAAAATAAAGACCACCTACTTACCCTCAACATGACCCTGCCACCTAGTAATACTCTTTTAAGGGGAAAATTTAATAAAACCGATTACAGAAATGAAATTGACTAAAGGATATTAAAATATTTTGGCTACCCAGATTTTATTTGGGGAGGAGAGAGGAGAGAGAGACAGACAGAGAGAGAAAGACAGAGACAGAGAGAGAGACAGAGAGACAAAGAGAGAGACAGAGACAGAGAGAGACAGAGAGACAGAGACAGAGAGAGAGATTTTGCTAAGGTTTAGTCATCATGACATTCTCCAAAGTGGTATCCCTTCTGGTTACCTCAAAAAGGTTTTTTGTGTTTTTTTTTCTTGTCTTCTTTTATTTTTTCTGACCAATTCTAATTTACTCTCTTAATATACATATTATATTTATACCTACACACATATATGTCTATACATACATCTATATATGTATATATGTGTATATACATATACATACATACATGTATCCATTTCAGTCATGTCCAACTCTTTGTGACCCCTTTTGGGGGTTTTCTTGGAGAGATACTGCAGTAGCTTGCCATTTCCTCCTCCAGCTCATTTTATAGATGAGGAAATTAAGGCAAACTCTCTTAAGTGACCTGTGTAAGATCACACAGCTAGTTAAATGTCTGAGGTCAGATTTGAACTCAGGTCTTCCTGATTCCAGGCCAGCACTTTATCACTGTTCCACCTAGTTTCCCCATATATGCATGTATACACACATGTGAGTATGTTTATGGTATATATGTGTGTGTGTATGTATAGGTAGGTACATACACACATATGTGTATTCTAAGAAAATTCCTGTATTACAAATAATAATGTAATACAAATTCCTGTATTAGCCATGTCCAAAAATGTATTGTTCATTTTATATATTGTCAATCACCTCCCTGTGGCCCACTTCCCAATAAGCCTTTAAACTTCGAAACCAAGTACATCCCAACATAGAAGGAACTAGGATTTAGAAATTTAAGACTACAGCAGTAGAAGATGTCCTGGGCATCAGACAGAAGTACGTGTGTCCAAAACATAAAAAAGATACTTATTGCCAGCAAAGCGTCTCTTCTTATCTGTGGAAGGCCATGTTTGAAATATCTTGGAGCATTAAGGTCTGAGGAAACTCAGAGACCTAGCTCAGATGTAGGAGGGAGCAAGGTCCCCTCTGCTAAACAACATGAAACATTTTCCCTCAGATAATTATGTAAAACTGACACAGCAAAAAGCTATCTTGTCCTCAGAGATAAACCAGAGGCAAAAAAGAAAGCAGTTACAAGCTACCCTGTTCTGAAAAAATTGTTCCTGGGAAAGTACATTGGAGCACAAGCATACTGAGCAGAAAACAAGATATTTTTTAAACCTATAAGCAAGTACTCTATGTATACTCAAGAGAAATATCAACAAACTGGCATTGATCTCATCATGCCCGCCTAGCCAGACTCTTTTGTTCACCATTCGTCCTATAACACCAGTTGCTGGCACTTATCAAAGTACAGAGCATGATAGGTTTTGGCAAATAGTGTGCCCTTTAAAATTAATCAGCAAAACTTGGAATGTAGGAATATGGTGACTGGAAACTAAAAGTCTGGTCTCAACCCTTTGACACCAGTGTCTAGGAACATAACCGATATCTATTTTAAGAAATGGAGCAGCTACCTAACTGGATCCAAAAAGGCAATTTGATAATAGTGTGTTGCACAAGAAGAGCTATAAAAGCACAGAGGTTGCCAAAGAACTTCAAGATTTAATTTATGTGAAGTGCTTTGAAATTTCTAAGATTTATTGAAGCAAGTTTTTTGTAATAAAAAATTTAATGTTTTGGGGCGGCCAGATGGCACAGTGAGTAAGAGCGCCGACCCCAGCATCAGGAGACCCAGGATCGGTTCTGGCCTCAGATACTTGGCACCCACACAAAATAGCTGGTGTTGTAATTTTGAGCAAGTTACTTAACCCCAATTGCTTAAAAAAATTAATGTTTTTATCTAGTCCATAGTATTTTCAGTGGATATGAAAAACATATATCCTTTAGATTTGTACCATAATTTCAGTGGACAAACCTGGTAAACTTTGGGAAGATCTATCAAAGTTGAGGTTTGGAGAAGGTACCCCCCTCTCATCTGAGAGGAAAGGCGGTCTTTAGTTCAATATCCTCAATCTAATTTTTTTTTTTTTAGCACAGCATAACCAGAATGCAAATAAACCCACCCATAGGGCAGAAACTTTATAGGGACCATAAATCAATTTTCTCTCTGTTTTAGATAATGGGAGAGTAGAATGAAAGTTACAATTAGAAAAGCAGACATACCTATATCAGTTAAATCATCTCCACCAAAGTAAAGCCTGATGGATTGTAATTTGTCCCACCAATTTTTATGCTGCATATGGTAGCAAGAACACTTATTCACTGTTTAATTAGGGTTACCTGGGGTTTATGGATAGGTATTCCTCCAAGTCTTTTCTGACTTTGTCTGACTGCATCTACATATGAAAGGGACCAGAATGAAGATTAATAAGTAGAAGAAGCAATGATCTTGACTATAGGGCTTAATTTTATTTCTGGGCTTTTTCACCATCCACTCATTTACATGAGAGAACAGAAGGGACACAGTTGTAAACTTGAGGGCCTCTGAGCTCTATGGCTATTGGGGAATTAGTGAGTAAATAAATTATGGTCTTGTATTTAAAATTTGAAATTGGAAGGTATATGGAATACTCACCATGAGCTAACATTAGATTTGTCCAAACTCTACATCGGTAACAGAATTGCAAAAATGAACTATGAGGTCACTAGCTAGCCAGTGGCCCCCTGCTGTTTGTTTTGATGAGCTTGGTCCTGAACTATCCTGTTATCTAGATAAGCAACTTCTAGTCAAGACATCAGAGGAAAAGGGTTATGCCTCTTCTAAAAGACTTGTTAAGAGAGAAAATCTATAGACTTTGAGGGAAAAAAGAACATGGCATTTGCCATGCTTCTGAAAGGAAAAGATAGTCAAAGTTTTCCACTGAAAGAGAGGCTAGAGGCAGCAGAGCACCATTCAACAGACCCATATGCAGTGAACTATATCTTTCTTTAACTGTTCATCTATAATAGAAAGTTAATAGTCAAGCAGAACACACAAAGAATCCAAAGAAAAAGCATTTTAACAGAGATGCAGAGTGGGGAAAGTGATAATAAAACATTTCTCTCATAAACATGGGGCACATTTTTCAACAAATACACATAAAGAGTGACTCTCATGGGGAGCACTCAGAGAAGAGTACATGTAGGAAAGATATGTACCCAGGGCACACAGAGAGGCAATTTAGTCTTTCCATAAACATACCTGATATCTTGTAATGATTACATCATGGCTTTTCCATCGGGTCCTATGCCCCACCTATTTTGCACTAGCTGCTGGTGTCTTCATCTTTAATGGTCACATAGAAACTCACTAGTGGGGGTTTCTAAGATTTTAGGAAATGTGGTTTCATAGAGTAAAAGGTATTCATTTTCTGGTATACCAACTTTGCAAATTGGGGGAGGAATGAGGTGTTGAGCAGTCAGTTTTCTACCTCTAGTCTTTTATAAGATATAATACACGAGCACCTACAAAACGTGTTACACAAATTCTAATTATACTAGAACAACGTTTCTACTAATTCTTCCTATAACTTAGGAAATTACATAGAAAAACCAATAACTTTAGGAAAATAACAAGTAAAATCCCAAAAATAGATAAAGGGTTAACAAACAAGAGGATGAGATGGGTTGGAAAGTCTCTGAGAAAAAGACTGAGTTGATGTAGTTTAAATAAAATCAACAGTAAGTACAAATTATTGATTTAAAAGAGTTAAATTATTTTTAAAGAACTTTTTTTAAAAAAAAATTTCTTCTTCACAAATCACCGGGATTATGGCTGATTTACCAATGAAAAATCTGACCTTGAAAGGCTACTTAGTCCTTCAGATCTTTGAAATTTCTACTATTAAATGCACTCCAATAAATATGAGTATCCATGTTCATTATTATTGGGCATTCAGAAGCAAAAGTTAATAGGTTGTATTTAATAGAAATGAAGTAAATGACTACTATGTTTTGGTTATAATAGTCTTTCTGGTGGAACTGCTTCAATTGCGGTATGTGGTATGTAATAGTGGCATATGTGCACTTAGAAGCATTTGATCTTTAAAATTTATGTCACTCAGACTACTAAGACAAGCTTTTTTTGTTTACATAAAGTTGAAAATGTTTTTATTTTTTTCCACAAACAAAACTATTGCAGGTAACATTAGAAGAAAAACAAGAGACTAGGAAGGGGCAATCTCTACAGCATGTTTCTCTAATAAAGGTCTTAATTCATATATATATATATATATATATGACTGATACAAATTTATAAGAATAAGAGTCATTCCTCAATTGTTTAAAGGTCAATGAACATACAGTTTTCAGAAGAAATCAAAGCTATCAATAGTCATAAAAATGTTCTAAATCACTAATAACTAGAGAAATGAAGAACAACCCTAAGGCACCACCTCATACCTAACAGATTGGTTAAGATGACAGAAAAGGAAAAATGACAAATGTTGGAGGGGATGTGACAAATGGGTAAATTGATATACTGTTGGTGCAACTGTGAACTAGTCCAATCATTCTAGAAAGCAATTTCAAACTCTACCTTAAAAAATATCAAACAATCATAGCCTTTGACCAAGCAATGCTTCTCCTAGGTCTATGTCCCTGAGATTAAAAAAAGGTAAATTCCCCATATGTACAAGACACATTTTAGCAGGTTTTTGTGGTAGCAAAGAATTTGAAACTGACAGGATGCTCATCAGTTTAAAAATGATGGTTAAAAAAATTGTGGTATTTGAATATCATGGAATAATATTGTGCTGTAAGATAGAATAAAAGAAATGACTTCAGAAAGTCCTAGGCAGACAAATATACTGAAGCAAAGCGAAGTGAATAGAACCAAGGGAACAATTTATATAGTAATAAAAATATATATCATTATCATTATAAAACACCAATATATATCAATATAATCATCTCTAAAGAAAAAAAAAAACAAAAAAAATCTTAGCAATTCTAATTAACAGAATGATCCATGAAAGTTCCAAAGGACACATGATGAAAAATTCTATTCACCTTGAGATAAAGAACTAATGAACTCAGAGTGCAGATTATAGCATATTTTTTTTCTTTTTCCCAAAAAACATGGCTAAAGTGGAAATTTATTTTGTATGATTTCATGTTTGAAATGAGTAATACATTTCCTGCCTTCTCACTAGATAAGGGAGAGGTGATGGAGAGATGGAATTTGAACTGAAAATAAAATAAAATTGAATTTTTAAAATTATTAGCAATACCAATGGAAAGAGAAAGACATTGAAGACATAAAGACGGGCAAGGAAGAGTCTAATTTATCCTGATTTGATGATGACATTGCAGTTTACTTATAAAATCCTACTGTATCAACAGAGAAACTATTTGAGATAGTAATTTTACTAATGTTAAAGTTACAGAATGAACACCATTTCAAAATAGGTACAAATCTAGGAGGTAATAACATAAACAGAAGTCCCATTAAAAATAAATGTGAGATGTATTATATAGCTCTATTTGTTTACCAAAGAATATTCATTACCTAGAAAGATATAAATATAAAATCTTCAAAAACAAAGAAGTTAAATAATGAAGAGCATTCATTGCACATGGACTGTGCCAATATAATAAAAATGGTAGCAAAACTGAAGCTATTTTACAGATTTGGTGCTATATCAATCAAACTAATGAAGGTGTACTTTATGAAATTAGGGATGGAATGGTATAGGGAGTCAAGCAGCATGAGGGAGATAATGCGGGAAGGTATAGTATTTATGTAATTATAATCAGATTTGGAAGCACTCAGCAGCAAGTACCCATTGCAAATGGAAGGATGCTGCAGAGAGGAGAGCAGGAATTTGAAAGTTTCATTTTAGCAGATATTAGAGGGGGAACAGACTAACTCTTATCTGTACCATCTTAGGGGAAGTTAATTAATATATCCACATCATCTTAGGGTTAGTTCACTAGCATAATATTTGCTGGTATTCTTCTGGTCTTATTGTGTATGTCTGGAGTTTATCTGAAGTTTATATACCATGAACTGTTAGCAGGAGCCAGAAGCCCTTACAATGAGGCCTAACTGACTTCTCCTAATTTACATAGCTTCAGGATGTGGCCTTAGTTTATTTATGAAACACCTTCCAGTGGTTTCTGTTCTCCCTTAATTTATGAGACAGTTTGCAAATAACTTTTCCTCTTCAAATATTTTAAAAATAGAAAGATAGCACCTGCATTCAAAGAACTTACAATTTTATGAGTAAAGAAAGCATGACGGGGAGAAGAATCTGATTTGGGGATGTGGTGGAAAAGTCAGAGAAGTCCCAAAGTGAGAAGTAAAATGTTGTGAACAAACCTTGGGATCTTTTTCAGGAGGTGATCAGTGGATTCTTTCAACCTCTATTTTGCCCTCTGGTTCTAAAACATCAGGGCA
>NW_027185809.1:20911885-20912601 GCF_028583685.1 Petaurus breviceps papuanus
TTCATTTCCTGAGACTGTCTTTTTTTTGTCCTTAACTTTCTGTGACACAGAGTCAGTGAAGCATTCCATGCAAGAACCATCTAATTTCTGGCCATTTCTTTTTTTTTTTTTTTTTTGGAGGGCAATTGGGGTTAAATAACTTGCCTAAGGTTACATGGCTAGGTTTTTGTGTGGCTGTGAAATGTCTGAGGCTGGAACCAAACTCAGGTCCTCCCGACTCTGGGGCCAGCGCTTTACTTCGCCACCTAGCCTCCCCCTAGCCACTTCTTTTTATTGATATTCTGGGTATCATGTTTGTCAGGAGTACTTTGGAGCAAAAAGGTGATTTTTCTTCCTGAGTTATTGAGTGTTTTGTACCTTTTGAGCCACAGTAATTGAAGGCTTCAGTGTTAGTCTTAGATGGAATTTTGCACAGAGTAGCTTTTGCCAAAATAAAGTGTGGCCTTAGCCTGATCTGTTAATTTCTTGCCTAAACTGATATTGACACAAGAAAAGAAATAGAAAGAAAAAATAAGATACCAAAGAATACGCTCCTCCTTCATAATTCTGTTCCCTGTCTCCCTGAAGTGAAAAAAGAATAGGTAGGATGGCCTTTACCCCCAGTTCCTTAGAATCCTTAAATGGTGTCAGTGCTTTCATCTTATTCACTTTTCACTTTTTCTCAAACTAAAAGACACTCATAGAACTCTCTCTCTCTCTCTCTCTCTCTCTCTCTC
>NW_027185809.1:20912701-20918729 GCF_028583685.1 Petaurus breviceps papuanus
TCTCTCTCTCTCTCTCTCTCTCTCTCTCTCTCTCTCTCTCTCTCCTCCCTCTCCCTCCTCCTTCTCCTCCTCCTCTTCCTCCTCCTCCTCCTTCTTCTCCTTCTTCTTCTTTCTTTCTCAATTCATTTGAATACTGCTCATTTCTAATTGATATTTGTGATGCCAGCAAGGATGTGCTAGAACCAATTCATACTAAATTAATGTTCAGTGTAAGCATTTGCATCTTGAAAATCAGTGAACTACAAATTGAAACTTGGTTGATTGTTGATTATTGTTTGTTTTTTTATTATTATTGACTGATTTTGATTATCTAAATTTGAAGAAATATTGGAGGAAATGTTAATAGTGCAAATTAAATTTATAAATATGTCCTGTGTGCATTTAATTGTTAAACATTTACCAGCATACCCCTAGAAGTCATCCACAACTGAGATCTAATAGAACCAGCCTTCCTATCGATCACCTTTCCTTCCAACTAAAAACCACCTGTAGTCAAAGCCATATGCATGATTTGATTGAAGTACTGTGAAAACTCAGCAAGACTCAAATATCTATTGCTTTTTCATTCCAGTACTATAGTTCATTTTTTAAAAGCAATTGGGATTAAGTAACTTGCTCAAGGTTACACGGCCAGGTGTTTCTGAGTGGGTGCTAAGTGTCTGAGCCCAGATTCGATCCCTAAGTCACCCCAACACTGAAGCCAGTGCTCTTACTCACTGTGCTACCTGGCCTCCCCTAGAGTTCATTTTTGTCTGTCCAATGTCCTAAGTAGTCTGGGACTTTTTTTTTTTAATGTTCCCTGTTTAACCCTAACTGACATCAAGAGAGTTGAGATTTCTCATATCTTGGCCCCACTCATAATTCTTGAACTTTAGCATCTGAAAATCCTCAAAGGAATAGCCAGCTCTCCTCAGAAGCACACATACAAGAGTAAAAGAATGAACAGTTGTATTTACAAGTTAATAGGAGAAAGAAGACCTCATGTCTGAGCTCAGGAAGGTAATGTCAACTTTTTGATATTCCCATTGGTGGTCCGTTTGCTGCTAGCCCCATTAACTCTCCTCTGTAGTTCTGCTATTCTTTTTAGCCTCCAGCAGATGGTGCTCATTCATTTTTCCAAGGGAGTAAGCACTTCTAACAACTAAGCCAGAAAGAAAAAAAAATTACCAGATGTATTTTTTTATATTTTTAAGTCAAAACTCTGTTATTTTTAACCCACTCTGGAGCCAATTCCCACAGTCTGGAACTTCACAAGTGCCTCTTAGGAGCTCTAAATAATGTCTTTCCTTGTATTTCAAAAGTAAGTATCTCTTTTCAGGCAGCTAGATGGCACAGGGTCTGGTCAGGAAGATCTGAGTTCACATTTTACTTCAGACACATACTACATGTGTGACCCAGGGTAAGTCACTTAACTTCTCTTTGTCTCACTTTCCACCACTGTAAAATGAGAATAATAATTTGAGGTTGTTGTAATTTAGATCAAATGAGATCTTTGTGAAAGCACTTAGCCAGTAAGCTATGTGTAAATGCTTATTCCACTTCCTTCAACAGAATATAGGTCCACGCTGACTTGGTGCATCTCTTCTCTCTTCCTAAATAACCAAACAATATGTAAGTGTGTGGTGGTAAATGTATTAACAATCAGACATTTGAGTAGAAAAAGAAAAAAGAAAATGCAGATAGATCTATTACTAAATTTAATCTGCATTATGAACATTTTTGCCATCCTTTTCTTAAGTCTAGACAATAAACAAAACAATGTCAAGCCCTGATTTTTAACTTTTGCCATTTTCAGAATTATAACACTTACCCAGAGAATTCAACAACTGAAAAACAGTTTGAACTGGCTCCAGCACACCCCTGGCAATATAGCTCCTGTTTACAATAATGCTTCCCTCTGGTTCCAGAGATTTGAGGGGAGGAATTCAATGTCACCCCAAATATGCTTCCATCCCATCTTAATTACCCATAGATTATTTCGGAAACACCCAGAAAAGGGAGTGGGGACAGTGCCTTTCAATTCACAAGCTCATGTCTCACAGAACTTTTCTGGACACTTGGGAACTTGACCTCCCAAATGCTATCTACCCCTTTGGCCTTAGTCTAGTGGTAGACTTGTTTCTAGCCTTGTAACAAGGTACCTAATGACCATAAACTAGGTTTAGAAATATTCTAGGGGATGGAGAAAGAAGGATGTATCACAATTTCCAAATATTAACTCTTAGTCCTCAGTATCAAAGTAATTAGACAATTTACAACCAAATGAATATCATTATTATAAAGCTCTGATGAGTTAAATTTGAGGCAAAAACATTTTTTCTTGTCCAATAACATTTTCAATATTAGTTTTCTTCTGATACAGATATACCTGAGGGAAAAAGGAAGGGGTCAGACAGGTTTGTCTAGCTTACATATATCACTGACTTCATGAAACAGTCATCATCACCCAAATCTTTCCCTTTTTGTGGCCCAAATTTCAGGAAGCTTACATCACAGTTTGATGCTCACGAATGTTTCAGTTACACACACACACACACACACACACACAGCAAAGTGAAAAGAAATTGAGGGAAAGTCACTTAGGAATGCCACAATATAAGAACTACATTGCCCTACCAACATTATCAACTCTGCAATAACAGTATGAAACCCAATGTAAAAGCACCACTTCAGAAACCTGAGCTCTCTCTGACTTTAGAAGTAGGCAATATGCTACTTTGAGTGGGAGGGGTTGATGCCTTCATTAAGACTATTAGCAACAGTTGTTGTCCTTCTAATCCCATAATTTAATTATGCTAATCACTGATTATAGTCAAAGATATGTTTAATTTCTATTCAGAAAATCCATCCTTCATTTTTCCTAATTATGTGAATTTGGAATTATCGCCAAAATCCTCTGGGACACTTAGAATGAGATTTTGTTAATCACTGAAAAATATAAATTATTTATATAGGCATGAAAGTTTTTCCCCCTACCCAAAATGCAGCACCAAAGTAACTACATGTTTTTTTGTTGTTGTTGTTCCTGCTAAAAGATATGCATTAACAAAAGCAATTATGTAAGCTGTATGGGTCTAGTAATCTCATAAGATTACCTTTTTTTTCTGATTCAAATTTATGTGCCTGCCAAATCAACATCTTGAAACTATCTAATTCTAGACCTGGTGACCTAAAAGAAATTGAGGACATACCGACTGGCTTTTGTTAGTTGAGTATGGTGGGTCAGTATGAAAGAGCTGTCACCATCCCCATATCAGAGAAAACTTAAGTCCTTTCTATTCTAGAAGACTTGAACTGAAGTGGACATAAGATTGCCCAGAGGAGATTAGGCTGAGAAGCTGGTGCCTAGAAGTAACACCCTGCAGAAAATACACCCCAGCATCTGGCACAAAACTCTCTGAGACCTGTGAAATAATGGCTAACTGTGGCTATATGGTCAACAGTGACCAGCAGTCATGATGATCATCATGAGACTAGCAGCAGGAAGTGAAAACACTACCTTCAGAGGGGAAGAAACCCAGTCATAATGGTGGAAGGAAATCACCAGAAGCATCAGTGGCCTGAGAATGTCAGAGGTGTGAGTTGTCCCTCCACTCCTGTAACCTGATCACACATGTGCTGCTTATATTCAATAAGAAATGTCAAAAGAGACAAATTCAGAGAAACCAGGCAAGAGTAGTACAGGGATACCTTATTTTATTGCTTCAGTTTATTGCATTTTGCAGATACTGTGTTATTGTTGTTATTGTTGTTTTTACAAATCAAAGGTTTCCGATAACCCTATATCAAGCAAGTCTATCAACATCATTTTTTCCAACAGCATGTGCTCACATCATGTCTCTGTGTTATGTTTTGGTAATTTTCACAGTATTTCACATGTTTTGATCATTATTATATCTGTTAAGGTGAACTATGATCAGTGGTCTTTGATATTTCTATTGGAATTGATTTGGGGTGCCACAAACCACACAGGTATAAGAATAGGAATGTCACCAATAAATGTTGTGAGTGTTCCATTTATGGGCCATTCTGTTTCTCTCACTCTCCTTGTGCCTCCCTATTCCCTGAGACACAACAATATTGAAATTAGACCAATTAATAACCCTACAGTGTCCTCTACATGTTCAAGTGAATGGAAGAATTATTAGATGCAGTAAACTGCATTGTTGTCTTTTTTTATGAAATTGCCACAGCCATCCCAACCTCCAGTAACCAGCAGATCAGTCAACAGCCATCAACATGCACGCAAAACCCTCCGTCACCAGAAAGATAACAATTTGCCAAAGGTTCAGATGATGGTTAGCAATAAAATATTGTTAACTAAGGTATATTCTTTTTTGAACATAATATTATTGCAAAGTTACTAGACTATAGTATAATGTAAATATAACTTTTAAATGCACTGTGTAACCAAAAAATTCATATGACTAACATTATTGAGATATTTGTCTGCCAGTGGTCTACAAGGTAATAAGGACTAAAGTTTGGTCATGGCTATGTGTGGAGCCAAGAGCTAGGGATGCAAAAGGTGACTCTTCTGTCTTCCTAATAAGACTTGGTAATTGATTGGATGGGGCTGAGTTGGGGGGGGGGAGTGAAAATGATGGAAAAAGGTAGAGTCCTCAAAAAATTAGCTTGTTTGGAAGAGGGGTAAATGTAGGTGGTGGTAATTTTTATTTAGGACATGTTGAATTTGAAATGCCTGTTGAATTTCAATTTAAGAGAAAAATTAGTGCTGGATACATATGGGTAGACAAGTCAAGCAGTAGAATCAGAATCAGTCATACCTGAATTTGGATACTGTTTTAGACTCTTAACTGTGTGAAGCAGGACAAGTCACTCTCCAGGCTTCAGTTTCTTTATCTGTAAAACAAAGGGAATGGATTCACTGGCCCTTTTCCAGGTCTACATCTGTTCTACCATACTCCTGTGATCTTAGAGTCAACTACAATGAAAGGATCCCCCAAGACCTGACATTACTACAAGAGGAGAATTTAATTTAATATAAATTAACAATTATAACAATATACTATAAAGAAGGAAAGAGAACCTATGACAGAACTTGGAAATTACCCAGAGTAAGTAGCCAAAATATTTATGATGATCCATGCAAAGAGACTAAGTAGGAGTGGTCAAAACTATTGGGAATAGCCAGAAAAAAACTCATGAAAACCCAGGGAAGAGAGAATATCAGCAAGAGGCATAGGAGTAGGTGAAGACATGTCAAATGATGCAGCAAGGTCAAGTAGAATGAGATGTGAGAAAGGGTTGTTAGATTTTGTGATTAAGAGATGGTTGGTAACCTTAGAAAGGAGTTTCAGTTAATATGAAGTTAAAAGCCTGATTAAAAAGTTTTGAGAAATGAATGGAAAAGGAAGGGGAGGAGGTTAAGTATAGATAGCCTTTTTTATAGTGTTTTGGCTATGAAAGAAAGAAGGGATGTAGAACATTTTTTAATATATATATATATATATATATATATATATATATATATATATATATATTTATATATATATATATATATATATTAGCTCCTTAAGAAGTATATGGGGTATTCAAGAAGGAGTAACAGTTCTGATGTGAAGGCTCACCAAACCCCTTTCAAATTTGTTCATCTACCTATGGTGTCCACCTGGCATTCAACTCTCACCTGTGGCTTCAAGAAGCTGCAGAATAAGCAGAAATGGCACCCCAAGCAAAATCATTTAGACAGCCTAATCAGGTTGAGAGTAACCAACAGGCCTCATACCCACTGATGAGTTAGGGCGATGTCTATCCCAAGCATGTGAAGACTTCCCCTGGCAGAATGGATGGATGAGAACAATTTGTTCTAAGGGCCATGAAAGTAGTGGCTAACGCAGGGGTTGTGGAGTGCTTAGAAATTGATCAGAAATCAATCATGCCAAAATCATCCACTACATCCTGGGGCATGACCCATCATCTTGACTTTTTTCTTTCCACTTGCCTTAGATGATTTTAGAAGAGAGAGAGAGAGAGAGAGAGAGAGAGAGAGAGAGAGAGAGAGAGA
>NW_027185809.1:20918739-20950958 GCF_028583685.1 Petaurus breviceps papuanus
ATGATGTCATTGATCCTGTTTGAAAATGAAAGACAAAAACAATAACAACTGAATCCACAACATCTCCAAGGTGTGCCTGTATAAAAAGACACCTAGTGAAATGAGCAGAATAAGATGAACAATTTAGCCAATGACTATTATAATGCAAATAAAAGCTACTTTCTAAGGCAAAGCATTCTTATCAATGCAAAAACTAATCAGGACTCCAGGAGATTGATGGTGAAGCATAGTTTCTCACCATTTGGGACAGAGAAAGTGTAATGTAATCATAGTGGAGAATAAGATACAATTTTAGACATAGCCTATGTATGAATATATTTAAAAAGTGGGCTACTATTTGTGTTGTGAATGGAAGGGGAGGAGTGAATTTTAGGGGAAGACAATGGGATGGGTGGTGTTAACTGATTAAAATAGACAATGAAACCTAAAATACATGAAGAGAACAAAAGAAAGATCAGAAAGAGATTTAACAAGAGGACAGATTTGTCACCATTGCATCAAATTTTATACATACACACACATACATATATACACAAAGATATCATATATAATTGAAGTTCACAGGACAATATGCAAGTCTTTTTTCTATTTACCTATTTGCAAGTCAAATTTTCTATTTGCCTATTGAAAAGAAATTTTAATTTATGTAAGAACATAAACATTGGGGGAGAGGTGCAAAGTCAAGACGACAGAGTAGAAAAAGGACTTCCTCTCAGCTCCAGCTCCCACCACTTCCAATTTATGTAAAAGGTTACTCTGAACAAACTTTGGAGCTACAGAACCCACAAAATGACACAGAGAATCTAACCTCCCACTGAGGACAGCCTGACAGGCCGGCAGAGAGCAGCCAATTCAGCACTCTGGGAGCCAAGCCCGGCCCCTCCAGAGCAGGAGGTTATAGCCCCAGGGCAGGCCTGACCAGCCACCCACTGTAGATACTTCAAATCACCAGCAGCTGTGGCAATTTCCAGAATTATAAATTATCAAAAAATCCAGAATTATCAAATTTGCTAGGGACAAAGTGAGAGGTCAGTGCAGTGTGCACTTTGGGATCCAGTAGTTTGGGAGTGCCTTTATACCCTGGAGGGAGAAGCCACTGAGGCTCTGCAGCTGTGCAGCCACCACCACGTGGCAGCTTCAGCTCCTGGCCTGCAGATTGTAGGGGGACCAAGCAACCAGTCTGAGGGGTAATCTCTCTTGCTTTAACTTGCTTGGATATGGATTACAGTCTAGGGTGGAGGTCCTGGGGTGTGCGATCAGCTTGCCAGAGCAGGTGGAAGCTTCAGAGAAGACACCCAACTAAAAACTTCAGCAGCTGAGAAAACCCCAGCAATTGGGACAAAGCTCCCCTGTCTGGTAACAGAGTCCTACTGTGGCAAAAAACCCAAAAGTCAAGTATTTGAAAGGTAATATGAGGAAACAAGGGAAGCAGAGCAACCCAACTTCACACTTTTATTTGGGGACAAAAAGGATCAAAGCATGGAACAGGAGGAAGACAGCTAAGTCAGAACTCCAGCAAAAAGCTTCCAAGATTAATATGAGCTGGAGTGGAGGAAAAATTGGGAAGAGAAATGAGAACAATGTAAGAAAATTATGAAATGAGACTCAACAACCTGACTGAAGAAAATAACACCTTAAACAGATTAATTCAAATGGCAAAAGAGGCTCAAAAAGGCAATGAGGAGAAGAATGCCTTAAAAGGGCAAATTTGCAAGATGGGAAAAGAATCTCAAAAGCTCATTGAAGAGAATCATTCCTTCAGAATTAGATTAGAGGAAATGGAAGCTAGTGACTTTATGAGAAATCAAGATACTATTAAACAAGGGTGGCTAGGTGGCACCGTGAAGAGAGCACTGGCCCTGGAGTAAGGAGGACCTGAGTTCAAATCCGGCCACTTAACAAATCAGCCACTTAACAAAAAAACTAGCTGGGTGACCTTAGGAAAGTCATTTAACCCCAACTGCCCTCCAAAAAGAAAAACAAAAATTTAAAAAAAAAGGTGTAAACAAAATGAAAAAATGGAAGGCAATGTGAAATATCTCATTGGAAAAACCACTGACCTGGAAAATAGATCCAGGAGATATAATTTAAAAATTATTGGACTACCTGAAAACAATGATCAAAAAATTAACCTAGAAATCATCCCTCAAGAAATTCTCAAGGAAAATTGCCCTGATATTTTAGAACCAGAGGGCAAAATAGAGATTGAAAGAATCCACTGATCACCTCCTGAAAAAGACCCCAAAAAGAAAACTTCTAGGAATATTATAGCCAGGTTCTGGAATTCCCAGATTAAGGAGAGAATATTACAAGCAGCCAGGAAGAAATAATTTGAATATTGTGGAAACACAATCAGGATAACCCAGGATCTGGCAGCTCCTACACTGAGGGATTGAAGGGTTTGGAATATGATATTCTGGAGGGCAAAGCAGGTTGAATTAAAACCAAGAATCACCTACCCAGCAAAACTGAGTATCATGTTTCAGGGGAAAATATGGTCATTCAGTGGAATAGAGGACTTTCAGGTGTTCTTGATGAAAACACAGAATTGAATAGAAAATTTGACATTTAGATACAAGAAGCAAGAGAAGCATGAGAAGGTAAACAGGGAAAAGAAATCATAAACAACTTATCAAAGTTGAAATATTTACATCCCTACATGGAAAAAAAACTATAATTATAACTTATGAAACTTTTCTCAGTATGAGAATAGTTGAAGAGAATAGAAATACACACACAATTATGTCTATATAGGAGGGTATATGGGTGTATGAATACATATGTGAGGGTGTGTATTTTGTGTACAGGTATACATAGAGGGCACAGGACCAATTTAATAGGAATGGATGATACTTAAAAGGTGAAATTAAGAAGTGAGAGAGGAATATAATGAGAGGAGACGGGAAGAGACACAATGGGGTAAATTATCTCATATAGAAGAGGCAACAGAAAAAGGTTACAATGGAAGGGAAGAACAGGAGGACAAAAGGGAATGGATGAACCTTATTCTCATTGAATTTGGCCAATGGAGGGAATGACATACATACTAAATAGGGTATCTCACCCTAAAGGAGAGTAGGGAGGAAGAAAATGAGAGGGGGGATGATGGAAGGGAGGGCAGGTGGGGGGTGGTAGTGAAAGAAGCCATAAAATGAAAACTAGGATCATTATAGCCAAAACACAGAGCTATCAGCTCAAAAAATTACTACAAGCAACCAAAAAGATTATTAGTACTGAGGACCTACAGTCAGTGTCACACAAGTTTTAGAGTCATCACCATAAAGAAACAAATAAGCAATAACAAAACAAAAGAAACAAAGTTTAGGATATGATTGTCCCTAGAAGGCAAATATGGGTTTGCAATTGAGAATAACATAGTAAATCTTAGTATACTCCTACAAGGGAACAAGTAGATCTTTAATAAAATATAGAACAGAGAAAAGCATTCTTGACAGAAATACTAGAACTGCATGAAATTTTTAACTGCAAAGACATGAACTAACAGAAATAATAAACTGTAAATAAGAGTAAATGATCAATAGAATCTAAAAAAGAACAAATTTTATATTCCAATCTGAAGAAATGATACTTGTAGCTCTTTATAAATTTATTACCATCAAGGATCATAGAGAGAGTCTAATTAGACAGAAATCTGGGAGTATATCTGTTAAATTTAATGGTCTTAAAATGAGAATGGAAAGCAAGGGAAAAAGGAATACACCAAGGTGTGTGTGTTGGGGGAGGGGCGGAGAGCAAGGAGGGAGAAGAAGAATGGGGGAAATTTTCTCACATAATCAAGGTTTTCAAGGAGAATCTATACAAAAAAGAAGTAAGTGTTAGATATACCAGGTGACACTTGAACCGATCTTTTATCTGAACTGGTCAAAGGAGAGAAGAATATACATTGGTAGTTAGGGACAGATACATTTCTTTCAATAGGCAAATAGGAGGGAAAGGAGAGAAGACAAGGAGAAGAAGTAAGAGGAAGAGCAGATTAATGGAGGCACTATTCAACCAAAATAAAAGCATGACTAACAGTATACAAAATATATATGTAGCAGCAATTTTTATGGTACCAAAGAATTGGAAACTGAAGGGATGTTCATTAATTGGATAATGGTTGAACAAGTTATGGTATATAAATGTGGTAGAATATTTATGTTCTGTAAGAAGTTATATATGTGCACACATATGTAGATATATACATAGAGAGTGCTATATATGTATACACACACACACACGTGTGTGTGTGTGTGGAGAGAGAGAGAGAGATACCTATAATAATAGAGTAACTGGATTCGTATAATGAGCAATATTTGTTTTTTATATATTTTAATTCTTGAGAATAGAAAAAGTTATCTCTTTCAATTGCCTATTGACCTCACTGAGTGGGCTTTGTAGTATTCCAGAGCTGAATACAATGACAAATGGCATCTTTAGAGAACAATTTTTGAATAAATAATTTATTTGAGAAAACCTGCCTTCCTTTTTTTATATACTTTATGCTGATTTGTCTCCATGATTCCAGGAAGTACCTTAGGAAAGACGATGTTTTACTGTTTTATGTTTTGTTTCAGGCTGATCGTTGACAAAGCTTTTGATGTGGTTATACTTTCTTAGACTACATAATCATACAATTTTAATGCATATAAAGGAGAAAACTTCTTTAATCTCTGACAACTTTAAAGAATGTTTTAGCTGGTCTTATGCTTAGTCTTTACTTAGTCTTAGTCAATTTTCTTTAATTGAAGAAATAATTGTCAAAGCAGGAGTTAGCATTTTATATTGATCTTAGTTGAGTGACTATGAAGATGTACGTGCATAAAAAAATCTTTTGTGGAAAACTTCGTTTTCATGTTGTTTCATCAAGGATAACCAAAGTGTGTGTGTGTGTGTGTGTGTGTGTGTGTGTGTGTGTGAACCACTCTTGTGAAATGATATAATAATGAGAAAACAGACATATGACTTAGTATATGATGTCTTCCATCACAAGGAAGAGAGGGTAAGGATAAAAGCAGAATCTATAATGTTTCCTCCTGTGTTGAAACTGTCTTATTCTAGTCCCCCTTCCCCTCTCCCTCAGTCAACATAGTAAGTTTGTAAGTAGCCAGTATAAAGTAACACTAGCAGGAAGACATGCCTAGAAGTGATGTAAAGATGAAACCAAAGATCAAAGCACATAATTTGCTAAGTGTATCATATATTAAACAAAATTCATATCCTTAGACTGCAGGCTAAATCAGAAGATGCCATCTAGGCCTTAATGTCAGGACATTTTGATCCTATGATATGCAAATTTCAGATAAGTTTTAGATAACTAGACTAGCAGAATTCCAAATGTTATTGGCAACTTTGAGATGACACGGATATGTTAACTTTAAAATTTTACTGTTAACTGTGAGACGATTTTGGATATGTTATTGAACTATTAGTCTGCCCCCCTAAAGAAAAACCATAAAAAGGAAACCTCAAATTCCTTCCTTCCCCCACTTAGCACTCTTTCATTTACTAATGCTGCTCAAGTACTCTCAGCTCCCATCAGCAGTTACATAGTGACTCATCCCCTTCCCATTCTCTTTCACATCACTGCCTGCTTTCCTTCATCATCCTATCCCCATTCCCAACACTATCTACTTTTGTATCCCTCCCTGTTCTTTCTCTATGTCTTTCTGTATCATTTCCCCCTACAACCTATGTACCTTATGAAAATATGATTGCAACCACACTTCTCATTGTTATCATGGTCCTTCCCAGTAAGTACCCAAAGAACTAGGAGTGCCTCTTCCATTTCACAATTCCTTTTTTCACAAATTCATTTATTTTTGTTTTCAGCATTCACTTCCATAAGTTTTAAATTTCTTCCACCTCCCCCCTCCCCAAGATGATGTGCAATCTGATATAGATACACATACATTCTTATTAAGCATATTTTCACTTTACCATGTTGTATAGAAGAATTAGAACAAATGGGAGGAATCATGAAACCCATTTCATAAGTTGTTGTTCAGTAGTTTCAGTTATGTCCAACTCTTTGTGACCCATTTTCTTTGGCAAAGATACTGGAATGGTTTGCCATTTCATTGTCCAATTCATTTTATAGATGATGAAATTGAGGCAAACAGGGTTAAGTGACTCACCCAGGGTCACACAACTAGGAAATATCTGAGTATAGGTTTGAGCCCAAGTTTCTCTGACTCAAATATAGCATACTCTCACTGTGTCATGATACTACTTGAAAAATAAATAATTTTCATTAGGCCAAAGATCAATAAAATAGTAGAGAAATAGCTGATCTATGACTTCTTATCTGATTGGGACTATGCTTGGTAGACATTAGAATTCTTAACCTGAAATGTTTTCTGAATTGGCCAATGATTCAGTGTTACATTTTGTTCGGAAGCAAATCACTATCTATTATTGCTCTGTGGCACACATTGATCACCAAAATCATCAATGTCATTTCATTCTTAGTACTGGCTTACTCCTGCTTGTTCCTTCACTTTCCAGGGATAGAAAAGTCAATTGACTTGTGTCTCTGTCACCCCATTCCCAATGACAGAAATCATCCTGTCAATGGTCTACACAACCCAATTCTAAGCACAAACTTAATGACCATGCTGTGGCATATGCCCTAATCTAACTGTTTTGCTATCAGCAGTAGAGTAAATGAAAAAAAAGAAAATGTTAAGAGTTCAACTGTCTTGTTTATAGGATTCTCAGATTGTAGAATATGGCTTATACCAGGACCCCAGTTCAGGGAAGGGAGCCACCAAAATAGGGTAAATCAAGAGAAATTCCAGGTATCACATGTCAAATAATCTGCTTCTGGACTGTTGCTTTTTCCCTCCTACCTGGTCAAAAATTCTCACTAATAGAACAAATATAACAAAAAACTGATACTTATATGTCATTACATAGCCACATAGTACTTTTATATATGCCATCTCGTTGTATGGGTATCTAATAAAATGGAAAGGGGGAGGAGAGAGAGAGAGAGAGAAAGAAGGTGAAGGAGAATGAGGTGGTGGAGGAGGAGGAAAGCACAAGAGAAGGGAAGAGAAAACATTTTCAAAAAGTGAAAGTAGAAATGTTGAGGAGAAGTGGGAAAGTCTATACAAAATTATCCATAGCAAAAAAAATCCAGAAATAAAAAGGAGGGAAATATAAATTGTGACAAAAGAGTGATAAATGCAACTAAACTGTATCTGGCTCTGTGCCTGCTATGTAGATCCATTGTCCATTGCAAAAGATGTGGACATTAAGCTCCACAAAACCTCATTTCAGCTGTGAATGTGTTCTTCCACTAAGGAACCAGAAGCAAAATGTATTTAAAGGGATGTTGTTATTGCTGTGGCAAATTTTCAGTATACTTTTATATTGGTCCTTATACATGGTGGGAATTAGATGTGTATCATCATTTCTGGTAAGGTACTTCTCTGCGGGCAGCTAGATGGCACAGTGGCTAGAGTGCCAGACTGGGCGTCAGGAAGATCAGAGTCCAAGTATAAGACTGGATTTGAACCAATGAAGATGAGTCTCCAGGATCTTGGAGAGTTGGGCATGACTGGCACAATTAAACAACAACAAACAACTTCTAAACACAGATGAGCTAAAACCATCAAAAATTTTCAGACATATACTCCTTCAAATGTTCTCCAACAACACATACTAAAAATATGCGGCACCATGTTGCTTTTTGGTCTTGACTTAGCTGGAACTGCTAGCTAATGTCTATCCTCCTTACAAGGACTCTGGAAGAGCAAACGCATTTTGGAATACAAGTTTGTCATTGAGAGAAATGTAAATGTGTAGTGGGAGTTTGGAGTCTGCCCAGATCATCGAAAGTTATGTCACCCATGGGAGAGATGCTTGCCATCCACTCCTGGGAAACAGTAGAGCTGGCACATACATGTACATTCAGCATTTGACCTACCACATGATGGGGAATAGCCTTTTTCCATTGCCTGAATAGCTGGAACTGCATGCATCTTTAAATCTACCTAAGAAGATTTTCTTTCTAGTTTAAGGGTGAAGCAACTGCATTCACATGTAGTAGTGGTAAACCCATTCACTAACAGGAGACAACATGGGGGCAGGGGGCAGAGCAGACCTAATATCTCCTCCCTGCTCACCAGGCCATGTGACTCTGAAAAACAGACTTAGGAATAATTACCATGTTCAATTCTAGGAACAAGGAATTGAATTCTCAACTGAGGAGCTTGAGCCATGGGGATCTAGGAGCCCAGGATTCCAGACTAGATGTCAGTCTAACAGGGAATCTTTGAGGAGCATCAGTTTAAAATACCACATCACTGAGGGTTTGGGTTTCAACTAAGTGGTACTAATGCTACATAGGAAATAAATTAAGCTATGAACCTAATCTTTTCTTCCCCTGACAGCTAAGTTGTATAGCAAATGAGAGAATAGAAAAAAAATCCCCTACACCTCAATCTTCTAAGGTACTAGGAAATCTTGGCAGGGGAGGAGGGGTTGGAATCTTAACCTAGAGGAAAGTAGAAAGGAAGGAGATAAGAGAGGGGGGCATGATAAAAGGGAAGACAAATTGGAGGAAAAACAATCAGAAGCAAACACTTCTGAGGAAGGACAGAGTCAAAGGAAAGAATAGAATAAATGGGTGGGGCCTGATAGGATGGAGGGAAATATAGTCTTTCACAACATAACTGTTACGGAAGTGTTTTGCATTAATACACATGTATAACCTATATCAACTTGCTTGCCTTCTCAATAAGGGTGGGTGGGAGGGAGGATAGGAGAGAATGTGGAATACAAAGTTGTAAAAACCAATGTTAAAAATTGTTTTTACATGCAACTTGGAAATAAAATATACAGGCAATGGGCTATAGAAACCTATCTTGCCCTACAGGAAAATAGGAGAGAAGGGAAGGGGGGATGATAGAAGGGGGGACAGAGTAGGGGAAGGGTAATCGGAATGCATGCTTTCTTGGGGTGAGGGGAGGGGTGAAATGGGGATAAAATTTGCAACTGAAAATCTTGTGGAAGTGTAAGTTGAAAACTTAATTAATGAAGAAAATGAAGAATGGACAATGAATAATAAGCTATAAAAAAAGAGCAAATTTGAAACCCATAGTTCACTTGAAACTTCAGAGAATTTAGCTTTCTACATTGTTATAAAAAAGAATGTTTATATGTGGAGGTAAATTGGAAAGCTTTCAGTTAGTAATAATAAATGTTGATTGATTGATCAGAATACACTATTCCTTGGACATCTTTGAGATTTTATTATACCATTGTTCTTTCTTTCCTGCTCTTCATGAATGAAACTGATTCTGGGTTCGTGAAGAAAAATGCATCACAAGTTCTCCTATGTCCCAACAAGTTGTAAAGGCTTCAATATAATCCTAGCAATGTCTGCCATAGAAGGATCAGCCTAGCTTAATTCACAAAGATTCATCACCAGATTGCCTACAGAGCACATTTTTTGGCCATAGCACTGAATATATTCTGTGTTGATGAAGTAGTCATCTCACGGAAGAAATCACAGGTAAAAAACTGTAGTGAAATATTGTCCTTATAATTTGAATATGGTGAAACATTTTCATATAGGTATTGTCAGTTAAGTAGAAGAACTAGGATTAGGATTTCAAGAGGACTGAATATACAGGTCTCTATAGCTACAGAGGCGCCCCTCTTTATCACCACTGCTAGCAGCAACACTCCATCAGATTATAGATATAAATTACATTCTTATCGAAAGAATATTTACAAATGGAGGTTTGTTGAAAAGCAGTCAGTCAATAAGCATTTATTAAACTACTACTATGTGCCAAACACAAATGCTGGGGATGAAAGAAAAACAAAAATACAATGCCTGCCCTCTAACTTACAATCTAGTGAGAGAAAAATACATAAAGAGCTGTGTACAGATATAGAGAGAGTAAATTGAATGTAATCTCAGAGGGAAGGCATTAAAATTAAGAAGACCTAGGAAAGGCTTCTTGCATTAGGTAGAACTTTAGCTGATACTTGAAGGGAATCAGGGAAGATAGCAGCTAGGGAGGAGAAGAGAGAGACTTCCAGGCATGGGTGACAGCCAGTGAAAATGCCCTAATTTGAGTTGGGATATGGAGTGTCCTGGGAGAGGAAAAATGAAAAAGCCAGTGTCACAGGATCACACAGTACATACTGTGTTACTGAAAGATAATTAGAGGCCAGGCTGTGTAAGATTTTTAAAAGCAAAACAAAGAATTTTATAATTGATCCAATGTATGGCATAGAAGATAGAGCCTTGGGCTTGCAGTCAAGAAGACTCATCTTCCTGAGTTTAAATCTGGTTTCAGACAACTACTAGCTGTGTGATCCCAGGTAAATCATTTAACTCTGTTTGCCTCAGTTTCCTCAACTGTAAAATGAGCTAGAAAAGGAAATGGCAAACCACTCTAATATCTTTTCCAAGAAAACTCCAAAGAAGGTCATGTAGATTAGGAAAGAACTGAACAACAATGATAAGAAACAATAGGGAACTATAAGAGTTTATTGAATTTGGGCAGGGGAAAGCAGAAAGAGAGTGACATGAATAGATTTGAGCTTTAGGAAGGTCAATTTGACAGCAGAGTGGAAGATGGACTGGAGAGGGGAGACATTTGAGGCAGTAGGCAAGGGATGAGATAGTGAGGGCCTGTGCCAGGGTCATGGTGATTGCAGCACCATCTATTTTGGTTCAAATCTTCTTTCTGCTCCTACTACTTGTGTATCCTTGCACGTCACTTCATTTATGAAGGCAGTGCAGAGCCGCAGAACTAACTTAACTTTGAAGTCATGGAGCCTGAGTTAAGCCTTGAATGACAGTTGGGCAAGTCAATTCATTTGTCTGAGCCTGTTTTCTAATCTATAAAATGAGGTGGAGTAGACTAAATGACTTCTAAAAAGTCTCATCAAGTTCTGGAGTTATCCTATTTGGGAAAATGTTTCCTCAATTGTAAAATGAATGTGCTAGACTAACAGGGGTAGGCAATCTGTGACCTCAAGGCGAGCTTAAGGCCACAGGTTGCCCACCCCTGGCCCTAGACAAAATTAATTTTTTCCCAAGCCCCATAAACAAAGTAGAGGTAGGAGAGATGATATTTACTTTTGTCCAAGATTTAGAATTTGCTCTGAGTTATGAAGTTCATTCCCCTTAGACTGATATTCTCAGAAAAGCTCAAGAAAGGTCTATTCATAAACATCCCCTTAAGCGCATTGAGACTTTCTTTTTTTCAAACACAGTTACAATAAAGCCCATATCATGGGATACTGAGAGCAATAGCAAAGTGCAACAAATTAGTGTTTCTTATCTGACATTTTTATGGATTGAAAAGCTTCCCCAGCATTTTACTAACAAAGGATTTATATTACTTCCAAACGATTTATTCAATATCTTCCATAATGTAGAACACGTTACTAAAATGGATACCTACCATTGCCTGAACACAATATTCCACCTTCTGCCACAGTATTTTTATGCAAGCATTTATTTTTTTCCATGTGTACAAAAATGTTTATTGCTGATCTTTCTGTTATAGCTGAGAATTACACTCTTGTTCACCATTGTCACTACTTTATATCCAATCAGTGTTCAAGGTCTATTATTTCAAATTTCATTTTTTAAAATAAATTTATTGATTGATTTTTAGTTTTCAACATTTATTTCCACAAGATTTTGAGTAAGAATTTTTCCTCCCTCTCTTTCCTCTACCCACTACCCCAAAATAGCAAGCCTACTGAATACCCCTTCCCTAATCTGTTCTCTCCCATGTCATCTCCCATCACCCCCCTAACTTTCTAGAAGGAAAACATGGATCTCTATACCCCAGTGCCTGTACATCATATTTCCCAGTTACATATAAAAAAACATTTTTAAACATGTATTTTTAAAACTCTTGAGTTTCAGATTTTTTCCCCTTCTTCCCTCCTCACCAGCCCCCACTGGGAATATAAGCAATTCAATATAGGTTATACATGTGTAGTTATGCAAAACATTTCCATAGCAGTTATATTATGAAAGACTAACTATAATTTCCTCCATCCTATCCCATCACCCACTTACACTATTTTCTCCTTTGGCTCTGTCCCTTTTCAAAAGTGATTGATTCTAACTACCCTCTCCCCAAATCTACCCTTCCTTCATCATCCCCCCTCTTATCCCTTACCCCCCTATTTTCCTGTCGGGTAAGATACCCAACTGAGTGTGTATGCTATTCCCTCCTTAAGCCAAATTCAATGAGAATAAGGTTGTCCCATTCCCTTTTACCTTCCTGCTCTTCCCCTACATTGTAACAGTTTTCTCTTGACTTTTTTATGAGATAATTTACCCTGATCTATCTCTCCCTTTTTCCTCCCAATAAATTCCTCTCTCACCTCTTAACTTTATTTTTTAGATATCATCCCTTCATATTCAACTCATCCTGTGCCCTCTGTCTATGTATGCATTAACATATATGCCGACACTCACATATATTTATATACATATACACCCTCCTATACATACATACATGTATGTATACGTATATGTATATATATTCCCTACAACTATCCTCATACTTAGAAAAGTTTTATGGGTTACAATTATTGTTTTTTCATGTAGGAATGTAAATAGTTCGATTTTAATAAGTTCCTTATGATTTCTTTGTGCTCTTTACCTTCTCATGCTTCTCTTGATTCTTGTATTTGAAAGTCAAATTTTCTGTTCAGCTCTGGTTTTTTCATCAAGAATGTTTGAAAATCCTCTGTTTCATTGAATTACTATATTTTCCTCTACTTGGTAGGTGATTCTTGGTTTTAGTCCTAGCTCCTTTGACCTCTGTAATATCATATCCCAAGCCCTTTGATCCCTTAATGTAGAAGCTGCTAGGTCTTGTGTTATCCTGGTTGTGTTTCCACAATACTCAAATTGTTTCTTCCTGACTGCTTGCAGT
This sequence comes from Petaurus breviceps papuanus, assembly GCF_028583685.1. Taxonomy (NCBI): domain Eukaryota; kingdom Metazoa; phylum Chordata; class Mammalia; order Diprotodontia; family Petauridae; genus Petaurus; species Petaurus breviceps. The sequence goes on from NW_027185809.1 coordinate 20,931,672, forward strand.
ATTTTCTCCTTGATCTGGAAACTCTGGAATTTGGTTATAATATTCCTAGAAGTTTTCTTTTGGGGATGTACTTTAAGAGGTGATTGGTGAATTCTTTCAATTTCTATTTTGCCCCCTGGTTCTAGAATATCAGGGTAATTTTGCTTGATAATTTCTTGAAAGATGGTGTCTAAGCTCTTTTTTTGATCATGGTTTTCAGGCAGTCCAATAATTTTTAAATTATCTCTCCTGGATCTATTTTCCAATGAGATATTTTACATTGCCTTCTACTTTTTCATTTGTTTGATTCTGTTTTATAGTATCTTGATTTCTCATAAAGTCCAAGTGCTCCAATCTAATTTTTAATTCTGTTCAGTGAGCTTTTGAAAATCCTTTTCCTTTTGGCAAATTCAGCTCTTTTAAGGCATTTTTATCCTCATTGGCTTTTTGGGCCTCTCTTGTCGTTTTGAGTTAGTCTATTTTTCGAAGGTGTCATTTTCTTCAGTCTATATTTGGATCTCCTTTAGCAAGTTGTTGACTCACTTTTCATGATTTTCTTGCACCATTCTCATTCCTCTTCCCAATTGTTCCTCCATTTCTCTTGCTTGATTTTCAAGATCCTTCTTGAGCTTCTCCATGGCCTGTAACAAATTCATGTTTTCTTGGAAGCTTTTGATGCAAGAGTTATGACTTCATTCCTCCCACTCCATGCCTTGATACTTTTTTTCACCAAAAAAGGATTGTATGATCTGTTTGTGCTTCTGTAAGGATTATGGAATTTAAAGATCTTCCATGCCCCATTGGACTTGCTGATGTAGCAGGAAGGAGCAGAGCAAGAGGAAGGGAAAGCCAAGCTAGAGTTCCTGTGGTGGTGATGGCAGCGGCAGCAGCAGAGGCAGCGGCAGTGTGAAGCCCTTTTTGAGTCAGCCAGAATTTTTGCTAAGGACTCCTGTTGAGGACTGCCAGGGGCCGGAACTGCTGGGAGCACGCTTCCGGGACACTGGGTGGTTGCTGTGAGTGGGGAGAGGAGGACCTTTGCCTGAGGTAGCCTGTTCTGTTTTAAAGGCTTGAGAATGTGGGTGCTTTCTACTTTATCTACCTGTGCCAATTTCATAACTACTCTGATGGCTTTCACTTTCTGGTTTTGGGACTCAGTCTTTTGGCATCTTAATAAATTTTCTAGCGTATTCCCCCATATGGCAAGCATGATGTATTTTGTGATGGATAATTATATCAGCATATCTGTAATTTCCATAGGCATTGTGAATATGGCATTGCTGATACAGCTTCCTCTACTTGCTCATATTGCCAGCCAATTATTTGACTTTTGAGCTCTTTCCCATGGCAGAACTCTGCTTCTAATGAGATAAAATTATCATTTTTCCATGTAGTCATATAAATTGTTCAACTTTAATAAGTTCTGCATGATTTCTTTTTTCTGTTTACCTTCTCATGCTTCTCTTGCTTCTTGTATCTAAAAGTCGAATTTTTTGTTCAGCTCTGGTTTTTTCATGGAGAATGCTTGAAAATTCTCTGTTTCATTGAATGACTATCTTTTCCCCTGAAACATTATACTCAATTTTGCTGGGTAGGTGATTCTTGGTTTTACTCCTAGCTCTTTGACCTCTGAAATATCATTCCAATCCCTGTGATCCCTTAATGTAGAAACTGCTAGGTCTTGTGATATCCTGATTGTGCTTCCACAATACTTGAATTGTTTTTTTTTCCTGACTGCTTGCAGTATTTTCTCCTTGACCTGGGAACTCTGGAATTTAGCTATAATATTCCTAGGAGTTTTCTTTTGGGGATCTACTGGGAGACTGGTGAGTTCTTTCAATTCTATTGTTAAGTACCTTTTCTTGGTACAGCTTATGCAGCTCTTCAGTTGGAATACCATCTACTCTTCTAAAGTCCTCCCCTGCTCTCAATAGAGTAGTTTGTCTCTAAATCCTCTAGCTGTTTACTCTTCTCTCTTGAGGCAATTTATCTTGTCCCAATTCCCCTAGGTAACTTAATTGTGAAAACTTATCCAGCACATCCAAAAGAGGGTGCCCTATTTCTTCAATTAATAGAGTCAGAATTAGGTGCTTATAAGCAGGAGGAGTTGTCTTCACTGTGATATTTCTATGAGGAACTCCTAGGTGGTTATCATGATATGAATTTGCATCTCCAACCATGATAGCAGTTTTTGTTACCCCTTCCTTTAGCTTTCTCATACAATCTCTAAGTGAGTACCAAGGTTTGTCTCCACCAGGACACATAGAGCCAGCAGTATATTGCTTTCTGCATCCCTCTGCAACTAAAACTAACAGATTAGTTCTGTTGAGGCTTCCTTGCATATTGTGATCCCTAAAAGCTTGGTGTACAAAAGGAATCTGACTGATGCTTATGAATTTTAAGCAATTCTCACTGTCCAGTGTTATTCCTCTGGTGCCTTCATCAGTGATTATTACTATCCAAGACACTAAAGACTCTCCCATTCTTTGAGTGAATATACTCAATATATCAGCAATCTCCTGTTGAGTGAAATCCTCATTTATCTCCCTGGACTCTGTTTGGCCCTGGAGGTTCTCTTGTCTTCTTCTTCCTATGGGGAGAACTTCTACATTAGAGGAATTCTCATTTAGCCTTGTTCCATTCTCCTCACACACATTCTCCTGGCAGCTGTTGGGCGGTATTCCTTGCAAACATCTTTCCAAATCTCCAGGTTCTCCCTCTTTTAGTCTTGGTTCCCAGTTTTCACAGGGCTCTGTACTTTTAGTCCGTTCTCTGGCTGGAGAGGAATAAGGCAAATCCTCCCATCCTGAAATAGCCATTTCTCCCTCTATATCTCTCCTGTTTCCAAATAGAGGCCTAACATTTTGTACTGTTGATAAACCCAGAGACCCCAGTTTTGGGGAAAAGAACTCTCTATTTGACAAAAACTGCTGGGAAAACTGGAATATATTGTGGCAGAAATGGCATAGACCAATATATAATGTCACATATTAAAATCAAGTCTAAATAGGTGCATGATCTAGGTGAAAACGCTGATACTGTAAGCAGTCTGGGAAAGCAAGGAATATTTTACCTCTCATATTTGTGGAGAGGGGAAGTATTCATGATGAAATAAAAGTTATAGAGCATTATAAAATGCAAAATGGGTAATTTTGGTTACATTAAATTAAAAAGTTTCTGTACAAACAAAGCCAATGTAATCAAGATTAAAAGGGAAATGGAAAATTGGGAAAGAATTTTTACAATCAATGCCTCTGATAATGGTCTCATTTCTAAAATATACAGACAATTGAGTCAAACCTATAAGAATACAAGTCATTCCCCAATTGATAAGTGGTCAGGGGATATGAACAAGCGGTTTTCAGAAGAAGAAATTAAAGATATTTATAAGCTTATGAAAAAATGCTCTAAATCATTATTGAGTAGAGAAATGCAAATCAAAACAACTGTGAGGTACCACATCTCACTGTTCAGATTGGCTAATATGACAAAACAGGAAAATGACAAATTCTGGAGAGGATATGGAAAAATTTGAACACTAGTACATTGTTGGTGGAGTTGTGAACTGATTCAGCCATTCTGGAGAGCAATCTGGAACTATGCCCAAGGGTCTACAAATACTTTCATGCCCTTTGACCCAGCAATACCACTTCTAGGGTGGTATCCCAAAGAGATCACAGAAGTGGGAGGAAGACCCATATGTACAAAAATATCTATAGCAGCTCTTTTTGTGGTGGCAAAGAATTGGAATTCAAGGGGATGCCCATCAATTGTGGAATAGCTAAACAAGTTGTGGTGTATGAATATAATAAAATACTACTAACTTCATATTTACCTGGAGAGGCTTATACAAACTACTACTAAGTGAGGAGAGCAGAACCAGGAGAAATTTATACAAAACTACAGACACAATGTATGTGTGATGTCCAAATTTGATAGACTGGACTCTTCTCAGTAATGCAGGGTTATAAGGTGACTCCAAAAGACTCCTCATGGAGACAGATGTCTACATTCAGAGAAAGAACTAAAAAGAACAGAGTTTGAATGAAGATTGAAACAAATTCATTCTTGATGAAAAGACCAGAGCTGAACAGAAAACTTGACTTCCATATATAAGAAGCATGAGAAGGTAAACAAGAAAGAGAAATCATAAGGAACACACACACACATATACATATATATACACATATATACACACTTACATATACATATATGCATGTATATATACAACATATGATCACATATATGTATACACACATATATGTATGTATGTGCATATATGTGTGTATATGTATACATAGAAGGCACAGAGTGATTTAATATGAAGGGATAATATCTAAAATATAAAATTAAGAGGGCAGAGAAGAATATACTGGGAGAAGGAGAAAGGGAGAGATAGAATAGGGTAAATTATCTCACATAAAAGAGGCAAGAGAAAGCTGTTACAATGGAGGGAAAGAGCAGGGAGGTGAAACAGAATGACTCAATCTTACTCTCATTGGATTGGGCTTAAGGAGAGGATAACACATACACTCAGTTGTGTATCTTACCCTATAGGAAATAGGGGGGAAGGGGGGATAGAAAGGAGGTCAGATTGTGGGAGGGGCTGTCAGAAGCAAACGTTTTTGATAAGACACAGGATCAAAGGAGAAAATAGAATAAATGAGGACAGGATAGAATGGGGGAAAATATAATTAGTATTTCACAATATAACTACAATGGAAATGTTTTGCATAACTCACATGTATAAGCTATATTGAATTGCTTTTCTTCCCAGGGGGGATGGATGAGGAGGGAAGAAGAAATAAAATCTGAAACTCAAAGTTTTAAAAACAAATGTTTAAAAATTACTTTTACGTGCAACTGGGAAATAAGATATACAATCAATAGCTTATAGAAATCTATCCTGCCCTACAAGAAAGTAAGGAAAAATGGAAAAGAGGGGAATAGAAGAGAGGGAAGATTGGAAGAAGGGGAAATCAGTATGCTTGCCATCTTGTTGTAAGGAGTAGGGAGAGATGGGGAGAAAATTCGGAATTCAAAATCTTGTGTAAATGAATTTTAAGAACTCAAGATAAATAAAGAAATGAATGAATGGATGGATGAATAGATAAATAAATAAATAAATAAGCAGAAAAAAGTCAATTTTCAGTGGAGTCTATGGTTGCAAGCATTGGAAGTAAGGGGATATCTCAGGAGTTCCTGATAGCCATTTAAATGTGAATGCCTTGACTTCTCAAATGCCTCTTTCAAAGTTCACCAAGAAAAGATATAAAAAATGCATTTCTCCTCCTGTAGACAAGCAGCATAACAGGTCAATGAACTCAACAAATCAAGGTCAGATTCCCTTACCTATATGCAGAGCATCCCAGTCATGGTACCTTCTTTCAGCACCCCATCTAACCACAGTGGCTGGGGGTATTATCCATGCATGGACTGCATTATTTTCTCTGTATGATACATATGTCCACATGGATCTGTCTAGATGTATCTTGTAGGAAGGCATGAATAAATACTCATCTCCTCATTTCTTTAATCCCTACCTCCATCATTCTTCAAGGGAGACTGATTCTTCCCAAAAAGAGATCAGAAGGTTGGGATCAGAGTTTAATCATTCTTCATTCTTCAAAGAGCGGGGGTGGTACAAGAAGAAAATTATATCTATTTCCCTAAAGGGACAACATTTTTATTTTCAAACTAAGTCCTAGATCATTATCCCTTAATGGAAAAGGAATGTCCCAGGCAATATAGGCAAGGCTTAATTCCTTTCCTACAATAAATTCACATAGCAAATAAACCCATTAATTCCAACTAGTAGCAAAAAGAAATCAGAGAAAGTACAGATATGAGATAAGAAGTTGTACGGCACAGTGGATAGAGTACCAGGCCTGGAGTCAAGAAGGCCTGAGTTCAACTCTGACATCATATTTACTAACTATGTGACCTTGAACAAGTTGCTTAACCCTATTTACCTCCATTTTCTTGACTGTAAAATAAGTAGGAGAAGGAAATTGTAAGCCCCTCCTGTAACTTTGCCAAGAAAACCCTGAGGGGTGAAGCCAAAATGGTGTAGTAGAAGCAGGAACTTGCTTGAGCACTTCCCCCCAAACCTCTCCCAATATCTGAAAAAAATGGCTCTAAACAAATTCTAGAGAGACAAAACCCACAAAATGACAGAATGAAACACATCTCCAAATTAAGACAGACCAGCAGGCCGACAGGAAGGATCTGTCACACTGGGCTGAGAGTGGAGTACTGTCCCAGGGGGACATTGCCAGCACAGATCAGGCCTCAGGGGACTGAATCACTGGCAGCTGCAGCAGTTTCCAGACTTCACAACCTACAAATATCAAAGACTAAGGAGAAGGTGAGTGGGGAAACTGTAGGACCTGGATGAGAGAAGAGTGTGGTACAGCGCCAGCCCTGGTATGGCAGAGGTGGCAGCTGCTGCTGCTACCAGAGCCAAGGCCCAAAGATGCTGGGGGGATGAAGCAGCTGATCACAGGGCAATTGCAGGGATCTCTTTGCTAGTGTTGAGTCAAGATGTTCTTGCTTTGCCTTGCTTGAATATGGATCACAGTCTTCGGTGGAGGTCTTGGGGTGAGGAGGATTGTAAGCATGGAAGATTTCATGGCAGCTTTGGAAAGAGAGTCCCCCTAACAGTTTTGAAGAAGAAAAGAGTGCTTGTCATCACTCACAGAGAAGAACACAGGCCAGGAGAGGAGTAAACATCTCTCTTTTCATCATACCACCTTAAAAGAACTGAAAATTTACAGGTGCCTACATATAACTCTGACAACAGCTATGCAAAACCCCAGAAATTTAGGACAGGGCACTCTCCATTCTGGAAGTAGAGTCCTACCTTGGCAAAGAGCTCAAAAGTCAAGTAATTGCCTGGGAAAATTAGCAAAAAAAAATCAGATTATAGAATCTTTCTTTGGTGACAAAGAAGATCAAAACACAGAACCAGAAGAAAACAAAGTCAAAACTTCTGCATCAAAAGCATCCACAAAAATATGAATTAGTTTCAGGCCAAGGAAGAGCTCCAAAAGCATTTTGAAAGTCAAGTAAGAGAAAAACAAGAAAAATTGGGAGAAGAAATGAGAGTGATGCAGGAAAATCATGAAAAACAAGTCAACAACTTGCTAAAGGAGACCCAAATAATACTGAAGAAAATTACACCTTGAAAAATACACTAACCCAAATGACAAAAGAGGTCCAAAAGACCAATGAGGAGAAGAATGCCTTAAAAAGCAGATTGGGACAAATGAAAAAGGATATCCAAATTTTCCCTGAAGAAAATAATTACTTCAAAATTTGAATGGAGTAAATGGAAGCTTGATGAGAAATCAAGATATTATAAAACAGAGCCAAAAGAATAGAAAAAAAAATAGAAGACAATGTAAAATATTTCACTGGAAACACCATTGACCTGGGAAAAAGATCCAGGAGAGATTGTTTAAAGATTATTTGAATCTCTGAAAGGCATGATTACAAAAAAGATCCTAGACATCATCTTTCAAGAAATTATTAAGGAAAGCTTTGATGATCTAGAACCAGAGGGGAAAATAGAAATTGAAAAATCCACTAATTGTGTCTTGAAAAAAAACCATAAAGAAAACTCCTAGGAATATTGTAGCCAAATTCCAGAGTTTCCAGGTCAAGGAGAAAATATTACAAATAATCAGAAAGAAGCATTTTGAATACTGTGGAAACACAAATGTGATAACACAGGATCTAGCAGCTTCTGCATTAAGGAATAAGAGGGCTTGAAAAATGATATTCCAGAGGTCAAAGGAGCTAGGATTAAAACCCAGAATCACCTACCCAGCAAAACTAAGTATAATCCTTCAAGGGGAAAATGGACTTTCAATGAAATAGAGGACTTTCAAGAATTATTGAATAAAATACCAGGGCTGAATTGAAAATTTGACTCAAATACAAGAATCAAGAGAAGCATGAAAAGGTAAACAGGAAAGAGAAATCATAAGGGATTTACTAAATTTGAACTGCTTACATTCCTACATGGAAAGATAATATTTGTAATTCATGATACTTTTCTCAGTGTTAGAGTAGTTGAAGGAAAATATATATATATATATTGAGAAGAAGACAGGGAGAAATAGAAGAGGGTAAATTATCTCACATAAAAGAGGCAAGAGAAAGCTGTTACAATGAAGGGAAAGAACAGGGAGATGAAACAGAATGACAATCTTACTCTCATTGGATTTGGCTTAAAGAGTGAATAAAAACCACACTCAGCTGGTGTTTCCCTACAGGAAAGTAGGGAGGAAGAGGATGAGAATGGGGAGTCATTGAAGGTAGAGCAGATTGGGGGAGGGGAGAGTCAGAAGAAAAGACTTTTGAAAAGGGACAGGATCAAAGAAGAAAATAGAATAAATGGGGGGGAGGATAGGATGGAGGGAAATACAGTTAGTCTTTCACAATATGACTACTATGGAAATGTTTTACATAACTACACATGTATAGCCTATATTAATTCACTAGGTTTCTCAAAGGAGATGAGTGAGGAAGGAAGCAGGGAGAGAATCTGGAACTCAAAGTTTTTAAAACAAATGTTAAAAATTGTTTTTACATGCAGGTACAAAATAAGATATACAGGCAATGGGATACAAGAAAGTAAGGGGGAAGAGGGTAAGGAGGGGTGTATGTGGAGATACAAGGGAGGGCTGACTGAGTAAAGGGTAATGAATATTCATGCCATCTTCCGGTAGGGGTAGGGAAGATATTGAGAGAAAATTTCAAACTCAAAATCTTGTGGAAATGAATGCAGAAAACTAAAACTATATAAGTAAATTTTGGAGGTAATAAAAACCCAAATGAGGTCACAAAGAGTAGGACACAAGTGAACAATAAAAGTTATAGGAATGGAAATTACTTTTTAGGGCAACTAGGTGGCATAGTGGATAGAGCACTGAGCCCAGAGTCAGTAAGACCTAAGTTAAAATCTGACATTCAATCATTTTATTAGCTGTGTTATCCAGGGCAAGTCATTTAACCCAGTTTACCCAAGTTTCCTCATATGGAAAATGATCTGGAGAGGGAAATGACAAACAATTCCAGTACCTTTGCAAAGAAAACCCAAGATGGGATCACAAAGAGTCAGGCATGACTAAAAGAACTGAACAACAACAAATACATATGAGAAAATATACCAGATAATACAGAGTGAATTAATCAGCTCAAACAAAAAAAAAGGGTTGCAAATCTCATCTAAGGTGAAGTTCACCAGTTTCTAGTGGAGTAAGCTGGAGATGGAGACATCATTGAGGTCCAGATCCTCTACCTGTTGGCTTATTCCCATAGACTTTCCTGACAGAGACATGAAGCAAGTCTGGAACCATATGTCAAAGCTGACAGCCAGAAGTCCAAATTTCTTCAACCAAATTCTTAGCAACTTTACCCCTCATGCAGGTGTGGAATTGAGTAATTAATCTCCACTGATGAAAAGAGTCTTATATAAATGGGCATTAAGTAACAAGCTACCCCCATTAATATGTAAGATACATACATAAAGGTGCACAGTAACCAATCATGAGAAGGCACTAACAACTGGGGGAATAGGAAAAGCCTACTGCAGAAGGTAAGGTTTGAACTAAACTGTCAAGAAAACCAGAGATTCTAAGAGGTGGGTATGAAGAGGGAGAGCATTTTGGATTAAAAAGAAAACCAATACAAAGGCATAAAGACGGGAAATGAACATTTACTGATTGATTTGTCTAATTGCCTAGAAATGAAAAGCCTCTCTCATGGAAAAGTTTGAATTTTCAACATTTCAAATCAAATTCAGAAGATAACTCCATCATACCTCACTGCTCTAAAATGCAACATAGTCTATTTGAGGCTCAATCCACATTCATATGTGAGAGAAATGAGTATTAATAAATAATTATTATTAGGAAGATCCAGTCTTTTTTTCCCTTTCTATTTTCTCATTCAAAGCCCAGTTCTTACAAAGGACCTTGTTGATAGATCAGAGAGTCCAAATCCTCTGCTTACATGCTTCCCATCCCACTCACCTAGAAGGCATCTAGAAAAGCATTTAATCTAGGCGGAATTCTTACCCCACCATTGTTCATTGTTCACTGCTTGGGTGGACAATAGATCTTCTTTTATAGACTGCCTGAGGCAAGAGTATTCTGATTTGAGATGAGTTTCCCTTTGTCCATGAGTGACATGATCAGTCACATACTCAGCCCCTTATTAGACTAGGTCCACCTCTCATTATAATATTTATTCTTTCATTAATTGTTATCCAATCAGAGTTGTTTTTCACCTATCAAGAAAACTGACTCTTTCAAGGGTATTGTCTTTGGTTTACAAGAGAAAGCTAAATGACCACCATTTTATAAATTATCTATTATCTGTAATTAATAAAATTGATTATTAATTACCCAGAAATTCTCTCTCTTAAATTTTTGATACATCACATATGAGAAAAGTGAGTGGAAAATTTTATTTCTCTTCATCTTATAGGTGAAGAATTTGACAGTTTAAGAAACAGATGAAAAGAAATGAGAATTTTTTGTTTGGCGCGGAAAGTATTATCCACAACAATTAGAGCTGCTAGTCAGAATCATGGTGTCTTCTGTCATTCAATGCCACATCACAGGTTAGAACTTTACTTCAAATGAAGTTTAGAGTGAAAAGTATTGAACACAGTGTTTTCAAATATTTTACAAGACAATCTAAGAAAACCAAGAAGACATTGTGTCATTTAAAATGACCAAAAACTCAGATGCCCAGAAAGCTAACTAGTTTAGTGGCCACATTAATTTAAAAAAAAAGCACCTAATTTTTCATAGATAGATAGATAGATAGATAGATAGATAGATAGATAGATAGATAGATAGATAGATAGATAGATAGATGACAGATAGATATATGCTAGGCATTGTAAAAGTGACAAGGTTTGGGGGTGGAAAGGAGATGATTTCTACCCTCAGAAGTTTAACACCCAGAAAAAAGCATCAAAGTCACAGGACTATGAGATATTTTGTAAACTGGAAGGCAAATGACCAACAACAGCATCACCAAATAGAAGACAATACTACCATGGTGGAATTAACTGTACACCTAATGTGAGATTACCAAGATTTCAAGTTATCTGTTCTTTTAACTATGATGTCAGCAAAAATTCTCAGTGAAACTGGCTCATAGTATACAAGATCATAATCTTATTTTTGTTAATATTCCTTCATTTTGGGACCTGAATATATGAGAGCAATAATAAAAATAACAATGATAGTTTATATTTATAGAGCAACTTATGGTTTATGAAGTGCTTTTCTCTCATCCACTTAGTGAGTGGGATTTTACAATATTATTTTATATGAAAAAAAAATTAGTAACTTACTCAAAGGCATACAGGTGAGTTAGAACTGAGACTGAAAGACAGGTTTTCTGACAAGTTATATTGTGTTATGGAAAGTTGGGAACCAAAATAATCAGAAGACTTGATATTATTATATAAAAACCATGGTTGAATACAATATAGAGTGTCAAATGTTGGAGTCAGGAAGACTTGAGATGAAATTCTACTTCAGACATGTGACACTGGACAGATCCTTTCATTTCTACATGTCTCAGGTTTCCTGAATTGTGTAATGAGGGGGTTGGATTCTATAACCTCTAGGGTTCCTTCTGGCTTTAATTATATGATTTCATCATTCTGTAAGTGATAATATAAAAAAGTCTTACCATTAAAGTGCCTCGTGTTGATATATTATAGCAGATCCTTGAAAACTGTCTGAGAGAAATTGTTGAGGGTGGGAAAGGAAAGGGCATATTTCATTTGAGTGTCATTATTTTATTTTATTACATCCTTTTTATTTATTTATTTTTTTAAGCAGTCGGGGTTAAGTAACTTGCTCAAGGTTATACGGCCAGGCCAGTTATTTCTGGGTGTGGTGCTGAGTGTCTGAGCCCGGGATTCGATCTCCAGGTCGTCCCAACACTGGAGCCGGTGCTCTTACTCGCTGAGCCACCTGGCCGTCCCTAAGCAATTGGGGTTAAGTAACTTGCTCAAGGTTACACGGCCAGGTGTTTCTGGGTGGGTGCTAAGTGTCTGAGCCCGGGATTCGATCTCCAGGTCTTCTCAACACTGGAGCCGGTGCTCTTACTTGCTGTGCTACCTGGCCGCCCCACATCTTTTTTATTTTTTATTTTTAAGGAAAAAAGTTGTTTATAGGATCTGTGTCTTTGAGTTAGGTTACTTTATATTCCACAAATATAAAGAAATTCAAAAAGTGCCATGATTACATTATGAGTGATTAATAACTATTAATAAAACTAGTCTGTTACCATATTATAAGTATTCAGTCAGCTTTTGCTAACAAAAAAGACATTTTTGTTCCTATATTTTAGTACTTCTGTAGCTTATTTTTAAAAAATATTTTATTTTTTTCCAATTACATGTAAAAACCATTGGAACTTCATTTTTTTTAAATTTTCAATTTCAAATTATCTTCCTTACCCCCCTTTTATGAAGGCAAGGAATTTGATATAGGTTATACATGAGACATCATGCAAAATGTATCGCCATATTAGTCATGTTGCTTACCACAACTTCTATAAACTATAACAAAAACAAGAAGATAGATTTTTCAAACATTGCTTAACTTTCTAATACCACCTAATATGATGAAACATCACCATCTAGAGAAACCATGATAGAACTGCATTTGCCAAACTTAAAGCAGAATCTGAGCATCTAATCTCTGTAGTTTTGTAAATACGAGAGTGCATAAAGTGGATCCATCCAAACAGAGGTACAGATCACACCTCTATTCACTTCTCATCTTGAAACCCTGTCAGTTTCCTCCTCTAAATCTCCTACAGGACTTAACTATGGTTTGGTTTGGTTTGGTTTGGTTTTTCAAGTGGGAAGGAGGGGTCGTGGAAAATTGCTTGCTAAGTGAACAAACAAAAAGTATTCATCAAAAAATAAAATAAATGTTCCACAAGATTTCAATCCATCATCCTGTAAACCTCTAGGTCTCTTGATATTATAATGGTAAGAACACAGCACATCAGCAGTCTATCTGGTATCCTTTACTTTTCCTCTATGATAACAGTACCTCCTTTTCTGAGCATATAAATGTTAACAATAAATGGGCAGACAGGTCACTAAGTAGTATTGTGTAAAAACTTGTATTGTCAGCCTAGTTTAGTCAAAGTTGTATCTAAAATGCCTTATCTGATCTTAGAAGTATATCCAGAAGATGCATTGTTTTTTTTATTAAACTTTTTTAATGGTCTCAAAATTCTGTGACACATTTTTGGTCAAGTTGTTTCCATTTAAAAATTACTGATTTTAAAAACTAATAACTTAAAATTGCCATGAAACAAATGGTCTACAAACACATTCCTTTTCTCCTGGAGTTTCTGCAATGCACTGTAATCACTAACCAGTCTTTTACCCTAAACTGAAATGACCAATTGAGACAAACAGTTCTGATACTTTTCTTCCACCCTTGATTAAGACTGGAGTGGCAGGTGTTATACAGAATATTCATTTAGCTCTACAGGCTTTCTTGGCAGATTTTGTTACTTTGCCAGCCCCAGAGAACAGCCTTGGTGACACTAACAACAACAGTCTGTATCATATCATGAACAGCAAAATGATCCAGAGGATAATCATAGAAGCTCTGAACACACATGGGCTTTCCTGGAACCATATCAACATGTCATCATATTTCAGAAATTTAGGATCATCTTCCAGTTCCTTATAAGAATGATGATCAGTCTTCTCCTTAAGTTCAGAAAACTTGAAAGCAATGTGTGCAATGTGAGAATCCAGAACAGATGCATAGGCAGCACTCTTTTGGTCTGAATAGTTCAAGACAGTGCTATGTTCAGTGAAGCCAGGTGCTCCTGTGGATGGGTTAATCTAGCTTTCACTGGCCATATTGCCATGGCAGTCATCATGACAGACAAATTTTTGAGATCCAAACCAACATTATCTCCAAGCATAGCCTCATGGAAAGCTTCATGGTACATTTCAACAGATTTCACTTCAGCTTTAATATTGACTGGGGCAATAAAGCCTGGCTTTAAAACACCAGTTTCTATATGGCCAACTGGTATAGTACTAATGATGTACACTTCTTGGAGGGAAAAATACAAGGGTTTGTTAGACAAGATGACAAGATGAAATCCAAAGCTTCAAGGAGTTTAGTTCCATTAGCACTACCATCCTTATGAGTGACTTTCCAACCCTTGAAACAAAGCATATTAGAGCTTAGCTCTAGCATATTGTCACCATTCTGATCTAAAATTGCTACAAATCCAATGTGTCAGGGTTATGGTCAATTTTCTTAATATAGATACTAACGTTCTTGATAATTTCCTCATATCCTCTGGCTATAGGGGAGGACAGTAGAATTCATTGTGTTAACATGAACAATCAATTGTTTCACACCTAGTATGGAAGCCAGAAGGGCATTCTTTCAGGTCTGCTCTGCCCATTCTTTGAGATACCAGCTTCAAATTCAACACCAGCAGTAGCAATCACGAAAGCAGAGTCTGAGATGTGCCTGTAATCATGTTCTGTGTCCTGGAGCGTCAATAATGGTTAAATAGTACTTGCTGGTCTCTCCAAAGGGAGATAGCAACAATGATACCACACTCACATTCAGCCTTCAGCTTGTCCAAGGCCCAGGCATATTTGAAGAAGGTCTTTCCCATCTCAGCAGTCTCTTTCTTGAACTTCTCAATGGTTCTCTTATCAGTTCTGCCACATTTGTAGGTGAGGTGGCCAGTAATGGTGAACTTGTCAAATAATGACAATGTTAATGTGAATCTTTTCCTTGCCCATTTTCTGGAGGTTTACTGTTGATTTCCACAAAACCTGTGTTCTGGAAGCAAATCTGTTGTGAAAAACAGGATGCATTTTTAAAATCATTTTCCATCTTATTCTCTGTCAACAAAATGAAATTGAAAGGATAGTCTTATGTATGGAAAGGGTACTGGACTTAGAGTCAGAGTCCTGAGTTAGAGTTCCATCCCTGATTCATAAAAAGTGTGTAATTGCAAGCAAGTGATGCATGATCTTATCTGTAAAATAGAAATAATAATTCTTATACTTCATAATTCACCAGATTCCTATGGGATTTACTACCAAATGATGTTGGCATACCGATTCCTATTCATTATAAGGACTGTATCCTTTGGAGCTTCAACTTCACCCTGGTAGTTTGTGCATGCCTCAATATAGCTCTCAAATTAAATAAACCCTTCTCCCTTTAATACTCCCAGTCATTTGCCCCTAAACAACTTTCAAGTATCTACTAGAATAAATTTTAAGATATCTAAATTTTTTATTTGAATTCGAATTATATGCCATCTTTTATATCATCATTCAAGAGGCAGCTAGGTGCACAGGTGATATAGCACCGGGCCTGGAGTCATGAAGAACTGAGTTCCAATCTGTCCTCAGACACTTACTAACTATGTGAACCTGGACAAATTACTTAGCCCTGTTTACCTCAGTTTCCTCATCTGTAAAATGAGCTGGACAAGGAAATGAAAAACCAATCCATTATCTTTGCCAAGAAAACCCCCAAATGGGGGTCACAAAGAGTCTGACAGGACAGACAATGACTGAACAACAGCAACAACAACATAGGATGAGGAGATCATAGATTTTGAGTTAGAAGAAACCTTAGAGATCATAGAATCCAATCACCTAGTCTTACAATTAAGCAAAACTGAGATGAAATCACACTCACCCAGGATCACATAGATAGTAAGTATTTGAGGTATGATTTGCACTCAGGTCTTCCTAAATTCAACAATTTGACACTCTAAACTCAGCCATGCCTTTCTCTATGTGGTTCTGAGACTTAGTAACCTTTTATCTTCAGGCAAGCCTCTCTGTGTGGGACTACACTGAATCATTTCCAGGGGTATGTTAATTTTAATGTTTATCCAATTAGAACTTGGCTCTGGGTTCCCCACCCACTAGAAGATGTCACATTCATTTTTGACTGCTATATTTCAGTGAGTTTTAGTCACATGACCTTGGCATAACAGAGTTGATTCTCCATTGAATCAGACACATATTCTTAGATATGTGCAAAATTTCTCAGCATATGATTGACAAGCAATCAAAAAGTACATACTGGGGTAACTAGCATATAATGCACACTAAAGCAATAAAATGTTTATTGAGCTGATTTGAGCTCATTGCTTTCCTGCACTCTGGAAGTCTCAATAGACATAGTTTCACTCTGAAACCTGGTAGTCTAGGAAATGTACATCTTGAGTTTGCTTAGTTCCCCATAGTCACTCTCCTTCAAATAGTTAAAAGAATGCTTCATTCAATAGATGAAAATTCAGAAATTCCTTTATCATTCAGATCCTAGGATATGGAATATAGGTGAACTCAGGAGAAAACTGAAGCTCCCATAATGGCTCTCAATCTTGGCTGTCGTATCCTAGTAGGATCTTCCAACATCATCTGGCCACAGGTAGTCCATGATGAAGGAGAACAAGTAGTTCATTATGACAAGGATCCCCACCAATTACATAATGGCTTAACGAGTTGTGGTATATAATTGTGATGGAATACTACTGTGCTATAAGAAATGATGAGTTCAATGATTTTAGAAAGGTATGGGAAAACTTACATGGAATGATGAAGTGTGAAGTGAGAAGAACCAAGAAAACATGTGTATACAGTAACAGCAGTATTGTTTTAAGAATGACTTTGAATCAAGATGCTGTTAAACAAATCCAAAGAAATGAAAGAATAGAAGGCAATGTGAAATATCTAACTGGAAAAAAATGCTGACCTGGAAAATATATCCAGGAGAGATAATTTAAAAATTATTGGACTACCTGAAAGCAATGATCAAAGTAAGAACCTAGAAAGCATCCTCCAGGAAGTTCTCAAAGAAAACTGCCCTGATGTTTTAGAATCAGAGAGCAAAATAGAGATTGAAAGAAATCATCAATCACCTCCTGATAAAGATGCCCAAAAGAAAACTCCTAGGAATATTATAGCCAGGTTCCGGAATTCCCAGATTTAGGAGAGAATATTACAAGCAGCCAGGAAGAAACAATTTGAACATTGTGGAAACACAATCAGGATAACCCAGGATCTGGCAGCTTCTGCACCGAGGGATCAAAGGGCTTGGAATATGATATTCTGAAGGTCAAAGGAGCTGGGATTAAAACCAAGAGTCACCTACCCAGCAAAACTGAGTATCATGTTTCAGGGGAAAATATGGTCATTCAGTGGAATAGAGGACTTTCAAGCATTCTTGCTGAAAAAAAACCAAAGTTGAATAGAAAATCTGACATTCAGATACAAGAAGCAAGAGAAGCATGAGAAGGTAAACAGGGAAAAGACATCATAAGAAACTTATCAAAGTTGAACTATTAACATTCCTACATGGAAAAACAATAATTGTAATTTATGAAACTTTTCTCAGTAGTAGAAGGGAATAGAAATATATATATATATATGTATATGTATATGTATGTATATATATATACACATATGCATAAATAGGAGGGTATATGGGCATTTGAATACATTTGTGAATTCATATATATGTGTACAGGTATACATAGATAGAGGGCACAGGAGCAATTTAACAGGAAGGGATGATACTTAAAAGGTGAAATTAAGAGGTGAGAGAGGAATATAATGAGAGGAAATGGCGAAAGACAGAATGGGGTAAACTATCTCATACAGAAGAGGCAAGGGGAAATGGTTACAATGGAGGGAAAGAATAGGAAAGCAAAAGGGAATGGGTCAACCTTATTCCCATTGAATTTGACTTGGGAAGAGAATGAAATACACACTAAATGGGGTATCTCACCCTCCAGGAGAGTAGTGGGGAAGGGGATGAGGGGGGGATGATGGAGGGGAGGGAAGTTGGAAGCAATCACTTTTGAAAAGGGATGGGATCAAAGTAGAGAATAGAACAATTGGGAGGTGGGATAGGAGGGAGGGAAATATAGTCAGTCTTTTACAATATATCTACTATGTTAATGTTTTGCATTAGCCACATGTACATCCTATACTGAACTGCTTATCTTCCTAGTAAGGGTGGGTGACAAGGGAGGAAGGGAATGAATCTGGAATTCAAAGTTTTAAAATCAGATATTCAAATATGTGTGTGTTTGTGTGTGTGTGTGTATACACACACTATATTATACTATTTTACATGTAATTGGGAAATAAGATATACAGGCACTGGGGCGTAGAGATCCACTGCAAAAGTCGAAAGGGGAATGGGAGAAAACATGGGAGAGAGCAGATTGGAGGAGGGGATATCCTGTGGGACTGCTGTTTTGGGGCGGTGGATAGGGGGAAAATGGGGAGAAAATTTGTAACTCAAAATCTTGTGGAAATGAATGATGTAAATCAGAAGTTAATAAAGCATTTGAAAAAAAGAAAAGAGAATAGCACAAAAAAAAGAATGACTTTGAATGACTGAGCCCTTTTGATTGTTATACTGAAATTTAAAATAAAGGACAAATGAAGAAAGATACTCTCTGCATCCAGAGAAAGAACTGAAAAATGGAAGTATGTATAGAATAATTTTACACACATGTGTATATGTGTATGCATGTATATACATATATGTGTATACACATATATACATGTGTACATACATGGGAATTACACACTTGTGTCTAATGGCAGCCATCTCTAGGGTGGAGCAGAAGGGGAAGGAAAGAAAAAAGAAATTCACATGATAGCTATTTTAATATTTGAAAGGAATTGCAAGTTGTACATAACAGATTTGTATTTGCATGTATAATCATCTTTTTATTACAGTTATGGAAATACTCATTTCATTCCACATATTAAAAAGAAAAAATTTGCTGCTGCCATTGCTGATCCTTACATCCCGTACCTCTTTGCCACAGCTACATCTCTCCTCATTTCCTATAACCATTCCCAGACAAATCTTCCTCCTCCCTCACAGTTACTCCATGCAATAGAGTGGGACAGAAGCAGACAGAGTGAAGAAGTACATCAGAAAAACACTTTGTGAACCTTAGAATACTAGATCAGTAGGAGCTGTATCAACAATGCCATATTCACAATGCCTATAGAGATTACAAATATGCTGATATAATTATCCATCACAAAATACATCAGGTTTGCCATTTGGGGAAATAAACTAGAAAATTTATTAAGATACCAAAAGACTGAGTCCCAAAACCAGAAAGTGAAAGCCATCAGAGTAGTTATGACATTGGCACAGGTGGATAAAGTAGAAAGCACCCACATTTTCAAGCCTTTAAAACAGAACAGGCTACCTCAGG
>NW_027185809.1:20951358-20961087 GCF_028583685.1 Petaurus breviceps papuanus
GAATAAAATAGAGAGCACCTATGCTGGTATTTTGAACCTGGGAAGTTCCCTTCTTTTGGTATTACGTTACACAACTAGGTCAGACCTCCTGTGATTAGATAAGCTCAAGTTGTATATTTGCTAGAACTTCTGGGTTCGAAGTGATCCTATATCCAAGGGACTTCCAGAATGTGGGAAAATAAAAAGCTCTCATCAGCTCAGTAGACATTTTTATTGCTTTAATATACATTATGTGCCAATTACTATGAACTTTCTATTTGCTTATTGATTATATGCTCATAACCTAGTCCAATATTCCTTTAACTAAAAGGAAAAGAGAATAAATGTAAAGAGGCAAAAGCTTGTATTCACAGGCCACATGTTGACCTATCCCTGACAGGTAGAAAAAAAGGAGTTGTTCCCCATTGGAGTTTATTTTTATCTATTTCTCATTTCCAGTGCATCACCCAACCCTAAAAGGCACCTGTTACCACAAGGAAAACACACCAGAAACACTCAGAATAACTGCATATGTTCTGAATTGGATATGGGGGAGTCATTATAAATCATGACAACTCTGTGGAAGGAGGCATCCCAGCCTTTTCCATATGGAGTGACACACTGTGCGTGCTCTGGAGACAGTCTTTATATTGTATACACATAAGGAAAGTGAGACACAGAGTGATTAAAAGAATCTCAGAAGGCCAGAAAAGTCTTAAATGATGGAGTCAGGATTTCAGTCCTGTGACTCCAAGTTTAGCATTATTTTCACTCCACCCTGTTTTTTCATGTCAGTTGCACGTAGGTAATTTTTAATACATATATACATACCATGGGGTATAAATGTTGGGTAGGAACGTGATATCTCAGTTCAAAAAATGAGTACAAATCTCTTTCCAGGTTAGGGCGTAAGATACTATGCATGAATTATTAAACAAAGAAAATGAGTGGAAGAATATATAGATTTTCCAGTCATCTCACACTACTATGTTCCATGAGTGCGATGCTTTATCTGAATTGGCCTTTCCATTATTTTCTGACTCTGCCCCTTTGCGAATCCTTCTCCTGATGATTGTGATGTCCCATCTTCATCTTCTTAAGTCCAACTCCTTCAGAGTCCAATCAAAATGAAATGACACCCATTCCCTGTATCCTAGATATAAACTTATCCTTCTCTTGTGACCTTATATTTTATTTTGCTTCATGGTTGTATAATATTGAATAATTGTGCTTATGTCTAATTCCCCTTAAAGATTATACTCTATAAGCCATGGACTGAGACTTATTTTACTTTAAATATACCCCAACATCTAGCCTGGTGGGGTGTTCTTAGAAGTTCCTTGTAAACTATGTATTGAAGAGAAAATAATAACAACATATGTATATAACACTCTAAGGTTTACATAGTAGTATTCTTATAAACTAACACACTATTAAATATGTAGTATAATAATTTCCATTTTACAGATAAAGAAAGAGGTTCATAGAGATTTATTGATTTGTACAAGATCAAAACCTAGCCTGAATCAGGATTTGAACCTAGATATTACTGAACTGGTTGCTCAGTGTTCCTTTCACTATAGCACATAGCCTTTCCAGAAGAAAAAGCCAAAGGTAATAGTTTATGTTTATTTTGTACTATCATACCACAGGTCAGAATAAAAGAGAAGACAGGGAAGAGTTGAGGGGGCGGGGCTATGCAGGAGGAATATTATCTAATCAAAAAAAAAACATGAAGAAAAGAATTAAAATTTTAGCTCCTGGATAGGTATTCCATCTCCTAATAACTTAACTTTAGTAAATCATCGTGCAACTTTTATGTAAGAACAACAAATTGCTATTTAAAGGCCATCCTTGTGGCTTGTTTTCAAATTAAATTACACAACACAAAACTATTCCATTTTTTTCACCTTCTTTGTTCAGCATTATTTATGACAAAAGGATTTCTGGGAATGAATGATGAAATTGTGATGTGCTCTCCTTGTACATGTGAGGCAAGTCAGCTCAACCCTACCTTCGGAGCACATCTCGATAAACTTCTGGGTTATCTATTTGTATCTTTCAGCAGCTATAAGGAGGGATTATTGATGAACTAGCAAACAGATAATATGATCCAAATTTAATTGACCATTTGCAATATTACCCATTTATTAGCAACTACACGCTCAGACAGACAGACAAGACAATTGGGAGGTTAGGAAACTTTGGGACTTACAGGGCTCAGTATCCGAAGAATTAGGAAGTTTCTTCCACTCTGTGGGAGAGGACAGGTTTATTACAGTTCTACATGAGTATTCAAGAGAACAAGGAAATGCTAGGATATCCTGAAATTTAGAGGTTGTGGAAACCAGCCTTGTGAAGAGACTGTTGTTTGAAAAAAATGAAATGTGAGCCAGGAAGCATATGGTGGAAAGAGTATTGTTTTTCTTGCGTCTCATCTTCCTCTGTTGGCACAGTATACATGTGTGAATGGAGGAGAGGGTGGTGAGTGAAGCAAGAATTCATGGGTGTTGCGGTAGCTGAGGTTTGTGGCTTTGGTTGCTCTAGCTAATGCATACCAGTGTGGGAGCAAGCATTGAGAATAGCTGTGATATGGAATCCAATTAGGTTTATCTGAATCATAACCATTAATTAAGTGCCTTCTATGTGGTAGGTATAATACTAGCAGCTTGGAACACAAAGAGAAAAATGAAAATACCTCTGCCCTCAAGTGGCTTATATTTTAGCCCGAGGAACTGAGATTGTGGTCATCAAGAAAGATGTGGGGATGGGAACAGGAAGAAACATGATAATCTAATAAATACAATCTCTTATCAAAGTAATCAGTTGAAGTATATACATTGTCTTAAAAAGTGACTCAAAGTAGGGGGATACCTGTAAACATTTTTGTTCTTCACATATTTTTTTCCTTTCTTCTCTTATAACAAGTGATCCAACAGAGGCTACTTTTTGGCAATAATCTATACTGTTCATACGTCTTCATAGTTCACCATGTTCTCAAAATATACAAATCTTTTCTTCCAACCCTTGAAAAAAATCATTTGACAATTAGCCTACTTCCTTGCTGCCAGGGATCAGAGGCTGGGGTGGCATAACCTTTTTGGGAAAGCTCTCCAAGGCAGAACACAGTACATAAAAAGGTCATTGAAAGGTTCGCTTTCTTGTTCAGCTTCAGAGAATTTAAAAAAAAAAAATTACGAGGGAAGTGTCCCGCCTGCCCTAAAGCGGGGCGGGAAGAGCATGACATCACAGGCCAAGATGGTGGCAGTGGTCGGAGTCTCCTTGAAGCACAGTCTTGTCCCAGGGTCACTCTGCTTCCCGGGTTCCAGGTACAGGTCTGCCGAGGGGCCCAGACAGCAGCCGCTGCAGCGCCTCGCCTCAAGAAATTTCCCATCTACAGATGGGACCCAGACAAGCCTGGAGATAAGCCGAGAATGCAGACTTAGGAACCGATGTGAACAAATGTGGCCCCATGGTGTTAGATGCCTTGATCAAGATTAAAAATGAGGTGGACTCCATCCTGACCTTCCGAAGATCATGCCGAGAAGGCATCTGTGGTTCCTGTGCAATGAACATCAATGGGGGCAACACACTGGCATGCACCAGAAGAATCGACTCCAACCTCAGCAAAGTCTCCAAAATCTACCCTCTTCCCCATATGTAAGTGATGAAGGACCTGGTCCCTGATCTGAATAACTTCTATGCTCAGTATAAATCCATTCAGCCTTACTTGAAGAAGAAGGATGAATCCCAGGGGGGGAAGGAGCAATATCTTCAATCCATAGAAGATGGAGAGAAGCTGGACGGGCTCTACCAGTACATCCTCTGTGCCTGCTGCAGCACCAGCTGCCCTAGCTACTGGTGGAATGGAGACAAGTGCTTGGCACCCGCAGTCCTCATGCAGGCCTATTGCTGAATGATTGACTCCAGGGACGACTTCACAGAGGAGTGGCTGGCCCAGCTGCAGGGCCCATTCCCTTTGTACCAATGTCACACCATCATGAACTGTAACAGTACCTGCACTAAGGGACTGAATCCAGGAAAAGCAATAGCAGAAATCAAGAAGATGATGGCGACCTACAAGGAGAAGAAAGCTCTTGCTTAGATGTCTCCAGCCTTATCGTGAAGTGTAGGCCCCACGAAGCTGAACCTAATTTGTGTCTGATTGGACTTCAGGGTCCCAGGTTTTCATGAATATTGCATGTCCAATGACAGCTTCAAGAAGTAAATAAAGAGCATACTACTTTATTAACCAAAAATAATTACTTCAATAGAACATCCCTATAATCCTAACAGTGGGCCTGGAGTCAGGAAGACTAATCTTTATGTGTTCAAATTTGGCCTCAGACACTTATTAGCTGTGTGACCCAGGACAAATCACTTAACCCTGTCTGCCTTTGTTTCCTCATATGTAAAATGAATTGGAGAAGGAAATGGGAAGCCATTCCAGTATCTTTGACAGAAAAACCCCAAATGGTGTCACAATTGAAAGGACCGAACAACAAATGTGTGTGTGTGTACACAGACAATACACATATATGTGTGTATATATACCTATGTGTATATATACATATACAGGTACATATACCTATATATGTATAAAGTAAACACTTTATAAGACATATATGTTTGTGCATATGTGTGTATACATATTAGAATAGTTTTGTGTTTTGTAATTCAATTTGAAAACAAACACAAGCATGAAAAAGCATGGTCTTTAAATAGCATTTTTTTCCTTGCATGAAATATATATAATAACTTATCAACATTAATTCATGTGTCATTGAGAGGTAGGTTGCCTTTAGATGTTGATATAGCTATAAACTAGACAAATGCAGAGTTATATAAATGTTACATATTTTTTAAAAGTGGGATGCCCATACACATACGTATGTAGATATATATAGATATAGACATAGATATGAAAATATGCATGTATGTATGTATAAATACATACATATACACTAAAGTCATATAAAGTGCTTACCTCAAAACAACTCTATGAAGTAAGCAATACAAATATTCTAGTGCCCATTTGACGGAGTTAAGAAACTGGAGCTTAGGAATCTAAATGGCTTGCTGTGGTTACATAGTCATTACCAGCAAAAGCTAGAATTCAAACCCCAGAAATCTAAAACCAAATCTGTTGCTCTTTTTATTCCAATAAGCTGCCTTTCTTATTGCATCTTATGGAGTGGGAATGGAGAGAAATAAGCTGAGAAGATAATTCACGAAAATAAAAGTGGACATTTCATTTTTAAAAGGGAAACAGGCATAACACAATTCACGTGGAAAGAAATGAACAAGAGCTATGAAAAAGAAAATCAGTGAAGGTGGAAGGAACTAGCCCTACTAGATATAAAAATATACCATAAAGTCTTAATTATAAAGGCTGCCTTGTATTGGGGAACAAATGCAGAAATAGAACAATCAACCAGAATAAAGAATGCAGAAATAGAGCTTTGTGAATATAAAGGATTGGTGTTTGATGAATTCATAATTAAAGAATACTGTGGAATGCCACACTATTCTACAAAAAACTGATGGGAAAACTAAGTTGTGAAAATAGGTGGCAAAAATATGTTTTTAAAGCCTTACCTAACATCATATATCCCCAAAAAAGCCTAACTGGATCAATAATCTAAATGTTTAAAATAATTAAAATATTGGAAAAATAAATAATATATTTGATTTGACTAGTTTGAAAAGGAATATTCATATCACTAAAACCAAAAGAAGTAATAATTGAAAAAATTAATGGGTTTTGTCATGCAAAGAAAAATAATTTTGCACCAAAAATGCAGTATCTACTAAAATTAAAAGTAAAGATTAAATATAGTATTTAATATATGTTTAGTTACATTAATGTCATATCTTTACTTGATATAAGAAAAAGGGGTCACTTTCAGAGTCCATAGGATATAGAGTATAAGATTAATATTTTATACTTCTCAATGGAGAAATGATTAAAGTAACGAACAATTTGTGAAGAAAGAAACACAATTTGTTAATAGTCACACACACACACACTTGAACACTCATAGTCCCTAACAATTAAAGGTAATATAACCAATTTCACAACATGAAGCAACTCAAGACCACATGGCATTATGTCATACTAATCATTCAAAGGCACATGTTCTGACTGACATGAAGAGTATTATTGAGCAAAAGTGGATTCATTTCCCTTGATTAAGGAAATCAAATAGTACTTTGTCTACCACACCATAGGCCCCCATACCCAATTAAAGTCTCTATGAACCTTCTTTCCTATATTAAATACCTTCAGTTTAATATGACAGTTACCACTGTCACACATGTAAGCCAGGCTTCCCGTGGTTGTTGCCCAGGAAGGCATAAATCCTTTCCTAAGAAAATCCCCAAGCTGGGGAAGTGATGTTTCTCTGACATGAAATTCCTAGTCCTGTCCTCAGTTGAGACTTATCTGAAACCCAGGGGATTTAACTCTGGCCTAACATAAACATGCTGTATTCCTGTAAGATGTAGAGCAGGTAAATGCAGCACTGAACCTAGAGTCAAAAAGGTTCATCTTCCTGAGTTCAAATCTGACCTCATATACTTATTAGCTGTGTGACCCTGGGCAAGTCACCTAACTCCTCTGCCTTGTTTTACTCATCTGTAAAATGAGCTGGATAAGGAAATGGCAATTCACCACAGTGTCTTTGCCAAGAAAACACCAAGTGGTATCATGAAGAGTTGGATATGACTGAAACTAGTGAACAACAACATCCCCATGTGACTAAAGGAAACTATCATTAGGCAAAGGTAATTTCTCTTTCTATTCTAGAGAATATGAATGAGTTTCACTCACTAGTAAGGAGTCTGATTCTTATGACAAGAATATTTCCTCAGCTTCTTGAATAAGTGAAAACTCTATGTTCAAACTTGTACTTCAACCTTTGTACCACGTCGTTCCCTATATTCAGTATTGCTGCACTTTTGATTCAGTATTCTTCCACTACCAAGGAACTATTGTTAACCAATTTCCAATTTAAAAATCGAATATCTGCATTTTTGTTAATTATGCTTAGTATCAGAGGACATTCTTACTAAATTGTTCTGACTTTGTGCAAGTATAGGTTATTTCTACAATCCACAAACAATTTCATTATGTCAGTCAAGATTTCTATATATTTACTCCCATCACTTGTAATTCCCTATGAATATCAGCTTTCAAACGAAAGCATTTTCTAGCATAAGCAGCATAATTTTATAGTATGAATACATAGTGCCAATATTTATCCAATCACCAGAGGGCTATCCACTAATTAATGAAAACAAGTGAGCCAAATTCCAAAACAACACATATTCAGAGAATATCAACAAGAAATTAAAAAAAAATTAGTATGAATAATACCTCCAGCAACTATCAGGAAGGCAGACAGGAAAATAAACAACTTAACAACATTCGTATTCCACTTGTACATCAACAAGCGATTAAATGACACTATTTACTTTGGCACAATAGAATAATAAGTACTAATGTACAACTGCAACCTATGGGTACAATGGATTGAACACAGAGAAATTTAGTATACAAATGATAAAAAGAGGGGAAAAAACCTAAAACCAATGAAATTGACAAATAAAATAGTATTCAAAATGAAACCCAATTGATTGTTTCAGAAGAGAAAGTAAATAAAACTTCATAAAAGGAAATTAAACATATTTCAAAAATAAATCTTATATCAAAATGGAAAAATTAGGTAATGAAAAATTCTATTTGAAAAATTTAGTATTTGGGAGCTCACTTTGAGAAGTGATGTGTGATTTGACCAGATGAGACTCTGGGCAGCCTTTGAAAGCCCCCCGGCTTTGAAAATCTAGATGTTGATGCTTCCCTCTTTGGTAACTGACTGGGTATGGATGGAATTGTTAGACAGCTGGAGGCCTGTCTGCTGAAATGTTTCTCTATCTTGTAACTTCTGTTTGTAACCTGCCTGTATACTCTGAAGTTTGGAGTGCTGACTTTTTCCCCTGAACTAGGACAGGTGACTAAAGGCTTCAGACCTAACCCCCAGGTCTACATTGAGCTTATAAGGGAATCCTATACTGGGGGAGAATTCTCCACCTGTTTCACAGAGCTCTAGAAGCACTTCCTCAAACAGCACTGCACCAAGCTCAAAAGTCTGGTCCATTTGGTGAAACACTGGTACAGAACGTGCAATGACAAAATGGAGACACTTCCCCCTCAGTATGCCTTAGAGCTTCTGACTATCTATGCCTGGGAGCAAGGGAACCAGGAAACTGATTTCATCACAGCTCAAGGCTTCAGGACAGTCCTTTACCTGATCCAGAATTACCAAAAGCTCTTGGTCTACTGGACCATCAAATATGACTTTCAGAATCAGGCTGTTGGAGAGTACCTGAAATTGTGGCTGAAAAAACCAAGGCTAGTGATCCTGAACCCAGCTGACCCAACTGGTGATGTAGAGGGTGGAAGTTGATGGCAGTGAGACAAGTTGGCAAGAGAAGCTTGACAAGTTGGCAGGAGAAGCTCGTCCCATGCTTTCAAAATGGGGATGGGAGCTGGGTGCAGCCATGGAATGTGCCAGTGGAGCAGACCTTTAAAGCAAGCAAGGGCTTTCCTCCATCATATTACTCAGAAGAGGCTTTCTTCATTCACAGCCAGTGGTACAGCCAGTGTGCAATTGTTACATCCAAAAAACCACCTACTGAAGGGGAGTCTCACTGCACAATTCTCTGTCTGCTCCCCGCACACTATGGTTCTCAGTCACCTCAGAGGGAGAACAACATGCATTGGAAGAGAGCACTACTGAAGTCCTTTCCAACCTTCAAATTCTTTAATTAAAAGAAAATTAGAAGCAGGTGTGGGTTTTTAAGTGCAACAGTTTCATCAGAAACATGTAGTGATGTCTTTATGGGGATAATATCTTTAAGTGAACAAGATTGGTTTGAGCCAAACAGAACAGAGGATCTTCTAACTCTGGATGTGGGATGCTGTAATCCTGCAACCACAACCCCTAGGCTGTGCTGCAGCTAGAAGTTCAAGCCACCTCTGATTTCTCCTTCTATATCTCATTTGTGTGTAGTTATAGGGTGATGTCTCCCCTCGGGAGAAATGATTAGTTCTCTATTGTATTAATAACTAATTATTGAATCAGGACCAATATTATTCTCCTTTTTGACTTTCTTATCTAGAAATCAACCAGTGTAGAAATTCTTTCTCAAAGCCTTACCCAGGAAAAGAAATTCCAGGTTTAAACTAATGGGTGGATTCCTGTTCATTGTATTTACCCAGAGAGGTTTGGGAAAATGTGGCTTCTTCCTTTTGTCAGACAGGTGATATGGAAATTGTTAAGTCCAAGTCCCCCAAGATCCTCATTGTGATATAGCCAACATTTATTATAATATTCATTCTCTCATTTATTATTAACCAATCACAGTTGATTGCTACCTTTAGGAACACCTGCTCTTCCAAGGGCATATAAACTGTGAGCCCACTGCCATGAGGTTTCTTTGGCATTTGAGAGTATCACTGACCTCTATTATCAATAGCATACTAACCTTATTGTAAAATGACCAATTACCCAGAAATTATGTCTCTCAAACTTTTTAGACACTGCAGTTTAATAGACTGTGAGCTCCCTGAGGTAATTTTTTTATTTGTTTGTATTTCCAGCATTTAACACAATGCCTGGCATGTGTATATATATATATATGTGTGTGTGTGTGTGTGTGTGTGTGTGTGTGTGTGTGTGTGTGTGT
>NW_027185809.1:20961097-21027256 GCF_028583685.1 Petaurus breviceps papuanus
TGTGTGTGTGTGTGTGTGTGTGTGTGTGTGTGTGTGTGTGTGTGTGTGTGTATAGTAAGGGCTTAAAAGAAGTTTGTTGATCAACTGACCTAGGGAATACTGCTAGACATTAGGCAGCTAGAACACAATGGTGTTTTTGTTTCAATCATAATGTGAAATATTTGCACAGTGCTACTGTACCTGGAGGCCAAACAGCATGAAAAGAGATGACCAGGGAGGATTCCTAAGCCTTTATGCACTGGCTCAGCAGTCCCATGCACATGTATGTCTATGAGGAATAAGGAGTCAGGGGGAAGTCAGGCACCTCCTGAGACAATCAGCATGTAGCCTTGATCTGTTTTGCCAACTGTTTGCTTATTAACTAAATAAAGTTGACTTTTTTCTCCAATGCTAAAAAAAAAAAGAAAAATTCAATATTCAATAATTTCCCTTTAAAAATAGCCAACACTGGGGGCAGGGGCAAGTTGATGGAGTGAAAAGCCAAGCACAAGCAGCATTCCAGAGAACTGCTACTGTGAACAGCTTTCAAGGTTCTGATTACATAGTATAGTGAACTCTCTGTTTATTCCATAACAACTCAAAGCAAAACATTCACAGAAAATCAAGGTACAGCATTCACCATGTCACAACTCATCAACTTATCACTAAAATGGCCACATAGCTTTCACTAAAGTAGTTACATAGTTTTCAACATAGTACAATCATTTAGTAACTCAATCATTCAATCATCCTTAATTCAATCAGTATTAAGGAGGAGAACCTCTTTAATCCATAATTCACTCATCCTTAAGGAGACAAGGCATCCTTAAGAGACACAAATAGTCAAAGTTCTCCATCCATGGGGTGCAATTAAGTTACAATATCAGTCACTACTCAGTACTCTCTTAAGGGGTAGTGGAAAATACATAGGCCATCCACCCCTCAGTCACAAGTAAGTTACAATTCCAACAATCACTATTCAGTACTATATTAAGGGGTGGTGGAAAATACACAGGCCATACACCCCTAGGTCACAAGTAAGTTGCAATTTTATCAGTCACTACTCAATATCCATGGAGAGTTTTTTTCATCTTTACCCGAGGTAGGCTCTCAGATTCACTGGTTCCTCTTCCGTGGTCTCAGCTCCTACTGGAATTCACCAAACTGTCACCTGGGTTCAAATGCAGACAGCTCCCAGCTCCTTGTCCAGCTCTCCATGCAGCTTCTGTTGCACACTGAAGCTCACAGTGCCTAGTCCACCTTAAATCCTTCATAGTCTCTAATCCTGGGAAGTCAGGGTTTAACAAAGACAAACAAAGAAAAAGTACCAAAACGACAGTCATACTTCCTCTGGCACCTCCAGGCTGGCCCTTGGAAGTCTTCAGCAGAAGTTACGGCTGGTTCTTGGGACATCTTCTGCAGAAGTTCCCATAACAAAGATCTCAGCAAAAGTTATGCCACCAGAAGTTTGAGTTTTGCATTCTCTTCTCAGTTCTTCTCAATTTTCAGTTCAATCTTCAGTCCAGCAGCAGCTGTCCTGCCTCTAAGATGCTTGCCCTAGGAAATTCTGACTGTCCAGCTTGTGCTCTTCCTTAAATACAATATAGCTCCTCCCTGTTCATCCACTTTCTATTATGTCAGCAACAAGAAATCATACCTTCTGTTTCTTTAACAGAGATTTAATTTGAAACTAGGTGCTAAATACCTCTTAGCTTTCCAATACAAAGGGACCTTCAAATTTCATTACTATTACACGGAGTAAAAGCAGGAACTTGCTGAGCTCCCGCACCAACCACCTCCAATAACTGCAAAATATGACTAAACACATTTTAGAACTACAGAACCCACAAAGTGACAGAGAGAAACAAATCTCCTGTTGAAGGCAACCTGGCAGGATGACAGGAAGGGTCTATTGCACAAGGCTGGGGGGCTGACCAGTTCCATGTGAGCCTCTTGGGCCCAGACTCAGGGAGGCCCCGACCAATGGCAAAGACAAGCCATAGCAGACTTCAGGAGAGTGAATCACAGGCAGCTGTGGTGGTTTACAGACTTCTCAACCCATAAACACCAAAGAGAAATCAAAAGGTCACTAGGGAACTCTGTTGGGACTGGGATACAAAAGAGGATGGTCTGGCCTCTGCACCCCAGGGCAAGAAGTGGCAGAGGGTGCAGCAGCTGCAGCTGCTGCCATGTGGCTGCTTCTATAGCTCCTGGCCTGCAGATCATAGGTGTACCAAGAGACCATTAGAGGGTAATCACTCTTTCTTTGACCTGCTTGGATATGGGTGGCAGTCCTGGGTGGTGGTCCTGGGGTATGTGACCAGTGTGTCAGAGCTTGTGATGGTTGTAGAGACGGCACCCTCCTGATAGCTCTGGTAACTGCAACAACCCTAGCAATTTGGGACACAGATCTCTCTACTCTGGAAGCAGAGTTCTACCAAGCACAGAGCTCAAAAGTTAAGTATTTGGCTGGCAACATGAGCAAGCAGAGGAAGGGCAATCATACCATAGAATCTTTTTTTTTTGGGGGGGGCAAAAAGGACCAAAACATGGGACCAGAAGAAGACAACATAGCAAAAACTCCTGCATCAAAAGCTTCCAAGTAAAATATGAACTGCTTACAGGCCATGGAGGAGGTCAAGAAGGATTTTTTAAAAATAAGTAAGAAAAATGGAGGAAAAATCCAAAAGAGAAATGAGAATGATACAAGAAAATCATGAAAAGTAAGCCTGTTAAAGGAAACCCAAAAAAATACTGAAGAAAATAACACCTTAAAAATGAACTAACTCAAATGTCAAAAGAGGCACAAAAAAGCCAATAAGGAGAAGAATGACTTAAAAAGCCAAATTCGTCAGATGGAAAAGGAATTCCAAAAACTCCCTGAAGACAATAATTCCTTCAAAATTGGATTGAAGGAAATGGAAGCTAATGACTTTATGAGAAATCAAGATACCTATAAAACAGATCCAAACAAATGAAAAAAATAAAAGGCAATGTGAAATAACTCATTGGAAAAACCACTGAAATGGAAAAATAGATCCAGGAGAGATAATTTAAAATTATTGGACTACCTGAAAGCCATGATCAAAAAAAGAGCCTAGACAACATCTTTCAAGAAATTATCAAGCAAAATTGCCCTGATATTCTAGAACCAGAGGGCAAAATATAAATTGAAAGAATTCACTGATCTCCTTGTGAAAAAGATCCCAAAAAGAAAACTCCTAGGAATATTTAGCCAAATTCCAGAGTTCACAGATCAAGAAGAAAGTACAGCAAGCAGTCAGGAAAAAACAGTTTGAGTGTTGTAGAAACACAAGATCTAGCAGCTTCTATATTAAGGGATTGAAGGGCTTGGAATATCATATTCCAGAGGTCAAAGGAGCTGGTATTAAAATCAAAAATCACTTAGCCAGCAAAACTGAGTACAATGCTTCAGGAGAAAATATGGGCATTCAATGAAATATAGGACTTTCAAGTATTATTGATGTAAAAACCAGAGCTGAACAGATAATTTGATTTTCAAATACAAGAAGCAAGAGAAGCATGAGAAGGTAGAAAGGGAAAAAGAAATCATAGGGAACTTATTAAAGTTGAACTATTTACATTCCTATGTAGAAAAATGATCATTGAAACTCATGATACTTTTCTCAGTATGAGGATAGTTGAAGGGATATATATGTATGCATACATATATATGTTTATATAGGAGGGTATATGTGTGTATAAATATGTGAGCGTGTGTATATGTGTGTACATGTATATGTAGACAGAGGGCACAAGATGAGTTGAATAGGAAGGGATGATATAGAAAAATAAAATCAAGAGGTGAGAGAAGAATATATTGAGAGAAAGAAAAAGGGAGATATTAAATAGGGTAAATTATCTCGTATAAAAGATGCAAGAGAAAACTGTTACAATGGAGGGGAAAAGCAGGAAGGTGAAAGGGAATGGGTCAACTTCACTCTCATTGAATTTAGCTTAAGGAGGGAAGAGCATACACTCAATTGGGTATCTTACCCTATAGGAAAGTGTGGGGAAGGGGATAAGGGATGGCATGATAGAAGGGAGGGAAGACTGGGGGAGGGGGTAGTTAGAAGCAATCACTTGAAAAGGGAATGGGTCAGAGTACAAAACAGAAAAAAATGGAGGGCTGGATAGGATGGATGGACATACAGTTAGTCTTTCACAATATAACTAATACGGAAACATATTGCATAAGTATACATTGAATAGTTTGTCTTCCCAGTGTGGGTGTGTGAGGAGGGAAGAAGGGAAATAATCTGGAACTCAATGTTTTAAAAAAACAAATGTTAAAAAAATGTTCGTTTTTTTTCATGCGACTGGGAAATAAGATGCACAGGCTCTGTAGCATAGAAATCCATTTTACCCTACTAGGAACTTAAGGGGCATGGGGGAGGATATAAAAGAGAACAGACTGGGGGAAAAGTATTAAGTAGGCTCGCTATCTTTGGGTGGGGGTTGGGGAAAGATGGGGAGAAAATTTGTACCTCAAAATCTTGTGGAAATGAATGTGGAAAACTACAACTAAATAAATAAAAGTTTAATTATTTTTTTAAATAGCCAATATTGGGCTAAATTTAACTTTAAACTCAAGTCATAAAGAAAAAAAAGAACTGTAATTTAAAAAAAAAGAAAATTCAGAAAAATAACCTTTTAGTACAGTTATTGTAAATTAATAAAGCAATATGAATTGCTTTAAATTATCAATTGCTTTAAAAGAATTTAAACCTTTTTTTTCTTTTTTTTTCCTTTCAGATTTAATGAATTCTATTTTTTTCCCAAATATTACATTAACTTCTGGATTACATCATTCATTTATGCCAGATTTTGAGTTACAAATTTTCTCCCCGTTTTTCCCCTACCCACTGCCCCAAAATAGTGGTCCCACAGTATATCCCCTCCTCCAATCTGCTGTCTCCCATATCTTCTCCCATACCCCATTCGACTTTTCCAGTAGGGCATGGTGGACCTCTATGTCCCAATTCCTGTATATCCTATTTCCCAATTACGTGCAAAATAGTATTAATAATACTGTGTGTGTCTATATCTGTGTGTATACATACATATTTAAACATTTGATTTTAAAGCTTTGAATTCCAGATTCATTCCTTTCCTCCCTTGTCACCCAACCTTACTGGGAAGATAAGTAATTCAGTACAGGTTGTACATGTGTAGCTATGCAAAACATTACCATAGTACGTACATTGTAGAAGACTGAATATATTTCCCTCCCTCCTATCCCACCTCCCACTTGATCTATGTTCTACTTTTATCCTGTCCCCTTTCAAAAGTAGGTGCTTTCAACTTCCCTCCCCCCAGACTGCCCTCCCTTCCATCGTTCCCCCTCTAATCCCCTTGCCTCTTACTCTCCTGTAGGGTGAAATACCCTATTTAATGTGTATGTCATTCCTTCCCTAATACAAATTCAGTGAGAATAAGGTTGACCCATTTCCTTTAAACTTCCTGTCCTTCCCCTTCATTGTAACCATTTTCCCTTGCCTCTTCTATATGAGATAATTTACCCCCATTCTGTCTCTCCCCATCTCCTCTCATTGTATTCCTCTCTCACCTCTTAATTTCACCTTTTAAGTATCATCCTTTCCTATTAAATTGGTCCTGTGCCCTCTATCTATGTATACCTGTAAACATATATAAACACATTCATATATATGTTCATATGCCCATATGTCCTACTACATAGACACACACACACACATAAATATTCCCTTCAACTGTTTTCATACTGACAAAAGTTTCATCAGTTACGATTATTGGTTTTGCATGTAGGAATGTAAATAATTCAACTTTGGTAAGTTCCTTCTGATTTCTTTTCCCTGTTTACCTTCTCATACTTCTTTTGCTTCTTGCATCTGAATGTCAAATTTTCTATTCAACTCTGGTTTTTCATCAAGAATACTTGAAAGTACTCTATTCCACTGAATGAACATATCTTCCCCTAAAAGATGATACTCAATTTTTCTGGGTAGGTCATTCTTGGTTGTAATTGCAGTTCCTTTGACCTCCAGAATATCATATTCCAAGCCCTTTGATCCCTCGGTGTGGCAGCTACCAGATCCTGTGTTATCCTGATTGTATTTTCACAATATTCAAATTGTTTCTTCCTGGCTGCTTGTAATATTCTCTCCTTGATCTGGGAATTTCAGAACCTGGCTATAATATTCCTAGGAGTTTTCTATTTGGGATCTTTTTCAGAAGGTGATTAGTGGATTCTTTCAACCTCTATTTTGCCCTCTGGTTCTAAAACATCAGAGCAGTTTTCCTTGAGAACTTCTTGGAGGATGATTTCTAGGTTCTTTCTTTGATCGTGGATTTCGGGTAGTCCAATAAATTTTAAATTATCTCTCCTGGATCTATTTTCCAGGTCAGTGTTTTTTCTAGTTAGATATTTCACATTGCCTTCTATTCTTTCATTTCTCTGTATCTGCCTAATAGCATCTTGATTTCTCATAAAGTCGTTAGCTTCCATTTGCTCCAATCTAATTCGGAAGGAATGATTCTCCTCATTGAGCTTTTGAGATTCTTTTTCCATCTGGCAAATTCAGCTTTTTAAGGCATTCTTCTCCTCATTGCCCTTTTGAGCCTCTTTTGCCATCTGAGTTAGTCTATTTTTTAAGGTATTATTTTCCTCAGTCAGGCTGTTGATTCTCAATTCATAATTTTCTTGCATCATTCTCATTTCTCTTCCCAATTTTTCCTACACTTCTCTTATTTGCTTCTTAAGGTCCTCTACGGCCTGTAACCAGCTTGTATTTTTCTTGGAAGCTTTTGGTGCAGGATTTCTGACTGCACTTCTTCCTCCTGTTCCATTCTTTGATACTTTTTGTTCCCAAAATAGGAGTCT
The DNA here is from genome assembly GCF_028583685.1 of Petaurus breviceps papuanus. Classification (NCBI taxonomy): domain Eukaryota; kingdom Metazoa; phylum Chordata; class Mammalia; order Diprotodontia; family Petauridae; genus Petaurus; species Petaurus breviceps. The sequence continues at coordinate 20,967,960 of NW_027185809.1, forward strand.
AATGTTGGATTCCTCCTTTTGCTTTGTTTCCATCGTTATTCATGTTGCCACTCAATTAATTAACTTTTTTTTTGCCCCATAGGACTCTGCCACCAGAAAGAGGAGCTTCATCCCAAATGCTGGAGTTTTCTCAGCTGCTAAAGGTATTAGTTAGGTGCCCTCTCTGAAGCCTCCACACACTCTGAAAAGCTGGTCACACATCCCAGGACCATCACCCTAGACTGCAATCCAGATCCAAGCAGGTTAAGGCAAGAGCGATTACTCCTCAGACCAGTCACTTGGTCACCCGACACTCTGCAGGCCTGGAGCTGAAGCTGCCAAGTTGGGGTGGCTGCAAGGCCGCAGTGCCTCAGTGGCTTCTTGCCCCAGGGGAAGAGGCCAACCACACTCCCAACTACTGAATCCCAAAGTCCACACTCCATTGACCTCTCACTTTGTCCTTCTTATCTGTGTGATGATAATTCTGGAAACCACCACAGCTGGTGGTGATCTTAAGTCCCTCCAGCTGGTGGTTGGTCAGGCCCACCCTGGGGCTAAAACTTCTGGCTCTTGTGGGGCTGGGCTTTGCTCCCAGAGCTCTGCAGTGGCCGATTCCTGCTGGCCTGCCGGGCTGTCCTCAGTGGGAGGTTAGTTTCTCTGTGTCATTTTGTGGGTTCTGTAGCTCCAAAGTTTGTTCAGAGTCCCCTTTTACATGAATTGGGGGAGGTGAAAGCCAGAACCCCGTGGAAGTCCTGTTTCTACTCTGCCATCTTGACTCTGCCCATCAAGAATTTAAAATTTTAAACAATTTCAAAATGCTCAAAGTAGAGAAATTTCTAAAAGATGACCAAGAAAAAAAATATATCTCATGAATGGTCTTCTATTGTTAACCAGCAGATGGCAATATGAGGCAAGGTTTGGATATATAGGTAAGGGGAGAAACCTTTAGAAATATTGTGAAGTTTTCCCAATAACATAGCCTCACTTCCCAAATCTCAACTTCTTCTCTCTGAGTAGTCCATAGTGCACTCCCTTGATTTATGCCTTTATGCCAACCCTCTTTCTAAAAGCTAAAAGATTCAAAGAAAATCCACATGAATTTTGTTTAACCATAATGATCTATTTGTTGTTCAGTGGATTGTATTATGTCCAACTCTTTGTGACCCCTTTTCGGGTTTTCTTGGCAAAGATACTGGAATTGTTTGCAATTTCCTTCTCCAATTCAATTTACAGATGAGAAAACTGAGGTAAACAGGGTTAAGTGACTTGCCCAAGGTGACAAAGCTAGGAAATGTCTAAGGCCAGCTTTGAACTCAGGTCTTCTTAACTACAAGATATTTATTCTATCCCCTATGCCAGCTCACTGTGATTTATAGCACTGGAGGAAAATGTTCCTAGTCTTCTGGTTAGTTGATCTCTACTATTTAGGAGGTTATGAATCATTACCAACATCAAAAGCATAATTTTCTTTCATTTGGTTCTGTTTTCCTTTAGGGGAAGGAAATAATTGCTTTCCCTGTGGCTTCCAATGGAATAGCAGGGAAAGTGTTCAGTGTTTTGTTCAGTACCTGCACATAGTAGATGCTAGATTCTTCTTCTTCTTCTCTCTCTCTTTCTCTCTCTCTCTCTCTCTCTCTCTCTCTCTCTCTCTCTCTCTCTCTCTCTCTCTCTCTCTCTCTCTCTCTCTCTCTCTCTCTCTCTCTCTCTCTCTCTCTCTCTCTCTCTCTCTCTCTCTCTCTCTCTCTCTCTCTCTCTCTCTCTCTGTCTTCCCCCCTCGCTCTCTCCCTGAGGTATCCTGAACGACCTTGTTCAATTGATTCTCTGATCACAAATATCTGGCAAAGCATAAGTGAGGAAGATATATGCTCACCAAAACAGTTTGCCACTATCATGGAGGAGAAATCTACTGCAAATTCCAAATCATCATCCCTGTAGACGATGAGTTCCTCCAAATGCCCCTGTTTTAAGATGATTTTCTCTTATTTGTATTAAAGCCATAATCTTGCAAAGACTTTTGGAAGAGGTCTAGATGTATAATTATCCAGAAGTGTTTAACGTTTAATCCACAAAGGGAAAGAACAAGTCAAATCTACAAACATTAATTAAGCACCCACTGTTAGCATTATACTAAGTTCTGGGGGTTCAGGGAAACACAAAAAATAATCATTGTTGTCAAAGAACTCAATTTAATGAGGGAGAAAAATGCAAACAACCATGCACAAAAAAAAAGATATATACGGGATAAATAGAGACATGAAGATGGCATAAAGGATAGAAGGAGGTGGAAATCCTAAGTTCAAATCCAGTCAAGGAACTTATTAACTATGTGACCCTGGGCAAATAATTAATCACTCTCAGCCCCAGTTTCCTCATCTCTAAAATGAGAATAATAATAGCATTCACTTCCCATGGTTGTTGTGAAAATAAACATATATCCTGCTACTTTGCTAAATTTATTGTTTCAATTATTTTGGTTGAGTGTCTTGGATTTTGCAAGTATATCATCATATAATCCATAAAAATAATGTTTTATTACCTCATTCCCTTTCTTATTCCTTCTATTTCTTTTTCTCTTCTTATGACTATTGTTAGGATTTCCAATAGAATATTGAGTAATATTGGTGTCAGTGGGCAGCCTTGTTTCACACCTGTTCTTACTGGGAAGGGATCTAGCTTATCTCCATTACAAATAATGTTTGTTCATGATTTAAGTAAGTACTTTTTTTTTATCAATTTCAAGAAAAATTCTTTTATACCTATGTTTCAAGGATTTTTAAAGAAAATGAATGTTGCTTTATGAAAAGATTTTTCTGCATCATTTATATAATCTTATTTTTTACATTTGTTATTGATATAATTAACCACGTTAATACTTTTCCTTACATCAAACCATCTCTACATTCCTTCTATAAATCCTGCATGGTCATAATATATAATCTTTGAAAAATGTAGTAGTCTTTTAGCTAGTATTTTATTTGGGAATTTTGCATCCAAATTCATTAATGCTATTCATCTATAATTTTATTTCTGTCTTTATTCTTCCTGGTTTTGGTGTCATTAACATATTTGTTTCATAAAAGAAATTTGGTAAGACACTACCTTACCTATTTTTCCAAATATTTTATTATCATCTCTGTTACACCATTTGCCAAGATAAGGTCAAAATTGATATGACCTAGATATAAAGAGATATGTTACAAGAAATGTTGAAGTATATGGAATATATTACCTATCAGACTTATGGATAGGTGAACAATTTATGATTAAACAAGAGATAAACAGTAGTGTGGGGTATAAGTGAATAATTTCAATTAAATTTAAAAGGTTTTGTACAAATAAAACATATTCAGCCAAGATCTCTGTAGCAGCAAGTACCCCAGCGTCCCCAGGGTGGCTGCCAACACAGGTTCTTAGATCTGCTTTGCTAAAAGAAAGCAACTCAAAATGGGTTAGCAAGCTTACTTTAATCAGTCAAACATATATTGTTTACCTAGTTCAGGGGGAAAAGGTCAGCACCCCAAACTTCAGAGCATACAGACAGAATTATCAAGACAGAGATCAAGTAGACAAGTTTCCAAACTGTCCAACCATTACATCCATACCAAATCAATATCTGTCTTTTTCAAAGCTGGGGGGCTCTCAACAATGGCTTCCCAGAGTCTCTTCTGATCAAATCACAGAACAGTTCTCAAAGTGAGCCCCAAAGCAAAGCCTCACATGAAGGATTATATAGCCTTCTCCTGGGTCAGAGAATGTAACTACCCTCTTGACCCACTGCCCAATCACACATCATCAAGGTGTGGGCATTCCTGAAAACCAAGCCTCCTGCCACAGGCTCCATGTGACCACATTCAGCCTATTAGGAGGCAGAGTATATTTTCAAATCAAGGAAGATTCTCAGAGTCTCCTAAGCCTATCAAAGGGCCTAAGGGCAGGAAAGATCTTTAAATTTGCATTTCCATTATATTCGGTCCCAATTAAAGACCTCAATTTTGCTATATTGGCTGTTTTCTCTCAAATTCTGGTTGACAATCATCAAGTCATCATCCATGTCATGTCCGCTAACTCTGGCTGTACAATCACAAGGAAAGTAGAAAAATGGGGAGAAGCATAGATGTTATAGATGTATTCTCAGATAAAAGTCTCATATTTCACGTACATAAAGAGAATTTTGTCAAATCTATAAGAGTACAAGTCATCCCCCAATTGATAAAAGGTCAAAGAATATGATCTTGCACATTTACAATGAATAAATCAAAACAATCTGGAATCATATGAAAAAAGTGCTCTAAATCATGAGAGATACCTATATGTACAAAAATATTTATAGCAGCTCTTTTTATGGTGGCAAAGAATTGTAAATCACAGGGATGTCCATCAATTGGTGTGATAGTAATGGAATATAAAGATCCTCCTGTATTGGCTTGGTTTTCAAACTGATTGTGTTAAAACCCAGAGTTTGTTAATCCCACCTGTGGGATGGACTTGTTGATGTGAAAAGAGAGACAAGAACTGGGAGGAGCTGGTGACGTAGATTTGGAGAGATAAAGGAGAGGCAGAAGAACTTTTTGGAAGCAGCACCGTTGTGGAGGCAGAGAGAGAGACTGAGAGAATTGCTGGGGGCCACTTTGAATTGCCCTGGACTTTTGAGACCTGCCCCCGGAGCTGCCAAGGACTGAGGAGACATGGCTGTTTTGCTGGTACTTTTTCTATCTGTTTTGATGTTGTTTTGCCATATTTGTCCACTGGTGAAAGACAGTCCTTTTGTTGAAGAAGTCCTGGAACCTGGCTGTTGGTTCAGAGCTACTGAGATTGTCCTGCAGACAGAGAGTGAATACTGTCCACTGGTGAAGGACAGTGCTGTTGTTGCAGGGGTCTGGAGACTGTCCTGCAGACAGAGTGAATACTGTCCACTGGTGAAGGGCAGTGCTGTTGTTGCAGAGGTCTGGGAACCTTGCTGTTGGTTCAGAAGCCCTGAAGAAGGATTTTCTTGTTGTATGTTTACAGAAATCCTGGGAGAGGGTTTTGCTAATGTTTTCAGGGGTTCTAGGACTGTTCTACAGACAGAGGATGAATTAATGAAGAGACTGGCAATGTATCTTGTGGCCTTGCTAAGCCTTGTCTCCCCAGGAACTAAGACTGCTGAGAACTTGCCTCGTGTCAAGATGAAGAAAAGACCTCCATTTGGGTATTAAGTGCTGTGTTTAAACTTGATGTAACTCTGGGGTAGATTCAATTGTGATCCAGGGGTGGGTAACTTTTGACCTTTTTGTGTTCTGTGGTTGAACAAATGAATGTACTTTACTTATGTTTGGAAACTAATCTCCATTTGAGAAGAGGGGCTTTGTGGTGGACTAAATGAAGGTACAGCCTAGGGGTGGAGTAGTATTTAGAACAGGGACTTTGTAATTGATTGAATGATTGGAAGGTCCTGGGGTGGGGTAGTACTTGGAGATTATTTAATCATCCTTAGTAAATGCTGTATTTTGAATGATGTCATGTTTTGATCTTCTCTGTTCTTGGTTTGTCACTGAATAAAATGGAGAGCACCTATGCTGGTATTCTGAACCTTGAGAAGTTGCCTTTCCTTGGCATTGCATTACAATTGGGGAATGGCTAAACAAGTTGTGGTGTATGAATGTAATGGAATACTATTGTGCTATAAGAAATGAGGAGCAGACGAACTTCATAATAACCTGGAGAGACTTATATAAATTGATGCTGAGTGAGAAGAGCAGAAGCAGGGGAACTTTGTACACAATTACATACATATCGCATGTGTGATGACTAAGTTTCATAGACTGGACTCCTCTGAGCAATACAAGGTTAGAAGACAACTCCAAAATACTTGTGTTGGAAAGGGATATCCATGTGCACAGAGAGAACTACAGAGTCTGAATGCAGATTGAAGCAAACTACTTGCTCTCTCCCATTAGTGTTTTATTTTGTTTTTTCTCTTCTTTCTCATTGTTCACTCCATTGGTTACTATCCCTCTTTACAACATAACCAATGTTTAATGTATTTGTAGAACCTATATTGATTGCATGCCACTATGGTAGGGAGGGGCAGAGAGGGGAGGAGAAGGAGGGGGAGAAAATTTGGACCTCAAGGGATTGTGGAACTGAATGTTGTAAACTAAAAGTAAATAAATATTTTTTTAAAAAAAGAAATGTAAATCATGATCGATTAGAGAAATGCAAATCAAAACAAACTTGAAGTATCATTTCATATTTATAAGAGAGGCTAAGGTTATTGAAGAGGAAAGTAACAAATTTTGGAGGGGATGTGGAAAAAATTAGGACCCTGTTGGTGGAACTTCAAACTAATCCAACCATTTTGGAGAGTAATCAGGAATTATGCCCAGAGTTAATAAACTACCTATACCATTTGACTCAACAGTACTACTACTAGGTCTATTTCCTAAAATGATTAGGGGAAAAGGAAAAGAACCTATGCATTTTAAATATTTATATGATTTCTCTTTGTGGTGGTAAAGTCCATCAATTGAGGGATGGATGAAGAAGTTGTAGTATATGATTGTGATGGAATAATTCTATACTTCTAAGGAAATTATGAGCTCGATGATCTTAGAAAAACAAAGATCAACTTGCATGAAATAATGAAGAGTGAAATGAACAGAACCAGAAAACATTGTATGCAACACCAACATATTGTTTTAAGAACTACTTTGAGTGACTAAGTCATTTTGACTACTATAAATACCTAAAAGAACTACAAAGGACATATGAAGAAAAATGCTATCTGCACTCAGAGAAAGAGCTGATAAATAGAAGTATGTATAAAATAGTTTTACATATATGTTTATGTATGTATGTATATATACACTGTGTGTGTGTGTGTGTGTGTGTGTGTGTGTGTGTGTGTGTGTGTGTAAAATGAGAGCCATTTCTAGGATGGGACATGGGTGAGGGTAGAAAAAAGTTGGGGAAAGGAAGTTACATGGCAACTTTATTGTGTATCTAAAAGGAATAGCAAACTGTACGTAATAAATTTTCAGTTTTGTATACAATCATCTTTTTCTATTCTACTATGTTATGGAAATGATTGTTTTATTTCTTAAGTTCAGAATAAAATAAGTAAAATGAAAAAAGCGGAAATAATAACTAAATTATGGGAGCTAGTGAGATCACCAAATAAAATAGTATACAGGAAAAAGAAAAGAGGGTGAAGAAGAGAGTCCTTTGGGATGGACATAGTGTGTGAAACCTGAATGAAAAAGCAGGAAAAAAGATGAGAAGAGTAGTCAAATAGGTAGGAGAAGAACTAGGAGAGAATAATGTTCCAAAGACTTAGAAAGAAAAGTTTATCAAAGAGAAAATGGTGATCAGCCTCCAATGTCAAAGAATGCAGATGGGTCAAAAAGGATGAAGATTAAGAAAAAGCCATTAGTTTTTTTTTATAATTAAGAGATAATCAGCAACTTTGTAAACAGATGTTTCAGTTGAACAATGAGATAAGAAGGTAGTCTACAGAGAGTGAAGAAGAAAATGAGAGGGAAGAATATAGAGACACCTATTTTAGATGACCTTCTCAGGTTTAACCACAAAAGGGGAGGAAAGATATAGGATGTTAACTAGCAGGAATAGATGCATCAAGTGAGGGTTTTTTGAGGATGGGGATACATAAGCATGCTTATGTCTAGTACAGAAGCAAACAAGGAATGAATTAAAATAAATGAGAGAGTAGAGATGATGCAGGAGGCAATCTGCTGGAGAAGATATGGAATGGGAGGATCTGTGCATGTAGAGGGGTTGTCTTTGGCAAGAAGGGGAACCTCTATTTGTGAGTCAAGGGTGAAGGGGTCTTGTTTCATGATGTGTGTACTTTTATTCCCATGTCCCAAGCAATATAAATGATCACTTTTCAGTGCCATGCATTCTCATCCCTATACATTTATGCGACTCATTCATAGTCAATAGAATTTTGGACCCATATTGCTCCTGAACTCCCAAATCTAAACATTTTTCCTCTCTACTTTTTATATAAAGCTGAGCACATAAATATAGTAAAAGCAAAATGTGTCCTTAATATAGTCTTGATGCATATCCAAAGCTACTCTTTCACAAACAGCAGGTTGGGAAGCATCTGTGCTAAACCAATTTTAGTTTGAACTAGCATTTCCTTGTCAGAACATTCTGTCTATATGAGAATTCTGAAGACTTTTAAGACTCTTTTAGTGATGGGTACTTGAGTCAATAGTTGTGTTCTCACATCACTTTTCAAAAAGAAATGTTTATTACCTTCACAGCTATTTGCTACCACTTAATACTATAGCATATGTAGTGGGAGCAATAACCTAAGGGCCCCAACTAATGTAGGTTAGACTACTTTTATTTTCCTTGAAAGGTATTGAAGTTATCCATGAGATTTAATTAGAATAGAGGAATGGAACCCTCATCATCTTTATTTTTGTCTTGTCACTGGACTTCAATAACTCTGGAGGAGAGAGTGAGATTGACAACTTTGTACAGCTCTACCACATTTAAATGAAATTCAGTCACAAGTCAAGACATCACCCTTGTAATGCCATGATCCTCTTTGAGAACAAAGAAGGAGCAACATGTGGAAGACTAAGGCTTAGGTCTTTGACACTGTTTCCTAGTCTTCCTAGACTTTGGTACAAAAAAGGCAGGGTACAAGGCATTATTAATCTAACTCTCCACAGGCTTCTCATCATCATGTGCATCTGAAAAGCAGCAAAAGAACACACAAATGAACCAATACTGCGTCCTTGCTAAATCAACATATTTTTCCTATCTGATGACAGCAAATATCCTCCCCTGCCATTACTGAGTAAATCTCCTTGTAACATTTAGTTCATTTTAATATTTATTCAAATATACTATAAAGTGAAATTTCCAAGTTAAAGCAGCCTCCATTAGATAGTTGAAAAGCCTGTTTACTCTGTTGACTAATTCTACATATAAAGGGACCAAATTTTACTCAACATTCAGGTAAAACTTCCAGAAACAAAACATCAATATATATTCACAATAATATATAATTTAGGAATCACTGATTATTCATAATTTCCACAAAAGAGACAATATAATATAATGAATAAAAGACTGGGTTTGGAGTCAGGAAAGCCTGCGTTCAAGTTCTGTCTTTGACATATATTGATTATGTGGCTAGAGACAAATTACTTAAAGCTTCAGTACCCTGGACAACTATATCATATTGCAGATACATAGCCAATCTGTACTGGTGGAAGGATTAAAATAAATCAATCATGTAGTAGTCAGCAATAATTTATTAAAAGCTTGCTAAGTGCTGGGAATTCAAACAGATGCAAAAATAACTCTGTCCTCAAGGAGCTCATATTCTAATGTGGGAGACAACATGTCAACAATTATGTATAAACAACATATATGAAGAATAAATTAGAAGTTAAAGGAGATTGGGAAGGGTTGTTTGTAGAAGAATGGATTTTTTTTTACTGGAATCTGAAGCAAGGCAAGAGCTAGAAGTGAGAAAAGAGAGAATTCTGATCGTAGGGAACAGCCAGTGAAAAGCATAAATCCTGGAGATGAAATGTCATGTGATAGGAACAGTAAGGAGCCCAGTATCACTGGATCATAGAGGAGGAAAGTAAGGAATAAAAAGACTCGAAAGGACCAGTTTATAAGAGACTTTAAAAGCCAAACAGGATTTCATATTGATACTATGAGGGATCTAGTGGAGTTTAACAAACAGGGGCTTCAGTTGGTCAGACTTGGGCTTCAGGAATTTCAATTTCATAGCTAAGTGGAGGATATACTGGAGTGGGGAGAGATTTGAAGCAGGAAAAACAAACAGAAGGCTATTGCAATAGTCTAAGAATGAGGGAATGAAGGCCTGCACCAAGGGCATAGCCATGTCTGAGAAGAGAAGAGGAGAAGAGGACACACAGACAGACTTAATGTAGGTAGAATCAAGAGTGTATGGCAACTGATTATATATTGGGAAGAGGGACAGTGAGAGAGAATGAGGAGTCCAGGATGGGAATTAGGTCGAATAATTAGGATGCTGGTGATGTCCTTTGCAGTAATTGGTAAGTAAAGAATAGGAGAGAGATTAAAGGAAAAGATAAAAAGTTTTATTTCGGACATGTTAAATATAAGACAGCCAACCTGAGATGTCCAATAGTCAGTTGGAAATGCAAGATTGGCAAGTGGTTTGGGATGGATAAATTGATTCAAAAATCATTTGAAAAAGATTATAATTGGCAGTAAATAAAAGAGTACAAAGAGTCTGGGACAGATCCTTTGGGCATATCCACAGTAAGTTAGTATATGTGACCTGGATAAAGACCCAGCAAAAGAGACTGTGGACTGGTCAGATAGGTAGGAGGAGAACCAGGAGACATTAGTGTTCCAAATACCATTCCAGAGAGAAGAAATTATCAAAGGAAAGAGTGATTGGCAGTGCCAAAGGTTAAAGAGAGGTCAAGAAGGATGAGAACTGAGAAAAGGCCATTAGATTCAGTGATGAAGAGATCATTAGTAACTTTGTAAATAGTAGTTTTGGTTGAATTGGAAGCCAGACTATAGAAAGTTAAGAGAGTAAGAGGAAATGAAGTGGAGGCACCTGTGGTCTATTGCCTTTTCAAGCAGTTTAGCTACACAAAGACGGAAGATATGGGATGGTATGTAACAGATGGACAGATCAAGTGAGATTTTTTTTTTTGAGGAAAAGTAGTCATGGGAATATTTATATGTAGGAGAGCAGTCAAAAGAAAGAGATTTAAGATAGGTGAGAGAGTGAGGATGATAGAGGAGGGAATCTGGTGGAAAAGACAGGTTGGAATGGGATCACTTGCTGGATTTTGCCTGGGGTTTGCCTGGGCAGGAAGAACCACTCCTTGATGTAAGACAGAGCAGAGGAGAAGATAGTAGCAGAAATCATCCGATTAATATTCGATTAAGAGGAAGGGAAAGAGTGAGCTCTCAGCAAATGACCTCATTTTTTTTTTCAGTGAAATATACATCAAAGTTCTGTTAAGAGGAGAGCCTTGAGAAGTTTAAGGAGGGATGAAAAGTTTGGAAGAAGGTCCGTGGTGAGTTGGATGAATCAATTAGGAAACTGTAAAAAGATTTCCTTGCCATAGTGAGGATCCAGTTCAGATTATTTAACGTGAATTTGTAGTGGGCCCAGTCATCACAGTTTCATGATTTTCTCCAGTTTCATTCAGTAGGATATTAACAGGAGCAAAGACAGCAAATGGTGCAGTGATCCCAAATGGAGACTTGCGGAGTAAATGCATTGATATGATAAGAGGGAAGGGGAATCAAGTGGAATTGGTTCATCAAGGGATCAAAATGAGAAGAGAGAATAGTATGGACAATGCAGAAGTGATAGACTGCAAGGGAGAGGACTGAGGGGTGGAGAATGGAGGTTGTGCTGAATGCAAAGGGCAGAATATGATGAAGAGAATTAGGGGTTGCATGGCAAAGGGAGATATAGACAACAAAGTATGATCAGCTAAGGGAATTTCAGAGTTCACAGAGAAGTATCCTGAAGTATGGTAGATATAAGTGGTGAAGGTGGGGAAAGATCTCTTCTGAAATGGTAGCCTGGTAACCTCTCATTCCCCCAAACCCTTTCTTACAGCCTAGAGAGTTTGATTCCTAAGAGCTACTGGAAGATGGCCTTTGGAGTGGGAAGAAAGGACGATTTGACCCTCTAAAAACTCCTTTTTCCTTGTACAGCATGTTAGAATGAGAAGAATCTTCTCATTCAATCAGAGACTAGTGGGACTCTATGGGAAACCTTTCCAGATCATTCCACCCTCCAAAGTTATTTGTGTTCCCCACCCCCACAAACCCTCTTACATTTATTTGGAATATACTTATAAATAGATAGATATATCAATATATAGAGAAATAATTATCTATATATCAATAGACATACCTATAGATATATAGATACGCTTGTAAATATGTTGTCTCTCCCAATACAGTGTGAACTCTTTGAGAGTGGGGACTTTCATTTTTATCTAGTTAATAGCATCCCAAATACCTAGAACAGTGCCTGATATTAAACACTTAGAAAAAGTTTTCTGATTGATTGATTAGGTTTCTTGGTGATTTCCTCTCCGTTTTTCTCATTCTCTTGCATTATGCTTGAACAGTAAGTGACAAGAGAAGCTGCTAGTGTTCCAATCATAACTGGCTGTGATCCAGGTCTAGCCTCTGAAAAAACTACTAATATTTTTTTAATATTGATTATTTTGACAATTCCAATGTTTTTAGTTCATACCTTGCTCAAAGGTTTAATCCCTAAGTCTTTTTTTTTCCAAGCAACATAATACTATAAAGTGGTAATATTATAAACACTGCAATCAATCTCCCAATGCACATGCATGCTAGAAGATTGATCTCTCAGATTGAGGAAGGCTACTGGCTATATCTCTCCATCAAGGTGCTAGGGGTACCCCTGAATTATTGGGGATTTTTTTCTATAAAGCTAAGAGTTCAATCCTCATTTTGGAAATTATTCACAAAGTCAACTGCCAGTGACTATTAATCTAATTTCATTTAACCAATAAAAATCAATATAGGAAGAAGAAAAGTTATAAAACCTTTTCCCTCAGTACCTGGGACACATCTGTCCTATATCACCTTAATCCCTGAGTAGAGTAAGTTTAAATTTACAGCAGTTTGCCCTACCAAGTTCACTTCTGAACTTGAAATAGCCAATGGCTAAATCACAATAACTCAGTCTTCACTGCATTCAATCTATGCTGAGAAAACAAGTTTCTTGGAGTTTCACTTCTCAAAATATAACATGAACTTTTATTCCCAGGCCTCTGACAGCTCCCTATTCTGACAAAGTACAGAATTTCAGAAATGAGTCAAAATCTCCAGGACATGGTCTGGGGTTCAGACATCAAAGTGGAAAAATCAGGGAAACTGAGAGCAGAGTAAACATGACTGTGACCTATCTGAAAAATTTGGGCCCTCACCAATCAGGAAAGGGGGACTCAGGGTAGAAGTTACAGAAATGAAAGGGTTAAAATCCCCACAACATCCATCCATTCATTTATTCATGCCTTCCACTTGTCTGTTCATTTTTTTTTCATTTTTCAAATGCTTTATTAACTTCTGGTTTCCCTCATTCACTTCTGCCAGATTTTGAGTTCCAAATTTTCTCCCCATTTTTCCCCTATCCACCACCCCAAAATAGCAGCCCCACAGTATATCCCCTCCTCCAATCTGCTCTCTCCCATATCTTCCCCCACACCCTCTTTGACTTTTCCAGTAAGGCATGGTGGATCTCTATGTCCCAGTGCCTGTATATCTTATTTCCCAATTACATGTAAAATAGTATTAATAATAGTACATACATATATATATTAAACATTTGATTTTAAAACTTTGAATTCCAGATACATTCCCTTCCTCCCTTATCACCCACCTTTACTGGGAAGATAAGCAATTCAGTATAGGTTATACATGTATAGCTAATGTAAAACATTACCATAATAGATATATTGTAGAAGATGATATTTGCCTCCCTCCTATCCTACCTCCCACTTGTTCTATTCTCTACTTCGATCCTGTCCCTTTTCAAAAGTGGGCATTTGCAATTTCCCTCCACCCCCAGCCTGCCCTCCCTTCTGGCATCCCCCCTCTCATCCCCTTCCCCCCTCCTCTCTTGTAGGGTGAGATACCCTATTTATTGTGTATGTCATTCCCTCCCCAAGCCAAATTCAATGAGAATAAGGTTGACCGATTCCCTTTTGCCTTCCTATTCTTCCCCTCCATTGTAACCATTTTCCCTTGCCTCTTCTATATGAGATAATTTACCCCATTCTGTCTCTCGCCATCTCCTCTCATTATATTCCTCTCTCACCTCTTAATATCACCTTTTAAGTATCATCCTTTACTATTAAATTGATCCTGTGACCTCTATGTATACCTGTAAACATATATACACATGTTCACATACGTATTCATACACCCAAATATGGTCCGATATGGATATATATGTGTATCTATAGATATATATTGTTTTTTGCATTTTGAAGAGCAATTGGGGTTAAGTAACTTGCCCAAGGTTACTCGGCTAGTTTTTTGTGTGTGTGGGTGTGTGTGGGTGCAAAGTGTCTGAGGCTGGAAACGAACTCGGGTCCTCCTGACTCCGGGGCTGGTGTTTTTCTCACTGAGCCACCTAGCCACCCCTATATTTCTATTTTCTCCAACTATTTTCATACTGAGAAAAGTTTCATCAGTTACAATTATTGTTTTTCCATGTAGGAATGTTAATAGTTCAACTTTGATAAGTTCCTTATAATTTCTTTTCCCTCTTTAGCTTCTCACACTTCTATTGCTTCTTGAATCTGAATGTCAAATTTTCTATTCAACTCTTTTTTTTAATCAAGAATGCTTGAAAGTACTCTATTCCACTAAATGAACATATTTTCCCCTAAAAGATGATACTCAGTTTTGCTTGGTAGGTGATTCTTTGTTTTAATCCCAGCTCCTTTGACCTCCAGAATATCAAATACCAAGCCCTTTGATCCCTCAGTGTGGCAGCTACCAGATCCTGGGTTATCCTGATTGTGTTTCCACAATATTCAAATTGTTTCTTCCTGGCTGCTTCTAATATTCTCTCCTTGATCTGGGAATTTCAGAACCTGGCTATAATATTCCTAGGAGTTTTCTATTTGGGATCTTTTTCAGGAGGTGATTGGTGGATTCTTTCAACCTCTATTTTGCCCTCTGATTCTAAAACATCAGGGCAGTTTTCCTTGAGAATTTCCTGGAGGATGATTTCTAGGTTATTTCTTTGATAATGGCTTTCAGGTAGTCCCCAAAATAGAAGTCTAATGTTGGAATCTTCTGTCTGCTTTGTTTCCTTTGCCTGGTGATGTCGCCCCTCAGTCACTTGACACTTGGGCTTTTTTGCCACAGTAGCACTCTGCCACCAGACAGGGGAGCTTTCATCCCAAACACTGAGCTTTTCTCAGCTGCCAGGGGTATTATATGGGTGCTCTCTCTTAAGTCTCCACATTCTCTGGCAAGCTGTTCACACACCCCAGGACCTCCACCCTAGACTACAATCCAGATCCAAGCAGGTTAAAGCAAGAGCAATTATCACTCAGACTGGTGCTTGGTCCCCCTACACCCTGGAAGCCAGGAGCTGAAGCTGCCACAAGGCACTGGCTGGCTGTGCCTGCATCTCAGAGGCTTCTCACCCCAGGGGCAAAAGCTATGCACTTCCACTTACTGGGTCCATGTAATGGGAATGCAAATTTGGAAGATCTTCCCTGCCCCTAGGCCAAAGTGCACCTGAAGCCTGGGGTAGGAGGCTCGTTTTTCAGTAGATACTTTTTGATTGGCCAGTGGGTCAATAAGGTTGTTACATTCTCTGAGCCAGGAGAAGGCTATATAAGCCCTGATGTGTAGCTTTGTTTTGGGGTGTCATTTTGAGAAGTGTTCTGTGATTTGATATGGATTCTGGGAAGCCGTTGTCCAGAGACCCCCCTGGCTTTGAAAAACCCAGATGTTGATTGGGTATGGATGTAATGGCTGGACAGTTTGGAAAGCTGTCTACTTGATCTGTTTCTGTCTTGATAATTCTGCCTGTATACTTTGAAGTTCGGGATGCTGACCTTTTTCCCCTGAACAAGGTAAACTATATATGTTTGACTGATTAAAGTAAGCTTGTTAACCCATTTTGAGTTGCTTTCCTTTATCAAAGCAGATCCAAGAACCTGTGGTGGCAGCAAACCCTGAGGACGCTTGGGGTGCTTGCTGCTACAGTCCCAAAGTCCAGACTGCTTTGACCTCTCACTTTGTCCTTCGCATCTATGTGTTGATAAATCTGGAAACAGCCAAAGGTGCTGCTGATCTGTAGTCCCTCTGGCTGTCAACTGGTCAGGCCCGCCCTGGAGCTAAAGCCTCAGCATGGGGCTGGGCTCAGTTCTCAGAGCTGGCTGATTCCTGCTGACCTTCTGGGCTGTCCTCAGTGGGAGGTTAGCTTCTCTGTGTCATTTTGTGGGTTCTGCAGCTCCAAAGTTTGTTTAGAGTCCCCTTTTTACATGGATTGGGGAAGATGGAAGGTGGAGCAGTGGGGAGGTCCTGCTTCTACTCCACCATCTTCTCATTTCTAAAATATACAGAGAATTGAGTCAAATCTAGAAGAATACAAGTCATATCCCAATTGATAAATGATCAAAGGATATGAATAGGAAATTTTCAGAGGCAAAAATTAAAGATATCTATCACATATGAAAAAAATACTCTACATCACTATTGATTAGAAAAATACAAATCAAAACAACTCTGAGGTACCACAGGTCAGATTGGTTAAAATGACAAAATTGACAAATACTGGAAAGGATGTGGAAAAACTGGAACACTGATACATTATTTTTTGGTTTGTATATTTTTGGAGGGGGGAAGGTAGGGAAATTGGGGTTAAGTGACTTGCCCAAGGTCACACAGCTAGTTTTGTGTTGTGTCTGAGGTTGGATTTGAAGTCTGGTCCTCCTGACTCCATGGCCTGTGCTCTATTCACTGTGCCACCTAGTCACCCCACACTAATGCATTGTTGGTGGAGTTGTGAACTGATTCAGCCCTTCTAGAGAGCAATCCGGATCTATGGCCAAAGGACAATAAAGAATTGCATACACTTTGACCCAGTAGTATTGCTTCTAGGGTTGTATCCCAAAGACAAAATAGAAGTGGGAGAAAGACCCATATGTAAAAATAATATTTATTACAGCTCTTTTTGTGACGGCAAAGAATTGGAAATTAAGGGGATGCCCATCAATTGGGGAATTGCTAAACAAGTTGTGGTATACAAATGTAATGGAATACTATTGTGCTATAAGAAATGAGGAGCAGACAGACTTCATATTACCTGGAGAGGCTTGTACAAACCAGTGCTGAGTGAGAAGAGCAGAACCAAGAGAAATTTGTACACAATTACAGAAGACACAACATATGTGTGATGACCAACTTTGATAGACTGGACTCTTCTCAGCAATGCAAGTTCTAAGACATCTCCAAAAGACTCATGATGAAGGAGATGTCTACATTTGGAGAAAGAACTAGAAAGAACAGAGTTTGAATGCAGACTGAAGCAAACTGCTTGCTCTCTTTCTTTTTCTTGTTTGGTCTTGTTTCCTCTTTCCCATTGTTCATCTCATTTGATGCAATCCTTTTTTATAAACTGACTAATGTCTAATGTGAAACTGTTTGCAGATCCTATACTTGACTGTATGCCGCCATGATGGAGGGGAGGGGGGGAAAGGGAGAAAATTTGAAACTAAAGGAATTGTGGAATTGAATCCTATAAACCAAAAGTAAACAAACAAATTAATAAAGAACAACAACAAAAAAAGATCAGAGGCGACCATTGAACGCTGTCCCTCAGCCTGGTGGCTACACATGGAATTTGGGTGTTCCTGGCTTCCTCATTTGGCTCCAGCTGCACTGTACTTTCTGCATCTATTATAATGGTTCCTGGAAGATAAGCACAGATGAGAATGATCCACGAACACTTGGTTTCCAGAACATATGAACCTTGAGTGAATTATTCAGATGATGCAGTGTCCAAATAAAGATCAAATGCCGATTTACAATCTTAAAAAAAAAAGAGAGAAAGTATTTGTAGATCCTATACTTGATTGCATGCCACCATGGTGGGGGGCTGGGGGAAGAAAGGGAGGGGGAGAAAATTTGAAACTCAAAGGATTATGGAACTGAATCTTGTAAATTAAAAGTAAAGAAACAAATTAATTAAGACCAAAAAATGGTTTTATGTGCAAAGAAATAAAATAAAAGATTTTTACTCAATTAACTGATTTCCTTCCAATGCTCAGTGAACTAATTTTGTGTGCACAAAAACTTTTCCATTTTAAGTCATCCAAATTGTTCATTTTATCTCTTATCCTCTCTATTCTATGTTTATGAAAGAATTCTTCCCCTATCTATAGCTGTGAAATGTATTTCCTTCTCTGATCCTACAGTTTGCTTATGGTGTGAATTTTAATATCTCTATCATGTATCAGTTTGATGTTTATTGGAGTAGATAGTATGAGATGCTAGCCTACACCAGATTTCTGCTACCAGAGTTGGGGAAATCTGCACCCTTGAGGCCACATACAGCCTTTATGTTGTCAAGTTCGACCTTTGACTGAAGAAGGGCTGCACTTGAAGACCTAGAGGGCCATATGTGGCCTTGAGGCCACAGGTTTCCCCACTCCTGTTACAGTGTTTTATTCTTTTCCCATGATTTGTTTGTTTGTTTTTGTTGTTATTGTTTTTAAGGATGAGTCCTTATCCCCTAAATTAGGATCTTTTCATTGAACTAGTGCTACTAAATTCATTTGCTTTGGGATCTTGGGCTCCTAATCTGTCCCACTGATTAACATATCTATGTATTTATAACTAAATGGATATCAAGATTGAAATAGAAATAGATGATAGAGATTTTTAATCAATAACCAAGAAATTTAATGAGTATTACTTTGTACTATATTTTGAGATAAGGACTGGTAGGCCCCCTCCTAATGTTTTTTATGATTTTCCCTCAGATTCTAAAAGTTTTTGATGTTAAAGAATAATTTTATTCTTTTTTCTAATTCTATATAATAACCATTTGTTAGTTTGATTGGTATGATGTTGACTCTTTAAATTAAATTAGGGAATATTGTAATTTGTGTTGTATTGACATGGCTAACTATGAGTAATTATTATCACCTTCAAATCTTTATTTCTGTGAAGAGTTTTTGGTAGTTGTCATCATCTGCTCCCTCTCTATGTGCTAATAATGAGCCTCTCACTTGTTTTATATGTTCAATAGTTATTTTGAAATGAATATATCTTTATATCTTTTACTGCTAAGTTTTGTGGGTAATTTTTAAAGTTGATGATTTGGTGGGTGCCATTTTGCTGAAATTATTTCAATTACTCTTAACTAAATTTCAAAGCTTTTCTTATTAGATGATGTAATGGCAAGGAAAGTAGTACTTTGCTGCTTGTTTCAACTATTCAAAGGCCTTTGAATCTTGCCTTTGATTGTGTCAAGTCTTTGTTGGAAACAGTATACATTGTGTTGCCCTTAATAGGCCTAAGGAAGTTTGGAAACCTTTCCAAACTTCCCTGCCCTTAACAGGCTTAATGTAATCACATGGAGCCCACAATGGGAGGAACTTGCCAAAAGAGTCAAAAAGGAAGGGCATATTAGGAAGAGGGAAACAGGAAGGAGCAGAGCAGATAAAAGCTCAAGCACGAGCTAGGGCCAAGCAGAACTGAGAGATGTCTGCCCTCTGTCTGTTGATCTGTGTTACTTTCTCAGACAGAAGCCCTATTTTTTGGTCTGTGTTGATTTCTCAGACAGAAGTCCTGTCCATTGTTCTATATTGATTTCTCAGACAGAAAACAAATTGAGATGATGGTTCTGGCAATGTGCGTAAATATTGTTGTAGCTCTGTTAAGCTTTGTCTTCCTAGGAACAGAAACTGCAAAGGAATAGTGGAATAGTCCCCATGGGCTAAGAGATAGAACTGGAGCACAGAGCTGCCTGTGTGTGAATCCAGGCAATAGTCAGGTGAATGCAGGCAAGAGTTGGGAGTGGCCAGCCCATGGAAGAGGAGGGATGGAGTTTGGAAGTCAGCCTCTCAAGTTAAGATGAAAGAAGACTTTACTTGGGTACTCAGTGTTGACTGATGATATTGCAACTTACTGTGACAGGAGTGGACGGTGTTTGTACTTTCTGCTACCCCTTAAGGATGATTGGCTTAAGGATGATTAGAAGTCAGCCTCCAGTCAAGATGATAGAAGACTTTGCTTGGGTACTCTATATTGACTGAGGAGATTGTGACATATTGAATGATATGTTTTATTTAAAGGCTATGTGGCCACCTTAGTAATAAATTGTTATGTTATATTATTGTGAATGTTGTGCTTTAGTTTCTTGAATGTTTTGTCTTAGCTTAATGCTTAATAGAGAGTTCATTATATTATTCAATTAGATCCTTAACGTTATTCACAGCAGCAGTCATCAGAAGAGCTGTTCAGGATTAGTTTTCCAAATGATCATATCTTTGAAATAAGCAATATTTTTGGTTCTCCTTTTCCTATGCTTATTCCAATTTTTTTCCTCTTTTTTTTGCTATAACTAGAATTTCTTTTAGTCCATTAAGCAATCCTTGCTTTACCCTCTGTCTTTTATTATCATTACAATAGTCTCTAACATTTCTCTCTTGTATACAATGCTGGCCCAGTTTTAGAAAGATACCTCTTTGACCATATTAAAGAATGGCTCATTGATCCCTATGCTTTTAGGGTGGCTTAATTGAAACTGGTGGTGTACTTTGTTATAAAAGTTTTCTGTATCTATTAAAAACACATAATATTTCGCTTTTCTATTAATATAGCCTATTATATTTATAATTTTCTTCCTATTGAACCAACTCTCTCTTCCTGGTATAAATCAAACCTGGTCACAATGTATGGTATTTTAATGTGTTCTTTTAGCTTCTTTGCTAATATTTTATTCATCATTCTTTTACTCACTGTAATCCCAGGGAATGGCTTAGGCAATGGAAAGCATTCAACATAATGATGTTGAGACTGAGCTTCTACAACAGCCCATATACAGATATGAGTGTTTTCAAACACACTCAAGGAACAGATGGTCAATTGCATTCATTTGTAGGAATGTACTATGATCACCAATGACTTGTCCAATTTTTAATCCATGCAGATAAATTTCTTGAGATGGGGGCAGTATAAACCTCATGTGTGTAAATTAGTGAAAAGTCAAAATTGAGTATTTAAAACATAATGAGAAACTAGATTTTAAAGAGGCTATTTTTTAATATTTGGAATCACAGAATCTTTAGATCTTAAAGGTTTCCTCTCTTATACATAATTCCTCCTAAATTTGCTGTTCATGCTGATCTCAACCTCTTCTTGTTTTCTGAGTCAACCACCTTTATTCTGACTTCACTTTCCTCCCTTCAGTCCTGACATTATAATTAAACATTTAAATGTTATGTTCTACTTGAACTTTGAATTCCTAAACTGTTTGAAATTCCTATTCCTACCATGCTAATCCCCAGACCTTGATAACTCCCACCATCTGCCATCTTTACTCCTTTTATGTCTATAGTCTCTTGTTGAGTAAGTCAGAGCCAAAACATATAACCCACTATATATAGTCTCAGATTCCAGACTCAATCAAACTTTTGCCATAGCCATCCACTTCATTGTCACATACACACTCCTCTCCTATACCCATTCCAATCTAGAAATAAATGTTTATATGATTTAAGTCTTTTTCACTCTTCCCCTTTCATATAAAGGATGGAGTTGTTTTTATTTTGAATTTTCCAGGAAAAAAAACAGAAGAGATTTGCAAAAAATAATTTTAATTTTTTTTCCTCTATCAAGCACTATAGAACTACCATGCTTGACTAAAATATCATAGTCCTAAAGCTCCCAGATTGGACTAAATATAAAAAGACTGTTCCAAAAGTCTTAGTGTGGTTCTAAGCTTTAAAACTAAGACAGAAACCATGTTACTCTATGGGATTACGCAAATACCAGGAAAAATAAAAAGGAGTCTCTGCCCTTGAAGAACTTACATTGTGCTGGGGGAAGACAACACTTAAAAGGGAGCTGAAAATCAGGGGTGGACAGTTGCCCTTTGTGGACAAGTAATCCAGATATGAAATTAAAGTTCCAGGGAAGAACTCACCAATTGGAAGAAGAGATTATAATAATAGAATATATAATAATATACATAATAAATTAATATAATAATATATAAATCATTGCTGGCATGAGAAGGCAACTGGGATAGAAGTGGAGAAATAGTCTGTATAGTCATAGGCTGGTCCAGGTTTGAAGAATCAAAATGTTATTACTATATGGTATAAATGTACTTCAGTGATGATACCTTATATATGTGATAATATCAGTATACATTCTAGGCCAGCACTAGACTCTCTGTTTAAAGTTTAGGGGATAACATTTAATAACACAAAGAAACTGATACAATAAAATACAATAAAAACAAAATCTCTTCAGGTAAAACCAAACAAACAAAAACTAATTAATTGTGTAATACCCCCAATGAAAATAATAATCCTTACAGCCATGTGTTTGAAATGCAAAAACATACACCAAATTCAAAAGTTAAGGCAAAATAGCAACACTGTCTAAGTATTGGATTCTTGCCCAAAGTCCCATCACTTCTAAATATGGAGATAAATATTGAAGGTTTTGGAACATTTGGATAAACTATCCAGATTGTAGCATTCTCATGATCTTGTTATCCCACAACACAAATGCATGTGTCCAGGGTTCATTCTATGTCTCAAAATACCATATTCCATGCAAAACATAACATCAGATAAACCAGCCTAAATTTAGTAGAATAGGAGAATTTTTGAGCTGAAGAGGATTCAAATACTACCCTCTCAGAGCCATGACTAGAGCAAGATCTTTGAGGTTTTGACATATGCCATTGAATTGATAAAATGCTAAAGGTATTTGAAGTCTTTCATCAAAAGGAACAGCACTGCTTAGCACCTAGTTAACAAGAATAATTAGTTAAAATAGAAAAACTACCAGATGGACTGGTAGTCCAGTGTCCCTCACACTCCAGGTGAGCTTCTAAATTTCTTATATACTCTCCCAATCCCAATCCCTGAGATAATCAGCCCCAGAGTGCCCTGGAGTCTTCTCCCCATGGTTATATGTCCACATTTAGGGTCCATTTTTATGCCACTTTCCACAGGCAGTTTGTGTTACCCCAAGTGCAAAAATGTAGAATTGTAACTTTATACCGACTCCATGAAATTTTCTCTGATACCTCTCAGCTAAAAATTTCCTTCATCTGATAATGTATTTGATACTCCTCTTGAGCATTTTACATTTTAATTTTCAATATATCTCCGTGTCTTATACCTGCTGGATTAGATACTTGTTGAGAGCATGACCTTTGCCTTCATTATCTTTGTTTCACCATCATTATTCCATTCCATCATCCACGAGCATCACACATGGTACATTTATGACACAAAATGAAAGATGAATTATTTTCTGTAATCATTTCACAAAAGAAGAACCAATCAAGGGATTGTGGAACTGAACGTTGTAAACTAAAAGTAAATAAATAAAATTTAAATAAAAAGAATGAAGAGCCACATTTTTAAAATAAGCTATATCCACATTGTCTTGCTGCCAAATGTGTTGGTGCTTCCTCTGTGACTTGGTCACTGATTTTTCTAAAATGCTATGGTTTATGAGGTCCTGATTTTTTCTCATACTTATATATAGCAGCACTCATGGATTGGATTCCCAGATAATGTCTGTAGGTCACAAACCCTTACTTGCATATTCCTCATTAAATTAGCCAATAGATAAAATTAGCTCTTAACAAAAGCATTTACCAAGATGGAATAGTAAAAAAACAGCATTGTTCCCATTAACCTAGGACACATGTCCTATAAATACATACAACTTCCATGAGAAGAGTGGACTGAAACTTGAAGTTAAAATGGTAACAATTTAGGCCACATATAAGATATCCATAAGATGTCAAGATAATTCACACAACTCTTAGTATTACAGGGCCTGAAAGTCCTTCTCTCTTCATGAGTACTCACAGAGCTTCTCTTTGGTGCAACTTCTGCTGAATATCTGGCTCTCTTCTCTGCTGCCATGGTTCCATTTCTCAAAACTGCTTCCTCCTTCAAGTGTTGACCTCTCTGTATGTCTGCATAGAGTGCGTGTCTCTGGGAGCAGTACCTCCTAATAATGAAATAGGTCAACTTGAAAGTGACGTGGGGATTGTGGAAAGTAAAGAGAAAAACCCTTTCCTCCTCTCCAAGGGTGGTTCTCTCTCAGAGGAATGGAACCATTTTCTCCTGTTCTGGCTCATAGTTTACAACTCTCTGGAACTCCCCAGGAATTAACTGTTTAAAGCCCCCAAGGATGTAGTTTCTTGCCTTCTTAACTTAGCCAAAAAAAGTGTTCACATCTCATAAAGAAACAGGGTAATAACTCATTTCTATAATTTATTTAATACCTCATTAATACTTTTTGTTATATTCTGAGTAATCTAGGCTTGGTGATGATTAAATATCAATTCCTCTCTACTTAGATAAATTGACCCTTCTATAACTGGTGATATGGCCTATCACTGGTCCCATACTAGAATTTATAATCCAGAGATTATAATCAATTGGCATGGTCTTTAACAACTCACTGTAACCTCAATAACACAATGATATATCTGTGTACCATTTTTTAAATCTTTCATTTTTATTTTTTTAAAGCCTGAGTCTCTCCATCTCACCCAGATTGGAAATGCAGAGGCTTGATGAGCATCAGACTCCTTCCATTTCTAAACTAGGCCATTTCACCCTTCCTTAGGCAAAATAGTGTCTCACCCTCCCTAGGGTTTATCACATCAATGACAAATTTAATGCAATCACCAATTTTCATAGTCCACTGCAGGCCAGAACTACCAAGCTCAAGCTAAGCACCAGTGCTAGTCTCAACCTCTCTGGTAACTATAATTACAAGCTGTAGAGGCACCACACCTAGCAAGAATTATTTTGGTAGAGGCACCTTACAGTATATACAAAACATATGTTTCATTAGTCTCACATACTTTATCTCTAATCAGGAGTTGAAGGGTAAAGGGGACTCAGGTCTGCTCAATCTAAAGTCACTGTCTTCCCTTTAGAAAGAGCTGCCCTGATAGGTTTTGCTATGACTGTTAATCAGTTCCTACTCTAGCCAATTAGGTAGCAGATGCAGGAACCCAGAAAATGGCAAGCAGAAAAAAATGATCACAGTTCTTTGTTAACATTACATGTAGCTGGATATCTAGTATTGTAGGTACTAGGATCTCCATGCCCACCTCATTCCCTTCTACTCCTCTACTAAAAAAATGATGCCCTCCCGGAGGAAATTAGTGCACATCTCCCATCTCTGCTGGTAAGTGATAGAGATGGTTGACAATTTGGGGCAATTAATAATGTCACCCAAATGTTTAGAGAATTATTTGAAGAGCAGTTGGGGTATCTTGTGAATCCTGAAAAAATTGGAAGTATTCTTTAGGTCTAAAATACTCTTTTTACATGACAGGGGGAGAACAGACATAAAAATTTGTGGTAATCTTCCTAACAGGAGCTCTTCTCAATGTGTGTGTTCATAAAATTTAATATGAAATGGTAAAGTGTTACAGTATCATAAGATCATAGTACCATAGGGTCATAGATCAGGGTCTTCTTATTCAATACTTTAATTTTACAGATAAGGAAACTGAGATTCATTGGGGTTAAATGGCTCATCCAAGGTTATACAAGTAGTAATCATTAGAACCGGAATTTAAACCCAAGTGTTCTAACTCCAGAACCAGAAGTATTTCCCCTGTGATAAATACACTATACAGGGAATGATATTTCCTTTTAAACTAGAAGCCCTAAGTGTTTTATTTTGGTGGGGGTTTGGGGTGGTGGGTCCTCCTGCAGTAGTAACAAAAATAGTTCCAAGTAGCAACAACTTCTGGGAGCAATGAAGAACAGCAAAAGAAATTATAACAAGGAGGTATGAATGCAAACACTTTATATCAACCCTTGCTGGGAGTGATGGGAGATGAAGAAAGAACCATACCAGTAGAATCATTAGAAACAATAGTAGTGGCAAAGAAAAGCATTCAGATAAATTTTCCAGGAAGCTCACTGTGAGAACCTTCACATTGAAGACTATAAGTGAGTGTGAGTATTTACTTTAGATTATTGTGACTATAGAGATTTACAAGAGTTATTAGATCTCATATTTACTCATTCATACATTTTTTCCTCTTTTAAAAATTCTTTTGTAACATTAAAAATTGTGTGCTTGAAGGTGGAAAGTTTGTCACAGTATTTCAATGGTTATCACACCTGAATTTTTCCATAAGATTCCTGAGTGGTAGAATATTAGCCAAGAGAACTAAGAAAACTAAAATATGTCCAGGCCCTTAAGGCTATGGAACAAAAGGCAAAATATTTTTTATGTCTGTCTCTTCCACCAAATAGATGAAAGCACCAATACCTCCCCTTCTCTCCCTTCCAATATTTTGCTAGTGTTTTATAGACACGTTTAAAGGTTCCTGAAAGGAATATAGAGAATTCATCTTTTCTTATTCTCATTCACTGCTTAGAGTTATTTTGAGACCCCACAGTTACCCCTATTTTATTGTAAAGCATCAAAGTAGGACTTTTATGGAAGAACTCTTGACTATATTCTGAAAGTGTATGTCAGTGGTTCCTCCTCCATAGGCCCTAAGGAAGTAGCAAAGACTAAAACTGACTAGTGCATGCTCATCTGTTATAGTGAACCCCTTCACCCCAACACTACCCAACAAGAAAAATAAATGATTCAAAGATGCAAATGCATTTAAAAGAAACAAAATTTTCAGTCAACAAGATTTATTGAGTACCAAATATGAGCAAAACACTGTATGAGGCACTTATACAACATATGAGATTGTCATGCTAGTTTGGAGAGAAGACAATGGTTCCTCTCCCATTAGAGTTCAACCCTGTAGTGTAAGGTTTAATGATATGTATACGACACTTTCTATTATTTCTATGGTTCAGTTGTTCCACAACTACTTAAGTATGTATTACACAATTTTTTCCTTAATCAAAGCCTTTGTCTTCATTGGTATGCTGGATGTTGATGACCCACTGTTTTTTTTAAGATAATTGACTAATTCCCTTATAACTTTGATTTTTAAAATTCTATAATGAGGTAACTATCTCTAGAGGACTATGTTTCTTACATTGTTGAATACTTCTGATTCAGTTAAACTAATAATGCTATGACTTGTTTACTTTGGGATCAGAAGTTTTTATGATCTTAGATTAGATTCTTAGAGCCTATAGTTCTTTGATCATAGATCTAGAGCTCAAAAGGACCTTGGAGGTCATCTAGTCCAGTGCCCTTGTTTTACTGCTGAAGAAACTAAGGTTCAGAGAGGTGAAATACCATACACAGGGTCACATAGAAAGGAAGTGGCAGAGTCAAGACTTTACTTGGTCCTCTAACTCTAAACTCTATATTCTTTCCACTGACCACATTCAAAACCCGTGTTCAGTTTCTATAGACTATCTTCATTCTGCTCTTCTGGCAGGAAAAAAAACTCAATTCTAATTCTGAAGTTTACCATGGCATGATGTCTAGACATGTGTAGTGATGATAGATATAACCTGAAAATCATTTCAAGGATCATTGGGAAAAGATAATGCTCCAAAGGTCCTGAGAGGATCATCCAAGGTCTTAAGAAAATTTTCCTGTGTTGAAAATAAAATGTCAAATCTTTTCATATAGGTGCCCTTAAAGAAATAAAAATGAAATTGAGGAGTCATAAGAGAAATAGTAAATGTTCACAATGCCACTTCTTGCTTCATGGCTTTGTTTAGCATTTAATAAAGGAACTTGTATTTCACCAGAAATAAAATTTTATTAATATCATGTCAAATGTTTTAAAATACATTTACTTTTTTTCTATCTCTTCATTTAGAAAACAATCCAATAAAAATTTTAACCTTAACCAAGATATTTTAAAATGTGAAAAAGCATATTTCTGATTATATAGCAGATGTATATATTCCCCAAATAAATGTTGTAGAACACCATCTGTTTGACATTTGAGTGAATTTCCATAGATGTACATGTTCTGCTTTTGTTCTTTCATTAGTGGTTTATGACAAATTTATGACAATATATTTCACAATAGCTATACCAACTATGTATGACCTAGAGATACCCCGACAAGAAATCACTTGGCATGCATGAACTTCAAAATTCATGTGACTCTCGTTCACACTAGCCATCCCACTGCTCAAACAAAGCTTTACAATGAGTAGACCCAAGAGATCTATAACAAGACCACAAACTGTAGAGAGTTCACTGAAAAAAATGGACAAGTAAGTTTCTTTCCTCATCATTTCACACGTGGGTCTATTGCAGTGTGCAGCCATCACAGTAAGTCAGAGATTCAAGTTTAATGTCTAATGTCTTTCAAGTCCTTCCCAGATTTAGCCAAGCCTGAAAGTACTCAATTCTTGCTAACTGTGGACCTGGCTCTATGCTTACCTAATGGACCTCCCAACTCTGAGACTGTCTCTTGGGGTTGGGGGAAAAAAAAAAACAAGAAAATAAGTGGCCATATGACCATTTCCTAAACTTTTAGGAATGGGAACTCCACACATAGGAATATAGCTAGATAGATAGATAGATAGACAGACAGACAGACAGACAGACAGATAGATAGACAGACAGACAGACTGATAGACAGACAGACAGACGGACAGACAGACAGACAGACAGACAGACAGATAGATAGATAGATAGATAGATAGATAGATAGAGATATAAATATGCTTTACTTATACTTGATGAAAATAAACTTAAAATTACATGTAATTTTAGGTAGTCATATAATTTATTTATGTAATTTTACCATTTCCCATCTAACATATAAAACTTTACATCCTCCTTTAAAGAGGAGAGAATTTTCAGCTAATTTGGAAAATTAGTATTATGTTATTTTATGGAATGCTAATTTAACACTTTATCCTAATTTCTTGTCTGTTTAAATGGGCTACCTTCTTTTAAGGAGTAGAAAAAGTCATGTTGCAAAGAAAAAGGTTTTTTGTTCAAGACTAAAAAGAAAACTACATCCTGCTGTGTATATTTCTAGTTGGAATTTTCTTTAGGTTAAGAGCCACAACCTAGTGATAATCCTCACAGAAAGAGAATTATATTAACATGAGACCTCAGACCAGAGTTTTCGCCCCAGACGGACTACCACAGCTGTGAAAGGGCCTTCAAGGAAAAGTAACAAGCAACGAAAACTCATCATATGCCTGATGTCTATCAATGAAGTTTGAAAAAGGAATTTATTAAATTGACATATATGTAACTATATACACCATAAATTTTCAATTAATTAAAAACTCTTGTTTGTATTGGATCCTAGTTTCTGAAAGCTCATCAAAAGTTTCTATTTTTTTCAAATGAAAGTACTTTCCCTTAAATATTTAATAAAATGAATATAGCTGCTAAATAATCATATGTCACTGAAGTAAGCTTATAAGTCCCCAAATGAAATGAACATTTTTACAAAGTTCTTTAAAGAAGACCAAGAACTATTGTTTCAATAAGCACTAGATCAGTCCAGGAATGACCAGATTACAGCAATGAATACTAATTGGCCCTACTCTTAAAAACCATTTTCCCAGAGAAAGTTCAGCTGGTGCAATAGGCTAATGCTTCCCCTTTGTCCTCTCACAATCACTTGCTCTGTCCTAAGGCGCAGCAAATCAGAGTGGTCCCAAGTATTGAGGGCTATCCCCAATACACACTGCTGCAGATGGAGAGCATCTGGTGACTCAGGGAACCAGTGGAGGGGGTAGGGAGAGTGAGTCCTTGAGCTGGTATATTAAAAAAAGAAGGGAAAAAAAGACCTAAGGCTCATATAACATATTGTCAGCAAGTGATAAATACACTCATATTCTGACCATCAATGGCCCTGATACATCACCAAGACAAATAAGTAAATTCACCCCGCCTGCTTTTTTGACACAATCCTCAGGCTGTTACTGATTTGTGACTTTTGCCCCTTTTACAATTAAATTTGTTCATGCTAATTTAACCTGTTTGAGGGCGAAAACAGTGAAGGAGGTTGAAGGGAGAGGGACACATTGTGATTTGCCCCCAGGATTTCTACACCCTGATTTCTATACCAATCACTTCCTAATGCAAAAAAATAAATAAATAAACTCAGCCTGAGAAAACATCAATAGTTAGCTTATGATTCATTCGGGTCTGGGATTCTCCCTTCATAACAGCCTAATAGATGCACAGAGGAATAAATCTATTAAGCATTCCCAGGTTTGAACAGTGGGAAAAGCCTAGGCTCCCATTTAACAGGCCCTTACCTTGGAAATACCCTTCAATCCTTGGTGCAGTGAGACTCATTATGTAAAACTCTAGGATGTGATTTGAGACCCGGTGTAGGTATCTGGCTGACCCATCTATACACATGGCTTTTGCTCAGCCTATCAATCACCTATTCATTCCATCTTTTCATCTTTAGCCATGCTCCCAACAGACTATTTAGACAGCGGAAGATTTAAAAATTTAGTACATAAATTGTTCAATTGAATATAGACTAAATACAATCCAACATGCTTGGTGAATGCAAAGCAAAGAACTAAGGAGATGAATGAGTTCTCTGTCCAGATGGAATGGAATGCCAGCTGTGGCAGTCAAACAATCATGAAAAAAATCATTCCTTCTTTTCTTCCTCTAACCTTTTGCCCCTTCTGATTTCACTTTTCTTTATCCTTCTCCATATGCCTTTCCTTGCATCCTTTTTTTTTTCTTTAGCCTGCTTTCTTACCACGCCTCCAGTTTGCTAGTGACACCCACAGGCGTTACTCAACCCTATCAGTGATTCTCACCATTGCTTATCTCGAACAGCCCTCTGCACTGTACTGAAAAGTTTCAAAAGTTTCACTTCACCCAGGTCAGGGGAGGGAAAAGAGACAATGAGACAATTAAAGGGGAGAATAGGAATTGTAGTTAATGCTACCCTGGTTAACTTTCCTTAACTTGTTTCTTAACTCAGAAGAATAGGGATTTCATAGTTCTAATATATTTTGACAGGTGTTCAAGTTAATGGGAAGCTCCTTATCAATGCACTATTATTATATTTTTATGAAAATGTATAAATACCCTAAATAGATGAACTACTACCTTAAATAGCCTTTATATTTTTATTTGTTGTAGGTGTTTTAAAAAATATTTTAACATATTTTCAAAGAGTTGTTCATTTTCGGCCCTGGTACTTCTCTTCAGAGGCACAGCTAGGTGGCACAATGGATAGAGTTCAAATATGACCCAATACTTACCAGCTGTGTGACTCTGGGCAAGTCACTTAACCTTTTTGCCTCAGTTTCCTCATCTGTAAAATTATCTGGAAAAGGAAATGGTAAACCACTCCAATTATATTTGCCAAGAAAATGCCAAATGGGGTCATGAAGAGCTGGACACAACAGAATAACCTCCCCTTCATATGCTCTTATAGATTAGCAAGCTCTTTAAATGATGTGGGATCAAATGAGACAGATTTTCCTATTTCTCTGCCACATAGAGTAGCAATTCATTCATGTATGTTTGAGACAAAAAGTTCCTTTAATCCCTTCACCTTTTCTATGCTATTTTTCCCAAAATAAGTATATTATTCACATTTATTCTGATTTTAAAAGAATACCTTGATGCATGCATTATCTAATATCATTAGGCTTCCTCTCAAAGAAAAATTAATGTAGCTTTGTCCACAAGCCAAATATATTACCTTTTTCAGTGCAAATCTAAAAATCTCCCACTAGTAATTCTAGCTAAAAAAATTCCTTTTTCTGTTTCTCCTCTTACATTCATAGCCTTTGTAACTGATATTATGCTTTATGAACTCTAATTAATAAAAGAGCTATTATGGCACATAAGGGCTACTTTCTTGGCCTGGGGACAAAAGATGGGTTTTAAGGTTTTTTTTATTTCTAGACTAAATTTGACTCCCAGGTTTTGGGTCTTTTTTTTTCTTCTATTAATATTTTCCATTCAACTTACATTGCATGGGCATTAACCTCAATTCTAATTTTTCATTTTGCTGTAATGTTTTTTTTTATCCTCGGCTTGATAGCATCATTAAATACACACCTGGGAAAGCCTACCATTTTGTCTTTGCAATCTACTGCCATGCATTCTAATTAAGATATGAAAATCCAAATACACCCATGATCAACATGGTAATAGCTCACAATAGGGTACAAACAGCATGAGTTGAGTCAGAAGCTATAAATCTCTCAAACAGAAAATCATTTTCTGAGTGAAGAGTCTGCTTTCAGCATCAGGATCATATAACAACAAACTATCACCCTTTCACTAATGATGGAGTATGATCACTGAGGGTTTGTAACCTGTCACCTAAAGCAAGGCTTTTGACCATTCAATTATTCTGTGTAAAGAGTCCCAAAATGATCAGCAAACACATTAATAAACACCAAGTTTGCAGAAGCGAGTGTTGCTCTTCATTACTAAGCAAGCCTCGTCTCCAACTCTTCTTTTCAATGCCACAGCCTCATTAACACTAGTCTTTGGTTTGTTCTGGGTATACCTTTGGCAACTACTTTTCCCAATCTGCTTGATTACTTTACTATGATTTTACGTGACATGCTTGATAAGACACAACTCCAAAAACTGAAGATGGACACATCACATTCAAATCCCAAAATAAAACACCTCAAACAATTTAATAACTATCTAATATATTAAATAAACATCTTTCATATTTCAAAACATGATTACCTAAACTGTTAATGCCAATAGCACTCAGCAACTCTGTATCAATTAGTGCTTGAGACTTGAGAAGGCTAAGACTGGTGCAAAGTTGAAATTGTGTAGTCTAGAACACACTTAGAAATGGGTAAAGCAAGAATATCTTAGCATATCCATTGATTTATTCCAGCCTTGATAACTACAGAAAAAAAAAACCAACCAGTTTCCAGTTTGTGAAAAAGTTTGCCCACCCACCCCTTCCCCAGGCTCCACAGCCTGCAACACAGATGACTAAATAAATTAAATGAAATTATCACTATTTACTAGTGACCCACCACAATCTATGACTGGTGACAAGATCCAGACGTAGGGTTCACTAAATTTTACTGCTCAACAACAAATGCTACTAAGCCATGAGATGAGTAAAACTGAGCACAATTTAGTTGAGCCATTTGAAGTTTCTTCCCCCACAAGAAATCTGTTTTATTTTGAATTTACAGGATATGCTGCCCCATTTTGAATTCTAGCTCTTGGGGCTGAGAATCGTGCCTAGCAAATGCTTTGGCACAAATGCTTGGACACATACAAAGCTTTTCTGAAAGTAACTGCCCACTTTCTCATCTTTTAGAGGATGATAAATTCAAACCACCAATTATCCTCATTGCGTCTACAGTGTCAGGTAAATCTGTTCCTTTTTTCATTTTTTTTTATTCTCCACAACTGGTGGTATAACAAACATAAACGAAAATGTCTAAAAATTTGCATGAACAACTTTACATTAGAAACTATATCTTAAAAGAGATCCAGCTTCCAAAAACACTCAATCTTCAAACTTTAGAATGCATGAACATACTTTTGATTCAATATGATGATACTAAGGACTGCTAAATATTAATCAAAATACTCTTCCATTCAGTTCAAAGTACATCTCAGCTTTGATCCCAACTGGACTGAGCAGTCAGTGCATCCTGTTCATTTAGAAACAGTTCAGGCATTTAGAAACATAAAAAGGAATTCAACCTAACAGTTGCTTTAATTCATTTTATAAATAAGCAACTGAGAATTTTGCTCCAAGTGGCCACTCGTGTAGCCCATGCCATAAATGGCATTCTCTGCAGAATAAGGCACAATATGGTACGAATGCAGCTCTTCATAATAGAGTGACTGAGAGCAGCATTCTTGTACCATAAACTTCAGCCGTTTTCTTGTATCAGAATAAGCAGTCCTATAACATGGAGCTTCCTTAAAGTATTCATAACTCTCTTTCTCTGCCTCCAAGTGGATCTTCCTCAACAAATTGTTGATCAGCACAGATCTTCGAAGATAGGTTTCAGGGTCTTCAAGAAACCTGAGCTTTTCTAATGAAAGTTTGAGAATACAGGTCCGGTCTTCTGGTAATATCAGGTGCTGCAAGGACAAAATGATCAATATAACTTTATTTTGGAAGAGAGAACACTCAGGTTTTCCTACTGAAGACAAGGTAAATAAGAAATAACTTTGAAAGAAAACAAACAGGGGAGGCTGGGTGGTGCCGTAAGAGCGCCAGCCCTGGAGTCGGGAGGACCAGGGATCAGTTCCAGCCTCAGTACCTAGCACCCACACAAAAAAACTGGCCATGTAACCTTGAGCAAGTTACTTAACCCCAACTACTTAAAAAAAAAGAAAAGAAAAAGAAAGAAAACAAACATTGATTCAGTCAGTGTAAGGAGCTCCCAGTGAAGAAACCCTCCCTACCAACCATGGCAGATGGACATTTGCTCAGTAAATGCAAGAAATAACTTACTTTTGGAAAATACCCATTGTAATCTTGATGTAAATCTTCTTCTTCTGCATATTTCCTCTTAAAGTAGGCTACTTTCGACGTCGTTGATGTGGGTGGTAATACGTTTACTGGATGAGCTGCATAAATGAAAAAGTAGAAAGAAGCTATCAGTTATAATGACAGAATTTTTTTTATAATGTGTGAAAAGTTCTGCTGTCTAGAAAAAAGGAATTTGTGTTATGAAATATGAATATTACATCTTCATAATACTAGACAAACTGAGAGGGGACAAGTTATCTGGTCATATGGAATTATATAGGCAAAAAATAATCTAACTGTGTCTCAAAGTTGATGATGAAGATTAAAATGAATGAATTTAATTTTTGACAGCCCCAGTTCACCACTTTACTTTGTACCCCACAGGTCATGCCCACAATCCATAAATGGCTCACAAAATCCAGTGACTAAGAATCAATTAAACACTTTTTTTATAAAGAGGATTGAGATTTGGAGTCAAAAGAAGCAGGTTCAAATGTTGGCTCTTCTACCATGGTGTAGCAGCAAGCACCCCAGAATCCCCAGGATGGTTGGCCAACACGGGTTCTTAGATCTGCTTTTCTAAAGGAAGGCAACTCAAAATGGGTTAACAATTTTTTTCTTTTCTCTTATGTATTTATTTAAAAACATTTTTAATTTTCAACATTCACTTTCTTTTTTTTAATTAATTTGTTTGTTTACTTTTAGTTTACAAGATTCAATTCCACAATTCCCTGAGTTTCACATTTTGTCCCCCTCCCTCACATCCTTCCCCCCCCCATGCCAGCATATAGTCAAGTATAGGATCTGTAAATACTTTCACATTATACATTATTCAGTTTATAAAGACGGATTGTATCAGATGGAATGAAAAAATGGTAAAGAGAACATAAAACCAAACAAGAAAAGGAAAAGATCAGGTATTTTGCTTCCACCTGGATATAAACTAAGTTCTTCCTAGTTCTTTCTCTGGATGCACACATTTCTCTCCATCATGGGTCTTTTGGGATTGACTTATATCACTGCATTTCTGAGAAGAGTAAAGTCTATCAAAGTTGGTCATCACACATACGTTGTGTCTGTAATTGAGTACAAATTTCTCCTGGTTCTACTCTTCTCACTCAGCATCAGTTCATATAAGCCTCTCCAGGTAAATATGAAGACCATCTGCTCCTCATTTCTTATAGCACAATAGTATTCCATAACATGCATATACCACAACTTGTTCAGCCATTCCCCAATTGATGGGCAGCCCCCTAATTTCCAATTCTTTGCCAATGGGTTAACAATCTTGCTTTAATCAATCAAACATATCATTTACCTAGTTCAGGGGAAAAAGTCAACACCCCAAACTTCAGAGTATACAGAAAGAAGTTACAAGCAAAAGTTACAAGCAGACAGAGAAACAATTCATCAGACAGGCCTCCAAATGTCCAACCATTACATCCATACCTAGTCACAATTACCAGAGAGAGAAGCACCACCATCTGGGTTTTCAAAGCTGGGGGGCTCAAAGGCTTTCCAGAGTCTTGTCTGGTCAAATCATACAACACTTCTCAAAGTGAGCCCCAAAGCAAAGCCTCATATGAGGATATATATAGCCTTCTCTTAGGTCAGAGGATGTAATAACCTGCTTGACCTACTGCCCAATCAAAAAGCATTCTTGAAAACCAAGCCTCCCACCACAGGCTCCAGGTACACTGAAGCCTATCAAAGGGCCTAGGGGCAGGGAAGATCTTAAATTCCCATTCCCATGGTCAAGTAGCTTTAACAGAAACTGAGATTCAGTTTCTACATCTATAAAATGAATGGTTTGGATTCCTTGATAGCAAAGGTCTCTTCTAGAGATCTATTATTTTGTTATAATAGAAGTTTAACAGCTAAATTTAGGGTTTATTTAGTACTACTGATTTGGGTAATGGGAATTGACTCTAAATTTATGGTTTACTTCAGAAAATGTATATCTTCATCTATCCTTTTCAGGAAAGATGCAGGCTTTTCCCACTGAGAATAAATATTAAAACATATCTTTATGGATTGTTATAGGCATCCTAATGTGGTAGATATGACGATGTACCAGGTCAATCCACAAAGAAAGAATTTTACAGAGTGTCCCTATATCCATTATCCCTTTGTAATGTCACAATTAATAAATTATACCCTATAGTTTGAATGAGAATGAGAAAACTGATGGAGCTTGCCCCTCTCCCTTCTGGCTTCTGCCAGTCCATTTTTCCCCCATGGACTGGATGGAGTTTGGGGGAGGGGGGAGGCTTCCTATTGTAGAAAAACATAGAACAGACTCATTTGATTCAGTGCTGTGAACCCTGAGGAGGCACTTAAATCTGTTCACTTTCCAAACTGAGCTTTCAATGAGACTATGCCTTATATTATTTCTAAAGTGATGGAGTTGAGAAGGGACAAATGTAACTGAGCATGGGACATAGTTTGATTGCAAGTAGTAGAAGGGAAATCTGGAGTGTGGGTCCTATTTTTTTTTCCTGCCTATGGGCCACTGAGGAAGCCTAATAGGTCTGATTCTCTTATTCTTCTCTCTCCCCCCTCCTCTTCCTCTATTTTCTTTTTCTCTCTGTCAGTTTCCATTTCTTTCCTCCCCTTCCTTTCTCTCTTTCCCTCTATCTCTGTCTCCATCTGTCTGTTTCTGTCTCTGTCTCTGCCTCTATCTCTGTCTCTTTCACACACACACACACACAGACACACACAGACACACACAGTGTTTTTTTATTCCTCTCTTTCCTCTTTCTAGATATGCTAGGATTCCCCTTGGACTTCAGACAGATACTAACTGTCAGACTATAATCTTTATTGAAATAGTTGTATGTTTTCTATTCTTATGAGTACCATTAAAGATTTGACCTAGAATTTGCAATTCGTATATTTCTATGTTGTTGGGCTAAGGATTTCATTTATGGTCCATGTTTTATGTGATTGGTATATAGATAGGTATGTATGTATATATACACATATGTATATACATAAACACACATGTACACACATATACACATACCACACACATATTCATTATTGAACTAAGAATTCTACTATAGTTCTATTAGAAGTATTGAATGTTATTAAATATCTGTCTTTCTAGAGCAAAACTCTATAATTACATTATGGGTTCATCTTTACTGATAATCATTTTTACTAAAGTAAAAAGATTCCAGAAGTTTTGACATTTCAACAGCTAGTAGAATTTGGGAGTCACCCTCTACTCTGTCTTTGAGATTATAAATAGTATGTTTGTTGTCATGTGTTATCAAGGACCTATTATTTTCTTTACTGCAGGAAAGTAGTGATGCCAACCCCACATTCAATAAAGTACAGTAGCTCCCTAATAAATCCAGTACCCAACACACAGGGTATTTCTAAAATCTTAATGTGGTTTTAAGCTACCAAAGCTCAAAACTATATTAAGACTTTTGGAAACCCATATATAGACAAGTTGTCAGTCAGTCAATAAGCATTTAGTAAGAATTTACTGAACACTGTGAATACAAAAAATGTAAACCATGGTTCCTGCCCTCCAGGAATTCACATTGTAACAGGAGAAACAGCAGACAGGTAACCATGCATTCAAGATATATACATTATAAATGAAAAATCATCTTAAGTGGAAAGCACTCAAAGAACCAGCACATACTTTTTTAACCATACACTTTATCCATGCATGCTGAGATCCCACTAAAGTGGCTTATTTTCTGCTTCTCACATAGTACTCATCTCCAGGATGTTCCCTGTGCCTGGAATGCTCCCCCTCTTCACATCTACCTCTTATTTTCCCTGGTGTCTTTCAAGATTCAAATCAAAACTTGGAACTCAATTTTTAAAAAATTATTTATTTACTTTTAATTTACAACATTCCATTCCACAATTCCTTGAGTTCCAGATTTTCTCCCCCTCCCTTTCTTTCCCCTCCTGTCCTCCATGGCAGCATGCAATCTGATATAGGTTCCAAAAATACATACACATTAAACAATAGTCAAGTTGTAAAGAAGAATTATAACCAATAGAATGAACGACAAGAAAGAAGAAACAAAACAAAACAAAAAAGAGAAAGCAAGTAGCTTGCTTCAATCCACCTTTAGACTCTATATTTCTTTCTCTGGGTGTGGATATCCTTTTCCATCGTGAGTCTTCTGTAGTTGTCTTATAGTGTTGCATTGCTGAGAGGAGCCCAGTCTATCAAAGTCAGTCATCACAGATATGATGTATCTGTAATTATGTACAAAGTTCTGGTTCTGCTCTCCTTACTCAGCATCAGTTTATTTGTCTCTCCAGGTTATTATGAAGTCTGTGTGCTCCTCATTTCTTATAGAACAATAGTATTCCATTATATTCATATATCACAACTTGTTTAGCTATGCTCCAATTGATGGGCATTCCCTTGATTTCCAATTCTTTGCCACCACAAAAAGAACTACTTTAAATATTTTGTACAGGGGTGGCCAGGTGGCGCAGTGAGTAAGACTGCCGGCCCCAGCATTGGGATACCTGGGATCAGTTCCGGGCTCAGATACATAAACACACACACAAAATAACTGGCCTTATAACCTTGAGCAAGTTACTTAACCCCGATTGCTTTTAAAACAAATAAATAAACAAACAAACAAATGGATGAATTTATAAGCAAACAAATGAATGAATGAATGAATGAATATTTTGTACATATGGGTCCTTTTCCCACTTGTATGATCTCTTAGGGATACAGCCCTAGAAGTGGTATTGCTGGGTCAAAGTGGGCCTCAATTTTTTTAAAAAAAAGAAAGTTAAAAATTTTATTTCTGTCTAATTGAGGAAAAATAAAATTAAAATTAAGTTAGAAAAAGATTGAAATCTCAAATTACATAGGAGGCCTCCTTCCCTCCCATACTCCTGGAACCTTTAATAGAGTCTTCCCTTTGAAATTACTTTCTCTTTATACTGTATGTGTGTGTATCTCGAATTTGCATAACTGCTTATATATTGTCTCCAGAATTAGAATGTGAAATTCTAAAGCATATTTTTTTTCTTTCATTGTATCCCTAGAACTTAAAACATTGCCTGCTACCTAAATAGCTTAATAAATGGTGACCAATAACCTATCCATACCACATAATAGTAGAAGGCTCATAATGATTAAGTGACTTACCCACAAAACATAGTTAATATGATAAATGGGATTTGAACCCAGGCTTCTGACTGCATATCCAGTTCTCTAAACAACACTGCCTCTTATGTTATTATGGAAAAAATAATAGTGAGTTATCAAAGTTTAGATGAAGTTCACAGGGGCAGTGAATAGTGAAAATTCAAGCTCTGCTACCAAGTTCTAAGCAATAATCTTGGCTTTGAAATAAAAAGCAAAAAAATAAAGTTATTTTCTCATATGAAACATCGCTTGTGTGGAAGACTCTGGGCAAAGTCCGGTTTTGTGTTCTTTAGTGCAGGATTGTA
The DNA here is from genome assembly GCF_028583685.1 of Petaurus breviceps papuanus. NCBI lineage: Eukaryota > Metazoa > Chordata > Mammalia > Diprotodontia > Petauridae > Petaurus > Petaurus breviceps. The sequence continues at coordinate 21,007,564 of NW_027185809.1, forward strand.
GGGTTTTCAAAACAATTGCAGTTTGAAAGGAGTTCCCAGTTTAAACTCTGGGTGGTGCTGCTGACCGAAAGTAGCCAGGCTCAACAGCAAAGGAGCATTTTCTTCTTTATGGAAGTCACTGTGTTCAGAAAGCAAATGCATTCCAGTACAATAAACAGGTCAATATTAGGTCAGGCTGGAAAGAAACTTTCATTTTCTTTCTATGTATTATATGTATTGTGTGCATTGGCAATGTATTTTGTGTCTTTGCATATATTTATATATTGCATTATTTTATATATTGTATATATTTGCATGCATGCAGTGTATGTATTTGCATATTTTTAACCCAAATAAGAAAATATCCCTGTGTTCAAACTATTTAGTTTGTAGTATAGCTGAGGCTTTCTTAAACACTAATTAAGGAAATTTACTAGAAGAAAATGTGATAATAATGTCCCTAAAAATCTTAAGAACACCGCACATTGCTATCCATCTTTTCTTTTCTGGATTCCCTGGTTTTCTTTCTGGTCATCACCTGGTGGGGCCTTTTCTTACTTAGATCATTTTTGATGAGCCATTAGAAAGGACACAAAGGAGGTGTGTGAGTCATTCCAAACTTTCTGTGTTGTAACAGGGAAGGGAAAACCCATGATGCTTTTAGGTTAGGAGCTATTATGAATTTCAGGGAACTTAGAATTTTAGCCTAATGATTGATACCTTTCATGTCAAAAGAAGTAGCACTTATCATTCTTAGTGAATACAAAACGATCAAGTACTGGGTTCTATGAGATCTCAGTTAATGAAATGCTCTTTGATCCCATTACAACATTAGACATAATTTCTACAAACAGAGTTGGAGTTTCACTCTTGGAGTGAAAATCAACTTTTTTATTACATTATTTTCTTCCCTTCATTTATTCTATGGCAACATATACAGAGACTGATTGGGAAAAAGGCAGTTAAAAAAAAGAAAGGTTTAGTCAGGTAAATGGGAGGATTTTTTTTTTCTGGCTCCATGGTCTCAAATGACTTTTAACTATTTGTGAGGAAGGGGGGTTGGTTTAGGATTTTTTTCACTGTTTAATATGTCATTATTGTATAAGCTGGACACAGCCGTGGATCACAAAGGCAAGATGAAAGTTAAAAAAAAAAACACCTAATCAATCAATTGCTCTATTTAGACCAGACCAAACAATAGGTTTGATGGATTTTTTTTTTCAAAACTGAATTGACTAACAATTTTATCATCACACAGACAAGGTCAGTGAGCATTTTAACTAAATCATGAAGAATTATCATTCTTCAACTAGAGTGCTCTGTAATAAGAGGAATCAAAGGCTATCAGAACCATGTACTTGAGCCATTCACTGATCATCCCACAGAAGATGAACATTAAAGATGCACAGCATGAGAAAAAAAAAAGGTGAGAAATTGAGAAGTGCCACAATTTTGCCGGAAGCTGTCAATATCCCTTTTCCTACCTTCTAAATAAGATTCTGCTAGCTTATTTTCCCAGTCACAAGATAAGCAGAATTGTATGAGAGAAAAACTGAACCTGGAGCCAGAAGACCTAGGCTCTACTCCTAACTTTCCTATTTACTTCCTATGTGATTTTTAATGAGTCACTTTGACTTTTGAGCCTTCAAATTCCTCATCTGAAAAATGAGAGTTTGGACTAAGGGAAATGGCACATTTATATAGTGCCTCAAAATCGACAAAGTACTAGATGTATTATTAGTACTATTCCATGTGAGATTCAAGGCAAGCCTGCAAGGTAGGTGTTATGATCCCATGATAGATGAGATTCTTTAAGATGCTTTCCAGAGCTAGATCTTATGTCTATAGGATATTATGACTGATTGAAAGACTGCAAATGCGGGGAAAAGCCAATTGGATGGCATCTTTGGAAAGCGACTGTCAAAGGAACATATTGCTCTGGCTCCTAAGTGACAACTACAAGAACCATTGTGACTTCACAAGTCAAGCTTACACAATGATGCCAACCTCTTCTGTTCAAACTTCTGTCTGCAGACATTTCCTATTTAGGGAATATGTCTGAGTATATTCAAGCCGGGAGGGTATGGAACTGAAGATATGAAATCCTGAAAACACGGATTGATGAGGCAAACAAAAGTCTAGTCTAGTTCCATCAATCTGAGTATGACACTGAGAACCCTTCAGTATATACTGGTCCGGAAGAGCATTCCTGAGGACAGCTGAGATGCTAAAAGAGCTTCACAGCTGGTTCAAATTCTACCCTATTCTCTTTTCCAGCTTAATAGCTGATTCTGGCATTGAATTTTAAGGGATGCTTTTTCATTCTCAGGCTAGATATACCAAGATCAGGCTATCACACAGGTTCACATAGCTGAATTGGCAAATCATAGAATCAGAAGACTTTAAAGAACCTAATACATCATTTAGTTATTGAGACAGGATGCTGTAGTTATGACAGTTGACAATTCTTTTCAAACATTATATCATTTTAAACACACAGCAAATCTCTGAGATAGAGAAGCCCAAGTATTGTTACCCCCATTGCCCAAATGAGAAAACTGAGGATGAGAAGTAAAGTCATTTTCTCAAGGTAACACAGCCGCTAATTAGCAGAAGTGGAATTTGTACTCAGGTTTTTCACTATGACACTGCTGTCTCTCAATATAGTTGTACAATCCACCTCATGGTTGTTGTAAAGAGTCTAATATGGGAAAGGCATAGCTAGGAGCTCAAAGGTATATCAGAGGTACCTAATCTGTGACCTAAACTTTTAAAGCCTGTTCTAGAAAGGGAAAACTGAAGAAACTGAGGTCTGGAGACTCTTAGTGCCTAATGGAACCCAGATTTCTAGGTTTCTATCTAGGCCACTGTTTTTTCCACTGTAACCCACTGCCTCACTTATCATATTCTAATTAGTTACACATATTTAATAGTCCTCCACTAAAGTCCTACTCTAATGACAAGAGGGAGATGACCCTGGGTTCAAGTCATGCCAATGGGTCTGTTAACTGTGTCTGCTGTGTACCAATAAACAACCTGGCACTATTTGGATAATTCAATCTCCAAAAGTGTAACAGATGATTTTTTTTCCTATGATCTATCATGAACAGAATATCTATTCCTTTTGAATAATAAATGTTTTGAACTATAGAACTTCTTAGCATAATAAGATTAAAGATTTGAAACTGGAAGGGACCTTAGAGGCCTTCTAATCCTACCTCCTCATTTTAAATTGACAAAACTGAGCCTCCTGATCCAAGAGGGGCCCCAACCCAATCTATTCTTTACCACATTGTATCAACCTGCCATCTAAAGGCAGTCCTGTGGCCCCCATGACTGCTGCACTTTTAAGCAACAACTCTGAGAGTTGAATCTCCATCAAAGTTGTAGGGTGTACCCCATTCTCAGGGAAGACTAATGTCCTACCTAGTTGTGTCCCCCATTCTCTTCTGAGCACCCTCTTATCTGGAGCAAACCTGATATCTCTCAGTGATGGCTATCTTTAAACAACCTCTTTTATTGTGCTAGGAGGGGCACAACTCCCAGGGCAGGTTGAGGTCTAAGAATTAAACTGATTAAGAGACTGGAAAAGTAGAAAAGAGGACAATTGTAGAGCAATATGGATCTCAGAGGGGAGGAAAATTATGGAGTGGGAAGGGGAACAGAACTGCAGAATTATTGCTACAATTTAATAGAAGATAGAAGGAAAAAGGAAGATCTATAATAAAAAGACAATGTAGGAAAAAATAAGAAAAATAAATTTTAAAAATTAAAGCATACAAGAAACATTTTAAAAATCCAGAAGCATATAGAGTAAAAATGAGGGGATAGAACAAAGTAGGCTATGTTAAAAGCAACTCTTGTTTTTTAATGGAGTTGCAAAGATGACTTGAGACGGAGCAGAAATAAAAAACAACAATGTCAACATGGACAAACAGGAAAACTACATTTTATTTAAAGAAGGCCAGCATGGACAAAGAAAAAATAAGAGTATAAATGTATAATCACCAAATGGCATAATGAGTAAATTATTAACATAAAAGCTAGATGAATCACAAAAATTATCTTAAAAGTAATATAATAATAGCATGAGATTTTAATATACCTTTCTCAAAGCTGGATAAATGCAAAAGAAATATTTAAAAAATGAAAATGCAGAACTGAATGAATTGTTGGAAAAAATAGATTGGACTAGTTGACTTCTCTAAGATAAGTGTGTGTGTGCATGTGCATGTGTTTGCGTATGCATGTGCATGTGTTATGTGTGTAATTTCTCCATGTCCCAAATACTTGACAAAATTTGGTCTTGTACTAAGGCATAAAAAAGTGATGAACATGTAAAAACAGAAATAATAAGCACACTTTACAGAGTGCAAGGCAAAAAATAACAATGAAATATGAGTAAATGATACAGTACTAAATGGACATTAAGTAATGACAACCTGAATGAGTCAGCCAAAGAATTCATCATAGAAACAATAAATAATTATGTTCAAGAATGAAAACAATGAGAAACTGTGACAAAACTTGTTATCTCTGAAAAATAAGAAGAAAATTAAAGAGACAAAAATCAAGAAACTGAACAAGGGAAGGGAAGAAGTTGGTGAAGTGAGTCTTTGATCAATATTATGAATGACATCAATTTTACAAGATTACGATATGTGCACCTTTGTCTAAAGGCATCAGAAAGAGCACCTCCTATGGAGATAGACATGAGCTCTGGCACTTTGCTGAGTAAACATATGAGACTTTTCTGTTTGGTTCTCAGTAACTTGGGTTAATGATTGATGACTGAGAGGCATATAAATTAATGCAAAAAATAATTTCTCCCACGTGGTCTATAAAATTGAGGTGGTCATACATTGTCTTCTCTCTGTCTCTGTCTCCAAAATATTAAAAATGCATATTTTGTCATTAACCTACCAATATTTATGCAAAATGTATATAAATACTCCTTATAAATATATATGTGTATGCATATATGTTTTTCTGTACACATATATACATATATATATATGTATCCTACTAACTCCTTATAGATATGCAGGGAGACAAATCATTAGAGTTCTTCATTATTCATAGTTGAGCCACATCAATATAATAAAAATGAAATACTATCAGAATTGATATATTTTTAGTACTATAACAATCAAATTATCTAGAGACTAATTTATGGAACTGGACAAAGCAAAAATAGAATTCATTTGGAAGAACAAAAGGTTATAAATTCAAAGGAAATGATGGTTAAAACTATGAATGGAGTAATAATATAAAGACTTAAATAGTATAGATTTAGACAGACTTACAATCAATCAATCTGTATACTTATTAAGTGCCCACTATGAACCAGGCAATGTGCTAAGAACAGGAAAGAAAAAGAGGTTAAAAAAAAACTGCCCTTCCTTTCATGGAGCTCACAATATAATGGTGAAGGAAAGGGGTATAAGAAAAGAAAAAAAGATATACAAGTAATCTATATGCAGGATACATAGGAAATAATTAAGACAATTATTAAGAGGGGTTGAGAAAGGCTTCCTGTAAAAGATGGGATTTTAGTAGAGAAGGATAGATAGATAGAAGATAAAGGAAGCTAGATAAGGAGATGATGCAGTGCATTCCAGGCATGGACTGGAGTGGGAAGACTTGAGGTAGGCAGACCCACAAGTAGGTTGTTGCAAAAATCCAGGCATGAGGTTATGAGGGCCATCACAAGAGCATCAGAAACTGGGAAAATCATGATGTCTTCTATAATAATAAGAAAAGTGGAAGAGGGTGAGGCTTTAGGGGGGAAAATAATGAGTTCTATTTTGGACATGTTGAGTTTAGCATATCTACTAGACATACAGATCAAGACATCTGAAAGACATTTAGAGATCTGAAATTAGAAGTCAGCAGAGAGGCTGTGATAGATAGGTAGATTCAAAAATAGTATTCAATGGTAATTTCAGTGACTTTATAAAACAGTAACCATCAAACAACGTGGTACTGGCTAAAATAGATAAATCAGTGTGACAAACTAGATAATCAAGAAAAAAAAAAGCAATAAAAAAACAGTAGCCCTGGGTTTTAAAATGCCAAGAACATAAATTACTAGGGGAAGAGCTCCCATGTTGATGAAAACTTCTGGGAAAACCGGGAAACAGTTTATAAGAAATTAAATTTAGAACAGCACCTAAATATGAGTCAGCAGTGCTACGCTGCAGCCAAAAAAAGCTAATGTGATCTTCACTACATTAAAAGAGATTTAACTTTCAGAAATAAGGAGGTGATAATCTCTCTACACTTTGTGCTTTGTCAAACCACATCTTTATAGTTGTATTCAGTTTTAAAAGGACATTGATTAAAATGGAGTACGTCCAGAGGAAAGGACCAAGATGGTGAAGGGCTTTAGGTCCATGTCATATGAGGATAAATTTTAGGACCTTTAAATATTTAGCCTAGAGAAGAGAAGCACAATTGCTGTCTTCAAATTCTGAAGGGTTATATTTTGGAAGAGAGATTACATTTGCTTTGGTTGGCAAGTTTAGGTTTTATGTCAAAAAAAAAACCTAAAAGAGACATCACAAAGTAGAATGGGCTGCCTCTTAAGAGAGACTGGGTAGAACCCCATTGGAAGTCTTCAAGCAAAATTAAAGAGGAATTATTTTTGGATATTAGTTGCCCTAGATGGTCATTGAATATATTGCAACTATCAAATTCTGCGTTTCTATGATCTTGAATGCCATAAATCAAAAAAGCTCAAAATGGATACAGTATCTGAATATAAAAGCTCACATTATTTAAAAATTAGAAAATAACTAGGTCAGATAGCTTTCACAATTGTCAGTGGAGGAAAATTCATAACCAAACAAGGGATAAAAAAATCACAAAAGATAAAATAGAAAATTTTGTCTACATAAAATGTGTAAGTTTTTGTGTGAGTTAAATCAAAGAAGATAGACTAAGAAGAGAAACAGTTGAATAGGGAAAATATTTGCATTAAATGTCACCATTAAAAGTCTGATATCCAAGATACATAATGAATTTATTCAAAGAGCCATTCCCTTATTGGTAAGTAATTAAAGAATATGAGTAATTTTTAATGTTTAGCTGATGTCTTATGCCTTTAAATCACAGTTATTTCCCATCCCCTCCAGATTGAACCCATTTTTATGATAAAAAAAAATCCAACTAAGCACAAACATCCTGTACAGAAAACCTGACAATATATACAAGGTTCGATCTTAATAATCCCCCACCTTTCTGCTTTTGCTATCTTTTGGGGGATTTTAGAACTTTCATTGGTTTTATCAATATCAAGTATTCAACTTCCTTTTAATGATCTTTTCACTTGCATTATTCTGATCTCTATGTATATTGTTCTCACTTCTTTTTTCTTCAATGTGTACTAACCAATGCAAATCTTCTCACACTTTTCTCACTTCCTCCTATTCGTCATTTCTTAGTGCACAATTATATTTTTATACCATATTTTTTGTTCCCAGTTCTTTGCTGCCGCAAAGAGTACCACTGTAAATATTTTGGAATGTAGTGGACCTTGTTTCTGTCTTTTACTTCTTTGGAGCATATACCCATGAAGGAGATGGCTAGATTAAAGGGTGTGAACAGTTTAACCTTTTTGTTTTTTGCACTATTCCAAAAAGGAATTCAGGAGAATTGAACCACTTCAAGCACAACCAATAGAATATTGTTATGAACATCTTCCCATAGATTCTCCACATTGACTATTCTCTTTTTTCATCTTTGACAATTTGTATAGACTGAGGTGAAACCTCAGAGTTGCTTTACTTTTCATCATTATTACTTTAAGTGATTTGAGTATGTTTTCATAAGGCCATGAGAAGGAACATTGCCTAAGGAGGACCAGTTCTTGAAGCATGTGCAGATATTCTGTCTGCTGCTAGCTCCTGTGGAAATTTTGCGAGCTGGTTTCTAGTCATGATATCTCAGATTTGGTACACGTGATGATAAAATGTCTTTTAATCAGCTCTTGAAACAGAAGAAACAATGACCCAAGAGTGGCTGAGCTGGAGTTGAGTGTGCATACAACAGCTGGGACCCAGGTTATCTCTCAGTCTATTTTCATTTGTGAATAAGACAAGAAGTGATATGAGCTACTGGGTAAAGGAGTGGTAGTCCATCACATTGTCTGATTCAGACAACCTGTGGCCCTAAGTATATGACACCACTGTTTCTTTTAAGTCTATTCTTTCATGACCTTAGGTGAATGCATATTTTGAGAGGAAGTATCTAGGCAACCATGTGAGCCTCAGAGATTCTGAGACCCCTATCAGTCACTAAACATGGTGGCAATGGCCAGTGGAATGGGATTGGCTAATGATGGAGGAAACATCTTCATATGGACCTAGAAAGAGGATGGTGGTAGCTTCAGGGATTATGACCTTTCCAGATGGATTGAAGTGCTGGCTGTGGATGCTAGAACGACACCAGTTTTCAAAGCCCATCAAAGAATTTCACATCAATGGTACTTCATCAGTACTCTACAAAGGGAGTAAAGGACTTCTATGTCCAAGAAGTGAAAGATATCCCTTTTCCACATATTTTCTACACATCTGCCTCATCACCACTGTATATGAAGTTTGATACCACTTTTTAAACAGACCTTTCATATGCAAAGGAGAGAGTACATCCCTGAGGGTTTTTTGGGGGGAATGGGAGTTGTACAAACTATTTATATTATTCCATCTTAGTAAATGCCTTTTACTAAAAACGGAGACTACTGACTTATAATTGGGGGAAACACACTTGTGAGGACTCAGGAACAGTGTAGCCCCTCAGAGTGACTGCTAATCTCTGGCCACCTGCCCTACCAATATAAGCAAGAGTTGCGAAGCCCTGAAGAGAGAGTGCTATAGCCACATATAGTTTGAAAATCTTTTGGAAAAATACTTTGTCAAATCCTTTGACTGCTTTTCTTTTGGTCAGTGTTTCCTGCTGTTATTTATTTCTGCCAATTTCCTTTATATTCTAGCTATGCAAACTTTATTTGTGATATTTCATTAAAGATTATTTTCCCATCTTTACAATATTTCTTGCAATTGTCTTTGCTGATTTTATTCTTAGGAAAACTTTTTTCTTAATTATAGAGGTAAACTTTTTTATTTTTTCTTTTATGATCTCTTTCCCTTGGTTTAGTCACGAATTCTCCGTCTACCTATAGCTAGAAAAAAATTACTGATCATTTTCTATTTTTTTTTTTTGCTGTGATCTGTTACACTCAAGTTTTATATTTATTTTAAGTTGGTGTGTGGTGTAAATATGGGTCTGATTATAATTTCTGTCTAAACAGCTTCTAAAAGAAAGCTATACAAAATATAAACAATGATATTAAAACTTTTCCCACAATTTTTTCATAGGGGATCTACCATAGAGACATCAGGGAAGAACAAGAAATACCTCTATCACTTTGTTTCAACCTTTTCTCATATCCAATAAAAATTATGATTATTATTATAAACTTTTCTTCTTTATTTCATTTGTCTGATTCTCTTTTCACCTTTATGTATTTTCAAAAATTAGCCCATTCTCCTCTTTTCCCTTCTCCTTATGCCATTTTCCTCTTCTTCCTTGTCCTTTTCTGATCATTATTCCTTCTGGCAGGCCTTACTATTCTGACACTAGACGCTAGAATCACAGTATCTTTACTCAGACTTTTATAAATCATCTTGATACCTATTTTTGGATACTGACATCATTGTTTCATGGAAGTTTCAGAGAACTCTGCTCCTGAATACTGAGAACCAGAGAGAAGTCAGTCTCATTTCTGAATACACATTACCATTAGTCATTCTATAATGAAAAATTTTTTTGTTATTCTGTGATGTCTGTCAGATAATATGATGTTAAGCAAACTTAAGCAAACCTGCTCAAATAGAAGTTAAGACAGCTCTAAGTTTTCAACAACTATCCACTTGTGTCTCCTAAATAGAGTTTAGGGTAGAGTGGGAGTAAAGGCAGATTCTGGGAAAATAGGAAGTCATTAGCTTGATTACTGATTTCTATTGTGTTCCCTAGCTCTTCTCCAGGTAACAGATGAAATGATATTTTTATTTTCCTCTCATCCCCATGTCTCATTTAAATATGACATGTTTAATTTTTGTTGCTTTGTATCTTTATGATATAAGGTACCGACCTGTCTGGAACAATAAATATATGATGGATTTGAAAGTCAGAGGACATGACTTTGAAAATCAGCTGTATTTCTTACTAGCTTTTTGACCTTGAGTGTCTCACTCCTCCTATAGACCTCAGATATTTCATCTATAAAACAAATAACTAGGTTAGACTAGGTGACTCTTGAGAGGTCCTTTACTGCTCTAAATCTACAATTGTGAATTAATATTAGAAGCACAAATACATATTATAACAACACTGGCATTTCACCTCTCCATGCAATTTGACAAAAATTGATTTATAAAAATTGTAATAATCAATGCTTAAAAACTTTTGGGAAGACAGGCACATTGATACATAGATCTACACATTGATAGGCTGACTTGCAAACTCAACCAGCTGTTCCGGATCTGAATTTGAAATTATGCAAGTGACTAAATTGTCCATATCCTTTTACCCCACAACCATACTTGAAGAATACACTCTAAAGAAGTGAAAAGTAGAAACAAAGGTCATAGAGCAAAAATTCATGATGGTACTTTTTTTTTTTTTAAGCAATCGGGGTTAAGTAACTTGCTCAAGGTTACACGGCCAGTTATTATTTCTGGGTGTGGTGCTGAGTGTCTGAGCCCGGGATTCAATCTCCAGGTCGTCCCAACACTGGAGCCGGTGCTCTTACTCGCTGAGCCACCTGGCCACCCCTAATGGTACTTTTTTTGTAGAAGTAAAGAACTAGAAACAAAATGGATTCCCATTGATTGGAGAATGGCTTTTTTAAACTATTATATGAATGCAATTAAATATTATTAAACAGTTAGAAGTGGCAAATATGAAGAATATAGAGAAGCATGGGAAGATTTCTTGGAACTGATACAGAATTTTAAAACAGAATGCAGGAAGAGATATATAACAATGACTACAGTAATGTAAATCTTTGAAAATCACTAAAAGGAAACCAAGTTGGGAAATGTGTAAAGATCCTAGTGAATAGATAACAAAATATATCTTGCTCCTCAGGGCAAAGAGATAGGAGATTTTTAGATCAAAGTGCTCTTCAAATAAGTCTATATGTGTATTCAGGAAGCATATTACATGATTCATGGGGGGTATAAAAAGAAATTAAAACTTATTAAAATAATGTGGGCAAAAAAAGCAACAAGGTAATGGTAGAGTTGGTACTTCTATTGATAGTACAGCCACTTAATCAGCAACATTAAAAGGTAAAAATAGCAACAATCTAATCAAATATAAAAAGAATTTGATCAAAGTATTCAAAATTATCATTTATTTGAAATAGATTGTAATACACTGTAGGTAACGAGCCTCACCTTAAATGTATCTTGTGCCTTGTATATTAGTTAAGCATTTAAATCCTTAAAAGTAGCAGAACTTTCAAAAACTAGATTTTTGTTGCTAAAAAGTATATAAATATGTCACCTATAAAATTCTCTTATCTGAATAATTTAAAAAATGAAAATAGAATGTTCTAATCTGTTAAAGAATTTTCTAAATGGAGATTTTAATAGGTTTTAAAACATCTATTAAAAATTCAAAAACAACACATCTTGATTAGTTTATAACAACTGATGGACATAGGGAAGAAGGACATTTTCTCACCAAATTTCAACAAAAACTTCTGCATAATTAACGGATCATGTTGGAAAAAATGGCATCAAGATTTATTATATATAGTTAATGATACACTTCTTCTAGTTATATCTATGTATCTTTTTGAGTTATCTTTTTTCAACCAACAGCCAAGTATCAAAATATATTGAATAACTCCTTCAACAGTGTTGAAATATTTTAAATGGTGAAGCATATTTGTTTATGTTGAACTCATTAAAATTATATAACTAATCACTAATTAAGTTACCAAAATAATTTTACTGAGTAAGAAAAAAATAACAAAATTTATTTGGAACAACAAAAAGGCAAGAATAACGAAGGAACTAATGAAAAAAATGCAAAGAAAAAGGTTTAGCAGTGCCAGATCTTCAACTATATTATAAAGTAATAATTATCAAAACTATTAGTGATATGATTTTAGCAAGAAGAAGAAAAATGGTTTTGCACCATCAGTAAACAAAATAAGAATATATTTTAGGATATTTATTTCATTATTATCTCACTTTCAAAATTTCTATTTGCATCATGTACATATACTTCTATGTTAATGCATTTACATAATTTAGATGGATGAGTTATCCACTTGCAACTCATGCAAGTGGGCACCTTTTCTGAAATTTATAGTGTTAGAGAATTGCCTAGAACACTGTAAGAGCAAGTTATTTGTCCAAACTCACTTGGCCAGAAGGTATCAAAGTTAGGACTTGAACCTATGCCTTCCTAGCTCTGAGGCCAGCTCTTGATCTACCACTCCCACTTCCTCCAATTAAGATAATGTGTTTGATAATCCTTCTGACCATTGGAGGTTTAAGTAGGAAGTATCAGAAAAGTGGTAACTTCTAGCAAATGAGCATTCCTAGGGGTCATTGCTTTTGGATCCTTTGATATAATGTCTTCCTATTATTGTGAACTGAAATTCACCAGGTACTATATTATTCATCCACTAATAGGGAATGTGAGCTATATGATTTGTTAGTAGAAATAAATAGATAAATGGATGGATGGACAGCTGAATGGGTGGATGGATGGATGGATGGATGGATGGATGGATGGATGGGGTATAAAGTTTGTTTTTTTTTAAGCAATCGGGGTTAAGTAACTTGCTCAAGTTTACACAGCCAGTTATTTCTGGGTGTGGTGCTAAGTATCAGAGCCCAGATTCGATCCCAGGTCATCCCGACTCTGGGGCCCGTGGCTTACTCGCTGTGCTACCTGGCCACCCCGGGGTATAAAGTTTTTAATTGAGAAGAGTATTAAATAAAAAATTTTTGGACACCACTGGTATAGAAAAAAAGAACACTAGACATAAAATCAGAAAATATTTAGATTCAAATTAAAGCTCCCATATTTACCAGTAGAATGACTATCAGCAAATGATTTAACTCTTCTGAGTCTCAGTTTCCTTATCTGCATGGTTGGGTTTATAATGCTTAAACACACACAGATGTTTAAAGAAAAGACTTTGTAAATGCTAAAGCATTTTTTTAAAAATGAGTTCTTTATTTTAGGCAGAGTTAAGCAAACAGTACTACAAGAGCTTGCTTCATCTAAATTTATCTCCTTATAATTTTGGTGATTATCTTCTGCTTTGCCAGCTGGATGTCATGGGAAATTCCAGTAGTTGGCTTTCATTAGTTTAGGTCTTATATCACAATTTTAAAATGGTAAATGACTTTAAAGTGTCATATGGTCCAACCATTTCATTATACAGATGAGATAACAGAGGCCCAGAAAGGTGAAGTTATTTGCCTGAGGCAATTTGAACCCAAGTTCTCTTACTCCAAATCTACTGTTTTCTCCAAAGTGCTTCTCTTCACTTAGAACTTAATCTGACAGATACCGGGTGTGTAGAAGGACTATGCTAGAACAGGTGCTTTGCAGGGTATCTCTAGTAGCTTTATCTAGAATATTTCAATAAGTCATGTGCTAGAAATTACCTAACAGGAGAGATGTCTATCACTACAGCTTCAAAGTAAAACAGATAATTATTGATTAAAGCAAGTAATTCACGTGTGAATTCTTATTATGGTAGAGTATAAAGAGTACTATATTTGTGGTGAGATAGTTAAATATTGGCTCTCACTTACTATGTACTTAATCTTGGGCAGATCATTTTTCCTACTAGGGTACCAGTTTCACCATCTGTAAGATGAAAGGCTTCATCTAGAAGATCTTTAATGCTCCTTCCAGTTTCAGATTTTTTTTTTTTTTGCTTTTTGGAGGGGGGAAGGCAGGACAATTGGGGCTAAGTGACTTGCCCCAGGTCACATGGCTAATGTTAAGTGTCTGAGGCCAAATTTGAACTCAGGGACTCCTGACTCCAGGGCCAGTGCTCTATTTACCATGCTACCTAGCCACCCCAAGTTTTGGATTTTATTGTGATACTATTCCTTATTCTACTGTTTTTACAAAATATTATAGTCCAAAGTACTGTCCAAAATAAGTATTATCCAAAGGAATTATTTTGTAAAATAGATTGAGGCAATGCACTAAGAAAAAAATTATCATCAAATATTTTATAAATGCATTTTGATAGAACAATAAGATCTGTAGATGGAGTCTTGTCATTTGACAATGACACACCTGATACAAAGAGAGAAAGACACAGATGGACAATGACAGATGGACAACATATTTGTTGCTATGGTACCTTGAACAAATCAGTTGACATCCCTGGGCCTCTGCTTCCCAAGTTCTATAGGTTTCTTTTTGTGTTCAAATATGAAATAATTCACGGTATTATTATAAGAGACAAGCCTGAAAGAAAAAAAAAAGAAAGAGTGACTCATAGCCATTTCTACATCATCAAAATGTGCTTTAGTTTGTGAAAAGCTGCTGTGAATGTAGGCACTTTGGTCTCCATAATGTTTTTGTTCAGAAAGAGACATTCCATCTGTGATTGCTGGGTGCCAAGAGAATCTGTTAGTTGTTGCTATTTCCCAGAATGCCACAATTTGGTTGCTTTGCTTTAAATACTTTGGTGTAGCCTTATAGAACAGTTTCCATTCTCCTAATTTATAGGGGCCTCCTGTTTAGAATCCCACTCCAGCCATTTTTCTGTCATATCTGACTCTTTATGACACCATTTGGGGTTTTCTTGGTAAAGATACTGGAGTGGTTTGCCACTTCCTTCACTAGTTCACTTTACAGATGAGGAAACTGACATAAAAAGGGTTAAGTGACTTGCCAGGATCACACAGGTAGTAAATGTCTGAGGCTAAATTTGAACTCAGGAAGATGAGTCTTCCTGCCTGTTTAAGATCACTTAGAAATGAATCTGTTTCCCAAAAAAAGTCATCCTTTAAAATCTCAACATAGCATTAAATTGACCCTGGACTCTAAAAACGCCTGTGGAACATATGTTCTGATGGGCCCTAATATACTAGAATGACTTTGAATATGGACCTGGTGAAAACTTGATATGTACCATCTTAAGACTAGACTAGCTAAATTCAGAGATACTTGTTGCTACAAGGTAGCCATTCAGATGAAAGGATTTGGGGCAGCCATACAAACTCATAATAACCAATACTAAGGAAAGGACTGTTTACAATATACAAAAATGGAAAAAATAATCACCAGTAACATCATGGATCTTTCAAAATACAAAAAATTTATTTCTGACACCAGTCCCTATCCTGCTCATATTATTATTATTAATATTCCAGGACTTGTCACAGGTGATCCTAGATAACTTGATGTAGTGGAAATACCTCAGAATTTAAGAGTCAGAAGATCTTCTTGATTCAAATCATGGGTCTGTCTTTAGGAATTCTCTTCATTCAGTTCCTGACCTGATCTCTTAATAACTGAATAACATAGGGAAAGCAATTTTACCTTTATGAACCAGTTTCCTCATCTGTACCATAGAGTTGTTACATGTTCTATCTACCTCATTGAGCTGCCATAAAAGTCAAAGACTAGATATAGATACCTATTGATTTGTAAACCATAAAGTACTATAGAAATGCAACCTCATGAACCACTGGTTAAGATGACAACTTGAAAGGCCATATAGGAGCTCAACTCTCCTATGCAAAACTTAGAAAATATCTGAAAAAGATCCCCAAAAGATCAATGATAAGGAAAACCAAAAAGAAACCGAAGATGATTCATTTGTCCAGGCAAGAATTACACCAAAAAAGAACAGCACAAAAAGAGAGAGGAGTCAGCAGAAGCTCCCACAAATGTACATGAAGTTAGCCAGAATTATAAACAAAAAAGATAAAAGTCAATGAAAACATCAACAAATAGGGGACCAAACTCAAAACCTAGTCCTAGCCTGATAAATGAGGAGTAAATTATGTAATTAGCCCCCATCAATGGTACCCCGTCAGATATGGCCTTGCCATACATGTCTCAGATCACTAGGGGCCACAGCAGGAGATAGAGTCAATTCGGTACCTGGGTGCCAGTGAAAGTGAGCCACCATGCAGGAGGTCTGGCACAAGTGTGATCTCCAGTATCTCACTAGAGCCTGTCAGGGAAAGAGAAAGTAAGAAAACCAATTCCTCATTGGGAAATATTGATGAAGAGGAAGACAGAGACTGACTGAAACCAGAAAAAGTGGACCGCCAGTAGACTGGCACAAAAACTAGAGATTGAGAAAAAAGATGGAGCCTAACACCAAGAAGTCTATTAAGATCATGATCAGTACTGGCACCCAAAATACAGAGGGAATAGCACAAAATATGGTCTATCCAATACATCCAAGAGTGCTGGAGAAAACTATTCCATGAACAAAATTCCAGATGAAGAACAGAGGCTAAAATTATAAAAAAAAAAAAAATATGAAACACAAATAGACACATTAAGAGAAACCCAGAAGAAGAGGAAAAACCTCAACACAACGCCAAGCTGAACTGCAAAGTAAGACCATAGTTTGGCCACAAAAACTATATGAGTGGCTGGAAGAAATGAAACAAGTTATTAAGAAAATGAAGTTAAAAAGTGAAATTAGACTTGAAAGGTAAATAAAAAAGCTTAAAACAAAAATGAAGTGAAAAGCTTCACTCCACTAGTGGACTCCCTGAAAAAGAGAATAAAACAAATGGAATTCAATGACTCCATGAGACAACAAAGAAATTTAGAAAAAAAAAAGTCCAAAGATTTTACCAAAGCCAAAATATGAAGCATCCAAACAAAAGAAAAAAAAAATTCAAGTAACCAGGAAGAAATAGTTCAAATACCAAGGAATAACAATCAGGATCACACAGGACTATGAAGTAACTCTATAAAAGAGAAGATATCTTAGAATAAGGGGTTTTTTTAAGGAGGAAGAAGAGAAAGATGGAGAGAGAAGGAGAAGAAGGAATTGAAGGAAGTAGGGAGGGAAAAGAGAGGCTTGCAACTAAAAATGACTAACACTGAAAAACTGATTATAATATGATGAAACATGGAGTACGGAGGGTGGGAATAAATATTTAATATAATAGAGGAATTTCACTAACTTCTGATGAAAAGACAAGAGGTAAGTAGAAACTTTGAAATGTTACACGGGGTTCGTGACTAACCTAAAAAGGTAAAAAAACAAAAATGAGGAGATTAAAATAGTGACAAACTGTACAGATTAGATAGGGTAAAAGAGACAAGTAATCATTCAGAAAATCAACATCATTGGGTCACAGAGGAAGGAAAATAAAACAAAAATAAACCCTGGGTCTTATTTTATTCTGTAGTTTTTAAAGAGAAAAGAAAAGGGAGGAGAAAGAGAATACATTCGGGAAGAAAGAAAAGGGAGGAACTTATTATTTAGCATAAATGAGTTATATGTGAGTGGTGGGAAGTGGGAGGAGTGAACCTCTAATGACCTTGATCTTATCTGAGCTGAATAAAAGAGTTTGGGGCAGTTTAATACATCCATGGATAGAGTGCCAGGCCTGTGGTCAGGAAGACTGGAGTTTAAATCCAGCCTCAGATATTTACTAAAACTAAACAGAAGAGAGAAGAAGAAAATTTATAGTGGACACAGAAAACACAAAAAGCACTATGGAAAATTTTAAATTTGCCTTCCCCCCCTCCCAATCTGGAGAGTCATAGTTTCATATATAGTTTTCTTCTTCTCTCCTTTGTACAGAGAAACATGTATAGAAAAATGTTCATGCCTGTTAATATTTGACAAATTCATAATATTGAAAAAGAAAATTAAAATCAATGAATTAATGTAAGCTAGTGTCATTGTCTTTGGTGACCTTTAGTTTTTTAGATTTTCAAAATTCTATGATTTGACGGACGTTTCTTAATCCAAACTCATGATTTTGTCAATGTGTGGAACTTACAATATAGAAACTCTCTCCACAGAAGCAATTTAAAGAGATGCCTGTGAGACTGAGAGATTAAGGAACTTGCTCATCATCAGACAGTCATCATGTATCAAAGGCAGGACTTGCATTCTGTTCTTCCTCTTTCAAAAGCCAGTCCACTAACCTAATGGCCAATGCCATGTACATTAGTAATGAAGTCATTTGAGAAGATAGTTTTGTAGCTTGCTGTAATAGTAACGTTTGGCATTGTGTAGACATCATTGTTTCTGTGAATTGATGCAAAATATTCAATCAGACATTTTCCCTCACTTGCTTCATGTTTTTCCAGTTCATCCCTAGAGAATATACTAGTCAGTTGCTAAATTTGAGGAAAGTTTTCAATGCTGTATTTGTTGATGAAATTGTTTACTGACCTGAGGACTTTAAACTCTCAATTTCTTCATACATTGTCAATCTGCAGTAATCTGCTAACTCTATAAAGTGAACCATGATCTGTTACATGTTCTTATGCCTTGTCTCTGCCACTCAGGACTTGTATGACCTTGGACAAATCAAGTGTTTCACAGCTTCAGTTTCTTCATGGTCTGCTCTTGGCAAGGAAATCTGCTAAGTAACCTCCAGAGTCTAAACCAGATAATGGTGTGGCAAATACAGTATGAAGGTCTTGATATGGTTACTGCCTCCTCCCTAGATCATATTTTTAAAATTCAGTCATTACTTTTTTTCCCTCATCAATGCCTTTTGTTTTTCCAGGAACAAGAGTGTTTTTTTTTTAGTTCCATATAAAGGATATTGCTAGTAATAGACAGCTAGGTGGCATATTGGATGAAATGCTGTACTTTAGATTGTGAATTCCTTGAGGGTAAGGCCTTTCTTTTGCCTTTTTGTATCTTCAGTGTTTTAGCACAGTTGTTCAGTTAGTTGTCATGGTCAACTCTTTGTGATCCCATTTGGGGGCTTTCTTGGCAAAGATACTGGTTTGCTGTTTTCTTCTCTAACTCATCTTAAAAATGAGTAGCTAAAGGGGTGGCCAGGTAGCACAATGAGTAAGAGCACCAGCCCCAGAGTCAGGATGACCTGGGATCAAATCTGGCCTCAGACATTTAGCACCCACCCAGAAACACCTGGCCGTGTAACCTTGAGCAAGTTACTTAACCCCAATTGCTTTAAAAAAAATGAGTAACTAAGGAAAATGGAGTTAAATTACTAGGTGGCGCAGTGAATACAGCACTGATCTTGGAGTCAGGAGGACCTCAGTTCAATCACACTTGATGTTTGTTGACTTGTGAATGATTGCCTAAGTGGTACTAAGATGACAAGAAGATAAAAGAATTACTTTTAGATTTTCATTTTCTTCAAGTCAAATTTAGTATATGTCATAGATACATACAGTCAGCATGTATCACAGGTTGAATTTAAAACATCTTGATTAAAAAGTCAGTTCTCTGTCTGCTCTAGGCTGCAGTAACGAACGTATAGTCTTCAGAAGGAGAGTGATCATGTTCTATTCTGACCAGACCTCGTCTAGAGAAATAATGTTCTGTTCTGGATGAAACATTTTAGAAGGGACATTTGCAAACATAATCATGTCCAGAGGAAGGTGATAGGGGAATTTTGACAATGGAAGGACTCAATTCCATGTCCTAAACCTCAGTTGAAGGAATTGGTGATCTTTATTCTAAAAAAAA
>NW_027185809.1:21027356-21032356 GCF_028583685.1 Petaurus breviceps papuanus
GCCTTTTTTTGGGAGGGCAATTGGGGTTAAGTGACTTGCCCAAGGTCACACAGGTAGTTGTGTGTGTGTGTGTGTGTGTGTGTGGTGTGTTAAGTGTCTGTGGCTGAATTTGAACTCAGGTCCTCCTGACTCCAAGGCCAGTGCTCTATTCACTGTGCCACCTAGCCGCCCCAAATCTTTTTTTTTTAAGTAAATAAGGATTAATATTGATACATGAAATTCTAGATAAACACTTTCTACAAAGCAGTTCACTTATTTAGGGAGGTACAATGGGTAGAATACTCTACTGGAAGTTAGAAAGACCTTCAAATTCTGCATCCGATGGTTACTAGACCCTAGACAAGTCACTTAACCTCCCATAGAGAGTTTTCTCACCTGTAAAATGAAGGTAATGACACCTACCTCACAGGATTGTTATAAGGATTAATGAGATTTTATTTATACATACATACATACATACATACATATATACATACATACACACATAAATGCGTGTGTCTGTGCGTAAAGTTGTTTTAAAAATATCTTGTTTTAAAATTGTCAAGTGATATAAAAATGCCAGCTAGTATTATTATTATTGCCATCATCATCATCATCATCACTATTACTACTACTACTACTACCAAAGTGATTTTATTGCTCTCTAAATTTCAACACCTGGGGTTCAGCACCCGAGTTACTAAGTACAGCTATGACTCTACTATGAACATTTTGAACTAATTATTCTATAGTTTCAAAATTACTTTTGAAATTTCTATGTATAGAAATCATAGCATCACAAGTCACCACTATGACTTTCAGTTTGACCCATAGCTATACCATCATCTTGGATTTCTTATTCAGGCACACCCTGGGTCTCATGTAATTAACATGGTTGCAAAAATTAAAGTGGCATTTTTGTACTTACACAAAATCTCACAAATTGCTGTAGGGAAAAAAGGCTAAAATTAGAATATTGCCCTCATCCTAGTCCCCTATTCATTCAAATGCTACCTCTTAGTAATTCATGCCCCTCAAGTGAACTACAGAGGGTAGCTCCCATTAGAATAAGAAGATCTATTAGCTCCTTAAATGTAGATTAGTGTGGAAGAATAGATTCACTCTAAGGAATCTAATTTTTATTTCATCAAGGTCTCAAATACTTTGATCTCCTGTCATAACTTCATCACTGTCTTTTTTCTTGACTCAATCAATACTACAGATCTTACAATAATGTTTTCTGATGTACAAAGTACGTAATGACATTATCCACCTAAACTAACCAGAGAAATGTGGATCTGTGATAGAATCAAAATTTAAATTCAAGAACCTCTTTTGTTTGACCTTTTTGATTGCAACAATGGTCTCGATGAAAGGGCAGACTCACATAAATTAAAGGGCATAGAGTGAGCTTAATGTCCATGCATATTATATAAGAGACAGGATGCATATAAATTACTAATGCATGAAACTAATGCATATAAATGAACCACTAATCATGACTAGATCACTCAAACTTTTCTCAAATTGATAGCATGTGCAAAGCTGTGAACTCTATACGTGAACTCTGTACACACTTTAAGGGTGATTACAGTAAACCATATGTCCTTAGATTCCTTCCTCGCTATGAAGGCACCATAGAGGAGGATTTAAAGCTAATAAAAACCAACCGAAGTGTCAAAAATCTTTAGTGTACTTGAATGGCAAAAGTTAGTCATTTAAATAAAAATAAAATGCTCCAGATTTTGTGTCAACCAGGACTATGGGTAGTTCCAAATACTTTCCATATCTCTTTCAGCATCTATAAAAATTATTCAACCTTTTTTTCCTAAAAACCAGAATTAATTTTGAAATATATTCTGGAAAGAATCTTTCTCTGGAGGGAGGAAGATAGGAATCTCTCTTCTCTTTTAAATAAAGTTGGGGAATGGGTAGGAGTATTCATATCACATCATTCCTAGGACTTATCCATAATTCAATGTGCTATTTGCCAATATGTAGTTAATGGCCATGGATAGATTTTATGGTGGTCGTGGTGGTGTTCGGTCATTTCAGTGGGGTTTGACTTCATGATCCCCATTTGGAGTTTTCTTGGCAAAGATACTGGAATGATTTGCCATTATGTGTCATAGTAGGGGTTTACATTAAGTTGGAAATCTTTAGGGACCTTTGAAAAACTGAGTGTAGTTTAAGATTGTTTTGTGTCTTCTAGACATCAGCATGTGATTTTGATGCAGAATAAACTCTACCCAAAAGCAATTTTGCAAGCTCTTCTTTATATTTCATAATTTCACTTTATTTCCCTTTTCAATTATTTTCTTTAATTCCTATGAGCAACAGTATTATGATTGACTTCCTTTACAAACTGCTAGAGATGATATACTCTATTATGTAGCCATCCCTAAACACTCCAGGCTTACAGGGGAAATCTGCAAGACCACAAATATCTTTTCTAAAGAAAACCTTCATTGACTTCTATCCAGCAATCCTCTAAATTACATAAACAGTCTCTTGTATTGATCTTATAACTTTTGGTAATGCTAAATGAGCATTTATTTCTCTTGATACATATTTAAACAGAATTTCTTTTATGCTAGTAATTACCTGGTAATGCTGAATCAATCTGTAAAATGTGTTTCTAGGATGGCTTCAGAGAATCTTGTAAGAGTTCCCCTTTGCACAGCCAGCATTTCTTACAGTCTAAGTCTGCTGGACTGTTACCTGGCATCATAGAACAAGGAGACAGATACAAGTCACATTTGACAAAGTCAGTGTATGTACTGGTATTAAGACAAGATACTTCCTAATATCATCTTTGGATTTGTGGTTGATATTCAGAAAGGCTAATATTTTTCCCAATTAAGTTGCAAACAGAAGGAACATTGCTTACATGAATTTTTATTTAAAACCTTTGCCTTCTGTGGTCCACCTGGAATTAGAGACTATGAAATCCCAACAATTATTTCCTCGTGATATAGTTTATCCTGGTCTTAAATCTTTAATTAATTGCAGGTGTATACTAAATTTATCTTCAATTGTTACAAGAGATTAATCACTTTTAAGTCTCACTATGATATTAAGTGATATTAAGTACTGATATTTTGTATAATTTCTGAAAATGTGAAAAGATGAAGTCTAAGACTTTGCCTCCCATTTAAAAAGTTGTGTATTTCTGATAGAAATTGCAACACAAAATTATTTTCACTGAATGTAGTCTTTTAATTAAAAAGGTGCGGTAGTTAACTGGACAGTTTCTGTACAGAAGAATGATTACTGATATCATCTTCTATATTTAGGGAGATGATCTTTCCAAGAGGAAAATAGACAGCCAATAAGGAGGATCCCATCAAAGAGAGGTAAGTTACTATGGTTACTTTTCAAGGGCTTAAGTAACAGTGAAAAGGTGCTCCAAGCTAAATGGACCCGTTCCGGAGTAGGACCATGATTGTCGCATGTATTTAGACCAGACAGAGCAGTTAAATCAGCTTGGGGCTACCCTGTCATTCCAGCATGACCTGCATGCATTCCACGGGTTGCCTTGAGTCTCCCAGAAGCACACAGACAGCGTTGCAAAGTCAAATGGGTTGGCGGAGGGAGAGGAGATTTTAAAAAAGAACAAGGAAAAACGTCTTCCAAAATCAAACCTAACAATGACGTACAGGGCTCTTAATACGAATCAGTCTTAATTATGAGCAGGATAATGCTCTGTATAACCTAGAAGAAGCTCTGACTTCCCAGCAGAGTCGAAGATAAGACCGAGAGAGCGATAAGGAGCTTACTGACATACCTTGCAAGCAGGGGCCACCCACCAGGAGTAAGATACGTCCACCTGTTTTGCAAAGATGTAGGTGCTCTCCTTGTACTTTGCGTTTGCACTCTATCTAGCCTTTCTTCTAGTGGGGCTCTTGATCTTCCGGGTGACTTGGACACGGGCGGCAGTTCAGTCTCAGCAACAGCAGCGGCGGGGGCAGCGCGGCGGGCGGCGGCGGCAGCAGCACCAGCACCAGCACCAGCAGTGTGGACTCCCAGCCCTTGGCTCCAGCAGGTTCTTTCAGTCACTGAAGCCTAGCTCCCCTCCCCTGGAGCAGGAGGCGGCCTCCCAGCGGTTCTCTTCTTCTATTGGACCAGAGGGAGCAGATGTTACCCCGTTGCTAGGAGAGTTGCTAGGAGGTGATGACGCCCCTCAGCATCTCCGAAGCAACTTGTGTAGGTTTGATTTTTTTGGCCTGGGATACCCGGGTAGAGATCAGGCAGGAAACACGGGGCGGAGAATGGGAGCGAAGACGCAGAAATGGGAGTAAAGGTGCCTGGGACTGCCTGGGACTGCCCGGGACAACGAGAAAATTTAAAGCTGAAAAGAGGGAAGTTGGAGATGAGATGGAGGCAGGGCTTAGATGTCTAAATCTGACTTGGGGCCGAAAATGCAAGGAACGGAGAGTTCTTTTAAAAAATGCAGGTAACTGGTGGGAAAGGAAGATAGGGAAGGAAGTGGGATAGAGAACACGCTTGCTAGACGAACCAGAAGTGCTCTGGCCTAAGGAGGTAGTCAAGAAAAGCTGCTTATTCCTCAGTCCCGCACCTCAGCATGGGATTGTTTCCTCCGTCTGTAAATGGAGACAAGAGGTATCTCCTCTGCAGCCTCAACGGGGCCCCGAGTGAAATGCAGGATCCAAAGCGACCCTCTGGGAAAACCTCACAGAGTATTGGCTCTACCACTCGCTAGGCTCCAGCGGCCCTCCTAGGCCCTTAGATTCGGTCCGTGAGTCTAGAGAGATCGTCCCCAGGGAGTCTTGCCGTCAGGCCTGGGGAGGAGAGGCACAGTTCAAGGAAGATTCTGTTTGGGTGATCTGTCCCAGGGACTGAAAGAGACGAAAACTGGAAAGGGGGTGGGGATCAGAAAGGAAGAAAAGGGAGGGAAGTAATAGAGAGGAAGGGCAGGAATGTAGTGGGGAGTGAGGTGCCCAGGAAGTGGGGAATAGTTGTAGAATCTGATATTTCTGAAGCTCCAAAATGTAGGAGAA
>NW_027185809.1:21037356-21073060 GCF_028583685.1 Petaurus breviceps papuanus
TTTTCTAAACTAAGTTGGTTCACTCTTTTTACCTAGCTTGGGAGCACTCCACTCCCCAAGGGCTCATCATATTGTTGTAGAACTCAATTCAGACATCTAATTGACTTTAGACCTGTTATAATGCAGAATTTCCAAATGCAAGTGATCCACCAGCCTCAACTTGCTCCAGCAGTAGGTTTTTATAGGCATGTGCAACCATGCTTAGCACCAACTATCTTTTATACATCTAAAACTAAATATAGACATTTCAAACTCATTATGTTCATAATAGAATGTCTTACCATTTCCACCAAATCCTCCTCTCTTCCAAACTTCCCTATTACTGTTGAGTATACTACCATCTTTCCAATTACCTAGGATGTCAACTAGAGTATCTTTTTCACCGTCTCCTTCTCACTTACCCCATATATCTAATCCATTGCCAAATCTTGCCATTTTTACCTCTACATCTCTCACATATGTCCTCTTCTCTCCATTCATACAGTGACCACACTTATACAGGCCCTCATCACATTTTGCCTAGACTATTTCAGTAGCCTTCTAATTTGGTTTCCTTGCTTCAGGTTTCTTCCTGCTCCAGTGCTTCCTTCATTCATCTGTCAAAATGATTTTCCTAAAGTTCAAGTCTGACCATGTCACCCACACCCTATTCACTAAGCCACAGTGGTTCCTTATTACTTCCATTTTAAACTATAAAATCCTCTGCTTGGCATTTCATGTTCTTTATAAATGTTACAAATTTTTTCCCTTTCTACATTTCTAGTCTTCTTATACTTTTCTCCCATTCCCAAATTCTATGATCCAGCTACAGTGGCTTATTTGGGTTCCTCACATTTAATACTACATATTCTGTTCTCTGTGGCTTTGCACTGGCTGTATCCAATGCCTAGAATGCTCTCCCTCTTCACCTCTTGACTCCTGTCTTTCATGAATCCCTTCAAGTTTCATTGCAAATCTAACATGAAGGAGACCTTTGTGATTCCCTTAGGCTTTTCCTCTGATATTGTTATTTACATGTTGACTCCTTCATTAGAATGTGATGTCCTTGAGGGTCTTTTTTCCTATCTTTGTATTCTCAGGGCTTAACACATAGAAAGCATACTAATTACTTGATAAATGATTTTTGATCGACTGGTTGATTGACAAAGTCATGAACACTTGTTTGGAATTTTGTATCTTCCAGGGGTGAGTATGGCTCCTTCACACCTCTGGGAGTATAGGTTTCACTGGTTGTCTGCCTCCAAGATGAATTGGTTGTAGGACAGACTGTTCTGAAAGAAATTTTCCCTTTGTGAAAGGGAACATTCTCAGCCTTTTCCCTTTCAGCAAAGTTAGACTCAGACCAGAATCATGAAGTTATTAGGTTTTGACTGATGGAAGGGTTACCTAGGGAGCACTTAATGCCTCTCTTAGATTAAAATATATACTCTTTTTTCTTCTTTTCTGTCTTTATTAATTTGTTGACTTTTAGTTTACAAGATTCAGTTTCACAATTCCATGAGTTTCAAATTTTCTCCCCCTTCCTTTCACCCCCACTCCCATGGAGACATGCAGTCAAGTATAGGATTTGCAAATACTTCCACATTAAACATTAGTCAGGTTATAAACAAGGATTATAATGGATGGAATGAACAGGTGGAATAAGGAAACAAAAACAAACAAGAAAAAGAAAGAGAGCAGATAATTTACTTCAATCTGCATTCAAACTCTGTTCTTTCTAGTTCTTTCTCTGAATGTAGACATCTCTTTCCATCATGAGTCTTTTGAAGTTGTCTTATACCCCTGCATTGCTGAGAAAAGTCCAGTCTATTAAAGTTGGTCATCACACATATGTTGTGCCTGTAATTGTGTATAGATTTCTCCTGGTTCTGCTCTTCTCACTCAGTATCAGTTTGTATAAACTTCTCCAGGTAAATATGAAGTCCATCTGTTCCTCATTTCTTATAGCAAAATAGTATTCCATTATATTCATATACCACAACTTGTTTAGACATTCCCCAATTGATGGGCATCCCCTTAATTTCCAATTCTTTGCCATCACAAAAAGAGCTGCTATAAATATTTTTGTACATATGGGTGTTCCTCCAATTTCTATGATCTCTTTGGGATACAACCCTAGAAGTTGTATTGCTGGGTCAAAGGATATGAAATTATTTGTAGCGCTTTAAGTATAGTTCCAGATTGCTCTCCAGAATGGTTGAATCAGTTCACAACTCCACCAACAATGTATTAGTGTTCCAATTTTTCCACATCCTCTCCAGCATTTGTCATCTTCCTGTTTTGTCATCTTAGCCAATCTGACCGGTGAGATGTAGTACCTCAGAGTTGTAGTGATTTGCATTTCTCTAAACAATAGTGATTTAGAGCATTTTTTCATATACTTATAGATATTTTTAATTTCATCCTTTGAAAACTACCTGTTCATATTCTTGGACCCTTTATCAATTGGGGAATGACTTGTATTCTCATAGATTTGACTCAATTCTCTGTATATTTTAGAAATGAGGCCTTTATCAGAGACACTGGTTGTAAAAATTCTTTCCCAATTTTCCACTTCCCTCTTAATATTGGTTACATTGGCTTTGTTTGTACAGAAACTTTTCAATTTAATATAATCAAAATTATCCATTTTGATTTTGTTCCATTACAATGCTCTCTATTTATTGTTTGGTCATAAAGTCTTCCCCTCCCCATAAATCTGACAGGTAACTATTCCTTGCTTTCCCAGTTTGCTTACAGTATCGGCCTTTATACCTACATCATGCACCCATTTAGAATTGATTTTAGTAAAGTGTGTTAGATAATGGTCTATGCCCAGTTTCTGCCATACTATATTCCAGTTTTCCCAGTAATTTTTGTCAAATAGTGAGTTGTTATCTCAAAAACTGAGGTCTCTGGGTTTATCGACAATACATAACTATACTCCTTGACTGTTGTTTCATGTACCCGATCTATTCCATTGATCCATTACTCTATTCCTCAGGTAGTACCAAGTAATTTTAAGTACTGCTGCTTTACAGTGAAGATTAAAATCTGGTATGGCTAGACCATCTTACCTAGCATTTCTTTTCATTAATTCCCTTGATATTCTGGAACTTTTGCTCTTCCAAATAAATTTTGTTATGATTTTTTCTAACTCAATAAAGTAATTTTTGGTATATTGATTGCTATGGCACTAAATATGTAATTTAATTTAGGTAAAATTGTCATTTTTATTATATTGGCTAAACCCATCCATGAGCAATTGACGTTTTTCCAATTAGTTAGATCTGACTTTATTTGTGTGAAAAATGTTTCGTAGTTGTGTTCATGTAGGTCCTAGGTTTGTTTTGGCAGGTAGATTTCCAAATATTTTATAATGTCTACAGTAACTTTAAATGGAATTTCTCTTTCTACCTCTTGCTGTTGGATTTTGTTAGAAATGTATAGGAATGCCAAGGATTTATGTGGATTTATTTTATATCCTGCAACTTTGCCACATTTATTTATTGTCTCAAGTAGTTTTTTTTTTTTTACTTAATTCTCTAGGATTCTCTAAGTATATCATCATATCATCTGCAAAGAGTGATAGCTTAGTCTCTTCTTTGCCTAATTTGATTCCTTTGATTTCTTTTTCTTCTCTGATTGCTACTGCTAATATTTCTAGTACCAGATTGAATAAGAGGGGTGAGAGTGTATATCCTTGTTTCACCTCTAATCTTATTGGAAATTCTTCTAGCTTATCCCCATTACATATCATACTTGCTTGTGGCTTTAAATAGATACTACTTATTATTTTAAGGAAGACTCCATTTAGTCCTATAGTTTCTAGTGTTTTTAATAGAAATGGATGTTGTATTTTGTCAAAAGTCTTTTCTCCATCTACTGAGAAAATCATGTGGTTTCTACTAGTTTTATTGTTGATATGATCAATTATACTGATGGTTTCCCTAATATTGAACCATCCTTGCATTTCTGGAATAAATCTTACCTGATAAAAGTGTATTATTCTTGTGATATGTTGCTGTAGTCTTTTTTTGCTAATATTTTATTTAAAATTTTTGCATCTATATTCATGAGGGATATTGGTCTATAATTTTCTTTCTCCAGGAAACATATACTCTTAAACATAGACTAGCGATAGGAGAGGGGAATTACATGGCTAGGCACCTCAAAGATGGGGGTTTCCCAGTCTAAGAGATGACAAGACCAGGTTAGTGATGTAGTATGAAGAGTACCTATACCCTACATTGGAAAACCAGTTATAGTGGACCATAAGCTTTCAAAAGTGTGTTAACTATGGACATCATCTGAATGATGGATGTATCTGGACGTCTCTCTTCTTGAAGAGCACTGAGAACTCCTTTTTAGATGATGTCTCACTAGAAACTCCAATTTCCAATGTTCAGGGATGTGACATTCTACAGAAAAAAAGAAAATCTCCTAAACAATAACCCAAACGAATAAGCATTTATTAGTGCTTATTATGTGCCAGGTATTGTGCTAAGAGCTGGGATACAATTAATTAAAACAAAGATGGTCTCTGCTCTCATGGAGTTTGTGATTTAAAGAAAGAAACAACACATTAAAGGAGGTAAGAAAGGGGTATAGGAAGGAAAGATGGGAGGCCAGGGGGTATCCCATGTGGGGGCAAATTTTTCCATGGAGGCAGGGCAGCAGATATAAAGTGGAGCGAATCCAGTTTCTGCCCTCTATAAAGAAGGGCATTGAGAGGTGTTTGGTACTCTACCCTCCAGCTTTCCAGGTAGTGTCAATGAGGCCTTGAGTTAGTCAGCATAGTATTAGGTTTATAAGTAATGAGTTTATGGGCAGCTAGGTGGTGCAGTGAATAAAGCACTGACCCTGGAATCAGGAGGACCTGAGTTCAAATACGACCTCAGACACTTAACACTTACTAGCTGCATGACCTTGGACAAGTCATTTAACCCCAATTGCCCTGCCTTCCCCCTCCAAATAGCCAGAAGAAGAAGAGAAGAAGGGCAAGGAGGAGGAGAAGGAGGGAAGCAGATGTAAAGACACAAAATATGATCGCTGGTGCTATGAATATTAGTAGAAGGAGACTACAGCCAAAATATGGAGGAGTAAGCATAGAGACTCTGTCCTCTGATATTGTGTTGTTGTTCATTTATTTTAATCATGTCTGATTCTTTGTGAATTTTTAGGGGTTTTATTGGCAAAGATACTAGAGTGGTTTGTCATTGCTTTATCCTTCTCTTTTTACAGATGAGGAAACTGAGGCAAACAGAGTTCAGTGACTTGTACAGGGTCACACAATTAGTAAGTATCTGAAGCAAGATTTGAACTCAAGAAGATGTCTTCCTGATTCCAGGCCTAGCACTGCATCCACTGTAGCACCTAGCTGAGCTCTGATATTCCGAGTTTTTTACTACATATCCAGTGGGAAGGAGGTTGTCTTTTCAGATTGTATGTCCCTTCCAGGGAGATTCCATCCTCTCAGAATGTCCAAGGACAAAGTGAATGAAAAGGATATCGGGATGTTACCTGGTTGGCAGTTCAAAGTGCATTTCCCTTCTAAGGGTTTGAACCAGAGGTTCAAACAAGCAATTTGGTGTATAATACTCCCTAGTGCAGCAGAACCAGACTAAAATGTAATTGGGAAATATGTAACAAAGTAAACAAAAATACATTAACTCATCAATAGTCAATAACCAGGGTGGCTAGGTGGTGCAGTGAATAGAGAGCACTGGCCCTGGAGTCAGGAGGACATGAGTTCAAATCTGGCCTCAGACACTTAACACAAAAACTAGCCATGTGACTTTGGGCAAGTCACAACTCCAATTGCCTTCCAAAAAGCAAAAAATACTGTCAATATGCAGCCCACAGGAATACTTACATACAGATTAGTGGCCCCTATTCCAACTACCTTTAACATCACTGAGCTCAACTACAAGTTGGCATTATCATTCTGGAGAACTTTAGGACTCTGAGGAAAAGGGAATTCCTCCAAAAGGGAGACAAATTGATTATTTATGGACTACTTGATACATTTGCATTTCTTTTTCATTTTTTTGTGTGGTAGAATAATATATATACTTGTTCCCTTCATTGCTTAAATGAGATGTGGGATCCTTTGTTCACATCTGTGGAGACACAGATGTGGAGACTATGGAGACAACACTCAGATAATTTCCTAGTGTAAACTTGGGGGAGGGATAGAGAGCAAGAGATACAATGATAATTTGAGGTGGCTATCATTAAGACTGCCTGACTTATCAGAGCTTGGGAGAAAGAAGTTTGCATTGTATTCATAAAGGGGTGTGTGTGTATGTGTGTGTGTGTCTACTACTTTAGCAAATATTTATCAGACCTGTATATTTTTCCTCATGTATTGATACTGTGCAAGACATAGTTAATAACAACTATCGTTGGAAATAAAAGGCTTGGGGAGGAGTCAAGATGGTGGAGTAGAACCAGGACCTCTCCACTACTCAAGCTTCCACCTTCCCCAATCCATGTAACAAGGTGACTCTAAACAAACTTTGGAGTTGCAGAACCCACAAAATGACACAGAGAAGCTAACCTCCCACTGAGGACAGCCTGGAAGACCAGCAGGAATCAGCCAGCACAGTGCTCTGGGAGCCGAACCCAGCCCCATGCCAAGGCTTTAGCCCCAGGGAGGGTCTGACCAGTTGACAGCCAGAGGGACTCCAAATAAACAGCAGCTGTGGCCCTTTCCAGATGTAGCAACACATAGATGCAAAGGACAAAGTGAGGGGTCAGTGAAGTCTGGACTTTGGGACCCAGTAAGTGGGAGTGCATAGCTTTTACCCCCAGGGCAAGAAGCCACTGAGACACTGGCACAGATATCCAGTGCCACATGGCATCTTCAGCTCCTGGCCTGCAGAGTGTAGGGGGACAAAGCACCAGTTTGAGACGTAATCACTCTTCCTTTAACCTTCTTGGATCTGGATTGCAGTCTAGGGTGGAGGTCCAGCTTGCCAGAGCGTGTGGAGACTTCAGAGAAGGCATCCATCTAATACCTCTGGCAGCTGAGAAAACCCCAGCATTTGGGACAAAAGCTCCCCTGTCTGGTGGCAGAGTCTTACCGTGGCAAAAAGCCCAGGGGTCAAGTGACTGAGGGGCGACATGACCAGGAAAAGGAAGCAAAGCAGAAAGAAGATTACAACATTACACTCCTATTCTGGGGACAAAAAGGAGAAAAGCATGGAACATGAAGAGGACAGTGAAGTCAGAACTCCTGCACCAAAAGCTTCAAAGGAAAATACGAGCTGGTTACACGCCATAGAGGACCTTAAGAAGCAAATAAGAAAAGTGGAGGAAAAATTGGGAAGAGAAATGAGAACAATGCAAGAAAATTATGAAATGAGAGTCAACAGCCTGACTGAGGAAAATGACACTTTAAAAAATAGACTAACTCAAATGGGAAAAGAGGCTCAAAAAGGCAATGAGGAGAAGAATGCCTTAAAAAGCTGAATTTGCCAGATGGAAAAACAATCTCAAAAGGTCAATGAGGAGAATCATTGTTTCAGAATTAGATTAGAGCAAATGGAAACTAATGACTTTATGAGAAACCAATATGCTGTTAAACAGATCCAAACAAATAAAAGAATAGAAGGCAATATGAAATATCTCATGGGAAAAACCACTGACCTGGAAAATAGATCCAGGAGAGATAATTAAAAAATTATTGGACTACCTGAAAGCCATGATCAAAGTAATAACTTAGAAATCATCCTCCAGGAAGTTCTCAAAGAAAACTGCCCTGATGTTTTAGAACCAAAGGGCAAAATAGAGGTTAAAAGAATCCAACAATCATGTCCTGAAAAAGATCCCAAAAAGAAAACTCCTAGGAATATTATAGCCAGGTTCCAGATTTCCCAGATCAAGGAGAAAATATTACAAGCAACCAGGAAGAAACAATATGAATATTGTGGAACCACAATCAGGATAACCCAGGATCTGGCAGCTTCTACACTGGGGGATTGAAGTGCTTGGAATATGATATTCTGGAGGTCAAAGGAGCTGGGATAAAAACCAAAAGTCACCTACCCAGCAAAACTGAGTATCATGTTTCAGGGAAAAATATGGTCATTCAGTGGAATAGAGGACTTTCAAGCATTCTTGCTGAAAAAACCAGAGTTGAATAGAAAATTTGAAATTCAGATACAAGAAGCAAGAGAAGCATGAGAAGGTAAACAGGGAAAAGAAATCATACGGAACTTATCAAAGTTGAACTATTAACATTCCTACATGGAAAACAATCATTGTAACTTATGAAACTTTTCTCAGTAGTTGAAGGGAATAGAAAAAAATATATATATATACATATATATATATATATGTATGTATATATATATATGTTTATATGTGTGGTTATATGAGCATATGAATACATATGTGAATGTGTGTATATATGTTTATAGGTATACATAGGTAGAGGGCACAGGACCAATTGAAGAGAAAGGGATGATACTTAAAAGGTGAAATTAAGAGATGAAAGGAATATAATGAGAGGAGATGGGGAGAGAAAGAATGGGGTAAACTATCTCATATAGAAGAGGCAAGGGAAAATGGTTACAATGGAGGGGAAGAATAGGAAGGTAAAGGTAATGGTTAAACCTTATTCCCATTGAATTTGGCTTGAGGAGGGAATAAACTACACACTAAATAGGGTATCTCACCCTCCAGGAGAGTAGGGGAGGAAGGAGATGAGAGGGTGGATGATGGAAGGGAGGGTAGGCTGGGGGGGAGGGAAGTTGGAAGCACCCGCTTTTTAAAAGGGATGGGATCAAAGTAGAGAATAGAACAAGTGGGAGATGGGATAGGTGGGAGGGAAATACAGTCAGTCTTTTACAATATATCTACTATGTTATTGTTTTTCATTAGCCACACATATACAACCTATACTGAACTTATCTTCCCAGTAAGGGTGGGTGACAAGGGAGGAAGGGAATGAATCTGGAAGTCAAAGTTTTAAAATCAAATACTCAAATATATATATATATATACATATATATGTGCTATTATTAATACTATTTTACATGTAATTGGGAAATAAGATATACAGGCACTGGAGCATAGAGATCAACTGGAAAAGTCGAAAAGGGTATGGGAGAAAATATGGGAGAGAGCAGATCAGAGGTGGGGATATCCTGTGGGACTGATATTTTGGGGCAGTGGGAAGGGGAAAAATGGGGAGGAAATTTGTAACTCAAAATCTGGTGGAAATAAATTATGTAAATCAGAAGTTAATAAAGCATTTGAAAAATAAATTTAAAAAATTATATTCTAAAAAAAATGTAAAGGCTCATGAGCAAAGAATTGTTTTCAAATAAATATTTTTTTAAATTAAAAAAAAGTAATAGCTATCATTAATATGACACTTTAAGATTTTCAAAATGTGTGAGGCAGGCCCGGAAGGTGAGCGGCGTGCAGAGGCAGGGCCAGAAGAGGCTTGATCAACTTGGTGGGCAAGTCGTCCCACCAACCACAAGAGCCACTACCAGGCCTATCAGCAAAGGGCTGGGACTGGAAAGAATAAGGTAAGAACCAAATGCACAGGCCCCTGTTTGGGACAGCAGATACTCCTGGGACTACCACTCCATAGCCCAGAAATTTAAAAAAAAAAAAACCCTATCAGGACCTCCAAAGACCAGGATGGCAGAGTGATCCCTACCTGCTCCAACCACCCCTCTGACCCTGAAAACATAGTAAGTATTTCCCTAGGGCAAAACCCTCAACAGTAAAGGCTTGGGAATGCTAGAGAAAGGGCGTAACCAGGGCCCTGCCTTAAAATGGGTAGAAAGCAGACTACAAAGACTCTGGAGTGATAGTATCCTGGGAGGGAGGAACCAAACTCAAAGTGAGACAATGTGGACTCCACACCCACAGTTCAAATATCAACAGGGAATGGGTCCCAAACACAGAAAGCTCTCCTAGATGAGACCAAAAGGAACTTTGAAAACCAAATGAGAGAGATAGAAGACAAAATGAATAATTCTTTCAAAACCAAAACTGCAGAATTAGAAAAGCATTATAATGAAGAAAACAGCTCCCTAAAAAGAAAAGAGTATGATATGGAAAAGGAGCTCCAAAAACTCAGCAAGGAAAATGATTTGCTAAAAGCTAGACTCAACCAAATTGAACCAAATAACACTATGAGGAACCAAGAATTAGTCAAACAAAGCAACAAGAATGAAAAATTAGAAAAAGAGGTAAAATACCTAAATAGAAAAATAACTAACATGGAAAACAGATCCTGGAGAGATAATCTGAGAATCATAGGCCTACCAGAAAATCATGATGATAAAAGACGCCTGGCCAACATTCTCCAAGAGATCATTAAGGAAACCTGCCCTGAGATACTAGAACCTAAGGGTAAAATAGAAATCGAGAGAGTCCACCAGATACCTGCTGAAAGAGGTCCCAAACTGAAAAGTCCTCGAAATGCTGTGACCAAACTCCAGAACTACCTGTAAATGAGAAAATACTTCAAGAGACCAGAAAGAAACAATTCAAATACCGAGGGTCCACAGTGAGGATCGCACAGGATTTGGCAGCCTCTACATTGAAAGATCGGAGGCAGTGGAATACAATTTTCCTGAATGCAAAAGAGCTCAGATTACAACAAGGATCACCTACCCAGAGAGACTGAGCATATTCTTCCAGGCAAAGAGATGGTCGTTCAACAATATAACAGAAATATAACAGAGTTCCAGACCTTCCTGATGAAAAAGCCAGAGCTCAATGGAAAGTTCAACCTCCAATTAGGAGATGCAAGAGTGACATAGAAAGGTAAACACACACATACACACACACACACACCCTGATATTTAATAAGAGCAAACTGTTTATAGACAAGTAGAGGATATGAGTATAAAATACACAAAATGACGATTAAAATAAACCTTATTAAGGGCTACAAAGGCAATGCAGAAGGAAGAAGAGTAATGAATCAAGTGGAAAAGGGTAAATTATGTCACACAAAGAGGCATAAAAACAATATAGCAGAAGGAAAAAGGAAGGGAGATGAGAATCATGTGAGCTTTTCCCTCATTGGTTCTGTTGCAAGGAGGGAATAAAAACTAGTTAAGCATAGGACTCTATGGGGAAGAAATGCAAAAAGTATCATTTTAGAGGGAAAGAGGGGAGGGAGAGGAGCTTCACATGAGATTTGTTCCTGTCACTCTTTGTGCGAAGAAGAAATAACATGCTTCATTAAGTATAAAAATATCCTACAGGCAGTAAGAGGGGAAAAGATTTACAAAAGGGGGGAGGATGGTTAGAAGGGAGGGAAGAAGCAAGGGGGAAGTGGAGGAAAATGGAGGGGGGCTGATAAGGGAATACTAAGGGAGGTGGTGGTCAAAAGGAAAACTATTAAGGGGAGGAAGGGAGAAGGGGGAAAAATATGAGCATTAACAGGGGAAGGAATAGGATGGAGGGAAAGAAACAGATAACAATCCTAACTGTATATGTGAATGGAATGAACTCTCCCATAAAATGGAGATGGATAGCAGAAAGAATTAGAAACCATAATCTTACAATATGCTGTTTACAAGAAACACATCAGAAACAGAGAGATACACACAGGGTAAAGGTAAAAGCCTGGAGTAAAATATATCATGCCTCAGCTAATGTAAATAAAAGCAGGAGTGGCAACCCTTATTTCAGATAAAGCAAAAATTGATCTAATTAAAAGAGATAAGGAAGGAAACTATATCCTGTTAAAAGGCACCATCAAGAATGAAGCAATA
Organism: Petaurus breviceps papuanus; assembly: GCF_028583685.1. Taxonomy (NCBI): domain Eukaryota; kingdom Metazoa; phylum Chordata; class Mammalia; order Diprotodontia; family Petauridae; genus Petaurus; species Petaurus breviceps. The sequence continues at coordinate 21,049,092 of NW_027185809.1, forward strand.
TCATTACTTAACATGTATGCACCAAGTGGTATAGCATTCAAATTCCTAGAGGAGAAGGTAAAGTAATTAGAGGAAGAAAGAGATGGGAAAACTATATTAGTGGGAGACCTTAATCTCTCCCTCACTGAACTTGATAAATCCAACCTCAAAATAAACAAAAAATAAGTTAGGGAGGTGAACATAATTTTCGAGAGGATAGGTATGATAGATCTCTGGAGAAAACTGAATGAGGCTAAAAAGGAATATACTGTCTTCTCAGCGGTTCATGGCACTCAAAAAATGACCATATTCTAGGGCATAAAACCTCACCATTCTATGCAGTAAGGCAGAAATATTAACTGCATCCTTCTCAAATCATGATGCAATAAAAATTATATGCAATAAAGGGCCAGGGAAAGACAGACTAAAAACTAAATGGAAATTAAAGAATTTCATCCTAAATAATGAGTGGGTCAAACAAGAAATTATAGAAACAATCAGTAATTTCATTCAAGAGAATGATAATAATGAGACAACATACCAAAATTTGAGGGATGCATTAAAGGCAGTTCTTAAGGGAAGCTTTATATCCCTGAGTGCACACATGATTAAATTAGAGAAAAGGGAGGTCAACAAATTGGGCATGCAATTGAAAAAACTAGAAAAAGGAACAAATTCAAAATCCGCATTTTAATACTAAAATAGAAATATTGAAAACCAAAGGAGAGATTAATAAAATTGAAATTAAGAAAAATATTGAATAAATAAATAAAACTAAGAGCTGGTTTTATGAAAAAAACAATAAAATTGATAGACCCTTAATCAATATGATAAAAAAAAAAAGAAAGAAGAAAACCAAATTAGGAGTATCAAAAATGAAAGGGTGAATCTACCTCCAATGAAGAGGAAATCAAAACAATAATTAGGAATTATTTTTCCCAATTGTTTGCACATAAATTTGACAATCTTGGGGAAATGGATGAATATTTACAAAAATACAAGTTGCCCAGATTACCTGAAGAGGAATTAAATTACTTAAATAGCCCCATCTCAGAAAAAAAAATGAACAAGCCATCAGTCAACTCCCTAGGAAAAAATCTCCAGGGCCAGATGGATTTATTAGTGAATTCTATCAAACATTTAAAGAACAAATGATTCCAATAATCTACAAACTATTTGGGAAAATTGGTGAAGAAGGAGTCTTACCAAATTCTTTTTATGACACAAATATGGTACTGATACCTAAATCAGGAAGAGATAAAACAGAGAAAAAAAATTATAGACCAATCTCCCTCTTGAATATAGATGCAAAAAATTTAAATAAAATACTAGCAAAAAGACTACAACAACTTATCTCAAGAATAATACACTTTGATCAGGCAGGATTTATTCCAGGAATGCAAGGATGGTTTAATATTAGGAAAACCATTGGTATAACTGATCATATCAACAATAAAACTAGCAGAAAACACATGATCATCTCAATAGATGCAGAAAAGGCTTTTGACAAAATACAACATCCATTCCTATTAAAAAACACTAGAAAGGATAGGAATAAATGGAGTCTTCCTTAAAATAATAGGCAGCATCTATCTAAAACCATCAGCAAATATTATATGTAATAGGGAGAAGCTAGAAGCATTTCCCATAAGATCATGGGTAAAACACGGGTGTCCACTATCACCCCACTTATTCAATGTGGTACTTGAAATGTTATCAGTAGCAATTAGAGACAAAAAGAAATCAAAGTAATCAAATTAGGCAAAGAAGAGACCAAGCTATCACTCTTTGAAAATGATATGATGATATACTTAGAGAATCCTAGAGAATCAAGTGAAAAACTACTTGAGACAATAAATAAATGTGACAAAATTGCAGGATATAAAATAAACCCACAAAAATCCTTAGCATTCCTACATATTTCCAATGAAATCCAACAGCAAAATATAGAAATCCCGTTTAAAGTTATTGTAGACATTATAAAATATTTGGGAATCTACCTGCCAAAACAAACGCAGGACCTATATGACCACAACTACAAAACACTTTTCACACAAATAAAGTCAGATCTACCTAATTGGAAAAATATCAAATGCTCATTTCTGGGTTGATCTAATATTATAAAAATAACAATTTTACCTAAATTAAATTATATATTTAGTGCCATGCCAATTAATTTACCAAAACACTACTCTATAGAGCTAGAAAAAATAGTATCAAAATTCATTTGAAAGAATTAACGGTCCAGAATATCAAGGCAATTTATGAAAAGAAATGCTAGGGAAGGTGGACTAGCTATACCAGATTTCAATCTGTATTATAAAGCAGCAGTCATCAAAACTACTTGGTACTGGCTGAGGAATAGAGGAGTGGATCAATGGAATAGATTAGGCACACGAGATTCAGAAGTCAACAACTATCGTAATCTATTGTTTGATAAACCCCAAGACCCTAGTTTTGGGGATAAGAACTCACTATTTGACAAAAACTGCTAGGAAAATTTTAATATTGTATGGCAGAAATTGGACTTAGACCATTATCTAACACCATATACTAAAATCAAGTCTAAATGGGTGCATGAACTAAGTATAAAAGTTGATACTGTAAGCAGTCTCCCAAAACAAGGAATATTTTACCTGTCAGATTTTTGGAGATGGCAAGACTTTATGACCAAACAAGAATTAGAGAACATTATAAAATGCAAAATGGATAATTTTGATTACATTAAATTGAAAAGCTTCTGTACAAACAAAGCCAATGTAACCAAGATTAAGAGAGAGGTAGGAAATTGGGAAATAATTTTTACAACCTATGTCTTTGATAAAGGACTCATTTCTAAAATATACAGAGAATTGAGTCAAATCTATAAGAATACAAGTCATTGCCCAATTGATAAATAATCAAAGGATATGAATAGGCAGTTCTCAGAGATAGAAATTAAAGATATCTTTAAGCACATGAAGAAATCCTCTAAATCACTATTGATTAGAGAAATGCAAATCAAAACAACTCTGAGGTACCACTAGTCATATTGGCTAAGATGGTAAAACAGGAAAATGACAAATGCTGGAGAGGATGTGGGCAAATTAGAACACTAATGCATTGCTGGTGGAGTTGTGAACTGATCCAACCTTTCTGGAGAGCAATCTTTTATTATGCCCAAAGGGCTACAAATAATTTCATACCCTTTGACCCAGCAATACCACTCTTAGGCTTATATCCCAAAGAGATCATAGAAGTGGGAGGAACACTCATATGTACAAACATATTTATAGCAGCTCTTTTTGTGGTGGCAAAGAATTGGAAATTAAGGGGTGCCCATTAAATGGGGAATGGCTGAACAAGTTGTGATATATGCATGTTATGGAATACTATTGTGCTATAAAAAACGAGGAGCAGATGGCCTTCTTATTTACCTGGAGAGGCTTATACAAACTGAGACTGAGTGAGAAGAGTAGAACCAGCAGAAATTTGTACACAATTACAGACACAACATATGTGTGATGACCAGCTTTGATAGACTGGACTCTTCTCAGCTATGCAGTGATATAAGTCAATCCCAAAAGACTCATGATAGAGAGAAATGTGTACATCCAGAGAAAGAACTAGGAAGAACTGAGTTTATATCCAGATGGAAGGTAACTACCTGATTTTTTTCCTTTTCTTGTTTGGTTTTATGTCCTCTTTACCATTTTTCATTCCATATTATACAATCCATCTTTATAACCTGACTAATGTCTAATGTGGAAATATTTGCAAATCCTATACTTGACTGTATGCCACCATGGGGAACAGGGGAGGGAGGGGGACAAAATGTGAAACTCAGGGAATTGAATCATTGTGGAATTGAATCTTGTAAACTAAAAGTAAACAAACAAATTAATTTTTAAAAAGATTTGCAAAATGCTTTACTTTGCAAGGGAGATAAAATATTATCTCATTTGATCCTCACAACTCTGGGAGGTAGTGCTATTATTATCTCCATTTGACAGGAGAGAAAACTAAGGTAGACAAATATCAAACAACATTCCCAGGGCCATAAAACTAATAAGTGTCACAGGCTGGATTTGAACTCTGGTCTTCACAACTCTAAGTCCAACACTCTATCCACTGCACCACTTATCTGCCTACAGTATAAAGCAAATGGCCAGAAGAATAAAAGAAATCAGTTACAGTACTAAGGATGGAAAACAAGTTTTAAGACTTCTACATTCCTTTCATTTTATTATTTTTTATTCAGATTTTATAATGGTACCTTTTCTATGATAATTTAAGGTTCTTTTCTGAGGGTGTTTACAAATTCCTCAATATAGTTAATATATTTTTAAAATAATATTTGTGTAGTACAAGGTTAGGACAAATCTTTCACTAAACTTTTTTCTGATTTTTAAAAATTAAATATTAAAATGCCATTAAATACAAATTAGGATTCATCCAAGTTTTAATCTTACTGCAAACAAATCTTACTACTCCCTTGAGAGAATCACAGACTTAATGCTAATCCCATCTGCTGTTCCATATCTGTTTACTTAAAAGGAGGTAAGTTTTTTTTATCACAAAAGAATGAAAAAGAAATAGCATTGAAATTCATCAGCAGTCCACAACTTTATCCCCAACCTTAAGTTTTAAACAATTTCTTCAGATCTGGATGATCCTAAGGGAAGCTTTAGTGAAATTGAGAAATTTAGAGGAATTATGTGATTTTTATAGCATTAATAAATGTCTACTTAAGAATATTAGGATGAAAAGGGGAGATGACCTATTTCTAAAAAACTATTTATATCTGCTCTTTTTGTAATTGCTAAGAATTGGAAATCAAAGGGATGTTATGGCTAAACAAGCTGTATACAATTGTAATGGAATATTATTGTGCTATAACAAATGACAAACAGGATGAATTCAGAAAAACCTGAAAAAGCTTACATGAACTGATGTAAAGTGAAATGAGTAGAACCAGAACACTAAGAGCAGTATTGTTCAATGAAGAACTGTGAATTACTTAGCTATTCTCAGCAATACCATGATTCAAGACAATCCCAAAGGACTAATGATGAAGCACAATTTTAGCCTCCAAAGAAAGTTGATGTTGATTGAATGTAGACTGATGAATGTATTTTTCCACTTTCTTTTTTTCTTTTATTCATCTTCTTACACAAAAATCACTAATGTGAAAATGTTTTACATAATTGCACATGTATAACCTATATCTGATTGTTTACCATCTCAGGGATAGGGGAAGAGAGGGAAGTGAGGGAGGAATAGAATCTGGAACTCAAAACTTTAAATTAAAATGTTAAAAATTAAAAAAAATAAAGTTAGGATGAAAAGATGCATTTTTACTATAAAAACTATAGGGAACCATGGCAATAGTACTGTATTTCTCAATTATTTTGACTTTTAGTACTAGTGTTAAGAATAGATATGGTTGCACTCAATAAGTGCCAGGAATGTCCAACACTCTGTCAAGCTGTATACTGAGGCCAAATTTCTAAAAAAGGTCCACAACTGTAATGGGAATGTAAATTTAAAGATCTTCCCTGCCCCTAGGCTAAAGTGCACCTGGAGCCTGGGGTGGGAGGCTTGTTTTTCAATAGATACTTTTTGATTGGCCAGTGGGTCCAAAAGGTTGTTACATTCTCTGAGCCAGGAGAAGGCTATATAAGCCCTGATGTGAGGCTTTGTTTTGGGGCTCACTTTGAGAAGTGTTTTGTGATTTGATCTGAATTCTGGGAAGCCATTGTTGAGAGTCCCCTGGCTTTGAAAAACCCAGATGTTGATTGGGCATGGATGTAATGGTTGGACAGTTTGAAATCTGTCTACTTGATCTGTTTCTGTCTTGATAATTCTGCGTGTATACTTTGAAGTTCGGGGTGCTGACCTCTTTCCCCTGAACTAGGTAAACGATACATGTTTGACTGATTAAAGTAAGCTTGTTAACCCATTTTGAGTTGCTTTCCTTTATCAAAGCAGATCCAAGAACCTGTGGTGGCAGCAAACCCTGAGGACGCTTGGGGTGCTTGCTGCTACAACAACAGATATTCTCTATAGCCCTCATATCCTGGAAATCTCTTCCTTGCACAGAATTCCCATATTGCACAAATTATAAATATTTTTCCATATATATATTTACATGCACATATGTAAATGCTCCAATCTGAGGAGGTCGTGGACTTAAAAATAGATACAAGAAAGACCTGAGTTCAACTCTACCCTCTGAGACTTATTATATGTCACCTTGGGCAAGTATTTTAACTTCATTGTGTTTCAAGCAATGATCTTGTGTTTCTCTAATTAATAGACAGTTGAAATCTTCATTGGTGGTGGTAGCTCTTGGCTGATATGATGCCAAAAAAAAATCTTAGATCCTTCACTTAAACATTTTTGTTATCACTTTGCCCAGTCACTTGGAAATATGAATTAGACAGGTTGCTTTTACAACCTGTTAAAATGGAGAGAATCTAAATTAATGAAGGTCAGCCATGAGAATGCTCGGTCTATACAAAGAATGGCTTATAAGAAATGATTCTGTTCTGCCACAAGTGTTTTTGTAATCTAATTTCTATATTATTCAAATTAACTCAGCATTTTTAAAAATGAAGTTATGCAAGCATGGAAGAAATTAGCTAATTTTCTTTGCAACACCCTATAGAAATGAGCTTATAGTAAATGTCCCAAAAGAATAATAGGAATAACTCAAAAGTGTCAAATCCGATGGTCTTCTCTCCATTCCCGTCTTCTTTTTCAACCTCATCATTTGACATTGTTACTCTCTCCTCTCAGTTTTCATGAGACCTGTCTTCATTTTTCACCTGCCTGTCTGAATTCCTTCTCCATTTTCTTGGCTAGATCATCATCCACATCCCATCACCTTATTTTTAGTGTAACCCGAGAGTTCTGTCCTTGGTCCTCTCTGTTCTCTCTACTCTCTCACTTGGTGAATTCATAAGCTCACAGTGGTTTAGTTATTATCTCTATGAAGATCATATCCCTATCAATATCTCCAGGTCTAGTCACTCTCCAGTACTGTCCAACTAAACATTCCAAAGTGGATACCTTGTAGACATCTCACATTCAATAATAATAACTGAATTTATTCTCTTTCTTCTCAGACTTATTCTTCTTCTGAAGTGCTTCATATGCATTATTTTATGTGATCCTCATGTAAATAATGAGGTAAATAATACAATGAAAATATTATCATCCCTTTTCTACAGATTAGGAAACTGAGGCATGGAATGGTTGAGATTTGCCTCAATTCATATAGCTAGTCAGTAACCAAGGCAGGACCCCCATCTTAAAGTCCAGAGCTTTTCTATTACAAAATGCTACCTCTCAATCAACAAAAGATCCTATGATCTACCTTTAACTAGCCTTCATTCCTTTTCCCTCCTCTTCCTTAACTCCCCAATTGCTATGTCTATCTGCCCAAGGTCACGGGTAAACAAGCTTGTTAGATATATGAGTAAAATAAAAGTAAATAGATGTGACAAAGCATTTATTGGGTTCTTCGCACCCCTCCCCCCAAAGTGATCTGAAATTTAGCCATTTTGAAACCAATTTTGACTGCTCACTCTCTGGTTTTCAGACATCTCCTATGTTTCTGAGGTTCCTAGATGAGTGATTTCAAAGAAGCAAGATGCTGCATAACATTAAAAATATGAAGAATTCTCACCAGCTCAAGAATCTTTCTCTTCTCCAACATTTCCAGTTATGTTTTTAACTGATCATTTGTGCACTATACAAAAAACAAATGCCACCTCTCCAATTTGATTCTCATGATAAACATAATGGACCACACATGGTATTCATACACAGATATTTTGCTTGTACCTACAGTTGGCATGGTTTAAACTTGAAATTTTTTGTCTGTTCTAAAATAAGCAAAATTTCAAAATTCAGGCCCATAAAATTGCATGTTAATGGAGCAAAACTGAATCTTTTTAACATTAAAAAAGTTAAAAACAGATTTTCACACATATACATATAAGCCATCTGCTCCAACTTTATTGATAAAACCAGCAGCTGCCGTTTTACAAAATATAAATTTTTGGGGGGTGGCTAGGTGTCACAGTAAATAGAACACCAGCCCTGGAGTCAGGGGGACCCGAGTTCATATTTGGCCTTAGACACTTAACACAAAAACTAGCCATGTGACCTTGGGCAAGTCACTTAACCCTAACTGCCCTCCAAAAAACAAAACAAAACAAACAAAATTATATATATAAATGTTTTTCATTTTGGATCTTAGTCTGGCTGCAGTAAACATTGGTAGAAGCTAGTCTAGATGCTTGTTCTAAGATTATTCCATGTATTTATGTTTTTAATAAAACACAATTGGAATTTTTATGTCCAGGCATTTTAATTACATCAGGGACATTTGGGGACTTGGCCCTGGTGGGCTTTCTGACATTGCTGCTTAACTGATGACTTAATTTCAAGAAATTAATTACTCTTTTCCCAAAAAGAAAAAAAAATCATTCCCCTATCAACACCAAGTCACCTGGCATGGTGGTCCATTCTTGTAATTCCTGCTACTTAGGGAAGCTGGGACCAGGGAACTGCGTGAGTTCAGTAGTTCTTGAGATGCAATATGGCTTCTAGGTAAGACCAGTCTGATTGACCCAGGTTGGAAGTAAAGCATGTCAAAGCTTCCGTGTGAATTAGTGGCAGGGTTGTACCAATGAGTAAACACTGTACTTCTAACCTACACAAGAGAGGGAGACCCAGTCACAAAACAAACAAGCAACTAAATATAATCCTTCTGATCATAAACCATAATTACAGATACACAATTTTGTTCCTATGAACTCCTTTTCAAAATTCACTTCCAATGCATGACCATTAACTAATATATTATAAGTATCTAACCTACCCATTTAAGATACAACATCCTTTAAGATAATTTTGTCATCTTGAACATTGCAAAGGTGAAAATGAATTCTTGCTCTGCGTTTTCCTGAATTAAGAACACACACTCAACTTTTTCCTATATTACGTCAAAACTATCTAATAGTGCCAAAACTATCTAATAAATCAGAAGTGCGCCATTTCATTAACCTTGACTAGATGATCCAAAGGTCCTCTACAGCTTTAACCTTCTTGGTAGCACTCAATTTTTCTTAACATAATTTGCTTACATAATGGCAATAGATACGTTCATGCTTCTTAAATATATTATTACTCTCTAGGTGATTTTGTTTTGCAGAAAACATATGTATATCTTAATGTAGTCATCTAGAAATTTATGAAATACATACAAATCAAGATTTCCAAATGCCTTGAGGGATGAGGGATTTCCAACTAATTCTCAGGGGAAAGATGTAGTGGCTACTGGCTATACCTTATTCCCCCACTAATGCAAGTGTCGTGAGACTGCAGGGAGGAAGAAATGGTATTTCACACACACAAGTTCAAACAAGTTGGGATTTGTGATCAACTGGCTAATCTAAATAAAAGGAAAATAACAGCTTTCAATCCAATTACTCACTTTTTATGCAGATCATGAATTCTTCTAAAATGATGCCTGTCAAAATACTAACCATCCTTTCCAAAGATGATGGAACAGACTAGCCTACACAAATAATAAGCTAAATACTGTAACAGCAGAGGGGGTAGGAAGCAAGTTTATAAAGTCAATACATTTCTAGCATCCAGATGTAAATGAAGATGACATGATCTGCCAGAAACATTATGTTCATCCAATGCAGAGTTTAATAAAGGCAACTAAAAACAACAGTATGCATGTTCAAAATGAATGAATCATTTGAATTTGAATTTCAAAAAATTCTAATGCCTTGGGGACATAATAAAAATTTAAAGTATAAAGTATATTTAACTAATGTTAAATAGTTAAATTCTAAAAGTCTGAGAAGCAGCCTAGCACAAAAGATAGAAGGTTGGCCTTAGAGACAGGAAAATCAAGGTTTGTGGTCTGCCTCTGATACAAAATATCTATGTAACCATGAATAAGTCACTTGACCTCTGTCAGTGACCCTGGAAATCTTTCAGGAATACAATTTACAGACCAGATTATGAGCTACATGAGAAAAGGACATTTTTACACCAGGAGTTATCTATGCTGAATAAGTCATAGGCCCCTCCCTCCTCCCAAAAATATAAAATTCACTTAAAAGGCAGAGTGTATGCATGTATGTTAAAACATAAGTGGATGAATAGAAACAACTGTGTTCCAGATGCTACACAGATAGCAAAAAATTTATAAAGAAACCCACTTTATCTTAAACATCCAAATATAATGAATAAAAATGTTGCTATGAGATCTGAGATGTACTTGAGTTATCACCTTTGCCCATCAAGACCTTAACCAGAAGAAAATGAAGGGAAATTAGAAAGAGCAAAGTGATACCAAAACTACTAGGGATGATGGAGAGGTCTACTGCCTCTAAAAAAGAATTCATTTTTCCTTTTGAGTTGGTTATTTCCACATACTGTATTTAAATTTCTTTTATTCAAAAAAGTAAGAAAATTATGTCAATGTGTTCAAGAAAATAATAATTCCTTAATAAATTCAATGGATGCAAACCCTGGGGAAGAACAGATTTGTGATTTAGTTCATTTTCCAGCATACTCAAAGAAGATTCAGTTAAGCAATGGCATTGAATGTGATTAGGAATACTTCTAATTTCTACATGTGCAGTGGCAGGATTTTAACAGAATTAGCCCAATTGTAACTTTGAGTCAGAGCGATTGACTGCAGCCTATCAATGAGACTGAGAAATTAGTATTACTTGCCATTCGTATTTCTTTGTAGAATCATAAAATCATGGATTTAGGACTGTCAGGGATTATAGAGGTCATCAAGTTTAACTTCCTCATTTTTCAGATGAAGAAACTGAGGTACAAGAAAGTTAATTGACTTACCTAGGGTCACACAGCTAAGTATCTGAGAAAGTATTTGAATATAGGTCTTCTTTTGGGCTCTATCCATTGTCAAGTTACTTCTGGGATACAGCTAATAAGTCTGACTCAATGAATAATCAATCATGTGCATGTATAGTGTGTGGGGGTGTGGATTCATAGAGCATAGAGATAGAGCTATAAGGGACTTTAGATGCCATGTATTCCATTGTTCTAAGAGAGCCTCAACTTGCTCAAATTTACACAAGTAATAATTGGCAGAAGTAGAATTTGAACCCAGGTTCTCTGACTCCAAATCTTTCCATTACTCCACTTTACATTTTGTACAGTGATCTGTACAAAATCATCTCATTATAATCTCACTTTATTCACACAACTCTAAGTCAAGTAGCATATCACGGAGACAATTAGGTGGAATAGTAGCTATAGCACTAGACCTGAAGTCAGGAAGACATGAGTTCAAATCTAGCCTCAGACCCTTACCAGTATTGTGATCCTGGACAAGTAATTTAATCACTATCAATCTTAAATTTCCTCTCTGTAAAATGGGGATAATAAAGGCATCTATTAGGGCAGAGCCAAGATGGCGGGGTAGAAGCACAGTCTTCCCGCTGCCCCGGCTTCCACCTTCCCCAATCCATGTAAAAAGGGGACTCTAAACAAACTTTGGAGCTGCAGAACTGTAATGGGAATGTAAATTTTTAAGATCTTCCATGCCCCTAGGCTAAAGTGCACCTGGAGCCTGGGGTGGGAGGCTTGTTTTTCAGTAGATACTTTTTGATTGGCCAGTGGGTCCAGAAGGTTGTTACATTCTCTGAGCCAGGAGAAGGCTATATAAACCCTGATGTGAGGCTTTGTTTTGGGGCTCACTTTGAGAAGTGTTCTGTGATTTGATCAGATGAGACTCATGGAAGCCATAGTTGATAGCCCCCCGATTTTGAAAAACCCAGATGTTGATTTGGTATAGATGTTATGGTTGGACAGTTTGGAAATCTGTCTACTTGATCTGTTTCTCTGTCTTGATAATTCTGTCTGTATACTCTGAAGTTCGAGGTGCTGACCTTTTTTCCCCTGAACTAGGTAAATGATACATATTTGACTGATTAAAGTAAGCTTGTTAACCAATTTTGAGTTGCTTTCCTTTAATAAAGCAGAGCTAAGAACCTGTGTTGGCAGCCACATTAGGGATGCTGGGGTGCTTGCTGCTACAAAATGGAGTCACGAACAGGATCTGCAGAGTAAAAGGAAAGTATGGAGGCTGGGATAATTGTTTGTTTCCCAGTTGTGGTAGCTGTGACTCTGTGGATCCATGGACCAGGATAGAAGAATAGCCTAAATGCAGACTTTGCTGAGCTGAGAGAAGAAATGGTGAGCTGCCTGCATCAGGACCTGGGCAGAAGCCAGGAGCGGCTGCCGCCTGCAGGATGAGAAGGAACCCAGGAGTTCAGAATTCAGCCACGGGAAAAGATAAGAACTGAGCAGCAAAGCAGGGTCACTGAAGGTGTTTCCTTGCTGCATCCCACAATTTGGGACCCAGGGGGAGGATGGACTTGTGACTAGGGTGGGTGGGATGAAGTGCCATAGACCCCCAAGGACCCCATCTTGTTGGTTTTGTTGCCCAGCCCCCTCTCTGTACTTGGAAGCAGGGGCTGCAGCTGTGTGAGGAGAAGGAAAACCCCCTCTGCCCAAGAGAACTTTATTTGAACTCTTGTTTTGAATTGAGGGGATAGTGCAATGTACTTTGTGTTTGTTTAAGGCCCAGTGGCCACTTTGGTAACTTTAGTTCTGTATCTTGAAAATATGACCTAAGAGATGTTTAGTGCTAATTCAAAAGTAAATTGTCTATGCTATGGGCATGAAAGATCTTGGGGCCGAATGTAATGGGAATGTAAATTTTAAAGATTTTCCTTGCCCTTAGGCTAAAGTGCACCTGGAGCCTGGGGTGGGAGGCTTGTTTTTCAGTAGATACTTTTTGATTGGCCAATGGGTCCAGAAGGTTGTTACATTCTCTGAGCCAGGAGAAGCCTATATAAACACTAATGTGAGGCTTTGCTTCGGGGCTCACTTTGAGAAGTGTTCTGTGATTTGATCAGATGAGACTCTGGGAAGCTGTAGTTGAGAGCCCCCAGCTTTGAAAAGCCCAGATGTTGATTTGGTATGGATGTAATGGTTGGACATTTGGAAATCTGTCTACTTGATCTGTTTCTCTGTCTTGATAATTCTGTCTGTATACTCTGAAGTTCGGGGTGCTGACCTTTTTTCCCCTGAACTAGGTAAACGATACATATATGACTGATTAAAGGAAGCTTGTTAACCTATTTTGAGTTGCTTTCCTTTAACAAAGCAGATCTAAGAACCTGATTTGGCAGCCGCCCTGGGGACGCTGGGGTGCTTGCTGCTACAAGAACCCACAAAATGACACAGAGAAGCTAACTTCCCGCTGAGGACAGTCCAGCAGGCCAGCAGAAATGCAGCAGAGCACTCCAGGAGCCGAGCCCAGCCCCACACTGAGGCTTTAGCCCCAGGGCAGGCCTGCCCAGTGGCCAGCCAGCCAAAGGGACTCCAGATCAGCAGCAGCTGTGGCCCTTTCCAGATGTATCAACACACAGATGCAAAGGACAAAGTGAGAGGTCAGTGCAGTCTGGACTTTGGGACCAGTAAGTGGGAGTATGTGGCTTTTACTCCCGGGGTGAGAAGCCGCTGAGATGGCAGCACAGCCAGCCAGTGCCACATGGAGTCTACAGCTCCTGGCCTACAGAGTGTAGGGGGACCAAGCACTCAGGGTAATCGCTCTTGCTTTAACCTGCTTGGATCTGGATTGCAGTCTAGGGTGGAGGTCCTGGGGTGTGTGAACAGCTTGCCAGAGAATGTGGAGACCTAAGAGAGAGCACCCATATAATACCTCCAGCAGATGAGAAAACCCCAGCGTTTGGGACAAAAGCTCCTCTGTCTGGTGGCAGAGTCCTACTGTGGCAGAAAGCCCAAAAGTCAAGTAATTGAGTGGCAAAATGATCACACAAAGGAAACAAAGCAAACAGAGCAACCCAATTTTATACTCCTATTTTGGGAACAAAAAGGAGCAAAGCATGGAACAGGAGGAAAACAGTGAAGTTAGAACTCCTGCACCAAAAGCTTCAAAGGAAAATACAAGTTGGTTACAGGCCATAGAGGACATTAAGAAGCAGATAAGAGAAGTGGAGGAAAAATTGGGAAGAGAAATGAGAACAATGCAAGAAAATTATGAAATGAGAGTCAACAGCCTGACTGAGGAAAATAATACCTTAAAAAACAGACTGACTCAAATGGCAAAAGAGGCTCAAAAAGGCAATGAGGAGAAGAATGCCTTAAAAAGCCTAATGTGACAGATGGAAAAAGAATCTCAAAACCTCACTGAGGAGAATCATTGCTTCAGAATTAGATTGGAGCAAATAGAAGCTAATGACTTTATGAGAATGCTGTTAAACAGATCCAAGCAAATGAAAGAATAGAAGGCAATGTGAAATAACTCATGAGAAAAACCACTGACCTGGAAAATATATCCAGGAGAGATAATTAAAAAATTATTGGACTACCTGAAAGCCCTGACCAAAATAAGAACCTAGAAATCATCCTCCAGAAAGTTCTCAAAGAAAACTGCCCTGATGTTTTACTACCAGAGGGCAAAATAGAGGTTGAAAGAATCCACCGATCACCTCCTGAAAAGATCTCAAAAAGAAAACTCCTAGGAATATTATAGCCAGGTTCCAGAGTTCCCAGATCAAGGAGAAAATATTACAAGCAGCCAGGAAGAAACAATTTGAATATTGTGAAAACACAATCAGGACAACCCGGGATCTGGCAGCTTCTACACTGATGGATCGAAGGGCTTAGAATATGATATTCAGGAGGGCAAAGGAGCTGGGATTAAAACAAAGAGTCACCTACCCAGCACAACTGAGCATCATGTTTCAGGGGAAAATATGGTCATTCAGTGGAATAGAGGACTTTCAAGCATTCTTGCTGAAAAAACCAGAGTTGAATAGAAAATTTGACATTCAGATACAAGAAGCAAGAGAAGCATGAGAAGGTAAACAGGGAAAAGAAATCATAAGGAACTTATCAGAGTTGAACTACTAACATTCCTACATGGAAAAACAATAATGGTAACTTATGAAACTTTTTGCAGTAGTTGAAGGGATTAGAAATATATACATATGTCTATATATAAGGGTATATGGGCATATGAATACATATGTGAATGTGTGTATATATGTTTACAAGTATACATAGATAGAGGGCACAGGGCCAATTTAACAGGAAGGGATGATACTTAAAAGGTGAAATTAAGAGGTGATAGGAATATAATGAGAGGAAATGCAGAGAGACAGAATGCGGTAAACTATCTCATACAGAAGAGGCAAGGGAAAATGGTTACAATGGAGGGGAAGAATAGGAAGGCAAAAGGGAATGGGTCAACCTTATTCCCATTGAATTTGGCTTGAGAAGGGAGTGAAATACACACTAAATAGGGTATCTCACCCTCTAGGAGAGTAGGGGGGGAAGGGGAGGAGAGTGGGGATGATGGAAGGGTGGGCAGGTTGGGGGGGAGGGAATCTGGAAGCACCCACTTTTGAAAAGGCATGGGATCAAAGTAGAGAACAGAACAAGTGGGAGGTGGGATAGGAGGGAGGGAAATATAGTCAGTCTTTTGCAATATATCTACTATGTTATTGTTTTGCATTAGCCACACATGTATAACCTATACTGAACTGCTTATCTTCCCAGTAAGGGTGAGTGACAAGGAAGGAAGGGAATGAATCTGGAATTGAAAGTTTTAAAATGAAATATTCAAATATATATGAGTGTGTGTGTGTGTGTATTCTATTATTAATACCATCTTACATGTAATTTGGAAATAAGATATATAGGAACTGAGGCTTAGAGATCCACTGGAAAAGTCAAAGGTGTATGGGAGAAAATATGGGAGAGAGCAGATTGGAGGAGGGGATATCCTGTGGGACTGCTATTTTGGGGCAGTGGGTAGGGGAAAAATGGGGAGAAAATTTGTAACTCAAAATATGGTGGAAACAAATGATGTTAATCAGAAGTTAATAAAGCATTAAAAAAATAAAATTAAATAACAATAAAGGCAACTATTGTTGTGAAAATTAAATGAGATAATACTTGTAAAGTGTTTTTGAAAACTTTAATGTACTGCAGAGATGCTAGATATTTTCTGATGGATAGAAAATAAGCAGGAAAATTCTGATTTCTCTTCATTCCAGAGCTAGTCACTTGTTTAACCAGGGCTACAGAATGCATACCTTAACTCCTAACCAAATTGTCTTTCTAGTAGGATACAATGCCTTCCTTGGAGCAATGTCAAACAAAGGATGCTTTTTACACACAAACAGTATGGAAATGACCTGTGAATAATATGGTGGTCTTTACAGACAAACCATAACAAATACAAAAGAATAATAACCATTAGTAGCATCACCTCCCAATCCAAACAAATAAATGCTCATTAAATGGAATTGAAGATGTACACTGGGCTCTTCAATGTGGATAATGAAACAAAAAGAAATATCGTCATTGTGTAAATCAACTTTTTAATAGTGTAAAATTTTCTAATGCATTGAAATTCTATGAATTTTGATCATTCACATACTTTTAAAAGAATTTTTATTATTATTCCATTAAAGCATTCAGAGAAGTTACAAGATCTATGTTACCTAATTTGTAATGTTACCTAATTTGTACAATTTGTATTACAAAGCTTTGAAGGAGTAGCTAAACATGGCTATATATAAGTTTATATTTACTACACTGGCATATTCTAATAGTTTATGGAAATTATTAATTTTATGGTATTTTATAATATGATTTTGTGCAAAATGTTGAGAATATGTTACTCTTCCTAGATTTTCCCCCTTATTGGAAAAAAAGCAGAAATCTATGGCTTTTTTAAGTATGACTCCCAAATTCTCTATATGGAGCAATAATTTACATTTGCATTGATAAAAGGTGTTAATTCTTCTAATACTGATTCCTGATGATACTCCTTTCTGCCAGTGTAGTTCATGTTAGTACTATCTGTAATATATATTTTTATAAATAACCATAACTGTTTTGCATTCAATTGATGCTATAAAGTGGGTGAAATGTTTGATTTCTCTTGGGAAAGTATCCACATTATCAAAATCCACCATTATAATTAGAATTATAGAAAGAAACATGAATTAATCACAGATTTTCATAAACTTTCTTAGTAATTCAGGCCCAATCCTAATTTTTAAAAATCAACAAAACTCTCAAAAACAGAAAATTTCCAAGCTCTTCCTGTGAATAGACAAATTCAAAACTCTTATCTTTAGGGACACAACAAAATTCAAAGACCAAAATGATCTGGACTTTTAAATTCATTTATAGTGGAACCGGATTTGTAATTGCATTCTTGCAGTGGTATATGGGAAGCCTATCATGTTACTTGACCAGGTTTTGAACTTAAAAAGATTTAAATCCTTTTGACATCTTCCAAGGGACAAAGGACTAAATGCAATGAGGTAATGAGAGAAGCTCATGATCATTTTTATGAGTCCCTAAATAAATTAAATTATGTTACTGGTCATGAACCATTGTCTAAAGGGCATGTCCCAAAGAAAGTATGTCCCAAAATATGTATATTTATTCCTTGCTAAGACCAGGGATACTCCTTTGATTTGTCCCCAGTGAGTCAAGCTTCCTCCAAGATACCTGAGAATTGTGGGAAGCAGACTTTTCTTAGAGGAACCAGCCCTCCTAGTTCTATAAGAGTGAACTGTGAAATAGCTTACCTCTTTTCTCTTTTATTCTTTTCTCTCACTTTCTCTCCCTTGGATTTCCAGACCAAAATGTGGTGAGGGGAAAGAGGAAAGATTTCTCTTCATCCCTACCCCCAGCCAAGGGGAAAAAAATGGTGATCCATAGGACAAATACATAAAAAGTGGCCAATGCTTGCCCAGATGGCAATTCCTAAACCTCCACTTCCTAGATATTTTCTTCTGCCTTTTTGTTTCCACTTATAAACATAGTCAGAGACTAGCATCCATGAAAATGAATATTTGTAACAGTGGAGATTATTTCATGGTTTCCTCCTGAGTTCAAGAATTCTTGAGTTTGGATTGAACTTCTAGAAGTAAATTATTTCCCTAACAGCACACTCTTTAGATGAGAAGAATACCCACCACAGAAGATAGATTTGCCAACCTTCTGTGAAATGATTTTGAGTTGTCCAAATAGTGCAGGTCTGAGGTAAATGAGGAATGTTTTCACAGAAGTTCCAGAAGCTTCCTTTCTTTTCCAGGGAGAGTATAATGGACTTTTGAGTATTTCGTTATAGAATACACACTGCACGAGTAGGTTACACGTATTCACCTCAAATTGTCTAAGTTTGATTCATGAGGGGAGCATTGATAAAAATCTCTGAAATTTTGCCCAACACATACAACAAAATTCCTCCCTGGAGGGGAGCAGCCAAAGGGTCCACTAAGCTGATTAGTCTGTTCTCTTCTGAGAGAAGAGAGTAGTAGTGGATTATAATTCTATCTCTCAGTTTTAAATAGTGTGAAGGGCATGGTTTGGTTTGGTTTATTTTCTTTTAGATTCAAAAGTAACGAAGCTGCTAGTTGCCCAAGTTGCTAACCCTTAGGGAGGAAGCCATAACCCCAAGTTTATACTTTCAAGCTTGCCTCCTTCCCACTATATACTAATTGTAAAAAGTCTTTCACAACTAGTAAATCCATTCATCCAAGTAAATGGCAAAAAGAAGTATGGAGAATTTCTACAGATTAGAATATGCCAGAAAACACACAGAGTGAATGAACTCTCCTGTTAGAGTGAAATATCTCAGGTCTCAATCTCACCCAAGGTGAAATTCCCCAAAGTCTCTAGGGAGACAAGTTGAAAATTAAAACGTGGAGGAATTAGCTTTTTCCTATATGTCTACTTTCCCAAGACTATCTATCTGTCTCTGTTTCTATACCTCTGTCTCTGTCTCTTTGTTTCTCTGTCTCTGACTCTCTTTTTCTGTCTTTCATTCTCCCTCTCTTTTCTCCCCTTTTCTCTTCCCCTCCCTCTTTTCTTCTTTCTTTCCCTCCTTCCTCCCTCCTTTCTTCCTCTCCACTCCTCTCGCCCCTTTATGTGTGTCTCCCAGAAGAGGGTCTGCAACCACATGAATCTCTCTCCAAAAAGTTAGAAGAATGTCTTTCCTTTCCAAAGCTCATATAACAAGTCTACCACTCACTCAGGGTTGTCATCATTTTCTCTACCAGTCCAGTATTATGTCTAAGCCTAAGCAGCTGCTCCTGAAATCACTTGGGCTTGAAATCCATGTTACATTATTGTTCTGTGATATCTTTATATTTTATTCAAGGTCTGCATAATAAAAAGAATTCTATATCTGATATCTATTCATATTGCACACTGTATGGGAAATAGGGATGACAGTATAATTTTTTTAGAAACAGAAATGAGTCAAAAACCTAAGTTTTATTCAGGCTTCACCAGAAATCTATTTTGGATTAGGAAAGCAGAAACTTGCCCCTTTGGAGTGAACCCCCTGCCCCAGATCAAAACAGTCCATCCCATAGGAAGGGAAGAAGGCTGGGCCACAAGTCACACACACACACACCACACACACGCACACACACACACACACACACTTTTTCAAGAATTAAGGTGGAAACTTGAGACTCAAGGTGGGATGTAAAATTTTTAACATGTATAGGAAATATACTTGGAATCACCATTTTCTTCTATGTATTATTTTTCTAATCAAGAAGATCATTTGTGGGATTCTGATATTTTTTCTAAAACACTAACACTTCCCCAAAATAGATGTTTATAGTAAGGGTTAAAATGTATCTATCAAATTGCCCTAAAATATTCAGAAGTGATTATTTGACCCTTACAAACTCTTAGGTTTACTCTACACAGCACTAAGATCTTTTTAAAAGCATGGGTTCTGGAGCAGCCAGGTAGCACAGCAAGTAAGAGCACCAGCCCCAGTGTCGGGATGACTTGGGGGATCGAATCTGGGCACAGATACTTAGCACCACACCCAGAAATAACTAGCCGAGTAACCTTGAGCAAGTTACTTAACCCCAATTGCTTAAAAAAATAAATTAATTAAAATAAAATAAAATAAAAACATGTGCTCCATAGATTTTGTGTGGTTTGGATTTGTTTACTCATTTGTTTTTTGAAAATTATTGGTAATAAATCCATTTTACACACTAGGCTTAAATAAAATATATCTTTGGTACAGAATGGAAAGCATATAAAAGGCACATGGTGACTGGGGCAAGGAATTTCTCCACATCAGGAATCCTTTTTCTTATATTCTTACCCATTCTATGTAAATGTCTCACATTGTAGTAAGTTAAATTGAGAGAAAGATGGATGTAAAGAAGACTTTTAGCTAGTTATTTTGTTTTCTTCCTCTAGATATTGCTGTCATCAATTAACTCAATAAAAATAGGGCAGCTGCAATGCCCTTCACCATCAACATAGCAAGCATATGATTTGCTGCACTTATCATAATAAAGCTTATATAGCAGCACCTTGCAAAGGACATTGAGACATTCAATTGTGAAAGCCAAGGATAGTAAATACTGTGGATGTTTCACATTATCACTTGGAATATTATTAAAATGAAACTCAACATTTCTATATTCAAATAAAAAATAGATATTAATTAACACATAAGTTGACAAAGTATCTGTGAATGCATATATATTTCTTAAAGTCATACCTTTCCATTCTACTGATTCCCCCTCCCTTGCACTAAAAAAAAAAAGCTAAACTGGATTTAAATTTTATAAGTTAATTATCATAATTTTAATTGGATATTGGAGGCCACACTTGTGATTTCCTCAATATCAAGTACTTCTTCCATCAAGACAATTGGCAGTTCTTCAGCAATGTATAATCATAGAGAATTGTGCAGAGTAGTGGGTTTCAAACTCAAAAAATGAGATCTTTGCTGAGTGCATATTGACTTGAAAAATGACAAATTAACATTATTTATGTTTTATTTATTTTATTAAATATTTTCCAATTACATTTTAATCTGGTTGGGGCTGCACTTGTCTATAAAGCAGCACTTGAACCCAGATTTTTCTGACTTCAAGGCTGGTGAGCTACTAGCTATATCATGCTACATCTCAACCTTAATGCTTCCTTAGAGATTTTATTAGGAGATGGTAAAAGTACCTGATACTAAAGTGATCCAATGAGGATAATTTGGATTCAGGAAGGATTGCTGAACTAGATAGAAATTATGTTGAGGGTGGAGAGTATTAAATTCAGGAAAAGTTATTTTTTTTAAATCAGTGATATAGCTAATGTGACAATTTAAATTGAAAACTAGTATCACATTATCCACAAGGTAGAAGTGATGATTCCATGCCAAAAGAAGATTGAAACCCAAAGAGATACCTGAACCTATTTTAAAGAGGCAATTGATATAGCTGGACAGTACTTAAGGCATTATACTTCAAGAATATTTAAAAATGACCTAATTTCAGTCAGATTGCTTTCCAGGTTTTCCAGCAGATTTTATCAAATAAAGAAGTCTTTTTAAAGTTTGTCTTCTAGTTTATCAAACATTGGGTTATTGAGTTCCATTGTTAGGCTTAAGCCAATACCTTATACCATATTCTACCAAAAATACATATAAATGGATACATGATTTTGATATTAAAGATTATACCATAAAAATTAAAATAGAAACAGATAATATACCTTTCATAGCTATGCATAGGATGTGAATTCTTTTTTTTGGGGGGGGGGGCTTTTTGGAGGGCAACTGGGGTTAAATGACTTGCCCAAGGTCACATGGCTAGTTTTTGTGTTAACTGTCTGAGGCCAAATTTGAATTCAGGTCCTCCTGACTCCAGGGTGGATGCGCTATTAACTGTGCCACCTAGCTGCCGCTAGGATATGTTTTCTCAACCAAACAGGAGATACAGGCATTTGCCAAAGATTAAATAGATGTTTGATTACATGAAACTGAAAAGTTTCTGGATAAACAAAGTGTAATGCACCTAGAATAAAAATGAAAGCAGTAAAATAAGGGGAAACCTTATTTAATTTCTTAGATAACAGTTTGGTATCCTAGCTACACACACATGTGTGTACATACATATGTATATATATGCATATATGTATATGTATATGATATGTATACATATAACTAAAAGCCATTCCCTAATAGATAAGCAGTTGGAGAACATGAAAAAATAGTTATCAAAAGAACTGCGAACTATTAGCAACCTTATGACAGAATGCTTCAAATCACTAATAATAAGAGAAATACAAATCAAAAGCAACCCTGAATTGTCACTTCACATATTTCAAATTGGCAAAGATGACAAGAGATGGAAATTGTAAAGTTGGAGGGTTCATGAAAAGTTAGGCACTCTAGTGAAATGTGGGCAGAGTCATGAATCCAATCATTTGAAAAGCAATTTCGAATTATGCAAATAAAATCCCTAAAATGTCTGTATCTATTGACCCAGAGATTCTACTAGTATGTCTATACCCCTAAGGAATTCATTGATAAGAAGAAAGTCCTCATATTTGCATAATATTTATTGTCACATTTGTTTTTGCATTATAGCCAAAAATTAGAAACTAAGTAGATGCTTACTAATTGGGGAATGGTCAAAATATTATGGTATATTCATTTAGTGGAATATTACTGTACTATAAGAAATGATGGAAGTGATGGGGGAGGGGATCCCTATAGGTTCAGCAGATATTCCGATCTTTTCCAAGACCAGAAAACCTGCAATATCGTCTGGAAAGAGTTCAAGGTCTCAGGCTTAATTGGAGTGAGAGTTGTAGAAGTTTATTGTTACACTTCCATGAGAAACAGGCAAGAGTCCTTTAGGGGACCTGTGAGTGAGAGGGATACATGCTTTTACTTTTAAAGGGTAGGGCTGCCACTGTCAGGGCTGGCCTGACGGGAGGGCCCTCAATGCATAGACAAAGGTCAGAGCTGACCCAGAGGAGCATGTGAATAGGTAGTTTAGATAAGATTTGGGCCACATGAGGGATTAAGTAAGACCAAAGGAGTCCCAAGGTGTTGCCTAGGCCTAGTTCGGATAGGGGGAAGGGGCAGAGTCGGAGGTTGGGAAAGGAATTTTACAGATAACAATTTTACAATACAAATTGCAGTTACAATTTTACAGACTGGTTTCACAAATTGACCTAGACCCCAAGTACCCCATCAGAAGGAATACAGAGAAGCATGGAAAAAAGACATACAATCTGATGCAGAGTGAAATAAGCAGTCAATAAAAGTGATAGCAGCAATGTAAATGGAAAGAAAAATCACAGAACCATCAAAGGTGAAGGCTGCAAAATTTCAAAGTACAATTAAGGCTCCAAAGAAGAGATATAAGAACGGAAACGAATGATGTAAATCAGAAGTTAATAAAGCATTTAAAAAAATAAAAAGAGAAAAAAAAAGAATACAAACATGCATGTACTCATGCACACACACACACACACACTTTGAAGAGGTGGGAGATTCACAAGTGTGGTGAATTGCACATATTTTCAGACAGTCTTATTTCTCCCTTTTTTTTTTTCAAAAAATGTTATTGGTAATAGGGAAATAACTCTGGGAAGTAGAAAATGATAGTGGGAAAAATTGTGAAATGTAAAAAAGATCAATAACATTTTATTTTAGAAAATAATCAAATGAATTTATGATTGAGAGTCAATTCCATACATCAGGCATTATGTTGCTTCATAATATCTTTAGAAACTATAAATATGTAAGAGGACTATCTGTGTACCCCATGATACCACAAACTTTGAAACAGAATAATGTGATTCCAGGGAAGCACAAATATTCAAAGCACAATAGGGATTAACCTGGAGCCCTGAAGAATACCAGAAGTAATTTAAAGCCAGAACAATGTGCCCCCAGGGAAAGTATCTTAAATTGCTGAGGGAAATAAGGATGAGAAAATACCCCAAAGGGTCAAAGGTAGAGCTGAGTTTAAAAGAAAAAAGCACAGGTAGAATCTTTTGAGTAGAAGGAGGTTTAGGAAATTATCTAGTAGAGTTCTTTTCTTGAA
>NW_027185809.1:21073070-21131301 GCF_028583685.1 Petaurus breviceps papuanus
TATTTTCTATTTTAGAAGATAATGTCCCATTAGTCCTTTGGTAAACCTACCATCTGGACAAATTCTATCACTCCTTTAAGATCCATTTCCTTTTCCATGAAGACTTCTAAAAACATTGCACTCTCTTCCTCCCTAGATCTGGGACATACATTTTGGTACCTTATCAGATTTAATGTATTATTATTGCTTTCTATTGTTCTTTCTCTAATTCTTTAATAGTTTATTGTTTTATATGTTGAGTCTCAAAATGAGTATTAGTTTCTGTAGGTAAGGGATTTCTTTTTCATCTTATAAACCTACCTACAACAGCGCTAGTCATACAGGGATTCATCAAATGCAACTTGAATGGAAAACTGAACAATTTTCACCAAATTGTTCATATCTAATTAAAATCTCTCATGAGGAACTTGAGTGTCTGCCATGAGCATAATTGACTACCATCTTTTATATGAACCATATGCCATCTTGAAAACTTTCCAAATCAAAGCAAGTCTTCTTTGCCTCAGTTTCCTTGACTTTAAATAGAAATAATGCTAGCACCTTCCTCTTAGGGTTATTGTGAGGAGAAAATGAGATATTTGTAAAGTGCTCAGCAAAGTACCTGGCACATAGTAGGCATTTCATAAATGTTTATTCTCTTCCCCTATGACATACAGCCTCTCAATGTTTCCTCCCAAGTCCAATTTTTCTGACCTTTAATTGTCTTAGTGGCCTTTCTCTTAATTGTTTATAACTGTATACATTCTTTATATCCCCCTTAAACATGATCCTGAGAATTGGACACAGCCCTCTAGTAGTCACAGCAGGTATCTTGACAAGAAATTTTATAAATATATATATATATATATATATATATATATATATATGTGTGTGTGTGTGTGTGTAGATATAGAAATATATACAGCTGGCTCCTGAGGTCATAGCACTAAATTCTTGCTGAATTTAATTCAATTTACTTCTGATAATATCTCCAAGATTATGAATCTGCCAAGGCTATTTTAAATTCTGGTCAGTGGTTCTTTTGTTCTCCTCAATTGTGCCACTAGGATTTCATCACCCTCTGTTCTCTCTTTTCCTGCTATTTTGAGAGATGCAGTGGTCTTCCTCCCTGACAACCCCTCTGCTTGTGCCCTTGATGACCTTCTGCTTGTGACCTTCCTATCTCTCTTAAGAACTTTTCCCCTCCAGTACTGATTCCTCTATCATCTACAAAAAATGTCTGGGTCATCCTAAACTCTTTATTTTACCCTACCATCCTCTTAAACTACTTTTCTATATTTCTCCTCTTACAATTCAACTCCTTGAAGAAAAAATTGTCTATACTCTTGGTTTTCCCTTTCTCACTTCCTACTCCCTATTCAACACCTTGTAATCTGGCTTTTAAACTCATCACTCAAGTGAAACTTCTCTCTCCAAGGTCTTTTCACTGCCAAATTCAGTGTTTTTATTCAGTCCTCATGCTACTTAATCTCTTTTCTAAGTTAAATGTGTAAGTCACTCACTCCTAGCAGATGCTCTTTTCCCTCTGATTTTTTGTGATGCTTTTCTCTCCTGAATCATCTCCTACCTCTCTTGTCACTCCTTCTCAGTCTCCAATTCAGGAAATATACATCTTGCTTTCCATCTCTGGTTGATTCACAGAATGGGGTCATAAAAAGTTCTGACTATGGGGGAGAAAGGTTAGTATTTTTTTTAAATCTGGCAAATATCTTACTGACCTGGTGTATTTGGAGTCAGATGAGAGTAGTTTTATTTTAGGAAAATTACATCTTTTTAGTTACATTATAAGCAAATTTATTTTTTTATTTAATTTTACAGTCTATATTATATTGCATTCCAGGCCTAAGACAAAATAATTCCCTTTCAAATTATTTTTCCTACAGCTCTCATTTTTCCAGATTTTTTCCCTAAATACTCTTATTCATTTATAAAATATACATATATACATATATATATTAATTCTTGCTTCATATCTTTCAGGAATTACAGTTGAATTTGTGCCTAAGTTGTATTTTTTTCTAAGACTTTGCTTATAAACATGTTTTGGAGTCATTCTCATCTGTGTTTGTGTCCCTTCTTCAGCTTTCCTACCACCAAAATGGCTCATTATGGTGTGGTTCTTTTTGAGTTTGCTCATTTTTCCAACTTACTTCTTGAGTTCGTACTTGGTGCTCTTGCTGGCCTCTTCCCTCTGAAGGGAAGATTTGGGCTGGTCTAGTTGCTATTTTCTTAGTGTATTGAGTATTATGTTATTCTAGGTTCTCAGGGACAGGTTGGGGAATGCAAGCTTTCAGTGCTCAAAAAGTGGTCATATTCACGGCAAAATCTGATTACTACCACCCGAGTCTGAGCTCTGCAAATTCCTGAACTACAGTTCTGCCACATTTCATGTTCAAGGAGGTGAGATATCCTGCAATAATTAATAATAGAGTCTAGGACAGCTATGCATCAGGCAATAAAGGACACAGTATGTGAAAACAGATGCTTGGAAGAACTTTATCAAAAGTCATTAGGGAAGTAGAAGGAATCCTCAAATTAACAAAATGGCATTAGGGAAAAAAATACTCAAGTTAAGCAAAGAACTTCTCAATTCAGAATAGTTTCTGTTCTGAATTGAGGCGTGCTGATTTTTAAATAAAATAAAACCTCCACTTACCCTCAACAACTTTATTATAAAATGAAGCTTCAAATATATGACAACTACAAGAATTCTTTGGAGTAACCAAAAATTTGTGTTTTTTTAATTTCAAGTATTTCAATGAAATATCGACAATTAGCTAGGTGAACTAAACTACAATAGCCTTCCTACCATTTGAAATTCAATCCATCTTTCATTCTCCCAGAAGTCAATTTAGGTACAAAAGCCCTAATCCAGAAGTCCTAAAAATGCATTCAAGTCCAGGTTTGGCCAAGAAAAAAAGTAGGCAAATTTAAATATAATACCTAAAGTTCCAAATCAACAAAAAGAATAATTATTCATTATTTTATCCTGCATTAGAATTCATATGTTTATATTTATGTCAACTTTATGTTTAATGTTGTTAGCTACACGGATATCTAAATATTCAACATACAGCACAATTAGTATGTGATTTGCTTTTCACAGTGTATTCCTGCAAATCATGACAAAAGAGAAACAAAAGGTGGGCTAATCATGCATGAATGAACTTTTGTGTTCATCTGTCTATGTATGTTCAGTGCCATTCCCAGAAATTATCAAATAAGTAGGTAAGAGCAGAATAGGAGGTACTTATCAGACAGCATTAAATAATTTGAGTAATGAAATATGAAATAGCCAAAAGCAAAGACTAACTGTCCAATAAAAGCAGATGTTTTTATAAATATAAATTTTAAAGTGAATGCCACATTTATGGAAAGGTATTAAGAGAAAAATAGCATGAATGCCATTTTTCCCTTCAAAGAGCATGACAAGAAGACTGGAGATATTTTTAAAATAAAATAAAGTCTTTGTGTTACCACTTAACCAACTGCACTCAATTCTACTTTCAGTCAGTTATCAAGTCCTAACACTGTAAATAAAATAATAAGGTCACTCAACACTTGATGGATATAATATTGGCAAGGCACTTTGAGTTCTTCTAAGAAAAGCTAATCTAAAAACACAGAGCAGCCTTATTGCTTTACATGCTCTCAATAACTGGGCAAGTCAAGTACAATAGAAATTGGAGATCAAATAAAATGACTTCAGACAAAATGGGGGATTTTTTTTTATCTTTTTGATTTTTCCTAAAAGCAAGTTCAGTAACTTTCAGTCATGTCTGATCCCTTGTGACCCTATTTTGGGTTTTCTTGGCAAGTATACTTTGGTTACGGATTATTGGTTTGCCATTTCCTTCTCCAGGTCATTTTTCAGGTAAAGAAACTGAGGCAAACAGGGTTAAGTGACTTGTACAAATTCACACAGCTTGTAAGTGTCTGAGACCAGATTTGAATTCAGGAAGAAGAGTCTTCCTGACTCCAGGCTCAGCACACTATCCACTGTGCCACCTGGCTGCGCAGTGCCTAAAATCAAACTAACTGTTGAATTTCAGAACACTTCATTAAAAGCTATGGTTTTCTATATAGCAGAGACTGACTGCATGAACTCACAGTAGAGTTGCCTGGTACCTGAGCTGGACAGGTGAGCCATGAGACACAGTGATAATTTAGTGTGCTCTTCTTTCCTTTATTTCAGCTTACTCTTTCAAACAGGGAAGACATGTGATGCAAAAGGATGAACAATAGATTTGGAGACAGAATGCCCGAGTCCTTCCCTCAGCTCTGCCACTTACTCTCTGTGTACCCTTGGAGGCCTCTTTTGTCCTCAGTTTCATCATCTGTGGTTGATCAAATACCTGGACTACATATCATCTAAAGCATTTCTTTCAATATATGAAACTGAAAAGGATTTTATTTTCATTTTTGATATCTCAAACCTTCACTATAAATCATGCTAGAGACAGGGAAAAATCAACAATGAAATATAAGCTCAAGTGAAACAGCTGGAATAATCACAATTTAGGTACAAGCACAGAGTTCTTTATTTTTCTTTTTGTCAATTTAAAGTCATAGGAATCAAAACCTTAGACACTAAAGTAGCATAAACGTGCACAAAGAAAATATTTTAAATAACCTTTAACCAACATTCATGCTAACAAACTGATGAAAGAATCTGCAGTCCATGACACATGTCTACCACAGAATCTAAGTGTATATGATCAGTAAAGGTTATCAAGGTAAATTCAGCTGAATGATGATAATCATAGTCACTTTAAATGTTTGCTGAAATATTTTAGGGCCTGCCCAAGCTACCTGAAAATATAATTCATTCATAAATGTTGGAAAACATACATTTTTCAAGAAACAATTAAATCAAAAGATAACTATTTATTGAGCCCCTACTGTGTGTAAGCTGCTCTAGGTATTGGAAATGGTATCTTAAAAGAAAGCTCAGACTGTAGTATCTGCATAGACAATGTGTACAGAATTACATGTAATTGATTCAGATTTCATCTTGAAGTGCATCAGATGAACATAATTCAAAATGGCAGTGATAGCATCAGTGTTTAAATAGATTTTTCCATCTTCATTACTTTCTCACATCTAATAATTAATTGTTCAGGTGAGAAACCCAGCATAAAAACCTTGAAAGTTAAAAGTTCAATGCCGCCATTTACAAATCCAAAGTGGGAGAAGTTGTCTTAGAAGAGCCTGCTGAACTATTTGTGGAACTGATATCTGGCAACAGTGGCAATCTCAAAGGTGAAACAGATGAGCTTTGGTTCAGATGATCAGGATTCTAGTAAGGTATGCCACCCACAGATCTGCTGCCCCTTAGTTTCCTTCATTTCTCACTAATGGTCTTGCTCCTCCTCTCCACTGCTGCTCTGGCCCAGTGAAATCCAGCCAGTCATTTCTTTGTGCTTCATAGTACATCGATTATAAATTGAGATCATCAAAGTGACATCAGAAAGCTGAAAGAGGGCTACCTGGAAAACAAATGTTTCCTTGTAAATGGGATTTGGCCGCCTTCTTCTAATGGATGTCTTACAACGGGACATCTCGTGGGCCACAGAGTTGAGAAGAAAGAGTTTCCCATGAGTATCTGTGACAGGAAAAAAAATAGGGGAAGGTAGAGAAAAGAAAAAATGTTAACATTTGTCACTCGTTTCTTACCTCACTACCTGCCTGTTCAAGTTTTCAGTAGGTCTCTCCTTCCTTTACACTAAGAAATAATTTTATATGTGATAGATATAAATAAGTTAAATGCATGGATTATTGGGGAAAATTTTCTTGATTTTGACAACTCAGTATGCTGTACTAAGATATATGCCTTCTACAAGAATACATTCAAAGGAAAATATGGGAAAGCATTAATATATCCTTAAAACTCTCATACACATTGACTCAGTTCAAAATCTGTGTACATTTTGCTTTGTAGACATTTTTTCAGATATCTAAAATAGATGTCTAGGTATCAGTGCATAGAACACTGGATCTGGAGTCGGGAAGGTTTGCATTCAAATTCAGACAGACATTTATTAGCTATATGACCCTGGGAGAAGTCACTTAATTCTCTGTTTGCCTCAGTTTCACCAACTGTAAAATAGGGGTAACAATATATACCTGCCTCCCAAAGTTATTGTGAGGATCAAGTGAGAAAATATTAGGAAAAGTGCTTAGCCTGGCATGCAATAGGTATGTCCTTAGTAAATTATTGCTTCCTTTCTTATGAAAATATATTAGAAAAAAAGCTTTTTAGTTGCTAATGACTGACTCAGATTTTGAATAAAGTCTATTTGTGCTCCTAACTATATGCTTTCTGAAGTACTTAAATGATGGGCAAGCCACTTTAGATCCATGCAAATCCTATCTTAAAATAGGATTGAGTCCATAGAGATCTATACCTAGGAAAACATGCTGTATTTTCTAAAGGATAAAGGGGAATTGGGAGATTGCTAATTTTTAAAAATAATAATGATAATAACCTAGTGTAGTTATATCTAATATTGCAAATGTTGGACATGGAACTATCTCCTTGTGATCAAAAAATAGGATGTGTCTTTCGAGATAAGATATCCAGATACCTGGATAAATGTTACAATTATGGCACCTCTTTATCTCTAAACATTTGTTTCTGGTATGCCCTGGGATATAGTCATTTCTAAGACCTCCAGATTGGATTCTATCATCACGGAACATTATAGTTATGATAACATCACTCTACTTGAGGCATTTCCCACAGTGGCGATTAGCAGACCTTGGTCAAATCCCTTCACTTCTTTGGTCTTAGTTTTCAAATCTACAAAATGAAGCTGCAAATATCAGCTTGATGTATTTTGCTATAACAGTGAGAAGTGTTCCTTATAAAGTTGTCCCCATGCAGAAAGGAAAATTGTTTGGCATCCAAAAGATGCCAAAATAGTATACTACTTTGACATCTTTTTCCAGAATAGAAGATCATAAAGGATATGTTCTCTTGGACAATCTATCACACTTATGTTCACCTTGCTTAAATGTGATGTCTAAAATTTCTATTAACTACTGGACTATTTTGAAATGTTTCTCATTAGCCTAATGTGTGAACTGTTCTTTCAAGAATCAGAGTGTCAGGGTGTTTTCCCAATTCTATAAATCTCATTCAATGTAAGCTGCAAGGTGATTCGTGTTTATTGCTCACTCTCCTACCGAACCACAATTCTAACTTTTAAAAGTGTAAATCCAGATTTCTGCAATTTTCTGTTCCCTCAAAATGCCTTTAGGGAAGGAAATTACAACCTGCAGCTTTCTCTCTGTGTTGATCTTTTCTTTTCATATTCCCATTTGATGTGTTATTTTATGCACTTATCTGCTGAGAAACACAAGGTGTGAAATTACACATCAGGTGTGAAAACACTTCTCTGTCTCAAAAGCAGGGCTCTCCACTCTTTACACTGTTCCACCCAAAAAAAGCTGTCAAGAAACTGACAATTGGAAGGCAAACTGTGAGTTTCCACAGCTGCCCAGCCACATAATTCTTACAAGAAAAGTTCCATCCAAGATCCGAACTACTCCTGTAATGTTGCTGCCAGCATAACCTTAATGACTGAGGCTGACCCTGTGAACAAAACTCTGCCTATTACACAAAGGGATCAATTTCAGGGTTTATCCTGTCATGATTGTTTTCTGATTATGGAAAAGAATGGCTTAAGACAATAACTAGATTTGCTTAAGGTGAATTGTAATATGTCACAAAGTGAAGGAGCAAAGATGATAATTTACTAAATAATCTATACACCTGAGTATAGGAGGGAGAAGATGGGCCAAATGTTTCCAGTAGGCCTGATGGTAAAATGAACATTTTGTCAGCAGCAACATGCCTTGTGCTAAAGTACCACGCAACAAGCCTGCCTGTACAACATTTGGACAGCTTGTGGGCCCAGCTTTGGACAGCTGGTAATTGATTTTAGTGCAGTAAATTTGGCTGCTGAGTTTTAATAAACTTCAATTCAAGTCAACAAATGCATATTAAGCACCTACTATGTACAAAGCATTGTGCTAGATGCTGGAAATATTCTAATATTCCAATAGATTTGTGATCTCATCCATGTGGGTACCAAAGCTACATCTAGGGTGGACATGGGGCTTTGTCCCAGGCACTGGCATCTAGGGAGGTGTCGCTTTAGTCCTAAAATTCTGCCCTTAAGTGAAATTTGGGAACAAGGAAGGATTAGGACAGGGTAAAGGAGTTTGGAAAGGAGATTGGGAGAGGAAGGTGAATGACAACCCCCTTCTCCTGACACTATTGCACCTCTTGTAAATCTATCCCTCCTGGTTCTACATGTCTTTCCCAACTTTCAAAATCTGCTTCCCCTCCTGTCTCAGCATAACCTTATCCCTTTCCTGCTTAGCCCTAGATCTCATCCTCAGTCCTTGACTTCTAAAATTCCTCTTCATCTTAGATATTTTCTTCTCATTCTATCTTCTGATGATCACAGGAACCTAGTTTTATCCTGAAGAAATGATGTTCTTAGGACCGTTTTTTAAGACTGGCCACTCTCATAAACCAAGATAAAGAGCTAAGAGTGGGAGATGTCAAATTCCTTGCTTCCCACTGCTATTTTCAGTTGCTTTCCCCTGACCTATCATCACTGTTCCCTCCTTTAAACTTTTCTCTGTTCTGTCTAAATGTTCATTCTATTATCTGTGTATCTCTAGGTGACTTTTCCCACCTAGCCCTTACCTCAATCCTCTTCTTCAGCAAAATGCTTGACTTTTTAATTACCTTTTAATTGACTTCCATGCTCTCTGTCTCTATTCTTCTTCAATCACACATAGAAGTAGCCCATGTTTTATTATTCCTCCACTCCCATTGCCACTCAAATGAATGAGAGGCTTCTACAGTTACCTTCCACATCATGACTTTGCCCATGACAGTTTTGATATATCACAGTCTCAGCATAAGAAATTAAATGAGAATTTGGGGGAAGACAACACAGGAAGACCAGTAGACAACATGGAAAAAGTATGGAAACTCAGAAATGCATAAAATATATGGTTAGTGTTATATAATATCAACATATTTTGTCTTTTAATACCATAATAATTCAGACTTCTCTGATATAAAGAGAGGGTCAAAATATTTTATGTGGATTTTCCAGATTGCAGGGCCACAGCATCCCAAACTCCCATGTTGTAGAAGGGATACTTATAGTTACAGTTCTGATGAATATTCCTTCCAATCATGCAGATTATAACTTATCTATTTGACCATCTATTGCAACTTGTCTATATCCGCCTTTAAATCAGCCACAGAGGAATCATTCAACATGCTAAGGCCCTTATTCCCTTTCTCCTGAAGTGTTCTAAGATGCCAAGGATGCACAACATCTTTCACTTCCTCCCAAAAAAGTTACTTCCCTCAAGTAGGAGCTGTGGGACTCTGGGCAAACTATTTAATCTCTCTTGGCCTCAGTTTCATCACCTCAGTTTTGTCTCCTGTAAAATGGGGAACAATAACAGTAACTGCCTTACAGGGTTATGGTGAGGATCAAATGAGATAACTTATGGAAAGTTATTGTAAATTTTAAAGTGATATATAAATATGGATTGTAATAAATTCTCATGATCAATATTATTACTATTCTAATATTAATTATTATATATAATAGTATAGAGAGTATATATCTATAGAGAGATGATAAATTCTGTATATAATTATATAGAGAATAGCATTATTCTAATATTAACCAAAATCATTAGAAATTGGGATGTCTAAAAATTCTAGCTAACACTGTTACTATAGATTATCAATTTCCAAAGAATTAAAATATACTATATTAAATTTATAAAATTATTAAGTATTTTACATTGCCTTTGGGTAGTGGTGTTAAAGTGGGCCACAACTGACATAGAAAACAACAAAATTCTTTTTAAAAGTATAGAATTTTAGAGTTGGAAATGACCGTATAGAGACCAGAAAGTCCAACCTATACTTGAAAAACAATCCCTACTACTCTCATTATTATTATTAATTATTGTTACTAATTGATATCAATAACAGTGATTCTAAGGCAGAGGTGTCAAACTACAGCCAGGAGTTACATCTTATAGAACCACCAATGCTTCCGGGAACTAGTTTAAAATGTAATTGGACAAATTCCAACAATATAAATAAAATATAATAGAACACAGGCAAAATTAATTTGTGTTTGGGCCTCATACAAGCTAGAATCTGAATAGCAACAAAGTTCATCCATTAAAAAAGATACTTTTAAAATCTACTATGGGGTTTGCTGCATTTTAAAAATAACCTGCGACTTGGCCCGTTGTTCTGTCTCACATTAAGCATACTTTAGCAACTTCCTAATGAACTTGTCCTAGTAATTTGTTGCAGGATAGTGCTCTACATTTGTGTCTTACTCCCTATGAAACTATAAGTTCCATGGGAATCTCCAGCAATGGAGATTCACTGTACCCAGTGGATGTTTAGTAAATATTTTTTAATAAATGCTTTGTTCATAAAGACAGTTATTTCTCACATGCACGTTACTGGTTGGTTTTGTCATATTTCAGTTAAGTTTGTTTCTTCAATTTATGTCCTCAGATCACAGTGCCTTATACATAGCACACCCTTAATGAATATCAAATTCAATTGTATCACACCGCAAAAAGGCAAAATTCTTAAAGGCATTCCTAAAAAAATAATAACCTTCTTACAAATGTAAAGGAGAAACCACTTTCAAATTGACCTGTTTCTCTAAAAACCTCAGAAAATTATAGAATCAAATTGAAAAATCTCCCTAACCAACAAATAAGATGTATGGAATTCCTATCAATTGGTTGACTAAAGAATCAGTCACTGTTTCTTGGAAATCTATAAAAGTTAACAGATGACTGTCTTTGGGAATCATTTTTGAGAATTCAACCTTCTCTTTTTTGTTTATTTCTATAAAATGCTGTGCATGAGAGAGTGGGAGGCTACGTCTCTTTTCCACCTCTTGTAACTTACCCCCACCCAACACACAAACACATACACACACATGCACACTACTACCATGAGGCAAGAAAGATCATGTATGATGATATGACTTTCATTGAATTGGATTTTAGTGAGGGAATGTTATGCGAAGTCACCTCACTTTCTCCTCTAGAGTCATTTGGGTCTACTGGACAATTATAGATCAGGACAACTAGAGATGGCCCAGAGGCATCAATGGAGACTTATACCAAAAATACATGACTGTGGAAGATGCGTTTGAATGTTGCCTGAAAAGGAAGTTCAAGGACATTTTTTCAGAATTTCAACCTCCTATAGAGGAAGCAGGATTCTGAATTCCCTGAGCAACATGATATCAAAACCTAACCTTCCAGTAAAGAAAAAGATTTCAGGGTTGAAGTGGCAGAGTAGAAGCAGGAGTTCCCCTCTACTCTGGCTTCCACCTTCCCCAATCCATGAAAAAAGGGGACTCTGAACAAACTTTGGAGCTGCAGAACCCACAAAGTGACACAAAGAAGCTAACCTCCCTTTGAGGACAGCCCAGCAGGAATTGGCCAGCACAGTGCTCTGGGAGCGAAGCCCACCCCCACGCCAAGCCTTTAGACCCAGGGCAGGCCTGACCAGCCACTGGCCGGAGGGATTCCAGATCAGCAGCAGCTGTGTCCTTTCCAGATTTATCAACACATAGATGCAAAGGAAGAAGTGAGAGGTCAGTGCAGTCTGGACTTTGGGAGCCAGTAAGTGGGAGTGCATGGCTTTTGCTCCCGGGGCAAGAAGCTGCTGAGACACTGGCACAGCCAGCCAGCACCACATGGCAGCTTCAGCTCCTGGCCTGCAGAGTGTAGGGGGACTAAGTGACCAGTCTGAGGGGTAATCACTCTGGCTTTAACCTTCTTGGATCTGGATTGCAGTCTAGGGTGGAGGTCCTGGGGTGTGTGTCCAGCTTGTCAGAGCATGTAGAGACCTCAGAGAGGGCATGCATCAAATACTTCCACAGCTGAGAAAAACCCAGCATTTGGGATGAAAGCTCCCCTGTCTGGTGGCAGAGTCCTACTGTGGCAAAAAGCCCAGGGGTAAAGTGACTGAGAGGTGACATGACCAGGCAAAGGAAACAAAGCAGACAGAAGATTCCAACATTAGACTCCTATTTGGGGGACAAAAAGGAGAAAGGCATGGAACAGGAGGAAGACAGTGAAGTCAGAACTCCTGCACCAAAAGCTTCAAAGGAAAATACGAGCTGGTTACAGGCCATAGAGGACCTTAAGAAGCAGATAAGAGAAGTAGAGGAAAAATTGGGAAGAGAAATGAGAACAATGCAAGAAAATTATGAAATGAGAGTCAACAGCTTTACTGAGGAAAATAACACTTTAAAAAATAGATTGACTCAAATGGGAAAAGAGGCTCAAAAAGGCAATGAGAAGAAGAATGCCTTAAAAAGCCGAATTTACCAGATGGAAAAAGAATCTCAAAATCTCAATGAGCAGAATCATTGCTTCAGAATTAGATTGGAGCAAATAGAAGCTAATGACTTCAGGAGAAATCAAGATGCTGTTAAACAGATCCAAACAAATGAAAGAATAGAAGGCAATGTGAAATATCTCATGGGAAAAACCACTGACCTGGAAAATAGATCCAGGAGAGAGAATTCAAAAATTATTGGACTACCTGAAAGCCATGATCAAAGTAAGAACCTAGAAATCATCCTCCAGGAAGTTCTCAAAGAAAACTGCCCTGATGCTTTAGAACCAAAGGGCAAAATAGAGTTTGAAAGAATCCAACGATCACATCCTGAAAAAGATCCCAAAAAGAAAACTCCTAGGAATATTATAGCCAGGTTCTGGAATTCCCAGATTAAGGAGAGAATATTACAAGAAGCCAGGAAGAAACAATTTAAATATTGTGGAAACACAATCAGGATAACTCAGGATCTGGCAGCTTCTACACTGAGGGATCAAAGGGCTTGGAATATGATATTTTAGAGGTCAGAGGAGCTGGGATTAAAACCAACAGTCACTTACCCAACAGAAAATATGATCATTCAGTAGAAAAGAGGAATTTCAAGCATTCTTGCTGAAAAAAAAAACAGAGTTAAATAGAAAATTTGACATTCAGATACAAGAAGCAAGAGAAGCATGAGAAGGTAAACAGGGAAAAGAAATCATAAGGAACTTATCAAAGTTGAACTATTAACATTCCTACATGGAAAAACAATCATTGTAACTTATGAAACTTTTCTCAGTAGTTGAAGGGAATAGAAATATATATATATATATATGTATGTATGTCTATATATGAGGATATATGGGCATATGAATACATATGTGTATATATGTTTACAGGTGTACATAGATAGAGGGCACAGGACCAATTTAACAGGAAGGGATGATACTTAAAAGGTGAAATTAACAGGCGATCGAGGAATATAATGAGAGGAGATGGGGAGAGACAGAATGGGGTAAACTATCTCATATAGAAGAGGCAAGGGAAAATGGTTACAATGTAGGGGAAGAATAGGAAGTCAAAAGGGAATGGGTCAAACTTATTCCCATTGAATTTGGCTTTAGGAGGGAATGAAATAAGCACTAAATAGGGTATCTCACCCTCCAGGAGAATAGAGGGGGAAGGGGATGTGAGGGGCGATGATGGAAGGGAGGGCAGGCTGGCGGGGAAGGGAAGTTGGAAGCACTCACTTGTGAAAATATAGGAGATCAAAATAGAGAATAGAACAAGTGGGAGGTGGGATAGGAGGGAGGGAAATATAGTCAGTCTTTTACAATATATCTAGTATGTTATTGATTTGCATTAGCCACACATGTACAACCTATACTGAACTGCTTATCTGCCCCGTAAGGGTGAGTGACAAGGGAGGAAGGGAATGAATCTGGAATTCAAAGTTTTAAAATCAAATATTCAAATATATATATATATATATATATATATATACATACACACATATATATTATATATATATATATATATTATTATTAATACTATCTTACATGTAATTGGGAAATAAGATATACAGGCACTGGGGCATAGAGATCCACTGGAAAGGTCAAAAGGGGCACGGGAGAAAATATGGGAGAGAGAATATTGAAGGAGAGGATATCCTGTGGGACTGCTATTTTGGAGTGGTGGGTAGGGGAAAAAAGTGCAGAAAATTTGTAACTCAAAATCTGGGGGAAATGAAAGATGTAAATCAGAAGTTAATATAGCATTGAAAAAAAAAAAAAGAAAAAGATTGCAGGGGAGCTGCAGACTTGGGAACTACTTCACTTTAAGAGTTCCTGAAGTCAAGAATTCGGTCCAAGGATATTTTGGAGACAGAGATTCTGATTAATCCTTCTTCCATAGAGAAAGACAATAGCTCCAATACCTACTTCACAGTATCCTACTCAAACAGTATGGGTCTGATAGAAGGACATTTTCATCCTCAGTAAGCTATAAAATCTTTAGCTTTGGTGGAAAGTGGGGACTGAGGACCCTAAATAATAGGATGGCACTCAAAGTCATGGGAACACTTTGGAGAACTCTGTGAGGGAGAGATATTCACCAAAATGATAAAATATTTCCATGCTAGTAGCCCTGTTAAATTCCCTCAGAAGGTTCTACTTGAGGACTTCATGATTTTGTTTTGTTCATGGACTTCTTTCCACTAATGATTCTATTTCACTTCTAAATTTTTTTTCTAAGTTTGTCTTCTTTCATTTATTCTAGGTGTCCTTGTAGATCTCTTGTGTAGTATAGTGATTCTTTATTTCTGTGTTTACCTTTTAGGGCATCTCTTAACCCACAATATTTTCTAATGGTGTTCAGAGTTTTCTATCAACTCAACTCCAACTTCATTTTCTGATTTGGGACTTTGTGCCATGAGAGGTTTCTTTTCTTTCTTCTGCACTCTCGAATGGGGTTGGTCTTGACCTTGATGTTCTATGCTCCTGACACTGGCTTTCCATCTCCCCTCATATGTCTATACACTCACATATTTCAGGTCCCTCAGCATCACCCAGGGTCAGAGCATTGTGTTCTCAAGTCAGAGTGCTGCAGACTTCCAGTCTGTGAAATAATTCCAGATAGACTACTGCTGTCTCTTAGCCTGGTGTCTGTGTTCACAGTAGTCAGATTTCTTTGAATTTGGAATCCCACTGGAACTTTCTTGATTGATTACTCCAGATTTCCTGCCCCTAGGAATAGAGCACTGTATGCTTCAGGTGCTCTGGAGCATCTCTGCTCAGAGTCCTGATGGGTTCCTGACTTATTTACTTGAGTTTATCTGTGTTTCCTGGTAATGTCTGAAGGCATTGTCATCTATTGTGAAGTCATTATCTATTGTGTGAAGTCTTTGTTTGAATGAAAGTTTGCTGTTGTTTTGTTTTACATGTCTTGAATCATTATTTGATCTGGTGCCTCTTTTAGATCTTTGTTTGAGTATATGTGGAAGACCTAGGCTTCTCTTTGGCCTCCCATAGCATCATCTTGGTTTTTCAACTTTATTAAGTTCATTTAAAAGGATATACTTGAAACTTGGATGATCTTGAATCTTGAAAATCTCTTAGTAGTTATACCAGATGGTAGATGTGCAAAGGAAATTGGAATAAATAAATGCTTTTCAAATCTTAAAGTGTCATATAAACGTGAATTTTTATTGCTCTCCTAGGACCTACAAAAGCAGGGGTGTGCTGGTAAATGTTTGACTACCAGTTTTCTGAGGAAGGGAAATATGCATATGACACACTTTCAAGTTTAATCTGAATGATTAACATTTTCTCCATCATTTTCTTCGGTTTAGACACTTAAAAGAATAAATCAAACCCTGATTTGTAGAGTTTCCTGACATCAGAGGTATAAATGTTCACATTATAAATTTAACAATCAGCTCTCATCTTAACCCCAATTGCCTTGCCTTCTCCTCTCCAAAAAGCAAAAAAACAAAAACAAACAAAAAAAACGATCAGCTCTCATGAGTCACTCAAGTTGGCTGTCACATGCCCTTGCCCAAAGACATGTTGCTGTTGCTTCTAAATCCAAACGCAAGTTTATTTTCTTGTAACTTCTCTCTTTTTCCTTAAAATCTAAAGGAATGAAAAGGACATGGTAGATAATGTGGTTAATTGAGTTGTGTTCCTATAATCAAAGTTTTGTTTTTATAATCCAGACATTTCAGTCAAAAGGTAATGGGGATTTGGAGGAGGGGAAGTAGAAAAGATTTTTCTTCCCTCCCCCTCCCCCATTTCATTTGAGCAGTGATATGGAAAAAAAGACTGGTACTTCCTGTCTGCTGACCTAAAGTAATTCTTTTCACTTTTCTGGGCCCCAGTCTCCATTTACAAAATGAAAGGGTTAATCTCTATGCTCTTGAGGGCCACTTCCAAATCTAACAGAGATGATGTGTCTCTAGGCTAGCTCCCTTCTGCATTAGCTCCTGATCTTCACTCCTTACACTATGCAACCTAATTTGCTTTTCTCTTTGTCTTTCCTAAAGTTAATGCCATTGTGTGTGTCTAACGAGGTTAATAAGCTGTTGCTCTAAGTATTATCATTCAGGATATAATTATCATGTATGGTTAATCATGCACATACTAAGAAGCTGGGTAAGTTGTTGTTTTTAACTGGAGGGGACATCTTAATGATAGTTTTTGACAAGTTATATTTATGTGAACAATATAATCACATGGAGTCTTGGATCAGGCATGAGATAATTTGGTTGAAGATTAACCATCTACTGTTTCCAAGAGTGTCAGCTCCTTAGCCCTGAGGTGCTATGTTCATTTAACAAGGGAGGAATTCAAACTCAAGGGGGTAAACTAAATTACCAGGGCCATATCACAACTGAAAAGCTATATTAGAACTTTACAGCTGCTAACTTGTCAGGGAATTAAATGTTCTCCCTTGAAGCCTGGTTCAGGAGACTGACAAATTGACCCATTTTTTTAAGTCACACTTTTTTTCCCCATCATAGGGGTGTATAAAAATATTCAAATCCATATCAGGGGTCTGGTCGTAGAAACTATTCCCTCAGTAGTATTTCTGTTGTTTTTTGCTTAATAGAACGTATTTTAGGGGCAGCTAGGTGGTGCAGTGAATGGAGTCAGAAGGATCTGAGTTCAAATTTGGCCTCAGACACTTGACACATACTACCTGTGTGACCTTGGGCAAGTCACTTAACCCCAATTGCCTTGCCTTCCTCCCTCCAAATAAATAGAAGAGGTTTTATTAACCTGACAGAGAATGAAGAATAGATTTTTAAGCCTTTAAATGATTGAAAAACTCTCTCCTTTTTTTCATTTTTAAGTTTATTTATGTATTTTAAAGCACAGGGACTTTTTTTGATTTTTTTTAATTTATTTCCCTCTCCCTATCCTTTTCCCTACCAATGAAAAACCAAGAATAAGAAAGTTAATATAAATATGAATAGATAAATTTCTACTGATGGCACTAAACTTTGGATCTTTATCTGGAGATGGATAGCATGTTTCATCCTAAGTTCTTTGGAATTGTGATGGGTCATTGTGTCAATAAGAGCTACAAAGTCTTTCAAAGTTGATGATCTTTACATTATTGCTGTTACTATGCAGATAATTCTCCTGTTCACTTCACTTTTCATCAGTTCATATGGGTCTTCCCATGTATTTCTGAAACCATCTCTTTCATTATTAATTAGAACAAAATAGTATTCCATTACATTCATATACCACAATTTGTTCAGTTATTTCCCAACTGATGGACATGCCTTTAGTTTTCAACTATTTACCACCACAAAAAAGAACTACTATAAAAATTTTTGTTTCTATTTATGAATCCGTTTCCTCTTTCTTTGACCTCCTTGGGGTATAGCCTTAGTAGTGGTATTACAGGGTGACTGTTTAATAGCCTTTTGGACATAATTCCAAATCACTTTCCAGAATGATGGGACTAGATCACAACTCCACCAACAATAAATAAAAATAAAAGTGTGCCTGTTTTCCCATATATCCTCCAGCATTTATTTTCCTTGTTTTTTGTCATCTTAGCCAATCTTATGACTATGAGATAGTATCTCAGGATTGTTTTAATTTTTATTTCTCTAGTTATGAGTAATTTAGAGCATATTTTCATATAGCTATTGATAACTTCAATTTCTTCCTCTGAAAACTGCCTATTTAGATCCTTTTAAAGGGTAACTAGGTGGTGCAGTAGATAGAGTACCAGACCTGAGGTCACAAAGATCTGATGTCATTCAAATCCAGTCTTAAACACTTACTAGCTGTGTGACTGTGGGCAAGTCACTTAATATTATATGCCTAAGTTTCCTCTTCTGTAAAATAATTTGGAGGAAGAAATGGCAAACCATTCCAGTATCTTTCTAGGAAAATCCCAAATGGGATCACAAAGAGTTGGGTATGTCTGAAATGACTGAAAAATAGCAACATATCCTTTGGTCATCGTTTGGGGAATGGATCTTATTCTTATAAATTTGACTCAGTTACCTATATAGTTTAGAAGTGAGACTTCTAATAGATAAACTGAAGATTTTTCTCCCAATTTCCTGCTTTTCTTCTAACTTTAGCAGCATTCATTTTGTTAAAACCAATATTTTGGTTTTGCTTTTGTTAATTCTTCCCCTATCCATAGATCTGACATGTATTTTTCCCTCCTTCTTCAGTAGTACTTCTTAACAATAACTGACCTTGAAGACCTGAGCCTCTTCACTCACTATATGATGCATCTGAAGCTGAGAGATTGAGCAACACAAAAAACCTTCCTCTTTCCCCTTTTCCTCAGCAAAAGGTAGCAATAGAAAGAGTACTACCTCTAGAAATAGATGACCTATATCCAAATCCTGTCTGCCACTTACTACCTGAGTGACCTTGAGTAAGTCATTTAAACTATGGTTCATATTTCAAACAAAATGGGGTGGGGAATGTCTATGACAAAGATTGGTGGCAACTTTTCAGAGAACTATGTAAAACCAGTCATCAGGTGCCCAAAAACTCATTTCAAAATAAAGCCATCTCTAGTAAATAAATGTTATTAAATACAATTAAGAAGCAGAAAAATGCAGCAATGATTATGTATCCAAAGTAACTATCTTTCCTGCTTTGGACATCAATGCTACCTAGAAGTCTCATAACCACTATTGTTATTCAGAACTCAGAGGTTCTCCCTTGCTATATGAATTGAGGGCTATAATTTCAAACTCCCACCTAAAAAACCAATGGGCTTAATAAAGATAGGCTAAAATAAACCCCATCACATATAGAAAATGTGATCTCCTGCAGTGTTAAATGGTAATGAGTCATAAGCTCAAATCTGAGTGTAGATTTTGGTCTTGTGGTGCTGTCTCTTGAATATTAAGATGCTTAAGGATGGGTTACTTATGTCCACTGCTGTAATGGTAACGTAATTTTGAATTTGAAGATCCCTTTGTGTTGGCAAAAGTAGCAGGTACTTAGCACTTAGTAACTGATCAAGCCTCTGATTGGGGGAACAGAAGGTATGAACTGTCTCCTGTTAACTGACGTAACAGGAAGGGGTTGACTAAAGGAAGTGAAGTAGGTAATACTGCATATATAAGAAAAGCCCCAGAGAGGCACAGTCAGAATTTCCTTGAGACCAAGATCTGGTGGCAGAACAGCTACAGAAGAATGGAGAACTGAGTCCTGAAAACTTGTCTTGGTGGAGCTTCTTCTGAACAGGAGCCCAGGAGCCTGGAATCTGGAGCTATGAGCCCAGGAGCCAGGAACCCAGATGACTGAAGCATGACCAGAATGCTGAGACTTTGTTTGTGGCTTGGTTGAGCCTTGAATTCGTTGGAGCAGAAATGGTGAATAAGCTGACATGGACCAGACCCTGTGAACTTCAGTGTGGAGCAGGACCTCCCCAGAGATCTGGTCAAGGAACTGGGAGCTGTCTGCCATTGAATCCAGGTAGAACCTGGGACCATGGAAGGGGATCCAGGGAATCTGAGAACAGGCCCCAAGTCAAGATGAAGAAAAGACCTCTCCTTGGGTACTGAGTAATTATGGAATTATAGTTTACTAGTGACCTAAAGGGTGAAGGGTTTTGTTTATGATTCTTAGTAAGACTTTGCTGAATAAGTGACTGATTGTTCTTTGAGTACTTTGACTATTGT
This sequence comes from Petaurus breviceps papuanus, assembly GCF_028583685.1. NCBI lineage: Eukaryota > Metazoa > Chordata > Mammalia > Diprotodontia > Petauridae > Petaurus > Petaurus breviceps. Next base: position 21,093,161 of record NW_027185809.1, read on the forward strand.
TACTGATTAGTGACTGATTGAGTTAATCAAGACTTTGCCCCAAGAGTGGAAGACTTTGAGACTACTGATAAGTGACTAATTGAGTTAATCAAGACTTTGCCCCAACAGTGAAAGACTTTGACTTTGTACTTTGATAATAGACTGATTGAATTAACTTAAGTGACTATTTTACTTTGATACTATGTTGTGAATATTATATTGTGATTTTATGTGATAAGTTGAAATATGGTGGATGCTGTATTTTGAATTATGCTGTACCTTGATTTTCCATGGATGTTTTGCTTTTGTTATGGAATAGAGTGATCACTGTACTGAGTAATCAGAACCTTAAAAAAGCTGTTCACAATAGCAGTTCTTCTGGAAAGCTTCTATGCATGGCATTACAACTGCCTTACTCATTGTTCCCATTTCCTTTTATTATTCATTACCTAAGCAATGACTTCCCACTTCTTGGCTGGTCAATCTCAGGACCATGGATCAAATCAAAATAGCAGAAAATGCATTGAAATAATAGAAATATTAAGTATGATGCAGTTGAACTCTGACCAATCCCTAGCCAGGAAGGTAATTAAAGAAGGGCCAAATAATTAAGTGATGTGTTTGAGCACTAGATTCTTTTATGAAGTATGGAGTGATAGAAATAGGAAGGCAGTTGATTCATCAGTTCCCTGAGGCAGCTTGATGACACAGTGGGTAGGGTATTGGAGTCAGATAGAGATCTGGAGTCAGGAAGACCAGAGTTCAAATCCAGCCCCAGAAACTTAGTAGATCTGTGACCCTGGGCAAGTCCCTTAACTCCTTTTTGCCTCAGTTTCTTCAACTGTAAAATGAAGACAATAATAGCACCTACTTCCCAGAGTTATGAGGATCAAATGAGATAATGATTGTAAAGCACTTATGATGGTAATATATAAATATTAGCAACTACTAGGTATGGAGGAGTTTCTCTTGATTGAATTAGAAGGGGAACTTGGATATTGTTCTCATTGAAGATTGGTTATGCCCTTTCAAATAACTGACTTTGTAAGCTCTAGAACCAATCCAAGTAAGAACTAGCCTTCTAGAGACCTGACACACAAGGATAAGTAGGGCTCCATCATCATTAAATAATATAGACTGACCCCTAGATATCTTTAATAAAGTAAAACTGATACAATGAAACAGTATTAAATAACAAAAATTGATGTGGGGCTTGGGATCTATGTCTGTAAAATCAATTTGTAAACTTAATTTGTAATATCAATTTGTAACATCAGTTTGTAAAACCAGTCTGTAAAATCAAATTTTTCCCTCCCCAGCCTCAGAGCATTAACTCTGCCCCTTCCCCCTGCCAGCACTCTGCCCAGCAACAACTCATGAACTGTTTATTTCTGCTTGGAACAATAACAAGCTACACTTATGAATCCCTCACTAAACCATCTATGAACATTTTAGCTTAGGCAAATGTTATCTCCCCTTAGTAAAGTGCCCAGCTGCCCCTATGAATGCTTCAAAGCATTACCTATAGGTTAACTCCTTAGCCAATTATCCACATACTGAGTCTCCATTAGTCTTGGTTCCCAACATCCATCTTGTCAAACATGACACTGATAGGTGGCAGAATAGGCACTTCTCAGTCAGCCCTTGACCGCTAGCTGACTTAGTGATGTTTCAGGCCAAAAACCACACCTGCAGGTAGCACCCCTTGGGCTATTTCCCAGTAAATTATGGGCAATAACCTGAGCAGTTGGCATTAAAAGTGCATGTTCCTTTAAGCACTGACCACTCCTTAACTCCTCCCTAATCCCACCCTTACTCACCTAGTTAGCATAATTTACATCTGATTTATTGCCTAGGCTGCCTAAAACTTTTCCTATGTCTTCTTTAAGTTTGCAGGTTCCCTAAAAACTCTTGCCCACTGGGCAGCGTAACAATTAACTTGCAGGTCCCCTAAGCACCCTTGCCCACTGTAAAGTGTAAAAATAAACTTTTACAATCCCGACTTCAAGACCACTTAGGCCTACTGAATTCTTTCCAGACTGAATCGCAGGCATTCTGGTTGTTGATAAGGATCAGAGTTCCTGCATAACCTATTGCTATCCCCCCATCACAATAAGCTATCAAGAAAGTTCCAAGAAATTAAGAGTAGAACAAATTAAATAGAATCATAAGTGTTGGAAGGCATCTTCCAATTTCCATGCTTGACAATGAGGAAACTGAGTTAGAGAAAGGGTAAAAGATTTGTCCAAGGTGACACAGAAGAGAAAATCTGGGACAAAGATTCAGTTGCCCTAACTCCCAGGCCAGTGTTTTTGGTTTTTTGTTTTGTTTTGTTTTGTTTTGTTTTTTAACTCTATCGCATTGATTATTTAGTATTATTTTTTCTAGTGATGAGGGAATTTTTAAAAAGTAAACTCTCAAGATTACTTCCAGCTCAGTGGTTCCTGATAGTAAAAATTAATTATTTCACCTTATTAATAGATGTCAGTTGTGCTTACGTATTATGCTACTGAAAATATTGCATTTTTCATATGCAAAAATAAAAACATAAACATTAACATAGTTTCAGCATGTTGGTTATCAGGAATCCCTTATATTTTGAAGGAATTTCTACCTAGTTAAACTAAGAGTTATTGAAAAACCCAACCACACACCAATTAAGATCTTTATTAGTATAGAAATTACAAAAATAAGATAAAGGCAGCTATGGCTTCAATTGCTCTCTGTAAGTACTTTTGCTGGCAAAACAGAATTTCACTTACCAGGAGGTCTGTTAATAGCAAGGTTTGGGAAATGGCTGCCTTTGATAATTTGTACAGATAATCGTCCTGTTGTGGCATTATATGACAACCCCACCAAGAGCTCTGGCACTCCTCCATGTGACAAAGACTGTGTGGATGATGGACTAGGACTGTGAGAATCTGCAGACAGGCTGAGCTGAGACTCTCCACTTTGGCAGGAAAGAACAACAAAGAAACTATTGGGACACTTCACACTACTCTCTTTTCTATCCAGCTTACATTATGTTGGGTGAAATTGTGACATAATTTCAATGGCTGCTAAAGATTTCAAATTGTGCACTCTACTTGAATAATAATGGGACAGGGGGACAGAATCGAGGATGAGGTCGCCACATCATTAGCCAGACACATTTGTTTAAAGATCTGTCTGTGCTCAATATTTCCTCTCTGAAAACAAAAGGCCAAAGATGTTATTACCAATGTAAATAAAGACCTTGAATATACATACACACAGATAATAATACATTTAATATAGACCAAAATTCCCATTAGAGTAATTTCTACTTGAACATATCAGCAGAATTTATCTACTCCAGCACTGCCTCTCCATTTTCTATTATTTCTTAATGCATGAGGTCATGATTTTGGAATGCTCTATTACACTATACAAAATATGGGATCTCTCTTTTTTTTTAACTTTTTGGAAGGTTGTAAAATATATCTGCTATCTCCTCTCCCTTTCTCCCAGGAAAATAGATGAAAATGAAATGTTGCATTTCACAAAACAGATTCTTACCCATTTTATAGATAAGTCAATGTGGGATTATACACTGTAAGACCTTTGGGGGGTAGAAAAGTGAGGGGGTAATCTGAGCTTTGATTTCATTCACATGGAGGACTTCCAGTGTGGAAACTTTCTCCACTGATGCAGTTAGGCAATACTTTATAACATACAGGCTTAGGAAGCAGCTAGGTGACCCAATGGATGAAGTACCAGGCCCAGAGTGAGGAAGATCTGAGTTCAAATATCATTTCAGATACTTACTAGCTCTATGTGACCCTGGTAAAGTCATTTAATCTCTATTTGCTTCAGTTTCCTCAATTATAAAATGGGGATAATAACAGCATCTACCTCACAGGGTTGTAAAGAAGAAATGAGACATATAATGTAAAGGACTTATCACAGTGCCTCACACATAGTAGGTACTATGTAAATGCTCATAAGTGACTTGCCCAAGGTCACACACCTAGTAAGTGTCTGAGGAGAGATTTGAACTCAGATCTTCCTGACTTCAGGCCCAGTACGGTATGCCCTGAGCTATCTAGCTGCTTCAAAGGATAATATAGCTAATATAGTTCTATTATTTTACAGAGGAGGAAAGTAAGGACCATAGAGGTGAATTGACTTGTCCAAGGTCTCTTAGTCACTACATTTAGAGTCAAAAGACCTTGATTCAAATTCTAGATATACTATTTACTACCTGTGTGGACTTGAAAAAATCGTTCACCTCTGCCTCCCTCTACTCATCTGTAAAATGAAAGATTTGGATTAGATTATAATCAAGGCCCAACCCAGCTCTAAATCCTATGACCCTGTAAGTCCAAAGTGGACCTAACAATGAAAATCAATCTGTTGTATGTCACTGTAAAAAAATAGAGAAAAAATCTCAATACCCAAAAGTAGTAAATGACTAAACAAATTATGGTATGCTAATATAAAGAGGCAGTGTGGTGTAGTGAATAGGGAGCTGGTCTCACAGCAAAGATGATAAGTTTAAGTCCCATGTGTGAGCTTGGCTTTTGTTTTGTTTTTGTTTTTAAACTTCTCAATGCCCCAATAAACTCTCTAAGACTTGAAAGTTACAAAGCAGGTAACAATATTCATTGATAAGGGAAATTATCTATAATGGGGGTTCCCTATACAAAGTAAAGCACCAATCTCATCCCTTCCACTATCATATTAATAGAATACAGGATGCAATTAAAATCGCAATACATGAATAAAATAAATAAATTTAGAAAGATCTTTGTGAAATAATGCAAGACAAAATCATTTGAACTAAAAAATGGAATAAACATGGATGTGCTGAACTGAGGAAAAAATAAGTGAGATTGAATAACGAATTCTGATGATGAATTGGAATGAGTAAAATACTGTTTTGATTTATTAAGTGCTGAAATTAATTTAAATGTATATTTTCACTAAGCAAGTTTATGTTTAAAATGTTTAAAAAAGAAACAAATACTAACTTCCTTGCAACATTTATTCAATCAGCAAGCATTCACTACCCACTCAGTACAACAAACAGTCTGGAAAGATGGAGGAAAAAAACTGTTATTTCTTATATATTACTTCACTTCTTCAGATCTGTTTTCCTCATATGTAAAATGATGGGATTGGGAGGAATAGATGATCTGTAATATTCCTTCCAACTCTGATTAATAATTAATAAGAGAATAATTGTTCTAAAGGGGAGTGGACAGCTCCTCTATCTATCTGTGGTTTTTCCTCTTCATTAGTTCCCACATAGTCTGCACTCAATAGGAATATATTTCCAAGCTGCTTCTTCCATAATCTACCTCCCCCAAATAGAAACTAGATTTGGGATTACATGATATTCCAACTGATATAGGCTCTGTCTTTATATTTCTTGAATCATGAATCTAACATTCTCTATATACCTTAGGCCTTCCCCTACCTACCCTTGCCTCCTTCCTGGGCGATATAATATTAACTTTGTGACTATCACAAAACAAATTATTATAGTAATAGGCTGCACTATACAATGTGACGTAAAACATTTCAAGTAATTCTCTGCTTTAATGCCCACCCATCTTTCACACTTAAAATTGGATATTAAGATGCAAATTGCCCAATTACTGAAGGTACAGAAATCTAATGAAATGCATTCCTCCCTCCCTTTCAGCAACAGAAATTACAATAATTACAGGTAATTAATAATATATTGATATTGCCCCATTAAGAGAGCTAAGAATCTGGTCTTTAAGGTCTTAGATCCATTCTTTGTTCTGAGAAAAAGTGTGCATGATCCAACCGCTATTTTCAAACAGCAAACTTTATAAAATGGATGGTCTCATGTAGAGATGCAAATATCCAGTGCTGAAGCTAACTTTTCAATGTGCTGAACCAAGTGGCTCATTTCTGAAAACCTGACCTAGGAAGAAAATAATAGCAGGAGGGGGGGGACACAAATACTTTATTTGATGGAATAGGCCTCAGAATCAGAAGGTGTGCAGCCTCACCTGGAGAGCCATGCTGTCTAACTTTATGACCCTGCCTCAGATGTATATGCTTCCTTCTAGTTTCTGAAAGCCCTAGTCTTTGAAATTTTTCCCTAGGGAAAGTTTCAATCATCAGTGAACCTCAAAGTCAACATACACTCCTTATGTTCTGATATCTTACCTTTCTACCCCTACCCTGTTCCAACCACTGTTTTCACATCCTAAAATGAACAAAAGCTAAATAAATCTATCAAGTTAATGTGAAGACAATAAGCAAAATTAATGGCTTACAAAATTACTCCATGTGAAGACCCAACTGAAAATTAGGTAGAAGCATCTGTTGAATTCTGATATATCTGATTGAACATGCTAAATCAAAAGCTAGCAACCCTTATCCCTCCAGTAAAATTACTTGAATTGGCTAACACCTCCATAAATACTTACACTCATATTACTCCTTGGCTCCAAAACCAAAGTCACTTTCATTTTCCCTTCTTGGCACAACTGGCTAAGATGAAACAACTTTTCTCCCATCATCTTCTCTGGGTTCATCTTGAGTATGGCATATAGATGAAATCGGACTGAGTAGCCCCCCAAATCTTCAGGCTTCAGTTTACTAAAGAATACCTTCTCTTTGAAAATTGGAGTGGGCCCTCTTTGAACACTGGTCTTACCCCTTTGCTTCTTTCTGGTAAGCAGTACAGTGTGAACTTGCCGTGCATTGGCACCACTTCGGTCTTTATCTGGAATGTTCTGGGCCTTTACAATTGTCACTGCAAGCTTTTGACTGGAAAGATTATATTCAAAGATGACATCTAAGTTCCCACACTTTGAGATGGGTTCACAGGCACTGGGAGGGAAGTGAGGAACATTGAGTCCATTGTGCTCCTGTGACAAACAGATTAAGATATAAATGGGAACAAATTAATCATTTTTCAGTAGATAACAGAGTTCTTACAAAGTTTCATAGTTACCCAATACAATTGAGATTGACCTATTTGCTTAGATATTAACATAGAATTAAATCAGACATAGCTCTTTGTCAGTCACAGACTACACCATGATTTACTGAAACCATTTTCAAAGTATGAAAAGTTGAATCCAAGTTTGAGCTGATCTAATCAAGTGTGGCTCAGTCAGATGTCTCCTGCATGACCCCATTTCTTCTGAGGACTCCAATCTTGCTGGCGACTCAGAGCAGAAAACAATATTAATAGAGATGTGCATCTATATATCTATATTAACAATGCCTATTGTTATTTTCATCATAGTCATTTCTTGATGTCTATCCTGTCATCACAAATATGGACTCTACATTGCAAACAAAATGATTGTGTTAACTGTATATGATCAGGTACATTTTCAATCTACATGGGTGAAGTAAGCCAATGTTTGGTCAATGCCTGATAATAGCTTTCTCCTAATCACTGAAATTTAGCATTGATTAAAGCCATCAAAAAGGTATAACATTTTGTATTTACCAACCAACCCAAAAGAAATATGAAAATCTTTATATGTATCAATGTATTAACAAAGATTTTGTTTGTTTAGACTATTTGTCACACCATGAATTACAGATATTTCCTTCTCCCTAGATATACCATGAATTCCACCATACATTTTATGAGTTATTTTAATTTTTAGGACCCAAAATATATTACTATAAAAGTTGAGATTTCTTGCAGAATGAGAGGAAAGCTTTCCATATCCTTTCTCTCTGAGCATATCAACACATAAGAGTTTCTATTTAGGGACATTTATCCAAGTAAGTTTCAAGTGATAAAAGTGGTTGCTATAGAGATTGGTTTTAATAAAAATGACATGTATATGTATATGCATAAATAATACTGGAGAAGAGTCTTTGGAAGATAACTTAAGCCTACCCATTGGGAAACTGTCACAGTTCTCCATTAAAATACCAAGCTTTTCTATTCTTGATTACATTGTTTGACTAGTTAAAAGCCAAGGATAATACAGAAATTTTATCTTGGCCAAGAGAGATAATCTGTACTGTTGGATAGAGTTCTAGACTGAGTTTCAGGAAGAACTGGGTTCAAATCCTGTCTTAATGACAGGTAAGTCAATGAGTCAATAAGCATTTATTAAGTACCTTGTGTGTGTCATGCACTATACTAGAGCCCTGGAATTGAAAGAAAAAATAAAATAGCCCTTCCCCTCAAAAAAAGTTTACTCTATTAGATAATTGATCTCTGCATTCATTATAATATATAATGTAATTTTTTTGAGGGGAGTAGTAGCAGCTTAGTTGATCAAAACAAGTTTCTTATAGAAAGTGGTGTTTAAAGATGCATTTTCAGGCTTAGGAGATAGCCAGTACAAAGGTATGGAGAGAAAACATGAAGATTCTTCTGCAGGGATCAGCAAGGAGGCCAGTTTCACTGAAACATATAGAACAAAGATGGAAGTAAGGTATAAGAAGACTGGAAGAGTAGGAAGGGGTCAGGTTATGATGGACTTTAAAAACTAAACAAAGGATTTAGTATTTGATCCTGGAGGTAACAGGGAGGCACTGGAGTTCATTGGAGAATGATGGTGTGACATGATCACTTGTACAACTCAGTGGAAAAAAGTTAAGAGTGGTAAGGTCCTTGAGACACAGAGACCAATGAGCAGGCTATTGCTATAGTCCAGGTGTGAAGTGATAAGGGCCTGCACTGCAGTGTCAGAAGAAAGAAAAGGGCATATACAGGAAATGTTGCATAGGCAAAATCAACACACTTGGCAAAGGTTGAATATACAATGTGAGAGGGGGTGAGGAGTTGAGGATAAGACCTAACTGTGATTAGGAGGATAGTGGTACCATGGATAGAAATAGAGAAATTAGTGGAAAGATAGGAGGGAATGAGTAAGAGATCATTAGTTTAGTTTTAGACACATTAGGTTCAGGGTATCAATAAGACATCAAGTTTGAGATGTTCAACAGGTAGTTAGAAATGCAAGAATGAAGGTTAGGAGAGATGTTAGGGATGAATAAATAAGTTTGAGAATCATCTGAAAAGATATGAAAACTGAACCCAAGGGAGCTAATAAGATGACGTAAGGAAATAGTATAGAGGGAGAAGATATGAGGGCCAAGGAAAGAACTTTGGAAGATAACCACTGGTCCAGCAAAGGAGAAGGAGGACAATGTCAGTCAGAGAAGAGAAAAACTAGAAGAGAGCAGTGTCATAAACATATAAAACATAAACACAAAAAAACTACAGAGTGCCCCTCTATGCCCCACTGTGCTAGGTGGCACAGTGACTAGAGCACCAGCTCTTGAATAAGGAGGACCTAAGTTCAAATTCAGCCTCAGACACTTAACACTTACTAGCCATGTGATCTTGGGCAAGTCACTTAACCCCAATTGCCCTGCCTTCCCCCTCCAAAAAATAGCAAAAAAAAAAAAACTACAGAGAAGATAACTTCAAAGAGAAGAAGATAATCAACCATGTCAAAGGCTGAAGAAATGTCAAGGATGAAAACACTCTAGCACTAACTTCATATATTTGTTGTAAGGATCAAAAATTGCAAAACGGGTAAAGCAAAAGCATGCTGATGCTTTTATATAAGAAATCAAGATGTTCATGTAGCAGATATAGACAGCTGAAGTACAAAACAAACTGTAACCTTAATACAAAAGAAATGTTGAAAGATATTTGAAAGGAAACTACCACAGTGAAACAGCAACTGAATGATAAAAAAAGCCAAACTTGTTTCCTAATAAGCATAGAAAGCTCATTAAAGTTGTGTTGCTGTGGTTAAACTGAGAGTGTAAATAGAAATTTAATAATTGCATATATTACTAATGAAAGCTTTGATCCAGATAAGGTGAAGGGCTGAATCCAGAGGCATCCTAGCTGGAACCTTTGTTATAGAGACCCCAAGGGTCAAAAGACAATTCATGGAATTGAGAAAGATTAATAGTGAGTCTAAGACCAGTGATGTCAAATTCAAATAGAAACAGTATATCTGTGAGCTGTATATTGACTTAGAAAACCACAAATTAACATTATCAATGTTGTATTATATTTTTATTTATTTTGTTAAATACTTCCCAGTTACCTTTTAATCTGGTTCAGGCTGTTAGTTTGATAACTATGGAAAACCATTAACCAATTTAGGTACTTATGTATAAAGATTGATAGTTTACAACAGACCAAGAAACATCCTATCTATCTAACTAAACAAAATCATAATGTGACAGAATAAACAGAAGAAATGGACTTCTTACAGTCAGAATTCCTGATTAATTACATATGATGGACCTTTGTATTTTCTATTTGAATATGCAGCATTATACAGGTATTGCTATTATACTTTATTATTTTACCTGTCGGTGTTCATTTTTTTGCTGTCTTTGTCTCCTTGAAAGTAATTGCATAATATGTGCATGAATTTTTGTTTCTGTAAGAAAGTGTGGATACATATATTTATTTCACTATATCAAACACATACCTTGTTAAGTTCTACTTTCCATTTTGATATGTTTATTATGTATAATATTAAGTTGGATTTAATGGACTCCAAGTGATTTTCCAAGAGACTAAAATTTCTCCCCACAAGGAGAAATGTAGCATCAGCTGTTGTATCTCTCACAGAGACTATTACTTTGCCTTTAAGAGGAGATAGAGGGAAGAGGAGCCAAGATGGCAGAGAAAGGCAGGGACTCACCTAAGCTCTTCCCCAAATCTCTCCAAACAAATTCTGGAGCAACAGAGCACACAAAAGAATGGAATAAAACAACTTTCCAGTCTAAGACAATATAGAAAGTCAGCAGGAAAGATTGGTTGTACCAGAATGAGAGTGGAGCTCAATCAAGCACAAGCCACACCTGTATCGGCAAGCACCCCAGCATCCCCAGGGTGGCTGCCAACACAGGTTCTTAGATCTGCTTTGCTAAAGGAAAGCAGCTCAAAATTGGTTAACAAGCTTATTTTAATCAGTCAAATATATATCGTTTACCTAGTTGAGGGGGAAAAGGTCAGCACCCCGAACATCAGAGTATACAGACAGAATTATCAAGACAGAGAAACAGATCAAGTCGGCAGGTTTCCAAACTGTCCAACCATTACATCCATACCAATCAACATCTGGGTTTTTCAAAGCCAGGGGTGTTCTCAATAATGGCTTCCCAGAGTCTCATCTGATCAAATCACAGAACACTTCTCAAAGTGAGCCCCAAAGCAAAGCTTTACATCAGGGATTATATAGCCTTCTCCTGGGTCAGAGAATGTAACCACCCTCTTGACCCATTGCCCAATCACACAGCATCAAGGTGTGGGCATTCCTGAAAACCAAGCCTCCTGCCACAGGCTCCATGTGACCACATTCAGCCTATTAGGAGGCAGAGTATATTTTCAAATCAAGGAAGGTTCTCAGAGTCTCTTAAGCCTATCAAAGGGCCTAAGGGAAGGGAAGATCTTTAAATTTACATTTCCATTACAACACCCCGGCTGACAAGCAGTAGGCCTTGAGGGAGACTGGATCAGCAGTGGAAGTGACAGTTTCTGAATCTCTCAGCCCACAGATGGTAAGAGAGTCAGACAACTGGTCAGAAGAAGATTACAGGTATGAGGAGGATAGTTGAAGGGAATATATGTGTGTGTGTATACATACATATATATGTATGTATAGGAGAGTATATGTGTGTATGTATATATATATATATATATGAGTGTGGGCATATGCATGTTCATGTATACATAAACAGAGGGCACAGGATGAATTGAATATGAAGTGATGATATCTAAAAAATAAAATAAAGAGGTGAGAGAGGAATATATTATATTGGGAGAAGAAGAAAGGGATTAGGGTATATTATAAATTAGGGTAAATTATTTCATATAAAAGAGGCAAGAGAAAACTGTTACAATGGAGGGGAAGAGCAGGATGGTGAAAGGAAATGGGACAATCCGATTCTCATTGAATTTGGCTTAAGGAGGGAATAATATACACATTCAATTGGGTATCTTACCCTACAGGAAAATAGGGGGTAGGGGACAAGAGGGGGGATGATAGAAGGGAGGGCAGATTGGGAGAGAAGGTACTTAGAAGCAAACATTTGTGAAAATGGATAGGGTCAAAGGAGAAAATAGAATAAGTGGGGGGCAGGATAGGACGGAAGGAAATATAGTTAGTCTTTCACAATATAACTACTATGGAAATGATGTGTTAAATGTTGAAAACTAAAAATAAATAAATAATTTTTTTTAAAAAAAGAGATTAGAGAAGTCCTTTTGCTGACACCAGGAGCAGAACTTGGTTGCATTGCCCATACTTGGATCTGGGTCATAGTCCTGAGTCTCAGCCACAGGGCAAGCAGGAACACTAATATACAGAACTTGTGGCCACAGGGAAGTTGGGACCCTGGTCACAGTTCCAAGGTAGAAAAGAGTCCTTATAGTCACTCACAGATGAAAGCACAGGCCAGAAGAGTAATAAACACACCTCTCTCTAGATCATATGTCCTTGGAAAAAATGAAAACTTACAGGTCTCCAGAATTATCTCTCAAAACAACTGCACAAAAAAACTTAAAGCTTGGGACAGTGCCCCCTCCATTACACAAGCATAGCTTTAGTATAGAGTTAAAAGTCAAGAAATAGACTGGAAAATGAGCAAAGCCTAGGAAATGATACCAACTACAGAAAATATTATGGTGACAGGGGATATCAAAACACAAACTCATTAGATGACAACAGAGTCAACACTGCTTTATTCAAAGTCTCAAAGAAAAATATAAATTGGTCTCAAGTCATGGAAGAGTTCAAAAAGGATTTTAAAAATCAAGTAAGAGAGGTAGAGGAAAAATGGGGGGGTGATGAGTCATGAGACATAAGAAAATAATGAAAAAAAGGGTCAATCATTTGATAAAGGAGTAACAAAAAAAGTGAAGAAATAATTAAATTAAATTAATTAAATAATTAAAAACAGGCTCTTGCCTGGATTCATATATAGGCAGCTCTCTGCTCCTGTTTCATATGGACTACTCCACTCTAAGCCCTTCTGCAGTTTCTGTTTTCTAGAAAGACAACGCTTAATAGAACTACAATATGTGCACACATTGCTAGCATATCTCAATTCACTTTCTGTCTGACAGTCATACAAACCCAACAAACAAAGCTTCTGAGAAATCAAACACAACATCAATAGTAAAGTTCCAGGACTTCTTTAAACAGCAGTAAAGTCCTCTTTCAGGACTTCTTAAGAACAACAAAGAGTGTGCTTCTCTCTGACAAAGTAACACAAATTAACAGTCCTTCTGTCTGACAAAGACAGCATAGAAGGTCAGATGGAAAATTCTGTGGGAGAAAAGTGACAGAGGAGTATGATCTGGTCCCAGCCCTGGGGAGTCAGAGGTAGAGGTAGCAGCTGTGGCTGCTTCCAAAGCTCCTGGTCCACAGACAGTAGGTATGGGGATCCAGTGACTGAACAGAGGAGGATTGCAGGGATCTCTTTGTTGACACTGAGGCAGGATTCTTTTGCTTTGCCCTGTTTGGATCTGGGTCACAGTCCTGGGGTGAGGACCTAAGGGATCTAAGGGCTCAGAATATGGTATTCCAGAAGTCAAAGGAGCTAGGATTAAAACCAAGTATCACCTACCCAGAAAAACTGAGTATAATGCTTCAGGGTAAAATATGATCATTCAACGAAATAGAGAATTTTCAAGCGTTCTTGATGAAAAACAGAGCTGAAGAGAAAATTTGACTTTCAAATACAAGAAGCAAGAGAAGAATAAGAGAAGGTAAATAGGAAAAGAAATCATAAGGTATTTATTAAAGTTGAACTATTTACATTCCTACACGGAAAAATGATAATTATAACTCAACACAGAACAACAGACAGCACAACAGAGTGCTGAAATCACAAACATTCTCTCTCCCAGTTCGTGTTCGAGCTTTTCCCTGCTCTGCTCCTTCCTGTTCCACCCTTCCCATTCCACCCTTTCTGTTCTGCTCTTTCAGCAAGCTCCTCCCACCATTGGCTCCATGTGATGATGTTAGGCCTACTACCTGATAAGGGCAACAAAAATGTATACTGTTTTCAACAAAGACTTGACAAAATCAAAGATGAGACACAAAAGCACTTGAATAGCTGAAACAAGCAACAAAGTACTACTTTGTTGCCATTACACGCACCCCTCTCCTTCCCTACCTGTGCTTTTAGAGTGAGAATGAGACTATCAGAACTCCAGGCACCACTATACCCGTCAAAGTCAAGCTGTCTTCATTTGCCTTCCATCTCCCTCTCCTATCACCACCAACTACTAACCCCTTGCCCTGTGGGAAATTATACCTAGTTATAGCTCTGATTTCCTCTCCTTTTATTTTTCCTGCTCTTAAGGATTAATTAACATTTATAGACCTTTTTATCTATTCCAATGCCAAGATAAAAATTCAGTAGCTAATGAGTCTGTCTACACAAACCTATCAGGTCATCCATTCAGAATAATTAACTGTGTATAAGTTTTCACTCACTCTGGAAAATCTCAGGGGGAAATTAATGGACAGGACTCCACAACAGTTCCAAGAACACTGAATGAGCCTCAATTCCCTAAGGAATTTGTGCTCTGCCTACAGTCAGTCTGAGGTGTATTTAAGGAGGATGTACAAAGTTCCTTCTTGGGTTGATTAAAGAGCCATTGTCTCACAGTGCCAAGAATGTCCATAATGATTGATTTTTTTCAATGCACTTTACCTCTCACCTGGAATTTTGATATTCTTCTCTCATGAAAGTAGCTTTAATTCAATTAATGTAATGAACCTTCCTGGAATCTTTATATTTTAACCCATTTTTACAGATTTTCATTAATTTCTCAAAATCAAGCAGTACAAAGTCAAGATGAGACCTAAAATGTCTGACTCCTCATATGCTCACATTCACTATTGCATCCTCCCATTTCCTTTACCACCAAACATTCTGTCTGAAACAAAAAGAATACTTGGCCTCTTTTCACAAGGGAAAGGCCCTATCTAAAAATTCTTATCTAATAGATAATCATGTACCATGAAAATTTTCTTACAGAACAAAAATTAATATCTGCCTCCTTTTCTTCCTAATATTTTGAAGTTTCTTTCTCTCTTTGTCAAAAGCAACGCTATTCTTCTAATCTTCTAGGTTTGTAACCTTGGAATTATCTTCAATTCTTCATTCTTTTTCAGTCTGAAAATCCAATAAATTGACAAATCTTAACATTTCTAGCTCTAAACATCAAACCCCCCCCCCCCGCCCTGTGTCTACTCACATAGCTTAATTTAGGTCCTCTCATCTAGATATAGCAACAGTCTACAAATTGGCCACAAGTCTCTCATAATTCTATTCCACTTTCCACCTTACTCTCAAAGTGATTTTCCTTGAAGTGCAAATCTGAATGTCTTATGTTGTTCAGTAATCTTCAGTAGCTCCCCTATTGTTTATAGAATGAACTACAAACTCCTCTGTTTAGCTTTTAAAGCCCTTGACAGTCTGATCTCCAAGTATCTTTTCAGCTTCCTTGCATATGATTCTCCCTCCTACTCTCAACAATCTAGCTGAACTTTCCTTGTCGCTGTTCCTCACATATCATATTCTTCCTCCCATCCTCCCCTGGCTTCCCGACCTGTGCATCCCTGTAATGGTAGTCTTCCCCTGCACTTCATAGAATCTCCCTCTTCCTTCAAGATGCAACTCAAGTATCACCAATACATGAAGTATTTCCAGATCTTTCTAACTGCTAGACCTCCTTCCCAAACTATCTTAGGTTTAACTATTTAGTATTCATTTGTATTTTTTTATCTTTATATGTATTCTTGCCTACTTACATGTTTGCTTGTCTTCGCAAGAGAATGTAAGGTCCTTGAGAGAAGAGATTATTTCATACTATATATTTGTACTCGCAACACTTATCATACTACCTAGCACTTAATAGTAGGCACTTGATAAATAATAGGAAATTAGTAATGTCTGCTTATTGACTGCTTGATTTGAGATATGAAAATATGAGTCAATATTAACATTAAAGATTTCTTTTGAACTATTTTTTAGTAAGATATGGCTGATGTCATCTATACTTGCCCAAGTTAAATACAACTACAATACATTTCAGATACCAGATAGATAGGCAATGGAAGGCATAATATTAATACAGTTAAGAGACAAATAAGTCAATTCTTACAAGAAGAACTAAATCTCCAAGACAAGCAATTATGGGAACAGCTTCAAAATTGCATTTGAGATTCTACTGTAGAATGACCAAATTACAGTTTTTGTCTCAAAATAGATGCCTGGTTGAATGGCACAAAGAGATGTCTGGATATTTTCAGAGTCTGAGAACATTTAGTCC
Source organism: Petaurus breviceps papuanus (assembly GCF_028583685.1). Classification (NCBI taxonomy): domain Eukaryota; kingdom Metazoa; phylum Chordata; class Mammalia; order Diprotodontia; family Petauridae; genus Petaurus; species Petaurus breviceps. The sequence continues at coordinate 21,109,446 of NW_027185809.1, forward strand.
ACTCAACACAAAGTCTTTTATTAAGCTAAACAATGAATTTAAATGAGAGGTTACTAACAGCAGCTAATTCAAAACACAGGTGTATAATATTCAAAGGAATATAGCATGGTATTAATCAATAGGTAAACATCTTTTTTGTGGTAAACCAGCCTTCACCATCACCACTAGTACAAAAAAAAAACAGCAATGTGTTTCATTGTGTAAGATTTGGTTTGAGCCTTATCAAGGACACATGGTGAATTATGACTTTTACTGTACTTATACACCCACTTATGTTTTGTGCTTCTGCATGAATGATGGCTTTTAATACTTAAAAGCCAGAGAGGTAAGAAGTCGTTTTCAATCTTTTCTGTAGGTAAAATATACATACACATGTACCACTCTCCAGGTGCCCCAGTGCTCTTTAGAGGTGCATGCCTTAAACACATTTTTTATCAATCAACACATTTTTTCATCACTCTACTATCATTTCACTTATTAAGCTACAATCTACAATTTTTGTCATTAACTGCTCTTTGAAATATGTTGTCGAACCTTAAATTTTCTAAGAAATAAATCTAATGCATTCCATAAGCATATTGTCTGAAATTATATTCGAAGTCAAATTATTTCATCCAAGTTAACTTAAAATTAAAAATCACACATCATTTTTCATCATATAACAGGAAAAACCTGCAGCAGCCTTTGAATCTTCATGGAAGGAAAACCCTAAAGTTTGTCAACTGGAGCCAATACAAATACAGTAGTATATATCCATTTGTCCCAAAATCATCTAGTTCTAGCTTATACTTTACAATTTTCTTTTTTGAATACACATTTGCTCTTAAAACTTTGATTTCCAAGGCTGCCAGGTGGCACAATGAGTAAGAGCACCAGCCCCGGAGTCAGGAGACCCGGGATCAGTTCCAGCCTCAGATATATAGCAACCAAACAAAATAACTGGCCATGTAACCTTGAGCAAGTTACATAACCCCAATTGCTTAAAAAAAATTTTTTTTGATTTCCAGGATTTTTTCCTTCCTTCCTTTCTCACCCACCCCCACTGGAAAAATAAGCAATTCAAAATAGGTTGTACATGTGTAGTTACACAAAATATTTCTATAGTAGGTATATTGTGAAAGACTAATGATATTTCCCTCCATACTATCCCACTCCCCATTTATTCTATTTTCTACTTTGACCCTGTCCCTTTGAAAAAGTGTTTGCCTCTAACTACCCTCTCTCCAAATCTTCCCTCCCTTCAAACTTTCCTGCTCTTATCCCCTACACCCCTATTTTCCTGTAGAATAAGATACCCAATTAAGTGTGTATGTTATTCCCTCCTTAAGCCAAATTCAGTGGGAGTAAGTTTGTCCAATTCCTTTTTGCCTTCCTGTTCTTCCCCTCCATTATAACAGTTTTCTCTTGCCTCTTTTATATGAGGTAATTTACCCTAATCTATCTCTCCCTTTCTCCTTCTCCCAATATATTCCTCTCTCACCTCTTAATTTTATTTTTAGATATCATTCCTTCATATTCAACTCATCCTTTGCCCTCTGTCTATGTATACATGTACATACATATGCACACCCTGACATATATATTTATACATACCTACACCCTCCTATATATACATATATATGTATATATACATATATATTCCCTTCACCTGAGAAAAGTCTTATGAGTTACAATTATCATTTTTCCATGAAGGTATGTAAATAATTCAACTTTAATAAGCTCTTTATGATTTCTTTTCCCTGTTTATCTTCTTATGCTTCTCTTGCTTCTTGAATTTGTAAGTCAAATTTTCTGTTCAGCTCTGTTTTTTTTTTCATCAAGAATGCTTGAAAATCCTCTATTTCATTGAAGGACTATAATTTCCCCTGAAGCATTATACTCAGTTTTGCTGGGTAGGTTATTCTTGGTTTTAATCCTAGCTCCTTTGACCTCTGGAATATCATATCCCAAGCCCTTCAATCCCTTAGTATAGAAGCTTCTAGGTCTTGTGTTATATTGATTGTGTTTCCACAATACTCAAATTGTTTCTTCCTGACTGCTTACAGTATTTTCTCCTTGAACTGAGAACTATGGAATTTGACTATAATATTTCTAGGAGTTTTCTTTTGAGGACCTTTTTCAAGAGGTTATCAATGAATTCTTTCAATTTCTCTTTTGCCTTCTGGATCTAGAATATCAGGGCAATTTTACTTGATAATTTCTTGAAAGACAATGTCTAGGCTCTTTTTTTATCATGGCTTTCAGGTAGTCCAATAATTTTTAAATGATCTCTCCTGGATCTATTTTCTAGGTCATTGATTTTTCCAATGAGATATTTCACATTGCCTTCTACTCTTTTATTTGTTTGGATCTGTTTTATAGTGTCTTGATTTCTCATAAAGTCATTAGCTTCCATTTGCTCCAATGTAATTTTGAAGTAATTATTCTCTTCAGAGAGTTTTTGAAATTCCTTATCCATCTGACCATTTCTGCTTTTTAAGGCATTCTTCTCCTCATTGCCTTTTTGGACCTCTTTTGCCATTTGAGTTAGTCTATTTTTAAGGTGTTATTTCCTTCAGTCAGGCTATTGATTTGCTTTTCTTGGTTTTCTTGCATCATTCTCATTTTTCTTCCCAGTTTTCCCCCCACTTCTCTTACTTGCTTTTCAAAATCCTTCTTGAGCTCCTGAATGGCTTATAACCAATTCATATTTTTCTTGGGAGTTTTTGATGCAGGAGTTTTGACTTCATTGTCTTCCTCCCATTCCATGCTTTGATCCTTCTTATACCCAGAAAATGAATCTATGGTAGGATTGCATTTCCTATGCTCGCTCATGTTGCCAGTCAATTTACTTGGCTTTTGAACTCTTTGCCATGATAGAACTCTGCTTTCAGTATGGAGAGAGCCTTGTTCCAAATCACTGGGGTTTTGGAAGCTTCCAGAGCAATTAAGGGGGTGCCCTCTCTGCAGCCCCCACAGGCTCTGGCTCACTGGCCATACACCCAAGGGCCTACACCTAAGATCACGATCCAGATCCAAGCAGATTAAAGCAAGAGTGATTACCCTCTGAATGGTCCCTTGGTCCCCCTACAATCTGCAGGCCAGGAGCTCCTGAGGCAGCCACACAGCACAAGTACCACTCCTCTGCTGCTTCTCACCCCAGGGGTAGGGGCTGGACTCCATTCTTTCATCCACCCCATTCCAACTGAGTTCCACACTGACCTTTTACTTTGTCTTAGGCGTTTATGGCTTGAGAAGTCTGGAAACCACCACAGCTGCTGGTGCTTCACTCTCCTGAAGTCTGCTTTGGCTGCTGCTGGTCAGGGCTGCCCTGGGGCCAAAACCATGGCTCACACATGGCTGGGCTCAGCTCCCAGCTTGGTGTGATAGCCCCTTCCTGACAGCCTGCCAGGCTGCCTTCAGTGGGAGATTTGTTTCTCTCTGTAACTTTGTACATTCTATAGCTCTAAAATTTGTTTAGAGTAATTTTTTACATGTATTGGAGGAGGTGGAAGCCAGAGCCATGGAGAAATCCTGTTTCTACTCTGCCATCTTGGCTGGATTTTTTTTTAATACTTTTTTTGTTATAGCAATTCACAGCTCTACAATGATATGCTGTTTTCTCATAGTTTCTCCAACATTTGTCATTTTCCTTTTTTGGTAACTTTGCCAATCTAATATGTATTTTCTTTTCCAATTTGCACTTGCTGCCCTACCTAGATTCAATGCCACTAAACAAGATGTCCCTCCTAGGATAAACTCATCACTTTTAAAATCACCATCATACTACTAACTCAAGCATTAAATGATTCCTCCTCCTTCAGCCTCCTCTCTCCTCTGAATAGAGTGGTGCTTTTTCTATTTCTGAATAGAAATATCAGAGTACCAAATTCCTCCCAAAACCTTCATTTATAGAATGTAGAAATTAAGGTCATTAATGGCAGGGACTGTCATTTGTTTTATTCATTGTGCCCCTGCACTAAGCGCAGTATCTGACACAACATAGGTGCTTAATAAATGTTTATTGGATTAGATATGGCTGCTTTCATTCGAATTTCTCTATTAGTGATTGGAAGTATTTTTATGTTAATTGGAGAAATTCAAATGGAATGTTTTTTAGAATATGTCACTTCGCGATTACAGTTCAGCCAATTCTGACATATTTCTCTCTATGAACTTGTACAACAACTGATGATAATATTGATGATACAAGGATCTTACAAAAGACTCAAAGGTCTTATAAATATAAAAAATTAAATTGTATTCAGTTTAGCTTCAGTTACTCTTTTATTTTGCCCTTATTATTTGAAAACTCTTTGCTCATACATGGTATACAGGGAAATCCTAATTAGCAAGAAATATCTAATAAATCAGACCACTGTATAACTCATAAATTCTGAATGAATTAGAATTTGTTATATGGTAAAATGAGGAATGAAAATATTTCATCAAGAATAACAAGTATAGGGGCTATCAGGGGCAGAGCCAAGATGGTGAAAAAAAGGCAGTGACTTGCCTGAGTTCTCACTAAAACTCCTCAATCACCTATAAAGGTGCCATAATATAGTTCTTGTAGCAGCATAACCCACAAAAGAATGAGATGAATGTAATGGAAATGTAAATTTTTAAGATCTTCCCCGCCCCTAGGCTAAAGTGCACCTGGAGCCTGGGGTGGGAGGCATGTTTTTCAGTAGATACTTTTTGATTGGCCAGTGGGTCCAGAAGGTTGTTATATTCTCTGAGCCAGGAGAAGGCTATATAAACCCTGATCTGAGGCTTTGATTTGGGGCTCACTTTGAGAAGTGTTCTGTGATTTGATCAGATGAGACTCTGGGAAGCCGTTGTTGAGAGCCCCCCGGCTTTGAAAAACCCAGATGTTGACTTGGTATGGATGTAATGGTTAGACAGTTTGGAAACATGTCTACTTGATAATTCTGTCTGTATACACTGAAATTCGGGGTGCTGACCTTTTTCCCCTTAACCAGGTAAAAATACATATTTGACTGATTAAAGTAAGCTTGTTAACCCATTTTGACTTGCTTTCCTTTAACAAAGAAAATCTAAGAACCTGTGTTGGCAGACACCCTGGGGACACTGGAGGGCTTGCTGATACCATGAAACAATTTTTTCCAGTCAAAGGCAACTTAGAAGGTCAGAAGGAAAGGTCAGCCACACCTAGTTGAGAGTGGAACCCCAGAACAGACCCAGACCAAGCAAACCAGAAGCACACCTTGGGAGCCAATGAATCAACACCAGTAGCAGCTACTTCTAGAGCTCTCAGCCCACAGATGGTAAGGGGATTGTCAGAAGGAGATTACATGGGTGTCTTTTTTTAATCAATAAATCAGAACTGTGCTACTTTGTCCATACTCAGATCCAGGTCTCAGTCATAGGTACCATTTCCAGGGCAAGAAGAAGCACTAGCTCATCAGAGCCTGCAGCTACAGTGGAGCAGGGACCCTTGTAATAGTTCCAAGTCATAAAAGAGTGCTTGTGGTCACTCAGAGACCAAATTACAGGCCAGGAGCACAGTAAACACACCTCTCCTTAGATCATAACACCTGGAAGAAATGGAAACTTATAGGTCCCTAGAGCCATCTTTAAATACAACTACTCAAAAAAACTTGAAGCTTGGGACAGTGTGCCCTCTACCTTGGAAGCTGAGCCCCACTTTTACAAAGATTTAAGTCAAGTAATAGACTGGGAAAACGAGCAAACAACAGAAAACAACTCTAACCATAGAAAGTTTCCATGGTGAAAAAGAAGATCAAAACACACTCAGAAAATAACAAAGTCAAAGTTCCTACAACTAAAGCCTCCAAGAAGCATATGAATTGGTCTCAGGTCATGGAAAAGCTCAAAAGGGATTTTGAAAATCAAGTAAGAGAGGTAGAGGAAAAATTGGGAAGAGAAAGAAAGTGACACAACAAAATCATGGAAAAAAAGTCATAAGCTTTGTAAAGGATACACAAAAACATACTGAAGAAAACACTTTGAAAAATAGACTATGTCAAATGCTAAAGAGGTCCAAAAAAGCCAGCAAGGAGAAGAATGTTTTCAAAAGAAGAACTGACCAAATGGAAAAAGAGACACAAAAATTTCATTGAAGAAAAAAATTCTTTAAAAAGTAAAATCAGGGGCAGCTAAGTGGCACAGTGAATAGAGCACTGGCCTTGGAGTTGGGAGGACCTGAGTTCAAATCCAGTCTCAGACATTGAACACTTACTAGCCATGTGACCTTGGCCAAGTCACTTAACCCCAATTGCCCTGCTTTCCCCCTTCCAAAAAGCAAAAACAAAACAAAAACAAAAAAGAAAGTAAAATTAGTCACATGGAAAATGAGATCCAAAAGCTCACTGAAGAAAATAATTCCTTAAAAATCAGAATGGAGCAAATGGAAGCTAAAGACTTTATGAGAAATCAAGAAACAATAAAACAAAACCAAAAGAATAACAAAACAGAAGACAATGTTAACTACCTCATTGGAAAAATGACTCACCTGAAAATAAATTCAGGAGAGATAATTTAAAAATTATTGGACTACCTGAAAACCATGATAAAAAAATAGCCTAGACATCATTTTCCAAGATATTATCAAGGAAAACTGCCCTGATATTCTAAAACCAGAGTGTAAAATAGAAATTGAAAGAATCCACCAATCACCTACTCAAAGAGATCCCAAAATAAAAACTCCCAAGAATATTATAGTCAATTTTCAGAGTTCCAAAGTCAAGGAGAAAATATTGAAAATAGCCAGAAAGAAACAATTCAGATATCACAGGACTTCAGTAAGGATAAAACAAGATTTAACACCTTCTATATTAAGGGATCATGAGCTTGGAATATGATATTTCAGAGGGCAAAGGATCTAGGATTACTATCAAGAATCACCCACCCAGCAAAACTGAGTATAATCATACAGAGGGTATAATGGACATTCAAGGAAACAGAGGACTTTCAAGCCCTTTCAAGCATTTTTTATGAAAAGACCAGAGCTGAATAAAAAAATATGACTTTCAACTACAAGACTCAAAAGAAGCATAAAAAGGTGAATATGAACAGCACTTAATAAGTTTAAACTGTTTACATTCCTACATGAGAAGATTATACTTGTAACTCATAAGAACTTTGTCATTATTACTGCAGTTAGAAGGAGTATATCTAGACAGAGGGCACAGGTGTGAGTTGAATATGAAGGGATGACTTCAAAAAAATAATGGGTGAGAGAAGAATGTCCTTGAAGAAAGAGAAAGGGAGAGGCAGAATAGGGTATATTATTCCACATAAAAGATGTGAGAAAAAGCTTTTACAGTGGAAGAGAAGAGGTGAGGGAGGAATGAGTGAACCTTATTTTCATCAGAATTGACTCAAAGAAGGAATAACATACATACTCAGTTGGGTATAGAAATCTATCTTACTCTATAGTAAAGTAGGAGTGGGAGGGGATAAGAGAAAGGGTGACAGAAGGGAGGGAAGATGGGGGGAGGGGCAGTCAGAAGCAAAACCCTTTTAAGGAGGGACAGAGTGAAAGGAGAGAAAGAACAGAATAAACTGGGGGTAAATAGAATGGAGGGAAATATAGTTAGCAATATTAACTGTAAAAAAAATTTAAACAAGTTTCTCTCATAAAGGGATCATTTCTCAAACATGTAGAAAACTGAGTCAGATTTATAAAAGTAAAAGTCATTCCCCAAATGATAAATTGTCAAAACATATAAGTTTTTAGATGAAGTAATCAAAGCTATCTATAGACATAGGAAAAAATGCTCTAATTCACTATTTATTAGAGAAATTAAAATTGAAATAATTCTCATACCTATTAGATTGGGTAATAGGACAGAAAAAGAAAATGACAAATGTTGGAGGGTATGTAGGAAAAATGATATATTAATGCACTATTGGCAAAACTTTGAACTGATTCAACCATTCTGTTAAGCAATTTGGAACTATGTCCAAAAATGATCAGCTGTGAATGACTTAGCTACTCTCAGCAATACAAGAATCCAAGACAACTCTGAAGGAGTTTTGATGAAAAATGCCATCCATTCTCAAAAAGAAAGAAATGATGGTGCCTGAAAACAGATTGAAGCATATTTTTTTTACTTTGTTTATTTCTCGAGTTTTTTTTGAGGGGGGGGGTTTCTATTTTTTCCTTCATAACATGACTAACATGGAAATATTTTGCATGACTATACGTGTTTAACCTATATTGAATAGCTTGCCTTCTCAATGAGGGGAATGGCAGGAGGAATGAAGAGAATTTGGAACTCAAAGTTTTAAAAATTAATGTTAAAAATTGTTTTTACATGTAACTGAGGGAAAATAAAATGCTACATTAATTGCTCCTCCCCCCAAAAAAGAATAATAATTGTAAGGCTTTTCTCTATAGAGCAAGAACTAAAGAAAAAATGTTCAGCAGACACCTGAGGTCTACTAAAATCTTTTTAATTATGTTTCTTTTTGATAGAAACGATGGTAAATCATTCATTAGGGAAATACAAACATATGTAAATGTGTATATGTGTGTATATACATACACTTTTTTTTTCCTGTAGCACAAAGAAATGACTTAAAATTGATAACTTGAGTAAGCAACAAGATCGTGAAATAGAAATTTTCTCTGAATCCCACTATCTCTCAGACTTCTCCAAAACAGAAATGATGTGCCAAAGATAAAGTAATTTTAGATGTTTCCATGCTATAGGATGCCAAGAATCCAAAAGAAAATAAAAAATCCAGGAACTGACAATCACTGATCCTGAGTACACTGGGACACTTTTTTGTTGCCCTGTTCCCATGCTGCCGGCAGCAAAGCCACACTAGCAGACTCAAAGATACAACAGAGAGGCACTACACTCTCTTCTTTCCAGTATTATAGAGACCCCAGCTCCAGGCTATAGAAATTTTATTAGCCCTTAACAGCCAGCTTGATCATATCCTTTCAGGATCAAAAATCCTGCCAGGGGCTACAATCTGAAAGCATAAGTGCTGCAAAGCTCTGAGGTCAAAGAAAAGCAGGTTTTGAACCTCCCAGAGAAGCTGGTAAGAGAAAGACTGTGACAGGTTAACAGGACAGACATAGTGGGTGGGGGAACAGTGTAGCACTCTACCAACCTTGAGGGAAAGATTACATCATTCAACTGGTACAAGTTCTGACCATACAAAAGTCATTTGGGGAAAAGACTTAAAACTGGCGAGTGGTGTATTACACTGTGTAGGAGAAGGCTTTTATGCTAGGGATCCAGTCCCCAGAAAAACCACAATCAGAACAAAAGGAGTCAGGATATGAATAAGGAAAATAAGGTGGGAGAGGAAGAAGACTGAAGGTGCCAAAGATTTCAGGAGGAAGAAATCTCAAAGACCTTGAACATAAACATATAGACCAACAGGAAAAAAAAACAGCAACAAGAAAAGGAAATATGGCCTCCATATTTAGTAAACAATTTCAGGCCTCCGAATAAATATGGCAAAACAAAGGAAAATGATTCAATATGTGATGAAACAAGACCCTGTGGAATTTGAGAGGACATGGGGCCATAACACACTCTTCTTGAGATGTTTAAAAGAGAAATGAGAATTATGAGAGCAGAATTTATGTCTTGCAAAGAGAAAATAATGAATAAAATAAAATTTTGAATTGCAATAGCAAGCTTCACCAAAGGAAAAAAGAAAGGACAATATATTGGGAATGCAAATACAGAAGTGAAGAACAATCTGGAACCAAGAACATTAAAATAAATATGCTTACTCTACAAGCAAAATTATGGATCTCAAAGACAGGATATGTAGAAATAACTTCAGGAACATAAATTTCCCAGAATAACATGACAATAGGAGAAAAAAACGCAATATCATAATAAAAAAGAACTTCCCAGAATTTTTGAAGAAAATAAAATTCCAATTGAAAGAATTCACAGATCACCTTCAGAAAGAAAGGCTATTTCAACTCCAGAGTGGTTAAATTTACCTATTCAATTTAGAAACAACAGATTCTGCAAGTCATCAGGAGAAAGACCTTCAAATACAAAGGAAAGACTATTTTGCACCCACTAGAAAAAGGAGGAGGCAATGTAATATGTTCTGAAGGGCACTGGAGCTCAGAATGCAGCCAAGGATGACCTATGCTGCACATCTGAGCTTAATTATACAGGACAAAAGATGGATGTTCAATAATAAAGAAGAGTTTGAAACATTTTTAGAAAGAAACCAAAATTGGAGAGATTATTTGCTTCTCAAATACCTCAAACAACACAAATGCAAGAGGACAAAATAAATTTAGACAACGGCAACAGAGTGAAAACAGAGAGGCTAGCACTAATTCTTTAGGTGTGTGTACAAGGAGGAGAAAGGATTTAAGGCAGAAATCTGGTAGAGGTCATATTGAAGAGGCAGACAATACATCATAGACAGAACCTGGCAACACTTTGTCTTCAAATGAATGCTTCTTTTGTGGGACCACATTATAACATGGAAAAGTACATGAAAGGTGCGAGGGAAACAGGAAGATAAAGAGTGAGTGATGCTCCAGGATCAAATCAAGGACTAGCAATGAGCAACTTCACAAAAATAAAATTGTTAATAAACAGAACTAAATGAAGTGGAGGAGAGGAAAGGAGATTAATTTGACTAACAGGGGAAAAGAAGAGGTAGGGGGAAATAAATAACTAGATAAAAGTAGGAGAAGGTAAATAATTTTTAAAAAACATGAAAAGAAAGGAGTAACAAAGAGAATAAGGGATCAAGGTGAGAAGAAGAGAACCAGTGGGTACAGGACCACCTTTAAAAGATCGAAGTAAAGTAACTGAAGGAACATAATACTGTATTTACAGCAGAAAGGGGGCAAAAATCATAAAATGAAAAATTTCAAATTTTAGAGACAGAAGAAAATGTAAGCCTAACTCATACCTTTGAATTTGAAGGATTAAGCGATACAACAAAATGAAAAAGAATGACAGACTGTTTTTTTTAATACCTACAATCTCTTTCTTACAAGAAAGAAATAAAACAATACATTAAAATACAAGAAATACATTAAATAAAATACATTAAAAAACAAATACAGACACAAAATGAAGGTATGGGGGGAGGCAGGGAAAGTTACTCCATATCAACTGAATAAAAAAGCAAGAGTTGTCATCATCAAAGCAAAAACAAAAATTCAAAAAATAAAAAGAAATAAACAAGAAAACCATGTTGTACCTAAAGAAACCATCGTCAACAACTTAATTATCAATAATAAACATACTTAAAGGTTCGAAATGTTTTACCATCTAAATTCATTAAAAAACATTATCTGAGCTTTATGGAGACATAGACAGTAACATAATAGAAACAGAAGACTTAAGTATCCTTCTATCAGTTTTGGAGAAAGAATTTCTGAATGAATTTCTGCAGAAACTACAGTTGAAAGAGAAGACTATAATGATTTCTCCACACTACATGGAACTTTTAGCAAAAGATGGCCATTTACTAGAGCACAAAAATATTGAAAAAAAATGTAAAAAAGCAGAGAGAGTTGATACATCCTTTATATACCATTTTATATTAAGAATAGAAATTGGTTCAAAGACCATAGACAAAAGATACAGAATCAAATGAAGACTTCAGAAAGAAATCATAAATAATGAGTGGGTCAAATAAAAAATCATAGAAACAATGAATAACTATGTAAAAGAAAATTGCAATGATGAAACAACATCCAAAAGTAACATCTGGTGATTAATAATTTTTTTAATTTTCTAAATTTATTATTTATAATTTTTTTTAATTTTGAGTTCCAAATTCTTTCCCTCTCTTCAACCCCTCCCTCACTCAGTGAAAAAAGAAATCAAATTGATAGCTATTATACATCTGAAATCATGCAAAACACATTTCCATATTAACCACATCACCAAAAATGTAAGACAAATAAAGTGATAAATATATGTGTGTGTGTGTGTGTGTGTGTGTATTTCAATTTGCAGTCAGAGTTCATCAGTTCTCTCTGGAGGTAGATAGTAATTTTTATCATGAGTTCTTCTATATTGTCTTGCATCATTTTATGGATCAGAGTAGCTAATTCTTTCAGTCAGTCATCATCCCAATATTGCTATTGCTGTATACAATGATCTCTTGGTTCTTCTCACTTCACTTTGGATCAGTTCATATAAGTCATCCCAGGTTTTTCTGAAACCATCCCCTTCATCCTTTCTTATAGCACAATAATGCTCTGTCAAAATATACCACAACTTGTTCAGCCATTGAGCAATTGAGGAACATTCCCTCGATTTCCAATTCTTTGCTGCCACAAAAAGAGTTGCTATAATTTTATGTGTGTTTAGAAGTTCATTTCCGTTTTCTCTTTGTAATATAGATATAGTAGTGGTATGGCTGGGTCAAAGAGTATTCACAATTTTATATAGTTCTTTGGGCATAGTTACAAACTGTTCTCCAGAATGGTTGGGGAGTTCACAATTCCACCAACAATTTATTAGTATACCTATTTTCACACATCCACTCTGGCATTTGTCATGTCCAGTAGGTGTGAGATGGTACCTCAGAGTTTCCTTAGTATGTATTTCTCTAAATCAATAGTGATTTAGAATATGTTTGTGTGATTATAAATAGTTTAAATTTCTTTTCCTGAAAACTATCTGCTTGAATTTCTTGACCATTTATCAATTGGGGAATGGCTCTTATTTTTATAAATTTGGCCATTTCCCTACAAATTTGAGAAATGAGGTTTTTATCAGAGAAGTCTGCTATAAAAAATGTTTATATTGTTTCATTGTGTATGGTGCTTTTTAATTCATTTTAAATTTAAATGCTAAAACTTAAATACACAATAAGAAAAGAAAAAGAATAAACTTAAATACTAAAACATAAATACAAAATAAGAAAAAATCACTGCCATGTGCACAGCAGAATGTAAGAGAGGATTCAAAATATCCAGCAATAAATTTCCCTTTCAAGAAAGCCCATATAATAAATTACTACACATTGTATTCTGTGCTGTCCATCTTTTCTTTCCTTCCTTGTTAGTTTTCTTTTGTTCTCTGCTATGCGCTTTTTAATTTGTTCTTTTTTTCCACCTTCTTCCTCTCCCCCAAGAATCTGCTACAATTAAGATATATATTATTCATGTATGTATATGTGTGAACGTGTGTACATAAAGAGAGATATATATGTATGTATAAACATGTATGCATGCACATAAACACATCCATGTACATATACTTAAATATCTATATTCATACTCATATATAGAAATATACATTCATATGCATTTATGTAAGACCACACTATAGTTGTTTGTCCCGTTCATCTGAGGGTGCATAATATGTTCCTTCATTGGTCCAGATCTTTCCATATTTTTCTTTTTTTCTTAAAAAAAATCACAAAACTTTTTTTATACATTAATGTTGAGGGTTGGACTAGAGCTTAAGAAAAAAGAAAGGAAAGGAAAACATTCTACGATACAGAAACCTGTACAGAAAAGAGAAGGGGAAGAAGACAGGTTAGGAGGAAGTAAAAAAGATAAGAGGAACACACACACAAGATTAAGGAAGGTAGGCTGAGCAGCCTAGGATTAAGGTTCTTGGCTAGTCACCTGCTTCATGTAGGTTTCCAGTAGGTATTTTTTAAAGGCTGTAGGGTTTGTCCAGAGTTCAGCAGCATTTGTGTTCAATGGGTTCTCAATTCTGGGTTCTCCCAGCAGACTCTGGATAGATAGCAAGATGATCCTGACATCATACAGAGCTGACCACTTGTCCTTGAGGATGTCTAAAAAGATATTGCCTTGGGTGTCCACATTAGGATGGTAACAGGGTGAGGCAGACTTCGCAATAGGAGCATTATGTGGGTAGCCACTTGGGGAATTCCAGGGAGAGATTGTACCTTAAGTTTTCATATGCTGTCCCAACTGGCCCATGGGTGAACCCAACCTGCTTGAAAAGATTGTCTGACTTTGGGAAGGCAGAAATTCATTTGTGTCCAGACATCATTAGGGTCATAAATTCCTGCTATAACCTCTTGCCCATGGACCTGTGGGCACTGCCGTCCCCAGATTCAACCACTTTACAAGCAGTGGAGGCAGCACTGGCATCAGCAGAGCCACAATTCTGCAAGGCCTTGGGGGACCAGAAATAAAGGAAAGAGAAATTCTCAGCCAGCAACTGCCCATATTTTTCTAAGCCCAACAACTCCTCGTTTCCTATACCACAGCAATATTCCAATCTTATACTGACTGGTTATTTTTAAGTCTCTAAAACAACATTGATTAATGTTGCCTGTAGTTTCCCTTTTTTTTCTCTTTTGATTAGATCTATTTTAGTTTTTAACTTTTTCTGAGATCATGATTACTACTCCTGTTTTCCCCCAAATAAATTCTACCCATGATCTTCATTTTATGTCTGTGTATTATCTCCCATTTCCTATCCCTGTTTCAGCAGAACTAGCTTGGAGATGTTTACATTTCACAGGGACCAAATTTCGATCTTCTCCTGTTGTCCCAGGAGAGCCACTATCTGCCCCACATTTTGTTACTTTTACCACCCTATGTTTTTCCTGAGGCACTATTTTGTCTTGTTTGTAGGGGAAAATTCAGAGAACTTAGAATTCTCTGACCTACTCTGCCATCTTCCCAGAATCCTCTCAATGCTACGTTTATTAAAATGTCATTTCCCTGATTATTTCTCTTAAATAAGTCTATTTTTCCTTTTGGAAACGACTAACAAAATTGATTAACCCTTTGCTAATTTCATTAAAAAGAAGAGAATAGGGGCGGCTTGGTGGCACAGTGAGTACAGCGCCGACCCTGCGGTCAGGAGGACCTGGGTTCAGATCCATCCTCAGACACTTCACACACACACACACACACACACACACACACACACACACACACACACTCACAAAATTAGCCATGTGACCTTGGTCAAGTCACTTAACCCCAATTGCCCTATCCTCTACCCTCCAAACAGCAAAAAAGAGAAAAGAATAGAAAATCAAATCAATAAATTAGTAAATGAGCAAGGTGAAAGCATTATCAAAACCAATAGAAATAAAAAGAATAATTAGAACATATGCAGTTATATACTAACAAAACCGTGAACACAAAAGATATAGAGACATGCTTTCAAAAATGCAAAATACCCAAACTATAAGAACACAAGATAGAGGACTTAAATAACCCAATCTTAGAAAAGGAAATCAATCTAGCTGTAGAGGGACTACTAAAGCAAAAAAAAACCCTCCTGAATCCTATGGATTCACAGGAGAATTTTATCAAACTTTTAAAGAACAGTAAACATAGAACACAAATGATCCCAAAAATCGAGAAAAAAAAGCAACCTAAAAGAAACTTTTCATGAGACAAATATAGTCCTAATACCTAAGCCAATGAAAGACAAAACATAGAAAGAACACTATAAGTCAACAACATTAATGAACACCAATTCAAACATTTTAAGCAAAATCTTCTCATATTACAGTGATTTATCCAGTAAGTTATTAATTATGATAATTCTTATTAATAAATATTAATTATTATTAATAATATGATATATTATTTCTCATGATGAAGTGGGATTTACACGAGGGATGCAAGGACTGTTCAACATTAGGAAAAGAATCACTATAATTAATCATATTAAAAACAAAACATCCGCAGCTACATTATTATCTAAATAGATATAGAAAAAGTCTTTAACAAAGTATGATACTTTTTTATGCTGAAAACCCTCCAAAGTATAAGCATAGAGTAAGCCTTTGTTGAATTCATAAAATAGAATCTATCTAAAATCAAAAGCAAGTATCATTTGCGGGGGGTGGGAGGGATACACTAGAACCTTTTCCAAATAAATATAGGAGTGAAACAAGTATACTCAGTCTCCACACTATTATTTAATATAGTCCAGGAATGCTAGCAATAATAAGACAAGAGAAAGGAATAAGGAATAAAGATTGATAAAGAGGAGATAAAACTGTTTGATGGTGATATAATGATTTACTTGGGAAATGCCAAGGAGTCAGCAAAGATACTAAGACAAAAAAACAAACAAACTAATTGAACTATTAAAACAATAACTTCAACAAATTCAACAAAGTTGCAGGCTATAAAATAAATACTCAGAAATCAACAGCATTTCTATATAATATTAAAAAAAAATAAGAAGCAATAGTAGAAAGGGAAATACCATTCCTAATAATTACAAAATTTCTGGGGCTAACCCTCCCAAAGTACACAAAAACACTTGTAAAGCTCTCAGTATAAAAATAAAGAGCAACCTAAATAGCTGGAAGAATATTCAATATTCATGGCTAGGCTGTGTCAATATACTAAAAATGACAATACCACCAAAATTAATTTACACTTTTAATGCTCTGCCAATCAAATTACCAAAGGGCTACTTTATAGAACCAGATAAAATACTAACAAAATTATTTGGAAAAACAAAAGATCTAAAATATCAAGGAAAATGATGAAAAGAAGTAAGGACAAAGTGACACACTTCAAACTATATTATAAAGCATGAGTCATCAAAGCTATCTCTGTGGTTAAAGAATGGAGTGGTAGATCAATGGAACAAGCTTCAGGAGGAAAATTCAGAAACAATAGAATTCAATAACCTAGTGTTTGATAAAGTGGAAAACATGTTACCTAGGGGGAAATTTCCTATTTGGTAAAAAAAATCTGCTGGGAAAACTGAAAAGTAGTCCAGCAGAAATTAGTCTTTTACCAACATTTACACCACACTCCACAATACATTCTAAGTGGATATGTGACCTTATTATTAAAGAGTTACTAGAGAAATAGATCATATACCTCTATAGCTATGGATAGTAGATGTATTCTTAACTAAACAAGAGAAAGAGGTAATTTTAAAAAATAAAATAGATAACTTTAATTACTTGAAACTGGAATTTTTTGCAAAGACAACATTAATATATCCAGAAAGAGAATGGAAGTCAAAAAAATGGGGGAGGGGAGCAGCAGGAAATTTTTGTTTCAGATTTCTCTGATAAGGGTTTGGTATTATACAAAAAATGTAATATATTTGCAACTATGGTCATTCCCCCAATAGAAAAATGTTTAAAGGATATTAACAATTCTCAAAAGAATTTCAAGGCACTCAACAGCCACATGAAAGAATGTTCCAAATCACTAATAATAAGAGAATGTAAATCAAAACAATTCAAGGATTCACCTCATAACCTGCAAATTGGCAAAAAAAAAAAAAGACAAAAATGGAAACAGTTAATTTTGGAGAGGTTGTAGGAAGATAGGCACTCTAATACATTGTTTATGGAGCTATGAAATGGTATATCGGTTTTGGAAAGCAATTTCGAATTATGCAAATAAAGTAACTAAAATGTCCATACCCTTTGAACCAGAAACTTCATTACTGGGTTTGTATGACAAGAAGGCCATCAATAAGGGAAAACAAAAGTCCCCTTATACACCAAAATATTTATAGCAACCCTTTTTGTGATAGCTAAGAATTGAAAACAGAGTACATGTCCATCAACTGGGGAATGGCCAAACAAATTGTGGCACAGGAGTGTAAAAAATGATGTGTGTGATTAATACAGACGAAAATGATAAGATCTTTATGAACTGATGAAGACTGAAATAAACAGAGCCAAGAAAACAATATGCCCTATAACTGTATCAATGTAAATGGAAAGAATAACCACACAACAAAAATTAAAAAGTAAATTAAACAAAATTATAATGATAAAGTGGGACTCAAATGAAGGGACATGAAAAGACATCCATTGTGGATTTGGGAGGTCCATAGGTGTTACACATTACATGTGTTCTTGAACTTTTTAAATGAATCAGTAAGTTGTACTGACTTTTATTTTCCTCTCAAAAATTCTATTTGTCATATGGAATTGCTCTCAGGAAGCAGAAGACAAAGGGATACAGGGGATACTACTGGTGATTGTAGCAGCAAGCACCCCAGCGTCCCCTGGGTGGCTGCCAACACAGATTCTTGGATCTGTTTTGATAAAGGAAAGCAACTTAAAATGGGTTAACAAGCTTACTTTAATCAGTCAAATATGTATCGTTTACCTAGTTCAGGGGAAAAAGGTCAGCACCCCAAACTTCAGAATATACAGACAGAATTATCAAGACAGAAACAGATCAAGTAGACAGCTTTCCAAACTGTCTAACCATTACATCCATACCAAATCAACATCTGGGTTTTTCAAAGTGGGGGAGAGGCGCTCTCAACAACCAGCTTCCCAGAGTTTCATCTGATCAAATCATAGAGCACTTCTCAAAGTCAGCCCCAAAACAAAGCTACACATCAGGGCTTATACAGCTTTCTCCTGGCTCAGAGAATGTAACAACCTTATTGACTCACTGGCCAATCAAAAAGTATCTACTGAAAAACAAGCCTCCCACCCCAGGCTCCAGGTGCACTTTAGCCTAGGGGCAGGGAAGATCTTAAAAAATTACATTCCCATTACAGTGATGTAAGGAACAGAAAATATCAAGAAAATCTTTTGAAAATTTATAACTTGCCTCTGGGCTTCAGGCTGAGGAAGTGTCAGTGCAATAACTTTCTTCAAAGCCAGGGTTGCTAAAGGATGTCTCTATCTCCAGGCTTCCTGTGACGTACACCAAGACTATGAGTCAAGATGGCTTCATTTCTACTGGTTCTCTGCTCTCCAAAATCTCTACTCTCAGACATAGTCCTTGAATTCACAGAAACATGATCATCTTCACCATAAGAGACATCATCTAGATAGCTTGGTTGATTTAATCCATCCAAGTCTAAATCTGAAATAAGAAGATAATTTCAAAAGTATTAAAGATTTGTTCTGTGGCAGCTAGGTGGCACAATGAATAGAGCACCAGCCCTGGAGTCAGGAGGATCTGAGTTCAAATCCAGCCTCAGACACTTAGCACTTAGTAGCCATGTGACCTTGAGCAAGTCATTTAACCCCAATTGCCCTGCCTTCCCCCCTCCAAAAAGCAAAAAAAAAGATTTGTTCTATTTCTTTTGATACATTGTTTATCCAGTAGAAGTTAGCAATGATGTTGACAAATACCATAGATCTCTTTAGCCCAGATCTTACCAATGACACCTATATATCACCAAATTTGATAATGGGAAAATGAGTGATTTGTCAACACTAAAAATACTCTAGCTTCAAGGAGTAAATTTAACTCTCCAATGGAAATTATTCATCAAAAATCTAAAATAAGATTTCTCAGTGTAGTAGAGAAGTCCCAATTCCATCACAAAGACCCCTATTATGGCATATGTCCCACCAAGGCGTAATTTTATCCGACACTGTGAGTATGGAGAATAAATGCTTATTTTAAACTACTAGAAATACAGAAAAACTATTCTTTGGGTGATGCCAGAGACTAACAAACTATCCCTCTTTTCATATACTCAAGTTACCCATAAGAAGAAATATAAAGAGTTAGTGAAATAATTTAGGCAGGAGGTAAAAAAGGCCCCTGATTAGAAAATCCCTCACCTTCAATTCACTCTTCTATAATATGTCTCAATTTCTACTTAAGTCCATTACTAGACTCCTACTTTCTACCAGTATCAAGTCCAGACCCCACTATTAGGGTTTTCATAGGCCATCAAGTTCTTACTCCATCTTACCTATCCAACATTATTTCTCTCTGCTCCAGAACTGCACCAACAAACTAGCCATGATTATCCTCAATCTTTGTTAATGTTGTTCTTCTAAACCCTCTCCTCTTCCTAAATGCCTTAGTACCAGAAATGTTACCATCATCCTTCCAAACACCACACTTGCAACCTAGGGATAATCCTTGATTCCTCACTTTCACCTCCCAAATCTAATTAGTTGTTAAGTCCTGTCATTTCTACCTTTATAACTTTTCTAGTGTGTTCCCTTCTCTTTTCTAACACTGCAACTACTCTGGTACAAACCCTTATCACTATGTGCCTGAATTATTACTATAGCCTGGTTGGTCTCCCTATCCTTCTTCAATAAAGGCTTCATTTCTCAAACATATAGAAAATTGAATCAAATTTTTAAGAATACAAGCCATTCTCCTATTGATAGATGGTCAAGGATATGAACAGGAAGCTTTCAGAAGAAGAAATCAAAGCTATCTGTAATCACATGGGGAAAAAAACATTTTAAACCACTATTGATTAGAGAAATGTAAATCAAAACAACGTTGAAGCACCATCTCTGTGGTGCCAGTGCAATATTTACAGCACTGACCATGACTATAACTATTCTTGCATGATGCTTAATCACAAAATATAACAAGCTCTCCATATATGAGACAGAATCAAAACATTTATTCAGACACCATAAAACCAAATCCCAATACCAAGAAACCGAATCCATCATAGCAACATAGAAATTAATGCAGGGAAGGTCTTCAAATTGCACTACACTTACAAAGGGGCAGGGAAGATCTTAAAATTCCCATTACCATTATAATCTCACACCTATATGATTTCCTAACATTACAGAAAAGAAAAATAATAAATGTTGGAAAGGATTTGGGAAAATAGGTACACTAATGCGCCTTTGGTAGAGTTATGAAATAGTTCAAACATTCTGGAGCACAATTTGGAATTATGCCCAAAGCACTTTACAAAACTTTTACCCAGCAATACTGCTACTACATCTGTAACCCAAAGAGATCAAAGAAAAAGGACCTCTATATACAAAAAAAATTTAGAGGCTCTTTTTGTAGTGGTAAAGAACTGGAAATTGAGATGATGCCCATCAATCAAAGAATGACTGAACAAGTTGAGATAGAATACTATTGTGCTATGAAAAATGATGAGGAGAACAGTTTTAGAAAACCTGGAAAGGATTATATGAACTGATGCAAAGTGAGATGGTCTGAACCAGGAGATCAATGTACACAGTAACAGCAATGTTGTATGGTGATCAACTATGAATGACAGCTATTCTCAGCAATACAATGATTCAAGACAATTCCAAAGGACTTAGGATGAAAAATTCTGTCCAGTGAAAGAACTGATGATATCTGAATGAAGACTGAAATAAAACATACTTTTTAATATTTTGTTTATTTTTCTTGGGGGGTTTTGTCTGTGTTTTCTTTTGCAACATATCTAATATAGAAATTTTTGCATGACTGCATATGTATAATCTATATCAAATTGATTGTCTTATCAAGGAGAGGAGAAGAGGAGGGAGGGAAAGCATTTAGAATTCAAAATTTTAAGAAAACAAATGTTAAAAAATAATTTACACATAAAGCAGAAAAAAATCTAATTAAGAAACTAAAATAAAGTGACAGGGGACAAAATTTTTCATAACATGATCACTTCCTACCTTTTGAGACTTTTTCATATTCTCCACATACTCTTGTGATCCAGTGACACTGGCCTTATTATTCTTCATACATGTTTATTGTTAATGTATTTTTGCTTAATGGGAAGATCTTTCTCATCCATTAATAGACCCATGTGACCTGCTTGAGTTACATGGAAGCCTGAGTCACATGAGTCTGGGGTGGGAGGAGCTTGCTAAACAGGTAGAACAGGGAGGGATAGAATAGGAAGGGTGGAACAGGAAGAGGTAGATCTAGAGCAGAGCCCAGAGGAAGTTGGTTAGAGTAGTTAGAGCTAAGGTAGAGAAAGGAAGCAGGCAGAAAGCTGTGTGTGTTGTTTGTGGGAAGGCCCTAGCAGGGGGAAAGGTTGAGAATGGCAGAGTGTTCTACATTGTTATTGTATATAGATTTCTTTATTGCTATGATGGATTTGGCTTTCTGATGTTGGGATTTGTCTTTCTGCTGTTTGAATAAATGTTTTGGTTCTGTTTTTGTAATAGTAATGGCATTTAAAGATTCCCCTGTATTGGCTTGGTTTTTGGTTTGATTGTGTTAAAACCCAGAGCTTGTTAATCC
>NW_027185809.1:21136301-21259208 GCF_028583685.1 Petaurus breviceps papuanus
TGTTGGTTCAGAAGCCCTGAAAAAGGATTTTCTTATTGTATGTTTACAGAAATCCTGGGAGAGGGTTTTGCTAATGTTTTCAGGGGTCCTAGGACTGTTCTGCAGACAGAGGATGAATTAATGAAGAGACTGGCAATGTATCTTGTGGCCTTGCTAAGCTTTGTCTCCCCAGGAGCAAAGATTGCTGAGAACTTGCCTCATGTCAAGATGAAGAAAAGACCTCCATTTGGGTATTAAGTGCTGTGCTTAAACTTGTTGTAACTCTGGGGTAGATTCAATTGTGATCCAGGGGTGGGGAACTTTTGACCTTTTTGTGTTCTATGATTGAACAAATGAATGTACTTTACTTATGATTGGAAACTAAACTCCATTTGAGAAGAGGGGCTTTGTGATGGACTAAATGAAGGTACAGCCTAGGGGTGGAGTAGTATTTAGAACAGGGACTTTGTAATTGATTGAATGGATGTAAGGTCCTGGGGTGGGGTAGTACTTGGAGATTATTTAATCACATTTAGTAAATGCTGTATTTTGAATGATGTCATGTTTTGATCTTCTCTGTTCTTAATTTGTCACTGAATAAAATGGAGAGCACCTATGCTGGTATTTTGAACCTTGGGAAGTTGCCTTTCCTTGGCATTACATTACAGTTTTCCATGTGGAGAGTCAGTTATATTGTGTAATTCAGAATTATGCCTTCATGTTCATAGCCACTATAGGTGCTGTGAATATCATGTTGGCACTACAATGTGACACTCCATCTCCCAACTCCAGTCATTTTCCCTGGCTACCTCCCCCATGCTTGGAACTCTTCATGTTCACCTCTGCCTCTTCATTTCTCTTATTTCCTTCAAGTTTCAATTAAGGTCATATTTCTGTAAGAAGGCTTAATCCTTAAACCTCCTTAATCTTAAAGTTTTTCCTCTGAGACTATCCCTCAGTTTATCCTATAAATATTGTTTTAAAAAATTATATGCACATTGTCTCCCCCATTAGTCTGTGAATTCTTTGAAAGAAAAGATTGTTTTATTTTATTTTTAATTTTTGTTTCTATTTTTGCCTTTCTTCATACACTAACACTTAGCATAGTGCCTGGCACATATTGGATATTTCATAAATACTAGTTGACTGAGTACTCATTCTTTCAAATCTTACCTCTCTCATCAAGCTATCTACTTCTGACATTGAGTTCCTATTCTGATCTCATCCAAATACCCTTACAATCTGTGCCATATAATTTTTTGTTTAATTAAATATTTTCCTATATTACAACACTTTTATTTTTATCTATAGTATCTCCATCTAGGAATCTTGAGGTCAAAGATTGTTTTTCACTTCTGTATTTTGCATGGCATCTAGACACTGTCAAGCAGGTCGTTCATTTGTATAGATGTATGACTTCTTTTGTATGTCTAGGGAACTTCCTGGTGCAAAAACTTCCTCCCTCCCCTCAAATATATTGGCAACTGCATGAATGTGAGTGACTTGTTTGTAACTTATAGTCAGAGAAAGAGTGTTGTCTGCAGTAACAAGAGGGGTAGAATGACTTGCCCAAGGCCATACAACTAGCACATATAAGAGGCAGGATTTGACCTTTTATATCCCTCACTATAATACTGTTCCTCTATCCACTATTGTAAGCTGCCTCTCAAGAATAATAACACCTATTGTTTAAGCAAAAACTCAGAGGTTCTTTTATTTTTTTTTAATTAGGTGGTTGTTTTGTTACTTATGTTGCCTTAGGTCATACCTCCCAGAATCATTTCCATAATTATCATGAGATCTTTTTCAAATATATTTCATTCCATATGGTAAGATGGTTAGAATAAATACTACAAAGGCTGGTTTTTATTCTTATTTTAAAAAAGGGGAAAATAAAGCAGAACACATATGCAAAAATCCAAGATATCCAGGATGTCCCAAAAGGTTTAGTTTAATGTTAAGTAAAATTTGAAGTATTTGGAGGCAGAGCCAAGATGGCAGAGTAAAGGCAGGGACTCAACTAAACTCTTTCCCAAAACCCTCCAAATAACTTTAATAATGAACCCTAAACAAATTCTAGTGCAGCAGAACCCACAAAAAAATATGGAGTGAAACAATCTTATGGCCCAAGGTAACTTAGAAGTTGGCAGGAAAGGTCTGTTATTCCAGAGTGAGAAAGGAGCACAGCCCAGTGCAGACCATGTGAGCACAAGATGGGCCCCAGTAAACCAAGATCTTGGGAGCCACTGAATCAGCACTGGCAGCAATGGCAGTTTCTTAGACCATTTCTCAGATGCAATGGTTCAGAAGGAGATTTATAAGGGTCGCTTTTTGGCAGATGTGGTTCACAGTCCTGGGTCTGAGTCCCAGTACAAGGAGGAGCACTAGCATAGCAGAGCTTGGTGGTACAATCGGGAAACCTGATCACACTTTCAGGGTTAAAAAAGTGCTTATGGTTGCTTGGGTCACGCACAGTAAGGAGAGTAGTAAACACATCTCTCCCTAAATAATACCACCTTGAAAGAGCCAAAAACTTACAGGTCCCCAGAATTACCTCTGAAAACAGCTGCACAAAAAACCTGAAGCTTGGGACAGTGCCCCCCACTTGAAAAGCAGAGCCCCACTTTTGTATGAAGTCAAAAGTCAAGAAATAGGTTGGAAAATGAGCAAACAAAAAAAATTCTGACCATAAAAAGTCACTATGGTAACAAGGATGATCAAAACATACACTCAGAGAAAGACAACAAAGTCAAAATTCCTTCATCCGAAGCTGCAAAGAAAAATATAAATTGAACTCAGCCCATGGGAGAACTCAAAGAGGATTTCAAAAGTCATGTTAAGAGAGGTAGGGGAATAATTGGAAAAAGAAATGAGACACAAGAAAATCATGAAAAAGAGTCAACAGCTTGGTAAGGGAGGTCCAAAAAATACTGAAGAAGATAATACCTAAAAAAACAGACTGAGTCAAATGGTCAAAAAGGCACAAAAATCCAGTGAAGAGAAGAATACTTTGAAAAGCAAAATTGGTCAAATGGAAAAAGATACACAAAAATTCACTGAAGATAACTCCTTAAAATGTAGAATTGGTCAAATGGAAAAGGAGGGACAAAAGTTCACTGAAAAAAAATAATTGTTTAAAAGCTGGAATTGGACAAGTGGAAGTTAATGACTTTGTAAGACATCAAGAAACAATCAAACAAAATCAAAAAATGAAAATAGAAGAAAATGTGAAATATCTCAACTGGAAAAATCACTGACCTATAAAAATAGATTTAGGTGTGATAACTTAAGAATTACTGGAGTACTTGAAAGTCAGGATCAAAAAAAGTCTAGACATCATTTTTCAAGAAATTATCCAGGAAAATTGTCCTGATCTTCTAGAATCAGAGGACAAAACAGAAATTGAAAGAATCCATCTTCTAAAAGATATCCCAAAATGAAAACTCCCAGAAATATTATAGATAACTTCTAGAGCTCTGAGATCAGGGAGAAAATACTGCAAGCAGCCAGAAAGAAACAGTTAAAATATTGTGGAACCACAATAAGGATGACACAATATTTAGCAGCATCTGCTTTAAAGGCTTGGAGGGTATGATATTTGAAAGGGAAAAAGAACTAAGATTACAACCAAGAATCACCTACCCAACAAAACTGAATATAATCCTTTAGGGAGAAAAATGGAAATTCAACAAAAGAGGATTTCTAAGCATTCTTGATGAAAAGACAAGAGCTGAATAGAAATTTTGATTTTCAAATATAGGATGAAAAAGAAGCATAAAAAGGTAAACAGAAAAGATAAATCATAAGAAAATTGAAAAAGTTAAACTGAATTAAACTATATTCCTACATGGAAAAGTGCTATTTATAACTCCTAAAGCTTTTCTTGTTGTTAGGGTAATTAGGAGTATACATAGACAGAAAACAGAGATATGTATTGAATGTGGTGGTATGATTATCTAAAAAAATAAAATCAAGGGATGAGAAAGAAGAATGCACTGAGAGAAGGGTAAAGGGAGAGATAACTGGGACAAATACTTTCACATAAAGGAGTTCTGAAAGAGATTTTACAGTGGAAGAGAAAATGGGGGAAGTGGGGAGGAGAACATATAAACTTTACTCTCATCAGCATTGGCTCAAAGACAGAATGATATACACACTCAGTTGGGTGTAGAAATCTATCTTAACGTACAAGGAAGTAGGGAAGGAAGGGAATAACAGAAGGGGGAGGGAACTAATAGAAGGGAAGGCAGTTTGAGTTAGAAAAAGTTAGAAGAAAACACTTTTGAGAGTGGACAAGGTAAAAAGAGAGAGAGAATAGGATAAACAGCGATTCAATAGGATGGAGGGAAATATGTAGTTGGGAATGATTACTGTGGGGAAAAAAATTACAGTGAATTTCTCTGATAAAGATTTCCTTTATGACACATGCAGAAAATGGAGTCATATTTATACCAATAAGAACCATTCTTCAATTGAAAATTGGTCAAAGGATGCAATTAAGCAATTTTCAAACAAAGTAATCAAAGCTATCTGTAATCATATAATAAAGGCTCTAAATCACTCTTGATGAGAGAAATGCAAATTAAAACAACTGAGTTATTACTTCACACCTCTCAGATTGGCTAATATGACAGAAAAGGAAAATGGCAGATTTGTAAGAGGATGTGGGAAAATGAAAACATTTTTGTTTTTGTTGTACTATTGGTGAAGTTGTATAGTGATTCAAACCATTCTGGAGAGCAATTTGGGACTCTTCCCAAAGGGCTAAGCAATACTCTACTAGGTCTGCATCCAAGAAAGATAAAAACCAAAAAGGAAAAGGGCCTATGTGTACAAAATATGTATAGCATCTCTTTTAGTGGTGGCAAAGAATTTGAAATTGAGGAGATGTCCAGCAATTGGAGAATGGCTGAACAAGTTGTTGTATGTGAGTGTGATAGAATACTGTTGCACTTTAAGAAATTATGAGCAGGAAGTTCTCAAAAAAAAAAACATTACCTGACTTGCAAGAAGTGATACAAAGAGAAATGAGCAGAACTAGGAGAATTTGTACACAATTATAGCAATATTGTTTGATGATCTCCTATAACAGCTATTCTCAGCAATATAATGACCTAAGACAGTTCTGTAGGATTTATGATGAAAGATTCTTTGCATCTCCAGAGAAAGAATTGAGATTAAAGATACTCTTTCTTTATTTTTCTTAGAGTTTTTTTTACCTGTTTTTTTTTTTCACAGAATGACTTACATGGAAATGTGTTTTGCATGACTATATAATGTATGCTGCATTGCTTTCTTTCTCAATATGGGGGTCAGAGAGTTTAAAAATCAAAATTGGAGGAAAAAAGTTAAAATTGTTTCTATGTGTAATTGGGGGGAAATAAAATATTAAATAAGATTTAAAAAATAAAGAATCCAAAAAATAAAACTTAAAATCTTTGTTAAATAAAGTTAGTAAAACAAAGTTTAACACTAAACAAAGACTTTTGGGACACCCTATATAACTATATTCTCTTCTAAGTTTCTAATTAAGAGACTAATTTCCTTCTCATATTAACTCATACGTGAGAGGGAATTTGTGGCACCCGAGAGGGAATTTGTGGCACCCGTTCCCCACCTTTGAGTTCACCCTCCCCGAAATGGTGAAAGAAAGGAGTGGGGAGGGTAAGCAGCTACATCAGGACTCCACTAGGAAAGTCCCTGTCCTCTGGGCACTCTGTAGCCCACTTAGGAAGTATCACCCAGGTTCAGCATATCCTCCTCACCCCCACCTCCACCCCAGCAGCTGTGGGGAGAGAAGGAAGTGAGATGGTTCAAGGCAGCATGTGGTAAGAAGTCAGTCAGCCTCCACAATTGGGTCTTCTTGCACAGGAAACATGGAGAAGGGACCAGATTCATCAGTTTGTTTTGATATTCAGAGTTCTAGCAAATATCTTAGTAGTATCATAACTGGAGTCATTGTCTTCAAAGATTCAAGGCAATTCATACATTACCATTAGCAGGAGTTGCTACAGGGGTAGTAAAGGAAGTTTTCATTTATATCATACATTACAAGATGACAAATGCCTATATTTACTCATTCTGTGCAGGAGAAGAGGTGAAATCTTGTACCTGTATGTGAGTTTCCTGAGGATTTACATGCAGTGAACTTTCAGAAGTTTCTCAGCTTCTCTAATGAAATGTTCCCCTTCCCTACTTTATTATCTGAAAGGCTACAGGGCAGACAAGCAAGAGGATGTATTATGAAGGCAATGTTTTGGGGTGCTTGACCTCACTAGGTATATTCCCCTGTCCTATACAGTTATCTGCAAAGGTTAGCAGCAGATAGCAAGAGGGTGCATAATCTTTTTTGTTTATGCCTCCAGATATGGTTCTAAAATAATACACTAATAAGAAATGAACTTTAAGCAAGGGTAAATAGTAAAAAGGATTAAGGGAGGCTCCTTCTACATTATCTGCATTCCTTTGATGTAGGATCTTTCTGCATTGTCTGCATTCTTTGGGGGTGTCTACATTTTCGGGGGGGAGGCATAAAACTCTGTGAGTTCCTTGCATCTTTGGCTCTGTATGAAATGGTCCTGTAATAAACAGACTATTGATTACACCCCCATCTCATTATTCTCACAGCTCGCTAGCCCACCAACTGCGCTGGCCGCATTAAGTGGTGCCCACAACGTGGGGCATCAGGACTGCTGACTAAGTCTCTAGCGTGGGACCCCAAGGATTTGATGGCAGGAAGCAGGTCCGCATGAAATCCAAAGGACAATGGATTTCTTTCAAGGTAAGGGGAAGGCTCAAGAAGGGCATTTATAGGCACACTCTATTTTTCATAATCAGAGCTCACAGAGAAGTAGTATGGGAGGAAGCTTAGTGAAAGGTTTAAAAGATGAAGGAAAAGATCTGAGAATATTACAACTTATAGTGTGTAAAAAACGAATTTTAGTTAAGAAACAGATTCTGGAAAAAAAATTTTTTAAATAGTCTATCAGGCAGCCCAGTGGTTCCCTAGTAGCTCTGAGATCAAAGGACCTGATTGGGAAGCAGTGGGAGAGGCTTTAGTTAATTACTTTAAGGAGAATGGACAGGAAAGTAACTCTGGTTCCATATTTGCAATTTGTAATGTCATTAAAGTATGTCTAGCAGACAAAACAGGACTTAAAAAAATATTGAGTGTCATGGGTGAGAGTGAAGGCAGTGATCAGGAAGAGACTCCACCTCCTGAATTTGTGGGGAAAAGATCCCTAGAAAATACCAAACCTCTTAACCTCAGCCCAAGTCTGCCCTATAATCCCACATGGGGAACGGAAAAGGATGGGAAGCCTAATGGCAGTCCCACCGTAGTTTCAGAATTATATACACCTTTTAAAAAACTCATGAAAGAAGAAGGATGATCATTAAGAGAAATGGGATTTAAAGGCTGCAATTTGTTGGCATACCCTGTTATAGTAGATGCCCAAGGCAATAGAACATGGCAAAAACTGAATATAAAAGATCTGATGGAGATAAAAAAGACTGTACAGGAGTACAGAACAACAGCTTCTTAGAGAGTGTCATTGTTGGAAAATTTAGCAGCCACAGATTTCACACCATATGATTGGAGGCAAACAGCTAAAATATGCCTAACCCCAGCGGACTACTTACAGTGGGAAGCCAGTTATAAGGAAAAATGTCATAGCAAGCTATATGATCTTATGTTGGCAGAAGGACCTAATGCACCCAGTATTTCCATGCTTTTGGATGACGGACCTAATACATTTCCCAACACACAAATAGACTATTCAGTGGCAGTATATAGTACTATTCAAGATTGTGCCATATAAGCATGGAAAGAGATAATCAGTTCTGGTCAAGCAGGAAAAAATGTCACAAATATCATACAGGGATCTGAGCAATCATTTCCTGATTTTGTGGCAAAAATTCAACAAGCAGCTGAACATACCTTAGGAAGTACTGTGGGATTGGAAGAATTTTAAGACAAATAGCTAGAGGAAATTGCAATTTCGATCATAAGAAAGCTTTTTTGTCACTTCTTGCTGATGCCTCCTTGGATCAATTAATCAGAAAATCTGTGGAGGTAAACTCTATGGTCTTTCAAGCACAAATTATAGCAGAAGTGCTAGAAGCCACGAATAGGCAAAATAAGAATTGTTATAAATGTGGCAAAGTGGGTCATTTCAAAAGGGAATGTCAAGTGGACAGCAGTAATAGTGAAATACAACCAAAATCAAAATGCCCCAAATGTCATAAGGGCTTTCATTGGGCTTCAGAATGTAGATTTAGAAATTTGGAAACAGTCTCAAGGGCCAAGTCCCGGGCCCACAAAAAGCAGCAGGGACTTGTGTTCAGTTTGGCATTCCAAAAGTTCAGGAGGGGAAGCCAATTTGAATCCCTCCAACTCTGAAGTAACTGCTGTTATTTTACAGCCTGAGGTTAAATTTTTAAACATTTACACAGGCCAGGAAAGAGGAGTGTTTTTTAGGAGCCCTTCTCCTGCTCCTGCTGTGGTGGTACTTTCTTTAACCTTAGAAGGAGGATACATGGATATACAATTCACTCCAACCTATGTGGAACAAAAGGACTGGGAAGATTATAATAAGATTAACATTAAAATTATGAATCCCAGCAATTCTGTGATCCAATTAAAATAGGAACAATGGATATTTCAAATACAGAATCCAGAGGTCACGTGGTCTCAAATCATTCTGACCTCAAGACTCACCCTTCACATATATGTGGAGGGCAGGAGAATTCAGGGTCTCTTAGACACAGGAGCAGACCTGACCATTATCAATCAGGAACAACGGGAACCGAAGTGGACTGTTCAAAAATCAGATATGAATATGAAAGGCATAGGAGAAGTTAGTCAACCTTTAAAAAGTGTGAGGAAACTTACTTGGGAATTTGAGGGCATGTCAGGAAAATTCCAGCCATATTGTTTGGCTTCCTTTCCAATGGCTTTATGGGGCAGAGATATTTTATCACAACTTAAGGTCACCGTCATGACAAATTTTCAGGAGGGGCCCTGATTGATGGGCAGCCAACAGCCGATCCTATTGAATGGCTTACCACAAAACCAGTATGGGTGGATCAGTGGCCCCTAAGTGCAGAAAAAATTGCTGCCCTATTACACATTGAGCAAGAACAGCTGAAGTTAGGTCATATTGAAATTACAAGTAGCACATTGAATTCTCCAATTTTTGCAATCAGAAAAAAGAATTCAGGAAAATGGAGGATGCTTATGGATTTGCGACAAGTAAATAAAGTCATTAAGGATATGGGAATGTTACAGCCTGGTTTACCATCTCCTAATATGGTACCATCACAATGGCCTTTATGGGTAATAGACATAAAGGACTGTTTCTATAGCATACCTCTCCAAAGTCAGAACCAAGAAAAATTTGCATTTTCCATACCTTCCATAAATCTAAAAGAACCCCTAAAAAGATACTGTTGGAAGGTACTACCCCAAGGGATGAAAAACCGTCGCTCATTATGTCAAAAGTTTGTGGCAAAGGCCTTAGAATCAACTAGAAACAAATACCACACAGCTTACTTAATTCATTGCATGGATGATGTTCTATGTGCACACCAAGATGTGATTACCCTAGAGAAAATATTAGAGGTTACAAATAATTTCACTGCTGTAGGACTTAAGATACCACCTGAAAAGATAAAGAAGACAGCTCCTTTTACATATTTAGGTAATAAGGTACAGAACACTACTGTAAGTCTGCAAAAATTAGAAATCGGAAAAGATAATATCAAAACATTAAATGACTTGCAAAAGCTTATAGGGGATATAAATTGGATCAGATCTAGTCTTGGAATTTCAAATGAATGTTTAACACCATTATCCCAATTACTGGAAGGTGATACCAACCTTAATTCTCCTAGAATTCTTATACCTGAAGCTAGGAATGCATTAGATTACATTCCCTCTACAGGAATACAACTCACTGTGCTGAACACAAAATATAGTCCTACAGGTGCCTTAATGCAAAATGATTTAGTGATTGAATGGGGTTATATTTCACATCAGCCAAAATATTCTTTACAAAATTACCCTGCTGGGGTGGCTCAGTTTATAAAGAAAATTATAAGACAATGTTTATGCCTAAGTGGTCAATTGCCTAAAATTATAAAAGTTCCTTATACTCATGACCAAATCCAACAATTGATTGAGAATCAAGAATCTTGGCAATTGTTGTTAACATATGTTATCTCCATACAACATTATACACCAAAAGGCATTTTCAGATTCTTAACAAACAATGAGTTCATAATCACGAAGGTATGTAAGAATCAACCTGTTTCAGGATTTAATGTATTCACTGATGCTACTAAAGACTACAGAGCTTCTGTATACTGTCCTGATAAACAAGTTATAAAAATGATCACCACTTCTTATGATTCCACCCAAAAAAACAAGCTCACAGCTATAATATCTGCTCTTACTCTATTTCCTCAGTCTATTAATATTATTACAGATTCCCAACATGCAGCCCAAGTAACTCAAAAGATAGAAACAGCCAATATACACAGAAATAAAACTCAGCTGTACACATTGTTCTGTGATTTACAAGATATTATACAAAATAGATCACATCCCTTTTACATTATGCATATCCCATCTCATACTGGTCTTCCTGGACCACTTTTTAAAGGTAATCACATAGCTGATCAAATCCCTGTAGGATCATTAGAATTAGCAAAGGAATCCCATCATAGATTTCATCAATCTGCTAGAATGCTTGCTAGGACCTTTGATATCACTACAGAACAAGCTAGGCAAATAGTTAAAAGCTATCCATCATGTGTTATTTGCAGTCCCTCTATACCCAAGGGTATAGATCCCTGTGGATTGTTACCCAATGAAATTTGGCAGCCTGATGTTACCCATAATTCTGTTTTTGGGAGACTGAAATATATACATGTAACTGTGGACACATATTCAGGGTTTACATGGGCTAATGCTATGTCTGGGGAACAAAACTCTCATGTTCAAGAACATCTTATTACATGCTTTGTTGCTGCGGGTGTGCCAAAACAATTAAATACTGACAATGGTCCCATTTGCACCTCAAAAGATTTTGCTGAATTCTGTCTTCAACAGGGTATTCTCCATATTACAGGACTTCCTTACCACCCCACAGGTCAGGCAATTGTTGAAAGAAAAAAAAACCACACACTTAAAACTGCACTCCAAAAATTAAAAGCAGTAATTTGTAGTACGGGTACCCCAAGACGAATGTTGGAATTGTCACTATATGTAATAAATTATTTGACATTAGATCATAAAAATAAAACATGAGCCAAAAAATTCTGGGGTGTTACTGACCACACAATTAGTAGTCCTAAAAGACCACAGCCCCAGGCAGCTGCATTTATTGAATGGGTGATGTGGAAAAATGATTAGGGACAATGGTGGGGCCCGAACAGAGTAAAAGTTCGAGGCCAAGGTTATTTGTGTGTCTCCACAGATGAAAACGAGGAAGTCTGGATGCCAGAAAGGAGAACAAGGACCGTGTCAACAAATCCAGAGGCTGGACATTCGGTCCACCCAAACCAGACCCAGAGGAGGTTGGCGGCGGAGGAGGAGCCAGAGTCTAAATGAGGGCAAGGGATGGTGATCCTACTCGCTAATGTCTTTGCTCAGCTTCCAATAGCTGCCTCTACAAGATACCGGGCAGCCCTTGATCATCCACCTTGGGTGGAGACAGTTGGGTGGGGAGAGTTTCTTCCAGAAATCACTTTAGAAGGAAAAGGGTCTGTCCTTATTGCCAAAGATTTTGATATACATAAGACAAATGTAACCCATACTGTGCTTGATTTTAATTTTACTGGGTTAGTTGATGAACCGCCTTTGTGCTTTTCTACTTTTAATACGTCTTCATATAGCTTAGTACAAATTATCAAGTATCATTATGAGTATCATCCTTGGGGCAGACTCAAACAGGCCCTTGTGGACATTCCTGTTAATCTATCTTCTGTATCTATGCAAAAGCATAGTGTTAAAGGAAAGCTGAATGGAAACACCTATGCTAAAGGAATATTCAGAGTTAAGGACCTAGTAGACTTTGAGAACATCACAATATATACTATGGGGATTTAGGGGACTTTTTCAAATTTTTCAGGATTGTGGGATAAACATCAGACACTGTGTCCAGACCGAGATGAGTGGGACTCATTTTGAGATGAGAAGGTCCCCCATTTTTAAACTGTAGGACTGACGCACCTGTTTGCCATCAGGTGGAACAGCAAACCTACATTTCCTGGCACAATGACACTGACATCAATCATAGGCATGACGGGTATCCAAAACAAAATTGGTTTGGATACTCACAGAGAGGAAACCCGGAAATATTGAAAATCCCTTTGCCATGGGCCCCAATAACAATGGATTTTGCTATTTTTGCTCCTAATGGGACATACTTAAGCTTGACTGACCATAGCTTTGTATGTGCTTGTTTAGGAAGGAGGTATGCATTCATCTGGGGAAAACAAAGCAATGTAAATATCACTAAAACTGATAAGCATTACAATGTCACATGTATTAATAGTAAGGTTTCTGAATGTCATGGTAATACTTCTTTAGGGCAATTGCTATTTGTTATTAGAAGACCTAGTGTGGTAATGATACCTGTAGAGAGTGAGCATTGGTTTCATTCTTGTGCTGATCATTCTATTGCTCAAATTAATCAATTATTGGGTTCTAATCGAAAAAAGAGGTGTATATCCTGTATTGTTGTTGGGATAATTGCTTTAATTACTATTATAATGAGCAGTGTTGCTATGTTTATATCCATTAGCACTGTACAAAATCAGATAGTGCAAGCTCAATTTTTACATGAATTGTCCGTCAATATTTCATGAGCATTTTTGTTATAATCAGAAATCAACAAGAGCTTTTATAAAGCAATAAATCAGCTTAGAGATGATTTAATTGCCATAGCTGAGGAGAGTGAATTAATGCAAGTTAGACAAAGATGACACATATTAATGTGATTATACATATATATGTAAATATATATATATATATTTCTGTATGGTAAACAAACCATATAATAAACCAGAATATAACATAACTCAAATTAGAAATCATCTTAATGGCCTATGGGGTGACCATAACACATCCTTTGACATAAATGATTTAGAGAATTTGGCTCATCTCTTGGTTCAAGAAAGTCAGCAATCTTTACTACCAAATTCAGAGGCAAAAAACATTGTTGATTGGATAAAGAGAGTTCAGGTAATATTACCTGGACAAATACAGCAAATAATAACCTTCCTAGGAATAGGGGTGGTGTTACTGGTCTTATGTACTTGTTTACCCATCCTTATTTCCTGTTTTTCTCATATCATTCAACAAGTGGTATATAATGTCCAATTGCATGATTCTGCCCACAGCCTTTTAAAATTATAAGTGGGGGAGATGTAGCGAACTTTCAGAAGTTTCTTGGCTTCACTAATGAAATGTTCCCTTTCCCTATATTATTATCTGAAAGGCTACAAGGCAGACAGGTAAGAGGATGTATTATGAAGGGAACGTTTTGGGGTCCCTTGACCTCAGTAGGTATATTCCCCTGTCCTACACAGTTATCTGCAAAAGTTAGCCACAGATAGCAAGAGGGTATGTAATCTTTTTTGTTTATGCCTCTGGATATGGTTCTAGAATAATACCCTAATAAGTAATGAACTTTAAGCAAAGGCAAATAGTAAACAGGATTAAGGGAGGCTCCTTCTACATTATCTGCATGCCTTTGATGTAGGATCTTTCTATATTGTCTGCATTCTTTGGGGGTGTCTACATTCTCCTTGGGAGGGCATAAAAACTCTGTGAGCTCCTTGCATCTTTGGCTCTGCATGAAATGGTTCTGTAAGAAACAGACTATTGATTACACCCCTGTCTCGTTATTCTCACCACTCACTAGCCCACCAACTGTGCTGATCGCAATATTTACATATATAAATTTGTGCAAGGCCTGCCTTAGATAAATTGAAATAATGTGTTCCTTTTTTTGTAAAAGTAATAATGTCTGTACAGAAGCTTTTCAATCTAATGTAATCAACATTATCCATTTTGCATTTTATAATGCTCTCTAATTCTTGTTTGGTCATAAAGTCTTTCCCTCTCCACAAATCTGACAGGTAAACTATTCCTTGCTTTCTGAGACTGCATACAGAATCGACCTTTATACCTAGATCATGCAATCATTTAGACTTGATTTTGGTATATGGTGTTAGATAAGAGGGAGGTGGGAAATTGGGAAAGAATTTTTACAACATATGTCTGTGATAAAGGACTCATATCTAAAATATACAGAGAATTGAGTCAAATCTATAAGAATACAAGTCATTCCCCAATGAACAGGCAGTTTTCATAAGAAGAAAATAAAGATATTTATAAGCATATGAAGAAATGCTCTAAATCACTATTGACTAGAGAAATGCAAATCAAAACAACTCTGAGGTACCACATCTCACCAGTCAGATTGGCTAGGTTGACAAAACAGGAAAATGACAAAGGCTGGAGAGGATGTGGGCAAATTGGAATACTAATGCATTGCTGGTGGAGTTGTGAATTAATCCAACCTTTCTGGAGAACAATCTGGAATTATGCCCAAAGGGCTATAAATAATTTCATACCCTTTGACCCAGCAATACCACTTCTAGGGTTATATCCCAAAGAGATCGTAGAAGTGGGAGGAAGACCCATATGTACAAAAATATTTATAGCAGCTCTTTTCGTGGTGGCAAAGAACTGGAAATTAAGGGGATGCCCATCAATTGGGGATGGCTGAACAAGTTTTGGTATATTAATGTCATGGAATACTATTGTGCTATAAGAAATGAGGAGCAGATGGACTTCATATTTACCTGGAGAGGCTTATACGAACTGATGCTGAGTGAGAAGAGTAGAGCCAGGAGAAATTTGTACACAATTACAGACACAACATATGTGTGATGACCAACTTTGATAGACTGGACTCTTCTCAGCAATGCAGTGATATAAGTCAATCCTAAAAGACTCATGATGGAGAGAGATGTCTACATCCAAAGAAAGAACTGAGTATGAAGCCAGGTTGAAGCAAACTACCTTATCTTTTCCTTTTTCGGTTTTGTTTCCTCCTTACCATTTTTCATTCCATCTGATACAATTTGTCTATAACCTGACTAATGTCTAATGTGAAAGTGTTTGCAGATCCAAAAAAAAAAAAAGAAGAGACTACCCTGTTCTGTTCCTGCTGACCAAGCAGGGTCCCCATACCCTTTACCCAGAACATGACCCTAGCCTGTACCCTTCACCCTGTACCTTCCACCTTGTTCTGAAAGGGACCCTCTTGTTCCAGGAAGGTAGCCCACCCTTGTACCTTTGAACCATCTTCCCAATTTAGCCCTGAGTTATATATCTAACCAATTGAAATTCTTGGCTTCTATACATCATTGCTTATGCTAGCTCCCCTCCCCAACTGTGGTTTTTGTGGTATTAGCCTTTATAAGCTATGAATGTACCCCAATTTGAGGCTCCCTGATTTGAGTTTATACTTCAGGCAGTCATGCGCTTAATAAATCAAAACCTAAATTTACCTTGAAAAAGAAAGTAATAATGTCACAAAAATAAGTCACTTGATTTTCATTTTTATATTTCACCTCTCTCCTATGTAGATATGTACATGGCTATCAGTAGAATGGAAAAGATGCTATTATTGCAGCAGATAAAGTGTGAAAACTGAGTTCATTTAGTACTGTTTTCCATGTTAGCTCAGTAAAATTAGGTAACTGAATCAAGTATGAACAGGGAAAGAGGCAGCAGAGCATTAAGAGTAAAGAGTTGCCTTGAAGCCAGGTATATCTGGGTTCAAAACCTGCCTCAGATACAGAATGAGAAAGTCATTTAACCTCTCAGACTAAAAATTATAGAAAAGATGCTGACAGCCATTGTTAAAAAATAGGGAGTTCCCACTGACACTGAAATCATAGGTCCAGTTCCTAGCCTTAGTGAAAGATAAACAACTTTTTGAAAGCAACTTATTCAAAATATTTTTATTTAAGCTAAGTTATTATCTTTGCAAATACAAAACCAAAAGTAACAGAGGTCAAGTAAGAAAGTTCACTCTAATTGGATTCCTTACCTCAGTTTTCATGAGCCAGATTTGTAATTAATGACTGGTCTAAAAAGAGGACAAAAAGATCAAGTTAATTACTCACTTGCCGTAACCTAGACTTTTTAAATGCCTATTAAATATCTTTTCCTCTTATTTTTATTTTTGGTCAAGTAACACATATGTCCAGAAAAAAAATGTTAGAAGTATTTTTCCCTCATGTTAATGGGTAAATAAAAGACATTTTAAAATAAAAAAAAACTCATACATGAGCCACACAGCAGGCTTTCAGAGCAAATCCAAGAATTTATTCCCAATCACTGTCTTCTGACTTTAATTCCTACAGTGATAATACCTAGATCAATAAAAGAGCAATTTGTTAAATCTACATTAAGCCCTGAAAGCTATTCATAACTGAAAATGGGAGAAATATATTAATTTTATAAAACCTTTTCCATGACATACAAAAGAGAAACCTGTTAAGAAGGAAAATATGCAGTGTGCCATTTCAAGTAGTAAGAGGGAGAAAACAGGAGGGCAAATCACTCTAGACAAGCTCACCATTTATTTAAATGAAAATGTGTATTCTAGCCTTAAGCTGCTTGTTCTATAGA
Source organism: Petaurus breviceps papuanus (assembly GCF_028583685.1). Taxonomy (NCBI): domain Eukaryota; kingdom Metazoa; phylum Chordata; class Mammalia; order Diprotodontia; family Petauridae; genus Petaurus; species Petaurus breviceps. The sequence continues at coordinate 21,152,998 of NW_027185809.1, forward strand.
ATGATCTTAGGAAATTTAGAGCATATTTTCATCATTAAAAACTAATTTAGCATCAGAAATTTCAAAACCTTTTTGGTTTATTTTAGTAAATGTTTATTGAATTGCATTGGACTAGACCAAAGATGTCAGTTCATCACCAAGTATTTATTAAGTGCCTACTATGTGCTAAGCATTAAGCTAGGCTGTAGACACACACACACACACACACACACACACACACTTACACAAATGAAACAATCCTTGCCCTCAAAAAGATTACATTCTATCACTGTAAGTGTGGGTGTGTTGGTCTGTAGGGGTGTGTATTGTATATTATAAAAGTAAATACAAAATAATTTGGCTTGGGGTAATGTAGCAGCTAAGGGAATCAAGAGACAAAGCATGCAGAAAATGCTATTTGGGGCAGAGGGAGGCTAGGTGGCACAGTGAATAGAGCACCTGCCCTGGAGTCAGGAGGACCTGACTTCAAATCTGGCCTCAGACATTTAACACCTACTAGCCATGTGACCTTGGGCAAGCCACTTAACCCCAATTGCCCTGACTTTCCCCCTCCAAAGATAAAAGTGGTATTTGAGCCAAAATCCTAAAAACAGCAGAGAAAGTATCAAGAGGTGAGTCATGGGGGAGAATTTGTTACCTCTCACTCCAACACAGTTCTATTTGCTTTGCAAACGGCCTGTGCCTCACTTAATATGAAGTATGACACTGATTTTTCTGAGACAACATTCAATGTCTTTTCTTTCTTAAATTAAGTATAAATATTTTAATACTTTAATGGATGGATCAATTATCTCACCAATGGAGGTACTAACATTCCTCATCCTATGAGACTGCATTCCACAAACACCTCATTCTATACAATTTTGGTCCATCTCCTCCCAGAAATTCTCCACAGTGATTCCACCCAATATGTTAGCGCCCTTCTTCCAAATCCTTTCATAGTATGTGGATACCAATAGAACATGAAAACTGCCCATTGGTTATCTCATTCTCTTACTATGGAACCAGATCCTATTTTTTTCTGACCATACATAACATCATAAAATCATAAATCTAAAGTTGAAAGAGACCACAGAGGTCATGTAATTTGGCTTCCTTGTAAGGTAAAATGACTCATCTAAGATCAAACAGTCAGGAATCATCAAAAGGAGAATTTTAACTCAAGTCCTCTGACTTGACAGCCAGTGCCTAATCTACCATATCTCTCTGATATAATTTATGTCACTTGTCCTGAGTAATTCATAATTAGTAATATGTGAAAGCCTGCTCATACACTGTGCACCTTTATATTGTTTGTGGGTGACCAGCAACTTTCCATCTTTAGCAACTCAGAAAGATACAGAATCATCCAGAAAATATTGATGTGCATGTGTGTGCACATGTGTGTGTGTGTGTGTCCCTTTGTTTCAGGGACAAAATTGGGGTTATTAAGAGCACTCTGCAATTTCCCAAAGATATTCTCCCTGCCATTCAATTCTAAGCTCAGTTCATTGTTCATCTAAGATATACATACTAATAAACCAGCTCCACATGATGAGGCAATGCAAGAGAGTGGACAGACCACTGGATCTATGATCAGCTATGTAGTTTGACTTTTCCCTCTTATTTTCCTTGTTTTTTTTTAAGCATAACTGTAATCAGTTATTTTCCCTGTTTTTATGAGAATTTTATCTTCCAACAAATCCCACCTTTGACACTACCTGTCTCATCTTGGACAAGTATCTTAATGTTCTTAGACCTCAGTTTCTTCAGCTGTAAATTAAAGAAATTGGACTAGATGGCATCTAAGTTGCCTCCAAGTTTCAGATTTAAAACCCTATGATCTAAAAATACATATCATAGTCTCAATATAAGTATATATATATATATATACATATATATATTTATATCATAGTCTCAAATCATCTATTTGATTTTTCCTAGTTAGTTATGTCAAACTTTTGAGTAATTATAGGAGATGGTATAGTATTCCAAAGTTTGATGCAGTAACTGCAGCATCAGCCTTCATACCCAGATTTAATCACAAGTTCTGTCAATTTAATAATTCTATAGTACCAACTCTAGATTTCTTTATTCTCCTAACCTGTAAATCCTAGTCTCTGCTTCACCTTAACTATCTGATTTCACTCCTGCTCCAGGGCTGCTGATGACTGCTCATGAAATTTACAAAATCAAGCTGATTTTCCCCAGTACAACTTCATAGCACATAAGCTCTTCTGAAGCCTTGTAGATATTCAGTAGTCCTTCCATTCTATCTTCATGGTGTCACCTCCTTAATACCTACATCTATTGCTTCAAATTTGTTCTTCTCTTCTCTCAACACTGGCCGTATCTCTGAGTCTATACTCTGTACTTTGTACTCTATACTTACAGACTTACAGTCTCCTACATTATCAAAGAAAAGATTGAGATCATCCAATGAACTTCTTCAGGTCTCCTCCATCACTATAACCTTCTCAGAATTATCACCCTCTCAGAACTACAGCATGAGTTGGAGTTGTCATAGAATCAAAGAAAGATTTAGAGCTGGAAGGGAGCACACAGAGGTCATTTATCTGAATATATATATATATATATATATATATATATATAGAGAGAGAGAGAGAGAGAGAGAGAGAGAGAGAGAGAGAGAAAGAATGTTGTAGAGGGATATGTGTGTATATGTATATATGTATATATATATATATAGGGAGTGGACATTCATACAGAATAAACAGCAGTCTTCCAGTCTTTCCCAGAATTAACCTTTCTGTTGTCCTTCCCTTTAGTCATATATCTTGTCTTTCAAAATGTAAGTGTAGACTGTGGTGTTGTTTATTAATAGAGTTAAACAGTGAGAAATCACCCAATTGGTAGCAAAGGGGCTATATATACACATATACATATACATATCCCTCTACAACACAGTCAACAATGGATTGTCCATATTTTGCTTGAAAAAGGTTCATACCACTTTTGAAGAATCTACTTCCTAGAAAATGTGTCATTATATCCAATCTAAACATATCTCCTTGTAATTTCTACCCATTGTTCCTAAATCTGTGCTCTGGAGCCAAGCACAACAAATCTAATTCTCCTCACAAGTAACAGTCCTTGAAATACTTCTGAGACAACATTCAGCTACCCTCTCCCCTTGTTCTCTTCTGTTGCCTAAGTCTTCTTTTTCCTTTGCCTGATTGCTCTTCCTTTTAGGTCACAAAAGACATCACCACTACTCACAGAAGCTCATCCTTCTATCTGTACCCTTTAATTCATCCTTTCCTGCTTCTGCCAGCACTGTTCTCTAACAGTTATCCTAAGCTTACATTTACTATTGTAAAAAAAGGAATAATAACAGTCATAGGTTCTACCTCATAGAGCTATTGTGGGGATAAAATTAGATATGTGTCAAGCACTTTGTATCTTACCTGAACCCTGGAACATAAAAGAGACAAGTGGAATGTAATCATCCCCAACTCAACAAAAAGTAAAGCCCCTTCCAGTTCTAGATACATGGTCTTATAAATGTAAAAATGGACACCTCTCTGGGAGGGACAAATTAGAGAAAACTCACAGCTGCTGAGTGGAAAGCCCCTTTGCTACCAAATGGGTGATTTCTCATTGTTTAGCTCTATTGATAAGCAACCACACAGTATAAACTTAGATTTTGAAACACAAGATATATGACTAAAAGGAAGGACAACAGAAAGGTTAATTCTGTAAAAGACTGAAGGACTGCTGCTTATGCTGTATGAGCATCCACTCCCAATGACTGATACCAACCTCTAAGGCAAAAAGTCAAAAGGAAATGACACTTTAAAAAGGAAAGGACATGGGCGATCTCATAATTTACTATCTGATGTTCTAAATTATTGAAATATTGCTATTGTCCTAAAAGAAATTGCTGATTTTCTCCAAAATCTATAAGCAGGTCACTCAGTCTGGTGGACTATCTCTCATCCAATAGAGAAAATTTTACCTTCTCAATCACCGTTATAGGCCTGATCTGTCAGAAACCTCTGACTCTCTATTATGACAGGAGAAAAATTACCTGCAAATTCCAGGAAAAGTGAAAGTTAGGGCAATTGTCATAAAGCTCAGAATATCAAGGCGTGTGTAAATTGGAAACTAAACACTTAGGCTTCTGGGAAAGGAAGCCATTAGCTTTAGAATTAAACCAGACATCCATAAGAAATCAACTGCTATTAACTTTCATTAGCTAACATTTGTCTCCTCAATGAAAAATAAAAAAGGATATGACACAACAGCAGGGGAGGGATAAAAGGAGAGGAAGGAGAAAAATTGAGAAGAAATCAGAAAGTGGAAAGTAGATATTACAGTGCTATCATTTGCATCTTTGAAATCTAAGAAGGAATAGTTTTTTTTTTTTAATCCATTTTGTTTTGATCAATGTCAGTACCATTTTCAATGGCTATATCCCACATAGAACTATGGGATAGGTTAGTGTGTTTATGATGGAAAATATATTTTTTCTATTCTGCCTTTTCTGTTCTGTGTTTTACAACGTCTTTAAAATTAAATAGATTTACTTCTTTTCATCTCTTTGCACAGTTTTCTTTACATACTCATTTTAACTCTCTGATGATGAGGAATCTGGAGAGCCTGACAATGAAAAATGGAGGAAAAATGATTGGATAAACCAGACCATATAAACCAGAAGATGAGACCAGAAATCATTTAAGGGATGCCACATTCTGATGTTCAGAGTCTTATTTGTTGACAACATGGAATCGGGTCTTAACCATAATAACAAGTTGTCTCCACCCATTTTCTTTGAAGTTTCTCTTTTTTTAACTCCATTTGCTTACAAACCCAAGATGTATCTATCAAAGAATGATACAGTGGTTTGCCCTAATGCACTTGTTTGGCAACATTTTTTCCCATTAATTTTCTACACCACCTCATTATAGTATGGAGGTGTCCTAGACATCTTCAATATTATGCCAAAGAAACCTAAGACCCCAGCAAGCTTTGCCTAGTAGGAAAGATGTTGATTATGGGTCTGGTGATTGACAGCATACCTGTTGTCCAAGAATCAGTTAAACTGTGTTTGGAGCTGGAAATTAGTGAATTTTTTCAGCAACAGCAAAGACCTGCTTCTAAATGATAAAAGGATTGCAGTCAACAGCAATAAAGTGAATACCCACTCCAATTAAATCATAGATCACCATAGGATATACCATTTATTAAATATTACTCTGAATAAAATCTTGACTAAAGTGTGACCTAGCCTCAACAAAAGAGGGGAAAGAAACAACGTTCACTTATTCTTCTAACTCCTTGAATTAGTTCCCAGATGGTAAGAATTATTTCATTATTCAGTTTTCTATCTCCAGCCAATCATGGTCCCTTGAACACATTGGGCCTTTAAATGTTTGTTGTAACACTGGCTCTAAATTATATTATCTATCAGACTCCTCTCTCAGAGATTAGAGAACCAGGATGGTTTTCTTGGAAAATCAATCATAAGGAAGGCTGGCCTTGAAAGAATTTTGATTCATTTCAAGAAGGTTATTTCATTCTAGAATGGACAAGATGAGTTTAATGTTCTATGCTGCTGCCATGGACATAGGAGGAGTAGTCAGAGAAGAAAACAGAAAAATGAAGAAGGTTCCCTAAAATCAAAATACTTGAAAATAAAATTACTCTAAATTATTAATTGTCACTCTCATCTATAGATTTATATAGCAGGATGACTGAGACTAGATGACTCCACGTTTCCTTCCAACTGACATTTATTTTTTTTTTAAATTATTTACTTTTATAAGATTCAGCTCCACAAACTTTTGAGTTCCAAATTTTCTCCTCCTCCCTCTCCTTCCCCTCCCACCCCCCATGGCAATGTGTAATTCAATATAGGTTCTACAAATACCTTTACATTAAACATTGGTCAAGTTGTAAAGAAGGATTATAACCAATGGAATGAACAACAATAAAGAAAAAACAAAACAAAAAAGAGAGAGAGCAAGTAGCTTGCTTCCATCTGCATTCAGCCTCCATAATTCTTTCTCTGAATGTAGATAGCCCTTTCCATCAGGAGTCTTTTGGAATTGACATTATTTAACTCTAATCTTCATATTTTAATTTTTAAGTGTTGAAGACTATAAGACAAAAGCCTTAAAATACCATCAACAACATTTAGCTCATGATCAGTAAAGAAAATAATTCAGTACTTCTGCAAAAGAAAAAAAAATTCAATCCTTACTTTCGCTATTTCTCTATGTGTGTGTCATATATTTATTGCATACATTTATATGCAATTATAGATATAAAACATGCAAATATGTATATATATGTGTGGCATATGTGTATATATGTATGTATGTGGTATCCCAAAACTTTTAGTGCAGTTTTAAGCATTAAAATGCACTGAGATTTCTGGAATACTCTATATACATGTGTGCATGCATGTACATGTGTATACATTTATATGTTGGTAAATTTATATCACTTTCTTAAAGTCAAAGACTCTTAGTTTGGGGAGGGTAGTTAGAGGTCATGTAATTCAATTCACCAGATTATATAGCCTGTAGAAGAGTACACAGCAGATAGTTGCCAATTATTCATGGAGTCAATCCCATGAGTAGCCCTTGCACTTTAAGACTGGGTGGAATGGGGAGACCTAACTTTAAAAAAATTGAAGAAAGGGTGAACTCAACCTTGATAAGAAAAAGGAGATATTATTAGACCAAGTTGTAAGTTTTTTGGTCTAAGACATGTTTATAAACATGTAAGACATGTTAACGAACAAAAACTTATTTTTAACACTGATATTCTACTGAAGCACCACAATCCCCAAGGAATCATGATTGCAAGTCACTCAAGGGGCAAAAGAAAGACATGAAGTCAACATGAATAGACTGAAGCATATCACCCGTGATATCTTACACACAACATATACAAAACATAAAAGACACCATCCAAGAGGTGCATTCCAGAAAAAGAAGTAGAAAGAGTGAGAGGAATAAATCGTGAACTGGTGTGTAGTTTTGGGAGCCCCATAATGTTAACACACCTAGAAGAAGGCACAGTGGGTACCTTGAGTTCTCCCTATTGAAGGAAATATATGAATGAGTTTCCCAGGGTAAGAATATAGATCATTTGCACCAGTAGAGGCAGGGCTCACATTGATTAGATCTCAGATCCACTGAAGTCTGTTTGGGTGGTTATAGATTTCAAAGACCTTTATAGTCACACGGAAGCTTCTGGACCACAAATGCTGGAAGGAACTTAGTGAGTACCCTCCAGTCATCTACCTATTACCTAATCCAAAAATTGTTACTCTCAATACTCACAAAAGCATAGTAAGCTAGTATTGTCTCTTAATTGTCTATTAATCCTGCTTTTCTATTTTGTGAATGTATATTTAAAGGGATATATTTTTTTCTCCTGAGGAGTGCATTAGCTGTATTGCAGAAATGTTGTTACGTTATTTTCTCATTATCATTTTTTCTCACATAGTTATCAGTTGTTACTACAATTTGTTCTTTGACCTATTAAACACTTAGGATTTAATCGTGAAGTTTCTTTTTGGATTCTGTGTCTTTTGTTTGTGTTCCTTATACAGGTTACTATTTTTACTGGGCTGTGGTCTGTAAGAGATGCTTTTCTGATTTTTACATCTGTTTGAAATATGTCTGTGCCTACTACACAAGTAATCTTTGCAAATGGTCTATGTGGTGCTGAGAAATATGCATTTTCTTTTTTTCAAATGCTTTATTAACTTCTGGTTTACATCAGTCATTTCTGCCAGATATGGAGTTACAAATTTTTTTCCCTGATTTCCCCCTACCCACTGCCCCAAAATAGCAGTCCCACAGTATATCCCCTCCTCCAATCTGCTCTCTCCCATATCTTCTCCCATAGCCCCTTCAACTTTTCCAGTAGGGCATGGGGGATCTCTATGACTGAGTACCTGTATTTCTTATTTCCAAATTACATGTAAAACAGTATTATTAATAATATATATATAAATATTTGATTTTAAAACTTAGAATTCCAGATTCAGTCCCTTTCTCCCTTGTCACCCACCTTTACTGGGAAGATAAGCAATTCAGTATAGGTTGTACAAGTGTAGCCATGCAAAACATTTCCATAGTGGATATATTGTAAAAGATTGACTATATTTCCCTCCCTCCTATTCTACCTCCCATTTGTTCTATTCTCTACTTTGATCCTGTCCCTTTTCAAAAGGGGATGCTTCCAATTTTCCTCCCCCCCCAGCCTGCCCTCCCTTCCATCATCTTCCCCCTTATCCCCTTCCCCCTACTCTCCTGTAGGGTGAGATACCATATTTAGTGTGTATGCCATTCCCTTCCTGAGCCAAATTCAGTGAGAATAAGGTTTTGCCTTTCTGTTCTTCCCCTTCATTGTAACTATTTTTCCTTGCCTCTTCTATATGAGATAGTTTACCCCATTCTGTCTCTCCCCATCTCCTCTCATTACATTCCTCTTTCACCTCTTAATTTCACCTTTTAAGTATCATCCCTTCCTATTAAATTGGTCCTGTGCCCTCTATCTATGCATGACTGTAAACATATATACACACATTCACATATGTATACATATGTATTTATATGTCCATATACCTTCCTGTATAGACATATATATGTGTGTATATATATATATTTATATTTATATTCCTTTCAAACTTTTTTTGATACTGAGAAAAGTTTCATCAGTTATAATTATTGTTTTTTCATGTAGGAATGTAAATAGTTCAACTTTGATAAGTTCCTTATGATTTCTTTTCCCTGTTTACTTTCTACTTTTCTTGCTTCTTGTATATGAATGTCAAATTTACTACTCAACTGTTTTTTTCATCAAGAACTCTTGAAAGTCATCTATTCCACTAAATGACCATATTTTCCCCTGAAACATGATAACTCAGTTTTGCTGGGTAGGTGACTCTTGGTTTTATCCCAGCTCCTCTGCCCTCCAGAATATCATATTCTAAGCCCTTTGATCCCTCAGTGTAGAAGCTGCCAGATCCTGTGTTATCCCGATTATGTTTCCACAATATTCAAATTGTTTCTTCCTGGCTGCTTGTAATATTCTCTCCTTGATCTGGGAATTCTGGAACCTGGCTATATTATTTCTAGGAGTTTTCTTTTGGGGATATTTTTCAGGAGGTGATCAGTGGATTCTTTCAACCTCTATTTTGCCCTCTGGTTCTAAAATATCAGGACAGTTATCCTTGACAACTTCTTGGAGGATGATTTCTAGGTTCTTTCTTTGACCATGGCTTTCAGGTTGTCCAATAATTTTTAAATTATCTTTCCTGGATCTATTTTCCAGGTCAGTGGTTTTTCCCATGAGTTATTTCACATTGTCTTCTATTCTTTCATTTGTTTGGATCTGTTTAACAGCATCTTGATTTCTCATAAAGTCACTAGCTTCCATTTGCTCCAATCTAATTCTGAAGGAATGATTCTCTTTAGCTAGCTTTTGAATTTCTTTTTCCATCTGGCAAATTCAGCTTTTTAAGGCATTCTTCTCCTCATTGCCTGTTTGAGACTCTTTTGCCATTTGAGTTATTCTATTTTTTAAGTTGTTATTTTCCTCAGTCAGGCTGTTGACTCTCATTTCATAATTTTCTTGCATTGTTCTCATTTCTCTTCCCAATTTTTCCTCCACTTCTCTTATTTGCTTCTTAAGGTCCTCTATGGCCTATAAGCAGCTCATATTTTTCATGGAAGCTTTTGGTACAGGTGTTCTGACTTCATTGTCTTCTTCCTGTTCCATGCTTTGATCCTTTTTGTCACCAAAATAGGAGTGTAAAATTGGGGTGCCCTGTTTATTTTGCTTCCTTTTCCTGCTCATGTTGCCACTCAGTCACTTACCTCTGGTCTTTTTGCCACAGTAGGACTCTGCCACAAGACAGGGGAGCTTTGTACTAAACACTGGGGTTCTCTCAGCTGCCAAAGGTATTAGTTGGGTGTCCTCTCTGAAGCATCCACACATCCTGGTAAGCTGGTCGCACACCCCAGGATCTCCATGCTAGACTGCAATCCAGATCCAAGCAGGTTAAAGCAAGCATGATAACTCCTCAGACTGGTCACTTGGTTCCCCTATACTCTGCAGGCCAGGAGCTGAAGCTGCGATGTGGTGGCAGCTGCACAGCCACAGCACCTCAGTGGCTTCTTGACCTCGGGGCAAAAGCTGACCACACTCCCAACTACTGGGTCCCAAAGTCCACACTACACTGACCTCTCACTTTGTCCTTAGCATCTATGGGTTGATAATTCTGGAAGCTGTCACAGCTGCTGGTGATCTTGAGTCCCTCCAGCCAGTGGTTTGTCAGGCCTGTCCTAGGGCTAAATCCTTGGACTCACTAGGTGCTGGAGTTGGCTCCCAGAGCACTGCACTGGCCGATTCCTGCCAGCTTGCCGGGCTGTTCTCAGCGGGAGGTTACCTTCTCTGTGTCATTTTGTTGGTTCTGTAGCTCCAAAGTTTGTTCAGAGTCCCCTTTTACATGAATTGGGGGAAGTGGAAGCCGGAGCCCTCCTGTCTCTACTCCACCATCTTAACAGAAATATGCATTTTCTTTAGCAGTCCTATTTAGAAGAATAGTCTTTTAGCTCTAGTTTCCCTAGAAATGTATTCAGATTTATATTCTCCCTTCTTTTCCTTTTGTTACATTTATCCAAAATGTAGAGGAAAACACTGAAATTTCTTGCCGCTATATTGTTTATATCTTATTGTAGTACAGTTATTTTTTTTCCATATGAATTTAGATGTAAGGGATTTGGGAGCCCATGAGTTTAATGTAGATATTGGATTGTTGTCTGTAATTCCATTCAAAATAATGTAGTTTCTTTTTTCTTTTCTTTTTATGTTATCTATGTTTGCTTTAATTTTGTCTGATATCATGACTATAACTCCTCCCTTTGCTTTGGGGGATTCATGTGATACAAAGCTTAAAAAATTTCCAGCCCCTTATTTTTTATTCTGTGTATATCTTTGGTTTTATAAGTGTGTTTATTGTAAGCAATAGTGTGCAGAGTTTTGTTTTCTTATCCAATATATCATTTTTTAAGTTTTATTGGATTGTTTAATCCATTTACATTTAAAGTTATGAGAGTTAAATTTATATCTTTCTCAATTTGTTTCTAATATTAATTTTTCCTCCAAGTTAGTTTTTTTCTTCATCTATAACACCGTTTTCTTATTTTTCTATCTCTTCCTCAGTAACTATGCTTCTTTAGTTATTTAGTTATGCTATCTATTTTAAAGCAACTTTATGGTGAGTATTGTCTCAGAAGTCAATAATTATTTAGGCCATCCTTTGCTTTAGCCAAAGTAAAGAATACAAAAATACCTTCACATTCAGATGCTTCTGAACTATTCTCTTCATGACTGGACAATAAATGGTTGAATTTTGGCTTCCTCTCTGAACTTGCTTGTGTTCCTTTTTCAGGTACTCCTGAACAGAAGCTCTGTGAGTGGGATACAGAGATCTTAAATTGTTTGATCATCTCCTCATCACTGTCGGAAGATGTGGACAGCTCTTCATCTTCTCCATAACTGTTAACTGGGAGAAAGGAAGGAAAAAGGAAAAAAAAAAACTTGTGAGAACCAACAGTTGAATATTCCAGACAATCCTTGGATACATATGGATCATTAATCCAATTTGAGAAACTAACACAAGTTTTCATGGATACAGATGCTATATTTGAAGGGAAGAAGTTCCAAATTCCAGAAAAATAAAGACCAGGGTAAGAAGGTACAGATTTAGAACTACAAGGGTACTTGGGGGCCATTTAAATCATCTTTTCTTCATTTTGCAGGTTAGAAAATTGTTGCCAAAAGAGGTGAATCCAGTGTTCTTTGCCTACCATTCCCTGCTTTCCCATCTCTCTGAAGTTTGTTCACTCTTTCTTTACATGCTGAGATTCTCTACCTCCTCATCTTTGTCTGTTAAATTTCTACCTATTATTCAAGATCCAATTCAACTACAACCTCTTCCATGAAGCCTTTTTAAATGTCCCCATTTGGAATCTCTCTCTACCTCTCTCACTTTTATAGTATACTCTATGCACCTCTGTATTATATTTGGCTTATTTTATTGTGTATTATACATATATACATATATGTGTGCATGATATACCATCACCCCTCCTAGAGAATATATTATTTCAACAGCACAAAATGTGCTGCACCTTATATATGCATTAATGTATCAAGGACCTGTGATCTAATTGGTAGAGAAATCCCTTCACTAGAGCAGATCATAGCTTCTCTTTCATTTAGTCTTAGAGAGAGACTAAGCAGCTTGCTCACAGTCATATGAACTGCAATTTTAAGAAGCAGGATTTGAGTGGCAGCTAGGTGGCACAGTGCATAAAGTGCTGGCCCCAGAGTCAGGAGGACCTGAGTTCAGTTCTGGCTTCATAAACTTAACACCCACACAAAAAAACTAGCCATGTAACCTTGGGCAAGTTACTTAAACCCAATTTCCCTCTAAAAGGCATAAAAAAAAAGAAGTAGGATTTGAGCCCATCTTTCTGACTTCAAACCCAGTATGGCACATTGCCTCTCTTAAACATAATAGATATTTAATAAATATTTGTTGAATTTAACATTTTTGAATCTCCCCATTGCTTAGCCCACTGCTTTTTTTTTTTGCAAATAATAAATATCAATGGTTGTTGAATCAACTTGACTGAATTACTTCTTTCCATACATTTATAAAGACATGAATTTACATTTAAAAATTTAAATTCTTGTATTGAATCACAACTTTATGGACTGGTAGATAGCTTCAGAAAGAAATACCTAAGTTCAAATTCAGTCTCAGATACTTTGTACTTGTTTAATCCTAGGAAAGTCACTTAATTTCTGTTTACCTCAGTTTCCTCACCTGAAAAATGAGAATAATAATAGCATCTACCTCCTAGAAGAATAATTTGTTCAATAATAACAACACTGCAAAAAAAGAAACCATTTTCAAAGTCTTAAGAATTCTGATCAATGTAATGACCAACTGTGATTCCAGAGGAATGATGATAAAGCATGATGCCTACCTCCTAATAGAGGGGCAATGATCTTAAGTTAGAGAATTAAAAATATCTTTTTGGGATATAGTCAATTCAAGAGTATGTTTTGCTTGATTATGAACATTTGGTACAACAATTTTGCTTTGTATTTTTTCCCCTGGAGAAGGGTAAGAAAAACATAAGGTTGATTTTTCTTCATTGAAATAACTAATGTAATTTTTTTTTAAAGAAAAATAAATTGCACCTACTTACAAAAAATATATAATAGACAGTAAGGGACCTCTGGAATCAAAAACCCATACCTTTATTTTATAGATGAAAAAACTGAGCTCCAGGGAGATTGAATAGCATCACCAAAGTTACACTTGCATGTGATAGCAATAGCAAACTCTTATATCCAGTACAGGAGAGGAGACTGAATACTTTATTTTTAGTAGTAGCAGTAGCAGAAGCAGCAGCAGCAGCAGCAGTAGCAGTAGCAGTAGCAGTCGTAGTCGTAGTAGTAGTAGTAGTAGTAGTAGTAGCCAACATTTATATAATATTTACTATGTGCCAGGCACTGTGCTAAGTATTTTACAATTATTTTCTCATTTGCTTTTCACAATAACCCTAAGAGGTAGATGCTATTATTATCCTCACCTAATGGTTGAGGAAAAAGAGGCAAACAGAGGTTTTGACTTGCCCAGTGTCCCACAACTAGTAAGTATCTGAAGCTAGATTTGAACTTGGGTCTTCCTGACTCTAGACTGGGTGTTTTATCCATTGCACACACCTGGCTACACCAAGTATAGCATAAAATAATCATAACCTTTGTATACAGTCATGCTCAGTTTGGCTATTCTCCTCCTTCCGCAACCTGAAGCTTTTGAATGATTATAAAAGCCTATGTGTACCACTGACTTCTCTCTAACTGCTCATCTTATCGGAATGCAACACCCCTCTCTTTGGAGAACCAGAATCTGCTTTCCTGTATGTTATACACAAGTTTCTTTATCCTTAGTGGACTGAAGAAGTCACCCTTTGCTCACATCCTCTCTTCTAATAATATGCATATCACTCCCCACACTTGAAAGAAAGAATTGATGGAATATGGATAATTCAAAAAAGAAAAAAACTATATACACACATAACATTGGTGGTTTTTCCATACCCTTTGGAAAATGTGTATAAAATTGCCACTAAGCTTATCAGCTTTCATTAAGTCTCACTTCAAAGGTCTTACTCTTTTTCCCTTCAGAAGCCTTCAGCTCAGTATTTAAGCACTACTCCATTGCCCAAAAAAATCTAGAATGATGTCCTAAAAAGAGTATTCTGTAATCTACAGTAACATAAAAATGGCTGTTAGCCCCTTCCCTTTACCTTCTCAGGTTTACTTGTTAATCCACATGAATCTCTAATTACTGGAATTTCACATCACTATGAAGAAAAGCATCATGTGGCATGTACCAGAATGACTGGGGACAGACTAGACTAAAATGTAATTAGGAAATGTTAATTAATGTTAATAAATGTTAATTAAATTAATATACAATATAATAGATATTGTTAATTTTTGGTTTTCTGAGACAATATGTGTACCATATTGAGAGTCATAATGGAGTCCAAAAGACCTGGTTCAATCTCTGGTTCTGACACATACTAGCAACTGACAGTTAAGCTTTTGGTGTCTGAGGCAGCTCTCTACAACTATAGGGTAGTTGTTGACTACATGTCAACTCTTATGTCAGAGGAAGGAGATTCCAAATGACAGAATATGTCAAATCTCTTACTGAAATCCACGTACACTGTTTCCATGGAATTTCTCTTGTTTACGACAAAGTAATATTGATTATAAAGTGAAAATAATAAAAATGATGATAATGATGATGATGATGATGATATGAGTGGAATCAGCATACCTGGATCTTAATACCAGACTGTCTTCCCTCTCTAAATCATCACAAAAGCATCCCTCTAATAATAATTCTAGAATTTTTCTAGGAATCAAAGTCAAGTTCACCAGTCTATAGTCTTAACAATACATCCTCTCCCTTTTTTCTCAAAATCAAGAAAATATTTGCCTATTTCTAGTCGTAAGAATTTTCTTCAAGATTTTCCAAATATCAAAATTATACCTGTTATTAAATATGCCAGATATAGTATATTACATTTTACTGATTACAGCACTAAACAGCTCACAATACTTCAAAGTCTCTAAGTTACATTTGATATTTGCCAGCTCAGGTACCATGAATTTTTAATGTCTTTAACTTAAAGATATTTTTTTTTTGCCTTTTGGAGGTCAATTGAGGTTAAGTAACTTGCCCAAGGTTACACGGCTAGTTTTGTGTGTGTGGGTGTGTGGGTGTTAAGTGTCTGAGGCCAGAACTGAACTTGGGTCCTCCTGACTCCAGGGCCAGTGCTTTACTCACTGCATCACCTAGCTACCCTAACTTAAAGATATTAAAGGAACATTACTCATCAAATTGGAAACTATGAATAGCAACAAGATTCAAATGTGGCTTCCTGGTAAGTCACAGGAATAATACTAGGTATTTCTGAGTGCTTCCCTAGTCAAATACATGTATTTTCTTTAGTACCAGCAATATAGTAAGTTCTCATAGTCAGAGTCATAACTAGCAATTTTAGTTTCCAGAGCAAACAGCACAAAATGTGCTTGAGAAAATCAGCATGAAACATACCTTCATTTTACTTTTATAATTTATGAGGCAGCTAGGCAGCTCAGTCAGTAATGCACTAGACCTGGAGTTAGGAAGCCTTGAGTTCAAATTCAGCCTCAGATATTTTCTAGCTGTGTGACCCTAGGCAAGTCATTTAAATTTTGCCTCTGTTTCCCCATCTGTAAAATGAGGATAATAATAGCCCTACATTCCAGGGTTGTTATGATGTTAAAAAGAGATCATATTTGTAAAGCATCTTTCATGAATAAAAAGTACTATACAAATGCAATAAATGCTGCTTCATTATTATGTGGAAATAATATAAAAATTAAGATAAATTTAGTTAAACAATCAGGAAAGCACCAGACTCTACACTCTAGGTGGGAGAGAATCCAACATTAAACTCAATGGAGTAAGACAGAGACACAGAAAGCCATGAGGTCATTGGTGGAGATACCATCTTAAGAGGAAGTACAGCAGAAATGGACAGGCAGCCACTGTTGTGGGGCTCAACCCCTGAGACAGGGGAAGGACCTAATAGCTCCAAATCTTAATAAATTATTCTTATTAACTAAGTTGTAAGTTGGTCCTATGCTATTAAAGAGGAACAAGGCTACCAATAAAGATTTTTTTTTAATTGCAGTCTTCTGGAATCATCATCTTAAACTTGTGTGCCCTCTTAAGTTTCTGTGATCTGAAACCAAGCCACAATTACTTCCACCAGAGTGTTGTCTGTGGTGCTGAAGTATGGGCTCATTCTCCACTGTAGAAAATGGCTTTCTTGAATAAGAATTACTGAATGTTAGGGCTAGAAGGAACTTCGAGTTCAATATCTTTACTTTATAGATAAACAGGGAAGGGAAAGCTGAGGAAAATTAAGTGAGTGTTGAAAGTCACACCAAAAGTTAGTGGCAGACTCTGTGCTCTTAACTTTGGTTTTGGTCATGGACCCCTTGGGCAAACTGTTGAAACTTATAGACTCCTGCTCAAAATAATGTTTTTAAATTAAATATATAGGATTATATTGGAAACCCATTTTATTTAAACACAGTTGTTAAAAGTTATGTGTTAAACAGTTATATATATATGCACATATACATATATATGTATATATATGCTTTTTGGAGGGCAATTGGGGTTAAGTGACTTGCCCAGTGTCACACAGTTAGTTTTTTTTGTGGTAAGTATCTGAGGCTGGATTTGAACTCAGATCCTCCTGACTCCAAGGCCAGTGCTCTATTCTCTGTGCCACCTAGCCACTCCTGTTAAAATTTTTTTTAAAAAATGAATTCTTATTTATGAACCTTTGGATTAGATAAGTTTCTTCATTTCCAGTCTACTACTCATTTTGGGTGGTTTTTCAGTTACCTATATGGTCTTGGGCAAATCATTTAACCTCTCTGGCCTCTTTCATTTATTTCTCTGGTTCATTTATTTCTAAAATTAAAGGGTTGTACTTTAGAATTATCACTAAGATTATATCCTGCTCTAAATCCTATGATTCTATTATTACTACAAAATCACACTACACACAATTTGTGAAATCTAGCCATTTTGATATAATCATCTTTTTGCTATATTATAGAAATACTGACTTTGAATTACCATTATCTTCCCTTAATGATTTATAATTCACTATAAAAAAGCATAAGACAGGGTTAGGGAGCCACCACTTGTAACCCAGAGAATAATTGTTGAAATGGGAAAGGCAAATAGTTGTAACTGCCATTGAAAGTCCAAAGTAATAAAGAGAAATTAAGGAATTGCAAATAGTGTTTAGCTGAGTGCTTATTATTTAAAAGTCAAGTTCCTCACGCCTAATCTCTACTTATATACAGTCATTTCAAATAAACAAAGACCTATAAGAATATGAGTCCTTCCCCAACTGCTAAATGGCCAAAGGATATTAAAAGACAGTTTTCCAATGAAGAAATCAAAACAATTTATAGTCATATGAAAAAATCATCTCTAAATCATAATTGATTAGAGAAATACAGATGAAATAACCTTGAGATATCATTTTACACCTATCAGATTGGCTAAAATGATTGAATAAGAAAGTAACAGATGTTGGAGAGGAATATGTAAAAATTGGGACACATTCACTGCTGATAGAATTGTGAACTGATTCAATTATTTTGGTGAGCAATCTAGAAGTACAAAAAGTTATTAAGCTGTCTATAGACCCTTTAACCCAGCAGTGCCACAATTCATTTTGTTTCCCAAGATGATTAGGGAAAAAGGAAAAAACTATATGTTCTAGGGGTGGCTAGGTGGCCCAGTGAATAGAGCACAGGCCCTGGAGTCAGGAGGACCTGAGTTCAAATCCGGCCTCAGACACTTACACACACACACACACACACACACACACAAAAACAGCCGTGTGAATTTGGGCAAGTTGCTTTACCCCAATTGCCCTTCACCCCAAATGCCCTCCCAAAAAAAAAAAAAAAAAAAAAAGCAACTATATGTTCTAAAATATTTACAGCAGTTCTCTTTATGGTGGCAAAGAACTATAAATTGTGTGGATGCCCATCAATTGGGGAATAGCTGAAAAAGTTGTGTTATATGATTGTGATAGAATACTACTGTGCTATGAGACCTGATGAACTCAATGACTTGAGAAAAACATGGTTATACTTGCATGAAATAATGAAGAGTAGAATGAGAAGAGCCAAAAAAGAACATTGTATACAGTAACAATATTGTTTTAAGAACAACTTTGAGTTACTAAGTCATTTTGACTATTATAAGTACCCAAATTAACTACAAAGGACATATAAAAGGAAGACATTAGCTGCATCCTGAGAAATAACTGATAAAGAGAAGCATGTATAGCATGGTTTTGCATATATACACATACATGTAAATAGCCTGTGTGTGCTTGTGTGTATGTATATATATGTACATATATATATATATATAATTTATATTTGTTTCTAATGGTAGCCATCTCTGGGGGAGAAGAAAAAAAAGAAAAAAGTTACATAACTTTATTATATATTTAAAAGCAATAGCAAGTTGTACATAATAGATTTGCAATTTTGTGTACAATCATCTTTTTTTTCTATTCTACTATACTATGGAAATGCTTGTCTGATTTTTTAAGTTCAAAACAAAATAAATTTAAAAATTTTTTAAACCATGTAGATCATGAGCATTGCTGAGAAAAAAGGGAGACTTGAACAGATGCTACCCCAGAATTCACTAGCTTGGCAATACTTTTTTGAACTTGGTTTTGGAGATTTCTGGGAAGAGGAAGCCAGAAGAGAAGAAGATGTATATCTTACATGATATGGAAGAAGTACAATTCACAGGAGCAATCTTTGTCTGATATTTATATGCCAAAATTCTTTTCCCTGCCACCAGCTCTTTAAAATAATGGGAGAGCAGGATAATAGCCCTTGAGAATGATGAGATGCTTGTTGCCAGCCCTGACCTACTCTTGCTCAGTGAAAGGAAGAATATATAGAAGGAGAAATCTAACTCCCAATTTTAACTCATATGCTCAATGTTCATTTATATTGTTAATCTTCCAGACAGTTTTCCTCCCACCCCTTATGAGGTCATCTATGCCCTATGGTGATTATAATGAAGAAAATCTGGTGGCTGCCAAAGTCTTTTCTAGTGTGATTAATGCTCATGCAAGTAAAGATTTGGGAAGTGGTTTTGATACCTTTAGAGCAAGGGTTCTTAACCTTTTTGTGTCATAGACTCTTTTTCAGTCTGGTAAAACTTGTGAAAACTATTTCAGAATAATGTTTTGAATGCATAAAATAAAACACATAATGCATAAAATAAAACACAAAGGAAATCAATATACTAAAATACTTATCAAAAATATTTTTAACAGTTCTTTGAATCACAGGTTAAGAACTTTTTAAGAAAGATAGGAGACACATCCCCACTTTAGCATACGCTAAATCCTTTGGATTTTTCAGAATGCAAGTAAGAAATACTATGATCAGATTTATCTATAAAAAAAGTACAAGTTTTGTGGGCAGCTAGGTAACAGAGTTAATAGATCATTGACCCTGAAGTCAGGAGGACCTGAGCTCAAATCCAGCCTCAGACACTTGACACTTACTAGCTGTGTGACATTGGGCAAGTCACTTAACCCCAGTTGCCTTGCCTTCTCCCCTCCAAAACAAATACAAGTTTTCAATAAGCTAGACAATCTATAAACAAAGATCCTAATTTTAATAAATATTGCTACATCAAATGAAGAGACCCTTTAGGCAGATATAAGTAGAGCCCATACAAGACCAATTTTTCATACACCATAGAATTGTCACTTATGAGACACCAATCCTTTAACCTCCTTACATGTTTGTTAACAGAAGTTGGTCTTATAGTTCATAGCTACAAACCATTTAAAAATATCTACTGTGTTTATTGGAGAACATATTATATTCTTTATTATTAATTTCAAATGTGATTAGCCTAACCATTTAAAATTCCCTCATATTAACCTCCCAAAAAAACCTAGTGGGTTTATTTTTACCTGTGTGTGGGCTTTAATTTATATTTCTATTCAGATATGTGAGCCTCTGTAGAAAAAAGAATCTCTCCCCTCATTCTTTCATCATCAAAAATGCTTAGATTTACTTCAATATGTGTGTGCATGCACACATACATTTATCTGCATGTATATACTGCCTTCAGTTACTATTCCATTACTCCACTATGAAATTTTCTTAAATACCTTAGTAACTGTCATTGTAGTCTTAAGTTCACTAATACCTAAGGGAAATTTTAGTGAGTAAACAACCCAAGAGAAAAGACAGATTGAAAACTCCCCTAAAAGCTACCAGGCAGTAAGTAACATTAAAGCCAAAGATCCTATAACAAAACCACTTAGATATTTGAGGATCAAAATATTAAAATCTCTGCTAGAATACTTCAGGTGAGTTATGTAAGCACAAAACAATATCTATCTCCAGAATAACTGAAATGATTTGGGTTTTCCGTTTAAAGCTCTGGTCCTCGGCATGTTGAAAAATCTACCCCTTAGATTTGAGTTGGTCAGTCAACAAGCATTTATTAATCACTTAATCACTTAATTGCATGTGTCGGACATGATGTCAAGCACTGGGGATTTAAAAAAAAAGCAAAAACAGACCTTGAGAAGCTCACATTCCAATGGGTAGATTACATGGATATTAACTAGAAATATACACAGTAGATGGAAGGCAATCTTAGAGGGGAATGCACTAGCAGGTGGGGGCACTTGGAAAGGCCTTTCAAAGACAGGAAGATTTGAGCTTATTCTTGAAAGAATCCAGAAGTTCAAAAATAGAAGCATGCATGCACTACTCTTAACCACTGTCAAGCTAATGTACTGAAAAAAAAAGAGCACAGTCAGATTTTTAGTTATGATTTTCACCAGTAAGGCATCCAGCTCTCAAATAGCATTTAAAAATATAAGGCATGTCCACCTTTTTGCATGATTGCCAGTCATGAAACTTGACAATATCTGTAGAATTAAAAGTCAGTGTCCCTCAGAGGGTAACAGAGAAGCATATGGTAGGTTTAAACAGGCTTCATTACATTACAAATAACCATGAAGAAGGACTAGATCATCAAGAATGTCACCAGCAATAATAATAATAATAACTAGGGGTGTTTATTTTGCTTTTTTTTGGAGGGCAATTTGGGTTAAGTGACTTGCCCAAAGTCACACAGCTAGTAAGTGTTAAGTGTCTGAGGCCGGATTTGAACTCAGGTCCTCCTGACTCCAGGGCCAATGCTTTGTTCATTGCACCATCTAGCCTGCCCTATAACTAGTATTTATATAGCACTTTAAGGTTTGCAAAGCATTCTGCATATGCTACCTCATACAATCTTTACAACAACACTGGGAGGTAGGTGCTATTATTTTCCCCATTTTGCATATGGGATCATCTCTAGATATCTTGACCTATGTCTTACCACTGGACTCAGATGACTGGAGGAGAGAGTGAGGCTGATATTTTGCACAGCCCTGCCTCACCTAAATCTAATTCACTTACAAGTTAAGACTTCACCCTGCTGGTGTCATTGGTCTTTTTCAAGAATGAAAGACATACAACAACATCCCCATTTTGCAAATGAGGCAAACAAGCGTCAAGTAATCCCTGTGAAGTCACATATCTCAGTGTCTGAGGCAGTATTCAAACACTAAATCTTCCAGATTCCAAGTCCAGAACCCCATCCCCCAAACCACCAAGGGAATATATAGTCAAAAAGAAAATGTGTTCATCACATGACAAGAACAAGGAATAACATATGGGACAACCAAAGCTCAAGAATCCAGGAGTTTTATCAGTGGTTAATGAATTTGGGGATCCCATCAGCTCATGGACAACCTCTTCAGAAATGGATATTTTTTTTCTATAGAGATCAACAGATGTATCTAGATAACCCCCATCCACACTGATAATCTCCTTATTAATTTCTATATCTCACACAAGTGTGCTACAGTGTTTTGTATATAGAGGGAATTAATAAATGTTTATTGAACAGAATTTTATTCCCATTTTAATGCTTCCTTCAAGGCAACATATCCATTAAAGTACTGAAGGTACTGAAGGTAATTTTTGAGGTTTTCTCTCTCCCTGTCTTAGAGAGAGAGAGAAAGAGCTTTTTACAAAATTATCAATATGACTTGGGTTTTTAGTTCCCACTCCACCTACAGGAGCAATTAGGTAGAATCAAGTATTGCTCATACCTTATAAATGGGTAGTGGAGACATGAAGAGTGGGTGCTCAAGCAGCACAGTTTATAAGGGATACAAGCAGAAATAGGATAGAGGATGCCTTAATTTCAATGAAGAGTAGCAGTGAGTCTCCTAAACAGCAATTTCTCAGAAGACAAGCAGCGCCTGGACCTTAGGGTAAAGGACAGAGCCTTGCTTGAAGAATGAACAAGGAACTAAAAAGAAAATAAAAGCATATGCAGGATTCCAGAAAGAAAAGGTAACCATAGGGCTGAAGCTATAGTTGAATTGCTCTTAAAACACAGAATTACAGGGCTAGAAGAAGAAACAATAGAGACAGATCATCTAGTCAAAGAATCTGTCTTCTCAGAGCTGGAAGGGATCACAAAGGTTATTTTGCTATCATATTCCTGAATATGAATCCCCTCTACAATAAAGCAGAGTTTATCCAGCTCCTCACAAGTGAAAATTATTTCCACATTTCACATTCTACTTCTTAGGTGGTAAAATGAATAGATCACTAGTCCTGGTGTCAGATATCATGAAGATTTGAGTTCGAATCTAGCCACAGGTACTAACTCTGAAAACCTGGATGAGTCACTTAACCTCTGTTTGCCTCCATTTCTTTAACTATAAAATGGAGATAAATAACAGCAACTACCTCCCAGAGTTGTGAGGATCAAATGGTACAATATTTGTAATATGTATAGCAAAATGTCTGGCACACAGTAGGCACTTAATGACTGTTTTTTTTTTTCCTTCCTCCTTTGGACTTGTATCTTCAGTGGCATATAGTAGGTGCTCAATAAATACTGGACTGATTAAACAGTACCTTAAGGGCAGTCCATTCTTCTTTTAACTGCTTTAATTGTTGGGAAGTTTTTGTTTTTGTTTTTTTCATATTAAACTTGGATTTGCAAAATTTTGGAGTTGAGGTCTTAGAAGAAAGTTGTAAAAGGAAATGGAATAAAATGTAAGCAAAGCTAGATGCTAAAATTATTAGACTAAAGCACCTGAATAGGTGAAAGATTTTCCCTAAGGAAATTGAAGTAAGCACTATCCTTTCAAAAATAAAAATGAGCTAGAAACCAAACTAGAAAAAAAAAATTACTTCACAGTAAGCTTAAAAAAATGAGAATTTTCTATTATTACCCTGCAGAATTCTAAGAAAATCAAATCACTTTCATCTATGATCCAATTTTCCAAATTATAGTAAAGAAATTCCCCTCAATGTTCAAACCAGGGTAGTGTGATTCTGCTCTTCTTGTACAAAAGGGAAAATGGTAGTATCCTTAAACAATATTCTCTAAATACCCAAATATCTATATGAAAAAGCCTGTATTAGGTGAGAAGGGAAAAGGAGATGCTATATATTGCTATAATCCATTATAGAAATTACCCAGGCTTTGTACTACTACTACTGTTCCTTTCTGCTGTCCATATTTTGATGACTTTAATTCTTGTTTACATCCTCACCAAAATCAGTATTATCTATCCAATCATTTTACAGATGAAGACACTGAGGGTTTCATTTCTGAGATGAAAAAACTTATCGGTTCACTGACTTAGTGACAATCACACCATATGTGGAAAAGCTGATACTAAAACTGGTCAAAGAAAATTCTGAGAGAGAGAGAGAGAGAGAGAGAGAGAGAGAGAGAGAGAGAGAGAGAGAGAGAGAGAGAGAGAGAAGACTCTCATTTATGTTACAATTTTATCACAATGACCCTGTGAAGTAGGCAAGGTAGGTTTTATTAACTTTATTTAATAAATGAAAGTAGTTGAAACTCTGAGAGAAGTTAAGTGATTTGTTTGTAAACTTATCAATCCCCTGTGACCAGAGGAGGAGAGCAGCAGGTATAGCTATAGTAAAACATATCAATTAACCACTTTGGGTAATTAAGGGGTAGCCTGTTGAGAAAATATTTGGAAAATGGGGACCTAATTTTATCTTCATTCACAATGAATATAAAGGGAGTGTGATGTAGAGGATAGGCCTGGAAATCAAGAAGATCTATGGTCAAATCCCTAAGCAGCTCACCTAACTTCTCAGTACTCTAGGTCAGGGGTGTCAAACACACAGCCACAACACTTCCCAATGTGATTAAGAACTAGATTAAAATAAAAAATTGAGAAATATTCAACAAAATAAATAAAAATACAATGGAATATAGATGTGTAATATAAAGCCAAGGAAAGGCAACTTCCCAAGGTTCAGAATACCAGCATAGGGGCTCTCCATTTTATTCAGTGACCAACCAAGAACAGAGAAGATTAAAACATGACATCATTCAAAATACAGCATTTACTAAGGGTGATTAAATAATCTCCAAGTACTACCCCATCCCAGGAGCTTACATTCATTCAATCAATTACAAAGTCCCTGTTCTAAATACTACTCCACCCCCTAGGCTGTACCTTCATTTAGTCCACCACAAAGCCCCTCTTCTCAAATGGACATTAGTTTCCAAACATAAGTAAAGTACATTCATTTGCTCAACCATAGAACACAAAAAGGTCAAAAGTTCCCCACCCCTGGATCACAATTGAATCTACCCCAGAGTTACATCAAGTTTAAGCACAGCACTTAATACCCAAATGGAGGTCTTTTCTTCATCTTGACAGGAGGCAAGTTCTCAGCAATCTTTGTTCCTGGGGAGACAAGGCTTAGCAAGGCCACAAGATACATTGCCAGTCTCTTCATTAATTCATCCTCTGCCTGTAGAACAGTCCTAGAACCCCTGAAAACTTAGCAAAACCCTCTCCCAGGATTTCTGTAAACATACAACAAGAAAATCCTTTTTCAGGGCTTCTGAACCAACAGAAAGGTTCCCAGACCCCTGCAACAACAGCACTGTCCTTCACCAGTGGACAGTATTCACTCTCTGTCTGCAGGACAGTCTCAGGGCTTCTTAACCAAAAGCTAGGTTCCAGGACTTCTTCAACAACAGGACAGTCTTTCACCAGTGGACAAATCTGGCAAAACAACATCAAAACAGACAAAGTACCAGCAAAGCAGCCATGTCTCCTCAGTCCTTGGCAGCTCAGGGGGCAGGTCTCAAAAGTCCAGGGCGATTCAAAATGGCCCCCAGCAATTCTCTTAGTCTCTCTCTTTCTGCCTCCGTGAGGTGCTGCTTCCAAAAAGTTCTTCTGCCTATCTCTTGTCTCTCCAAATCTACGTCACCAGCTCCTCCCAGTTCAGGACTCTCTTTTCACATCAAGAAGTCCATCCCACAGGTGGGATTAACAAGCTCTGGGTTTTAACACAATCAGTTTGAAAACCAAGCCAATACAGGGGAATCTTTAATTGCCATTACTATCACAAGATGTTAATGTGTGATTTTCTAAGTGAATGTTGTGCAACCAGATGCCTTATTTATGGCTTAGAGACTCCCGTTTCTATTTGAGTTTGACACCACTGGTCTAAACAACTCTCCAAAAACACTTTAAGTCTCTTAAACTCTTAAAATTCTCTAAACTTTGAAGAGAAGGTGCCAACCTACATTAGTAAGGGAAGTTTCCTCCTTTGGGATGTCCTTATACCAAGGAAATCACAGGTCTGGTCCTTATTCCTAATCTTCAAATGAATAATTTAATACCAACTGTCAGCTACTATCTCTATCTTTAGCTACCTGGGCTTTTCAGTTGGTGGAGGCAAGATTTCAGGCTTAGCAATTTCTCAAGGCTATTTTGTAATTGAACAGAATTCAAAGGAGCCAAAGTAGGAGGTGCATCCTTACATAATTTACCCTTACTTAACTCCAGGCTCATATAGTCTTTGTTTTCTTTTCAATGTGCAACCTACTTGGTAGCTCAACAATGAGATTCCATATCCTCTGGCAAAAAAGTATTAGGTAACAACAGTAATAATAAACGTATATTAAAAATGCTTCCCTCACAGTCACCACCCTATGAGGTATGTAGGGTAAGATAATATCTTAAAATCACAAAATATCAGAGTTGTATGGATAATGAATTTCAGTCTTTTAAACAGGAAACTCTTTTATAAATATGCCTGACTCCAAGCATAGAGGTGACATTGTATTATGTTATATTATATTATGCTTTATCATAATATTATATTGCATTGCATTATATCATATTTTATCATATTATATTTACACACATATTATATATGCTATTAGGAGAGGCTGGAGTTCTGAGCCAAAGTAAGGCTACAGTAATTCAAGTATCCTCACTTAGCACCAATATGGTAAGAGGGAAGGTGCCACTAGGCTGCCTATGGAGGGCCTAACCAGCTCAAGTTGGAAGTAGAAAGGGTCAAAGCTTCATGATCATCAACAGAAGCATTAAGCCATTGGTGCCTACTGGATTTCTAGCTTGGAAAGGATAGGGAGACACAGGTTAAAAAAAATCCCTGATAAGAAACTATCCAGCCTCTACTTAAAGATGCCAGTGACATATAATTAATTATCTTTCAAGATCTCACCCTGCTTTTATATAGTTCTTCAGATTTTCCTCCTATCAAACTGAAATCTGTCTCTTTACGACTTCCACATACACTTCATTTCTTAGTTCTCCCCTCTGCAGCCAATCAGTCAATAAGCATCTATTAAGTGCCTACTATGCATTAGACAAAACAATGATAATCCCTCTTCCATATAATAACCCTTTCAAATAAAACTTTAGGAAAGCTATTGTATCTATCACTCCATATATCCTCTTTCTCCAGGCTAGACACAAGAAGCACACAGTTCTTTCTATTAATATTTGCATATCTTGCTTCCTTTTCCTCCCTGATACAGCCACATACTTTGGGAAGGCCCCCAGTTTGTCTATATTCTAAAACATAATGCTCAAAATTAAATACAATTCTTCAAATGCATTCTGACCAGGGCAGAATACAGCTAGATTTTTATGTACTTAATTCTGTATTTCATTCTTGCCAATCAATAAAAAAACACGTGTGAAGCACTAATTGTGTGAAGAGCACTGTGCCAGGTGCTCAAGAGCAGTCCCTGCCTTCAAAAAGCTTACATTTTCCTTTGGAGGAAACAACATGTACAGATAAAATCTTCTAATTAAATACAAGGAAACAGTGGAGGGAGACAGCTGGGTGGCACAGTAGATAGAGTGGTAGTTCAGGAGTCAGAAACATCTGAGTTCAAATCTGTGTGACCCCAGGCAAGTCATTTAACCTTTCTTGTCTCAGTTTCCCCATCTGGGGTTGGAAAAGGAAATGGCAAACCACTCCAATAACTGTGCCAAGAAACCAGAAAACAAGGGGTCCTAAAGAGGCAGAAACAACTGAAATGACTAACCAAACAAAAAAACAGTAGGGGAGCAATAGACATTAGCAGCCAGAAGGACCAGGAGTTCATCCTAGAGTGGAGTGAAATAAGGAATTCTGAGAGACAGAGGTGAGGGGAGAGGACATTCCGAATATAGGGCACAGCTTATGCAAAAGCATGGAGATGGAAGATGAAAAGTCAGATGCAGTGAGGACAGAGAGAAGATCAATTTGGCTGACTCCTAGAATGTGTAAAAGAAAATAATGTGTGATAAGCCTAGAAAGGTGGTTTGGAGAGGACTGTGACGGACTTTAAATGTCTAGCAGAGGGGTCCACATTTAATCCTAAGAAAATAGGGAGACACTAGAACTCATTCAACAGGAGTGTGACATGGTGAGACCCCTGCTTTGTGTAGCACTTTAGCTAGGATATGGTATCAGGAAGACCTGTCTATAAGCCTGACTTCTTTCACATGCTGGCTGTGTGACTTACCCACTCAGTGCCCCAGACATCTCTAAAATAACTTTCAGAGCAGCAACTGATCCTCTTGGTATAGCTCCTCCCAGAAGAGCTCCCTACAACAGCTGTTTTCAAATTGTGGCCCTGAGGAGTCCCTGAGGTCCTTTCAGGGGTCTGCAAGAGCAAAACTTTTCACAATATTAAAAAGACATTATTTACCTATTAAGATGTTCCTTTCACCAACTATGAATTTTTGTGAGGCTGGATTTTCTTCATACACTGAAATTGACATCACAGCAGATTAAATGCAGAAGCATTCTATTCTGAAATATTAGCACAGTGGCCAACACATAGTAGGTGTTTAATAGCTGTTTCTTTTTGGGGGGGGGAGGGCAATTGGGGTTAAGTGACTTGCCCAAAGTCACACAGCTAGTATGTCAAGTGTCTGAGGTCAGATTTGAACTCAGGTCCTCCTGACTCCAGGGCTGGTGCTCTATTCACTGCGCCACCTAGCCGCCCCTAACAGCTGTTTCTTGATTAATTGATATGAAATTCAACTCTCTTCAGTTAAGCCAGTTGTTAAAGAGATTTGCAAAAATATATAAAATAATGAAAATATCACTGAAATTTTTTGGTTTGGAAAAATAGCTATTTTTCATAAAAATACTTATGTTAGCATATCATGGATTTATTATTGTTTTCAAATAAATCAATGAAATGTTTTTATCAGTTTTTATTTCCAACACAGTAAATATTTATGGATATGACTCACATATGAAAAATAAACTCTTTGGGGTCTTCAATAATTTTTAAGAGAATAAAGGGATCCTACAATCAGAAAGTTTAAGTTACTACCCTAGCGTAATGAAACAAGGAGCCTAGTTTTTTTCATTGCATAAGTTTTTTTTTTTTTTTTATCCATCATGATACACTTAATCATATTTCACTTAGAGAGGTCAGGAAATTGAGTCTCACTAATGTTAAATGATTTGACAGGATCACCCAGCTTGTCAGTGTTAGAACCAGGATTCAAACTCAAATTTCCTGAGTTATAAGTCTAACATTCTTCTCACTGCAACATATCCCACTGACTCTCCCACTGAAAAAAAATGAAGCCTATCCAAAATGCACACTAGTCTTGTTTTATGTAGAAATACATATCTGAATTTGATCAGATGCATATTCTATTCCCCAGGACCTGGGTACAAAGTCTCTCTCAAACCTACCTTTTCATTTTGTTGCTTGTTATCATTTAGTTGTTGTTCAGTCTTGTCTGATACTTTTTGACCCTAATTCTTGGCAAAGATACTGGAGTGGTTTGCCATTCCCTCTTCTGGTTCATTTTACATATGAGAAAACTGAGGCAAACAGGGTTAAGTGGATTTCCCTGAGTCATATAGCTAGTAAGTGTCTGAAGCCAGATTTGAACTCAGGTCTTCCTAATTCCATTCCCAGAATTCTATGCACCTTTCCTTCCCATGCTTCCCCCAAAATTGTTTTTAGTAGTTGTTACAAATTAGTTCAGCAATAAGATGAAATATTGAGTTCTGTGTGCTTGAAGTTTAATTCATTTTCTTGATTTACGTAGTTTTTTGTACTTTTTATTTCACTACTATATTTTCTGTCCCTACTCTGAGTTATAAAATAGCATATTTATCTTAACTCATAATGTAAGTTAAAATAAATTCTATTCAAACTGTTTATTTTTTAATGAATTTTGTGGAGGTACAGAATAAGTCATAGTACTGGAAGACATGTTTTAAGAAAGAAAAAAAAAACCTCAAATGCCATCAGTTTGTTTGCTCCTTATATAGCATGCAGACGTTTACATACAAACTAAGGGCAAATACTAGAATTTATCCTGAAGAAGGAGGCTGAAAGAAGAGGATAATTAAATTTCTGCACATGCAGTGAAGACAGAAAACTAGAATGGCTGCTCTTTTTTAACATTTCCCTATCAATACAATGAAGTCTCACATGCAGAAAGTGAGTCAACACTTTAAGTTACAAATGCTCTGATTAGGAAGGCAAAAAAGAAATTTTCCATTGCCATGGAAACTTCAATGAAGGGCCTGTGATGAGTTGCTGAGCTTGAGACCATTATGAACAGATATTGTGATTTGCAGGTGGTGTGCACTGTCTGAATTTCTATCAGTTTCAATTTGTGTGTTCATGTTCTTGTTCTGTGTTACAAATCAGCCTTATGCTTTCCAAAGTTACAATTTTCTCCTACAATACAGCTCAAGAAAACCACTGAGGCCATTTTTGTTATCTAGTGTCAAATATCTTCTCAACACCAAATCACTTAGAGGTCTATTCAAATCTCACGTCATTGGAACTAAAAGTTTGTGTGATACAGTGGAAAGAATTCTGGATTTGCGATCAAAGAGCATGGGTTCTAATACCCACTTTGTTGCTTACTATCTATGTGATGCTGACCAAGTTTTTTCAATCTCTGTGCGACTCAGTTTCTTCCTCTGTAATATGAAAGCATTGGATTGCATAATCTCTGAACTCCCTTTAAAGAGCAGCTAGGTGGTGCAGTGGATAGGGTGCTGGACCTGGGGTCAGTAAGACTCATTTCCCTGAGTTCAAATCTGGCTTCAGACATTTACTAACTGTGTGACACTAAGCAAGTCACTTAAATCTGCTTACCTCAGTTTCTCATCTGTAAAATGA
Source organism: Petaurus breviceps papuanus (assembly GCF_028583685.1). Lineage (NCBI taxonomy): Eukaryota > Metazoa > Chordata > Mammalia > Diprotodontia > Petauridae > Petaurus > Petaurus breviceps. Next base: position 21,183,743 of record NW_027185809.1, read on the forward strand.
ACTGCAGAAGGATATGACAAATTATTCCAATATTTTTGCCAAGAAAACTCCAAGTGGAGCTTTCTGAACATGAGAACAACAGTAAAGTTCTCTTCAAACTCCAAATCAATAATCCTATTGATGAAGTCAGAGTTGGTTCAGATTTTTTAAAGAATTCAATCAGACCTTCTGTTTAGCCAAAGGGAGATTTATTAATGCAAAAGCGTGCGGGCCTGAGACTTAGCAAGGAGCTAAACAAAGGCAATGATGTAGGACAAGGACCAGACTTACTTAGCCAGAAAATTACACAGCCTATAGGATGGTGATGTAAGTTTTAGGGTTTCTAAAGGGGGTTGGAGATTTAGATAAGTCTTGAGAGATAAGGACAATAATATGAGGACAATGAATGACACAAGATAAGGAAGACAAGGGAAGTTTTATGACACAAGATGGGAGGAGACAAGGAATGATAGGATAAGGGGAAGTTTTGTGGTATTTCAAGATAAGGGGAGACTTTAGGACACCAGAGAATGAGCAACTCAACCCTTAGGGCACCTCCATATTTTAGGGTGCCTTTAGAGGACAGACCAGGGAAAGGGCAACTCAATCTTTAGGCCACCTTGGTATCCCATCACTATGAAAACCACTGTCCATAATTAAATTGAACCAAAAGCAAATAAATGAGTGTTTGCCTTAGAAAGAGTTGAATAGACCAATTAGATAACTAGACTGGATATGTATCAGTTATTCCCTTATCTTATGTTCCTTAGCTCTGATACCTAATTGGTACAATGTTAACTTCCATCCCCTTACATTTCTAGACATTTGCATTTGCATTGTGTCTTACAAATCACATTGTAAACTCCTTCAGGGTACTGATTTGGTAGTATGCATACTTGCACAGTGCCTAGTACAATGTAGTAATACAATAAGCTCTTAGCAAGTATATTTATCAAATAAATGTAACTATATCAATAAACATAATAGTCAGGAGGTTCACCTAACCTAGACATCAAGCTTAAAGTAGCCTTCTAAGTTCATAATTAAATGCCATTACAATTTAGGTCTGGGATAAGAACAACAGAATAACAATGGACATGATTTTTCCATGTTGAATACTCAGCTCTCAATGACATAAGCAAGCTAAATATTTGTTATCAATTCACTGTCACAAAAAATGCTACTAGAAAAGCATGTGTTTTTTTTTAAGATATCAAATTGCATCTTGCTTTTGGGTGTCCCCTTTTATTTTGAACTACCTTGAGATTTTTGTTCTTTTTACGTTTGGGTCTTCCAAAGCAGGGAGCAAATCCACACTCTCTGAACCTCTGATAACCCCTACAACTACCTTTTTTACTGAACCTCTCCTCTTCTGAATTCTCCCAACAATTGTTATCTTTACAATTTTACAATTAATCCTAGTATAACATAATAAATAGAAAAGGGACCTGGAAGCAAAAAAAAGGGGGTTTCAAATTCTGGCTCTGCTCTGTTTACTAGGCATATGATTTTTTTGCAAGTCAGTTTGCTCCCAGCTTCAGTTTCTGTATCTGTAAAATGGATATAACTATTTCTGCCTACTTATAAAACTGTAAGTTTCAAAATTCATGAAACTACTTCCTAAACTGTACAAAAGTAAGTTATTATTAAGATTATCTTTTCCAGTCTTATCTCAACTCATTATTTAAGTATTTATTGTTACTTAATTTTTCTGGGATGTTCATACACACATATGTATTTCATATATTTATAAATTATAATGTTCTTAAAGGCAAGAATCGCATCTTATATTTCTGTGTATGTTCTATGGAAGTTTTCCAAACTACCCAGGGAACTAAAGACCTGAGCAAAGAGATGAAGTAATGACTAAAATTATTCAATATTTTTAGTAGAACTCCTGGCTTAATGAATTTTTCCAACAAAAACAAAGTCCAAATCAAAGTATTAACAAAGCCACTAATGTGGTAAATTCACTCTACTGGAGAGTTAATTCATCTCAGAGATCATTTACTAGAATAGGTTAAATAAAGTCAGATTAGAGTTGGCGTATGTTGACACTCAAAGTAGGGCCAATACACCATAAACTCAGTTAGTATAGGTTCATGACACAGCTGAATTTCATTCTTTTACTATTTAATGCCTTTGACCATAAAACATGTAAACTCAAATCTAGAAAAAAATATTTTGTGAAAGTTAAAATCTTTATAATATGTTACATTTCTCAAAACCATTCATTTTGGTAAAAATGATCAACTAAAATCCAAAGAAACTACAACTTTTTTGAGAATTTAAAATGTGAGAATTGATATAATTTCAATATAATTTTCCATTTTCAATTCAACATAATTTTAATAATTAAATGTGATTATTAAATTTTGCTGCCTGTAATTTTTTAAGTGTGAAATACCATTCCTCTGAGAGATAAATACAAAACTGATTTGGAGAGGAAAACCCACTGAAGCAGGTAAAATTAGTACAAGAAAGACAGTTTATAAGCAGAAATATATACAAACTGAGTACAAAGCCCATATTCAAAACCTCTTACCCACTATATTTATCATTAGGATTCACAAGTACTGTTACTAGTGGAGAGGAAAGACCATTTTGCTTGCTTGTTACAACTGCTTTAATGGAAAATTATGTAAAAGTTAAAAATTGAAACATCTTGTGAAATGACAAAATAATTTCCCAGAAAAGATCCTTTTAGTAAGCAAAAAAAAACTTTTCCACAAAAAAACTATCATGTCAAAATTATTGCTTGTACCATAGAAGATAGCTGAAAGAATTGCTAAATATAAGAAGTTTTATTAAGTAGAGAAAATGTTGTTAACTACAGTTATTCATACAATCAAGGTGATGCTTGGTGAATAATATACAAATCAGCTTGGAATGGTTTGGAGAATTGTCCATATTTCCGAAGACTTTTACATGATCAATTCATTGAATAACTAAGGTCTTGTTATTTTGCACAGCACATGGATGGAGCAGCAAATGCAGTTTAAAATGTACATTTGATTATACATCTATAATATGTTGTTGAAAGTGATTCAATTAGAGACTTGATATCTTACAGAGCTTTTGATGATAATGCCACATATCAAGAGATGTTGTTCATAATAATTGATGCATTTTTCAAAAATTAAATTATATTTTATGATAATTCTTTGGACCTAGTCATAATGATATTTTATTAATATTAATACAGAACACAAATAAAAAATTACCTCTCCTGAATTTATATACATTGAATACTTAACAATTACTTTAAAATTGAGAAATGTAACTAGATAGTTTTTTTAAAAGATTAATGATTACAAGAGTAATCAACTTTCTAAAAATGCATTAAAAAGGAAGCTTTTAACAAAATTATGTGACAATATAGGTGCAGAGCATAGGACACTTCTGTATTCTATAAAAATGGCTGGTATTCTTATGATTTGGAAAATGTTTTGGTAGAAAGAATAAAGTATCATTTGTCTAAAAAATGTTAGACATTTTGGAAAAACTGAATATTTTAAACAAATCAGGTCTATCTTCCTCTGATCTAGGAAGAAAAAGTAACCACATTTTTAAAAACTGAAAACCAAGGACAATACATTTGCAAAATAATATTTCATATGTATTTCAGTATAAAAAATATCTACCCTACAAATTAAATAGAAGAAAATAAGGACCCATTACTGGACCAATCTACAGAAACAGCTATCATTTTATTTTAAAGGCCTACCATTTAAGTGGATAAAGAACCTATTTGCCATGTATAAATATGATATATTTGGTCTTATTCCATCTGAGCACAAATAGATTTGTATTGTGATAATACTTTGAAACAAGTTTTTAAAAAATTAAAATCTTACTATGTTTTGTCTATGGTTGCATAAAGAATTCTCCAGTTTCTCAAACAAAGCAATATAAACTTTTCCATTGTTTCAAAAATCTTTTTTATGTGAAATGGGGTTTTATCTGTACTATCATAAGAACCAAGCTTTACATATATTTTTGCAATCACACAGAACTTAGGAAAATTAATTTCTGTTATTCTATCTTTAATTTTTATTTTCTAACATATGGACTGATGTTAATGCCTGGTTTGTGTTTTGTTAGCACTGGCATCTCATTCCTCATCCCTCCTTCTTCACTTTTCCCTCCTTTTCTCCTATTTCCACAGTTCTGTTTTGTATGTATATGTGTATTTTTTTCTCTTGAATAAAATGGATTATGATTCAGCATATTTAAGGGTTAATTTAATATAATTAAGGAATGAACCAAATATTCTGAGCAAAACATTGGAACACTTGAATAATAGAGGTAATGTAATAGAAAGCACCACACAAACTGAAAGGGAGGATGAAAAACACTTGACCTTTATCCTTGGCAATCCTGACCTTTTTGTACTTGCATGTATTAGTACAAGAAACATAACATAGGTAGGCTTCTTTGCTATTTGCCTAACCATGGTACATGGTATGAGGGAGTGTGCAGGTTTACCCAGGCAACAACTCAGAGGCACAGGTGTAAGCCTAAGAGAGGTGCTGCCTGAAGAGCTATATTCATAAGCAGCCGCCAAGGCATTCAGACCAAAAGAATAAAAGCATCACAAACCACTTTAAAAGGCTTTACACATCTTACAGCCATCAAAAGCCACAAAGCATGAAGGCCAGTCAGGTCTGGTATGGTCTTCAGTATCTAAAGATAGGTCAACTAAAAGTTGCATTTAATCCATTTACTTGTCATTTCCCAAGGACCTCAAAGTGTTTTTTTTCTTTGTATTTTTTTACTCAATTTACAGAAAAGACAATTTTTATCTAATGGAGAAAAGTATTGAGTCAGCCTCTAATTTAAGCATAGTCCACTAGCTAAGAGTCCACAGATGCCTTGAGGTTTTTTATTACCCTTCTTTAATCTTGATTACTATGATGAGGATTATAATCATGGGGGAAATAAGATCAGAACAGCCTCTAGTTTCTTATATTTCTAATCGTTTCCTTTTTGAAATTCCTACCATTTCTCATAAATTTTTGAAGCTGTCTACTTCCACCAATTGAAATTTGTAATATTTTTCCTCTGAGTTTATTCTACTTAGTTCATGTCATGAAAAACAACTGTAGTTTCATACGTTTCTGGAGCCTCTTTCACAGGTGCTAACACTACAGCTGATGGCCTAATTTCTTTGCAGTCTGGCTTGTATTTCTAAAAATATATAATGAATACACCAACCTATACAATCATGATTCCATGTAGAAGAATTCAGAGAAATTCAAGTCCCTACATCTCATGTAATCACAACTCCAACTAAATAAACCATCTATTCAACAAATCATTTATCAGAACACCCCATTCCCAAACCATACTAATTAATGTGTGTCACATGATTTGGTTAACTAATTGCTGGACATGACTAAGAAGCTACCAGTGCTATTGCTATTAATTCTATTACTGTTTTGCTGTAGTTTCATTTATCATGTTTTCTAAAAATTCTATAAAGGAACTTTTTCTTATGTCTTTAAAAATGGTATCAGTCTAGAAACATTATCATTACTTAGGATCATTGCTTCCTATGTGCATTTCTTTTTTGAACCTAAATAACATCCTAAGAATTTGAACACAAACAAAATATTATCCTAAACAATACTGGATTAGAAAATAGAGATTAGAAATGACCTTGCCCTTAAAAGATTTTGATTGAATGATCCTCATAAATATCATAGAATTGTAGGTCTTGGGGGTCTAGGTGGTGCAGTGAATAGAGCACTGGCCCTGGAGTCAGTAGGACCTGAGTGCAAATTCAGCCTTAGACACTTAACACAAAAATAAACTAGCCATGTGACCCTGGGCAAGTCACTTAAAATCAATTGCCCTCTTAAAAAAAAGGAATTGTAGGTCTGAGGAAAAACTTCAGGAGCTCTTCTGGTCTGGAGCTCCAGAGGTCAGCCATGCCTCCAACTGCCAGTTCCTACCTCCTGACCATTTGTGGTCTCACAGGCTGCACCTTCACCTGCCCTGCCTGCTATAAGGGGGATTTTCTTAGCCTCACAGAACAAAACCTCATTTGCCACAACTTTGGACCATAAGGAAGGACTTTGAACAATCTAATCACTAACCTCCCTCAACAGAACTCTTAGCAGCCATTGATACTCTGCCTAAACTCATTCCTCGAGAGTTAGCATACTCCCACTCCATCAAGACTCCCTATTCCAGTGATTCTGAATGCACCAGTGTAATTATATAAACCCCATTCTCTCTCTTGACTGACCTCCTCAACTTTCCCACACTAATGTCCCTTTCCACAGCCTTCCCATTCATTCAGCTGCGGTGCATTTCTATAATTAAAAGACTTGCTTTCACCTTAAATGTCTACTTTTCTCGATTCCTTCATATCCTTCATATCTCACTGAGACCTAAGTCCTTTCTGTTGACACTGCATCCCTAACCACACTTTGTAGTACTGGTTTACAACTGGTTTCACTTTCATTGCTCCCTTCCCTTTATTCACAAGAGGCAGAGGGGAGGAAAAAACATAATACTTGTGTTCCATTGTCACTTCCAAACTTTACCACCATTACTCAGCAATCTCAACTTCTTTAAAGTTTTTTCAATCCAAATTATCATCCTCACCTAATCAAGATTCTAATCATTGCTATTTATCTACCCTCAGGACATTCTCCTTCCTTCTTTGCTAAATTCAGTGACTGACTTTCTTTCCATCCCAACTCCTGCCCCCATAACAGTGGGTTTAAATATATAGATAGATATAGATGTAGATATAGATAGATAGATAAATGATAGATAGATAGATGATAGATAGACAATAGATAGATAGATAGATAGATAGATAGATAGATAGATAGATAGATAGATAGATAGATAGACAGACAGACAGATAGACGGACAGACGGACGGACAGACGGACAGACAGACAGACAGATAGATAGATATTCCCCCAAATTCCATGATTTTCCATTTCCTCAAATCCTAATTCCCATGATCTGCTCCTGTACTTAATGTCAGGTACAGACAGAGATAGCCAGACTCTTGATCTTATTGTTATTCAATCATTTCAGTCATGTTCCACTCTTTGTGACCCCATTTTGGGTCTTCTGGGCAAAAATACTTGAATGATTTGCAATTTCTTTCTCCAGCAAATGAGAAAACTGAGGTAAATAGGGTTAAGTGGCTTGCACAGGGTCACACAGCTGGTAGGTGTCGGAGGTCAGATTTGAACTCAGAAAAATGAGTCTTCCTGACTCCAAGCAAGCACTCTATCCACTGTGCCACCTAACTGCCCCAGATCTTGCTATAACTCATACATATTCCACTTTCTTGTTCAAAAACTCTTAAAGTTCTTTATTTGATCACATAATAATTCCACATTTCCCTCTCCCTTCTGATCTCTAATCCTTTTTTCCTCCCCATGACCTCCAGTTGCTCTATCCCTCAGTTCTTTTCCATGCCATCATCCCTGCACTGACTACACTCTTCTCCATTCCCAATCTTGACCCCTTAGGGAACCACTTCCAATATGCATTTTCCCCTACACTTGAATTTTTGCCCCCTTATACTAGTTCCAATGATGCCTTGCCATGCCCAAGTCACAGATTACTCCCACCGTCCTTTGCCTTTGGTCCATTTTATCCACTGCTGAATCATGCTAGTGAAAATCATGAAACTGCTAATTGAGTCCACTACAAATTTATGTTACATAATTGCCACGGTACCTTCACTGCCACAAAGCAATATTTTTATACCTCTCTAATGAATTTGCTAGCCCACTCAACACAGTGGCTACTCCAAAGCTTTCCATTCTTTCTCAAGCTTCCCACAGCATTTCCTACTCCAGCCTACTTTGCTGAGAACCCTGAGTAATACTTCACCAAAGGGAAAAAAATTAATCCATTTTAAGAACTCACCCTCCTCCCCACTTCCATCTTACCTCACTCAGATGTCTTTTCCCTCTATCTCCTCCTTCAATTCAGTCTCATCTGAAGAGGTACCCTTTCCTTTGCTAAGGCAAACCTGTCTATATGTGCCCTGCTATCCTCTCTTCTCCAGTAAATTGCGCTTATTGCTATCCTCAATAATTTTTAATTTCTCCCTAACTATAGATTATTTCTCTGCTGCCTATAAATACCCATGTTTCCCCGATAATAAGACACTGTCTTATTATTTTTTTTTGGACAGAAAAACACCAGAGGGCTTATTTTCAGGGGAGAGCTTATTTTAATGAACATTGACAGCAATTTTAATAAACGGGTAAATGTGAACAAAAAAATGTACCTTTATTCAATAAGCAAATCACTGGGGAAGAACAGGATGACGCGCTCACTGATGCAGCTCTGATTGGATGCAGCTCGGAGCACGGTGTGCGTTTCACGGGGGGGGTGGGGTGCGCGGTGCATACAGGGGGTACCATGATGTAGCATGTAGTGCAGGAGATTACCTTCACTACAGTAGCAATCTCAATAGGGCTTATTTTCAGGGGAGGGCTTATTTTAGAGGAATCTTACACAGTAAGGGGAGGGCTTATTTTCGGGATAGGTCTTATTATCGGGGAAATACGGTATGTCCATGTCTCCTAATCCTTTAAAAACCTTCACCTGATCTAACCATCCCTGATGGCTATGATCCTAAAACTCTCCTCTCCTTCTAAACTAAACCACTTGAGGAAGCCTTCTATAAGTGGTTCCTCCACTTCCATTTCTCACTTGATTTTAAACCCTCAGTAACATGGTTTCTGACTCCATCTTTCAATTGAAACTGCTCTTTCCAAAGTCCCTAATGACATCTTAGTTGAAAAATCAAATGACATTTTCTATTTTCATCCTTGTTGACCTCTCTGCAATATTTTATGTTGTCAATCATCCTCTTCTCCTGAATACTTTCTCCTCTCTGGGTTTTTATGACGCTGTTCTTCCTTGACTTCTATCTATCTGACTTTTTTCTTAGCTACTTTTACTGATTTCATGTAGATTATGCCCATTAACCATAAAGTCCTTCAAGCCTCTTCCCTGAGCCTCCTTCCCTTCCTCTGTACTATATGTCTTGATGTTCTCATCTACTCCAAATTCCTAGCTCTCTATCTACCTTAGGCTCTATCCTGAGCTCCACTCTCACATCACCAACTGATATTTAAACAACTCATCAACCTGAATATGCTATATACATCTCAACCTCAAGATATCCAAAATAGAGCTCATTATTTTCCCCTAAATCTTTCCTTCTAAACTTCCTTATTACGGCTGAGGTTACCATCACCCTCCAAATCATAAAGCCTCACCTCTTCATCCTCTCTCACCTTGTATACCCAATCTCATGCTAGATCTTGTCATTTCTACTTCACAACATCTCACACATATGCCCCGTTCTCTTCTCTTCACACAACCACCATCTGGATGAGGACTATAATCACCTCACCCCTCAACTATTGTGATAGCTTTCTAATTTGTCTTCCTTCCTTATCCCACTCCATTCCATTCCATTTTCCATTTAGCTACCAAAATAATCTTCCTAAAGTATAGGTCTGACCATGTCACTCCCCTACTCAATAAACTCTAGTGACTTCCTATTCCTCCCAGAACAAAATACAAATTTTTTTATATAAAAAGCCATTCACAACCTGGCCCTTTCCTATCTTTCCATTCTTTTTATACTTTACACTGCTCCACTAACTCTACAATTCAATCTCTTGCCTTTTTGCCAGGAAGCTAGACACTCCATCTCCCAACCTTTTCACTGGCTATCTCCCATGCTTGGAACACTGTCCTGCCTCACCTCAATCTTCTGGCTTCCTTCAAGACTCAGATCTCATCCAACTTTCTGCAAGAAAGGAAGCCTTTCTTGCCCCACCTACCTGCTAATGCCTTCCCTCTGAGATTACCTACCACTTACATCTGGCCTGTGCATAACATTTCTACCATGTTATCCCACACACACCTATTAGAATCTGAGCTCCCTTAGTCTGAGGAATGCATTTTTGCCTTTCTTTGAATCCCCGATGCCCAACATTAGTGCCTGATATGTATGTAGAAAGTGCTTAATAAATGTTTGTTAACTGATCAGTTCTAGTCAAATCACTTCTCAGTGTCCCAAACAATTCTCTAAGACTATAAATTGCAGAGCACAGAAGCTGATCTACATCGGTAGCATGAATAATTGCTTATACCCGTGAAATCAGAGGGCCAATACAAAACAAACAAAACCTTTCATTTGTCTCTCATTTTTTAATATCTTTCAACCATTCCAAATACTCATTCCTTTTTAGGCTTCTAGTATTTACATAAGTATTTTCATATGGCAAGTTAGCACAGGAACTGAGGCATATTTTCATTTTCATAGGCATAATTTCTCTACAATTCACTTGATAACATAGCTTGTTACTAAGCTATGTCCGAATAAGAAGCATTCCATTTCTACAGCTTAAAATTTATAATATTTTATCCATGTTCCTCAAATAAAATATTCTGAAGCTATGCTTAAATTCACCTTATATGTTAATTCCCTCTACTGTATTGTCTTTTTTCTACTCATACTTATTTCTTCTTTTGTATTTTTAATAAGTTAAATATTTTTATCTTTTAATAGAAAGCTATTAAATTCCTACTCAATCACTCAGGAGTTAGATTTTGCCCATTTATATTTCATGTTTCTTTGAATTCACTCAATTTCCAAAAGCTTTTTAGTTTTAAAATTACTCCCTTAATTTTTTTGAAAATTTAGTGTCGGCAACTTGATATTAGTTGGCCAGAGAATAATAACTGACATTCATTTAACACTTTATATTAATTATCTTATTTTCCCCTTTTCATCTCTATCTCCTTGCTTCCTTGACTTCCTTTGTGTCCCAGCTAACATCCTACCTTCTACAGGAAACCTGTCTTTATCCCCCCTAAAGTTAGTGCCTTCCTTTGGTAACTGTCTACACTATGTCCCGCACATAGTTTGTACATAGTTGTTTACATAAGGTCTCCCCATCAGACTGTGAGCTTCTTGTGCCCAACTTGCAGTAGAGCCTTCCAAGCTCACATTGGTCTGATCAGTCACAGACACACTCTACCTTACCTCTAACATACTGATTTTATTTTGGTCCTCTTTAGCACAAAGGACAACAACCACCATTCAATGATCTATGTATGCATGGTGCACCTCCACTAAAATATGGTTTTTAAGAGTAAGGACTGTTTTTTATCTTTCTTTAACATTTTAAAAGCTTTATTGATGTGTTTTGTCTTTACATTTATAGATTTTGTGCATTGTGAGAAATCTCTACTAACAAAGTAAAATAGTTAAGTAAAATTAATAATATAGTAACCTCAACTGAAAGTATATGTAACATTCCACATTTATAGTACCACCCTTTTAGAGTTTTTTTTTTAATTTATAGAAATATAACTTCTTCCTATCCTCATCCCAATGTGGAAAAAGGAGAAAAAATAAATTTCTCATAACAAATATGTATAGTCAAGCAAAACAACTTCACTCATTGGCTGTATACAAATATGTATACACACATATGTATATGTGCATATAAATATATTATATATATATATATATGTATCTTTTTTTAACTTGTTCTGCAGCCTACATCTGCTAACTCTCCATAATGGATAGCATGTTTCATCATCAGTTCTCTGGAATCAGATATGGTCATTGAAACGATCATAGTTTTTACAACTTTCAAAGTTGTTTGTTTTTACAAAGTTGTTATTGCATAAATTGTTCTACTAGTTATGTTCATTTCAATCTTTAGCTTATAGAAGTCCTCAAAACAATTTATTTTTGTGATATTGATTTATAGTATAAATAGTTCCTCTGGTATTTTCATCTTTGAATTCCTAGCATTTAACAGAATTCCTAGCAATAGTAGGTCCTTTATAAGTTCTTATTGAACAAATGATGAGACTGTTCTTTCTCCGTTGCACCATGGTCTCACACTGAGATGAGAGAATATAAACCAATGACAACCATGCCAAAGGAGGTGTGCAAGATAAAAGCAGATGTTCTATTTGTTTAATCAAAATTACTACCCTAGTGATGTCATATCTTTGGCAAATCTTCATATAAATATTATATTTAGCACCTGCCATCAACTAGTTGGGTAACCTTAGGAAAATCACCTTCCCTCTCTGACCTTCAGGTTCTTTATCTGTTGGTTGATGTTGCTGGACTAGATTATCTCTAAGGTCTTCACATTGATTGAATTTGTGTTTCTTCTTGTCACAAAGAACATTTGATATTTGTCATTAATTAGATAGTATTACAGGACACATTAATGTTGAATGTAACAGTAGACCCAAAAATCAAATGCCTATCCAAATAATTGGATTAAAACAAGGCTGAACTATTTTTTTCCTTATTTAGTATATACTGTGAAAATCATCTCAGATTCTGACTAGCTACAGTGATTTACTAACTATAGTGTTTGTTCTAAATGTGACTAGACCTGTAAATTAATGCAGTTCAGCTAGTTGGAAAGGCAGATGGGCAAATCCCCTTCCATGAACTCAAAATTGTGGCCAGGTTTGAAATCATACATTGGTTTGGTTTAGGGAAATGCATATGTTTCTTCACTTATAAGAAAGACCTTTGTCTTCCTTTCTATGGCCCCTTAGTTTTGAGTCATGGTTCAACCCAACTTAAGCTTAAAAATCAGAAAGCAAGTCTACTTAAATGAATCATATTCTCCCAGATTTTGGCCTACGGACTTAAGACAAATGTTTACAGAGAATCTTTAAGGGTAGCTAGGTGGCACAACAGATATAGAGTGCCAGGCCTGGAGTCAGGAAGACATGAGTTCAAAACTGGCCTCAGACACATACTAGCTATGTGACTTTGGTCAAATCACTTAATCCTGTTTCCCTAAATTTCCTCATCTGTAAAATGAACTGGAGAATGAAATGGCAAGCCATTCTAATATCTTTGCCAACAAAACCTCAATGAGGTCACAAAGGATTGCACACAAATAAAACAACTGAACAACAAAAACAAAGAGAATCTAGGAGGTGTGCATTTGTCAGTGTGAGGTACTCCCTCAAAAGTGGCAGACAGCAACCCTAATCTAAGATTTGGTAGAAAAATATGGAAAAGTTACCTGAGATACCTAGTAGTTGAATGACTTGCCCAAGATCATAAAGTTAGCAAGAGCCCATGATAAAATTTGAACTCAGGCCTTCCTGACCCCAACCCCAACCCTCTATCCACTATACTAAACTACCTCTAGGATTATAGTATAAGGAAACTGTACCACATAAAATTGGTTTTGCTGGCATATTACTCAAGCAGCTTATCATATTTTGTGAAGTTTTCATAGGGTTGCTTCTTTGTACAATGTAGAATCTTTCAGAACTGATTATTCAGAGGATCTTGAAAATCAATACTATGAAAGTCTATAATTTTCTCTTTGAAAATATTCACTTTCAAGTGACATAAGACCACCAATTAAGAACCTCCAAACTTAGTAGTATAATCAATACCACTGGCCCAGTTTTTTTTTTTGGAGGGCAATTGGGGTTAAGTGACTTGCCCAAAGTCACATGGCTAGTAAATGTGTCAAGTGTCTGAGGTCAGATTTGAACTTCCTCACAGTCAAAAAATTTTCTAAGCACTATAGAAAGCCACCAATTTATAGGCAGAGAGCAGTTAATAAGTCTAGGCAGAATGAAGGCAGAACTATTTCAATCAATGAAGAAAAATAAATTTCACATTTGTTTTATGTCTAATCCCTTCAAGAGGCTAACAGTTTTCTTGCTATTCTATTTAACAAAACTCTTTTCTCTAGTCACCTTTGCCCATATATGTTGTCACTTTTTAGAATGTAAGTTCCTTGAGAGCTGCCTCTTCTTAAATCTTGGAACCCACTGTCTACATAATAAGTGAATGACAATGATTCTTCATTCAGTTTAAACAGCTAAATCAGCAGAGCCTTAACTAGACTGGTAGAGCTAGGTCTGTGTCTCAAGGTTTTCAGGGTATTTGATGAAATTTAGGGGGTACTGGGTACTTGTATTTGCAAGAATTTGTTTTCTAGAACTGTGATCAATATAGACTCCTGATAAATAAACTCGACCATGTAACTGTTTAACATTTATAACCCTGAAGAGTTATCAGGGGGCAGTGAAGGGATAAGTAACACGCCCAAGGAAACAGCCAGGTTTTATCAAAGGCAAAGTTTGCATCCAAGCTTTCATGACTACAGGATGGGCTCTCTACTCACTAGGGTACATGAAGGAATAATTAGTTAAAATAAATAGTGCTACTTCCCCCAGCTTCCCCCCTTGTGAGCTCTTCCTTAAACCTTTCTCTATCCCTAATTGATAGCTTTCATGATCCTGGGGTTCTTCCCCTACAGAGACCTGTGCTGTGATGGCCAAGGTCTTTCCCTGAGGGAAAACATACCCCCCACACACACGTGCACACACAAACACACATTTGAAATGATCTTGAAAGGCTAATTGGAGGGTACCACTAGGACTACTCACCCTGAATGCCAGAAATTCTAGTTATAGCACTGTAAAACAGTCATGCCATATTGAGGTGCATCTGTCAGAGGCAGGCAGGGGAAGGATATTATAGAGAAAGACATGCCACCTCCCAGCTGCTGGCAACATTCTGGTTATTGGCAAATGAAGTTTCCTGACTTGTGAGGATTCTTCAAAAGGAAAAGAAAGTCAAAGGAACCATCTGGGATGTGGGAAGAAGAGGCCACTTGGCAAAAATGGCTCTGAAAACACCATGCAAACATAGAAACACACAGACACTACAATACAGGCATACACACGTGCACACTCACTCAAATATACATGTAGGAACACAGAGATAAAAATGAGAGGCATAAATAGGAATTCTTGCCTTGAGTTAAGAAGCACAAACTGGCACCCAGATGACAGAATATTCCCAACTGAGGGAGAGGGAAAGAGGAGTGAGATGGCTCCATGGGTTTGGAGATGGGGTGATGAAGGAAGACAGAGACCCAGGAACATAGATACTAGGTCTCTGCTGAAAAAGCTAGCTCTTGGAAGTAAGGAGAAGCAAGGCAGAAGGAAAGGGAACAGATAAGCCACTGAAGGCCAATTGAAATAGTACTGATTTGGGGGGGTGGAGTCAAGATGGCGGGGTAGAAACAGGACTTCCGGGGGCTCCGGCTCCCACCTTTTCCAATTCATATAGAAAATTACTCTAGACAAACTTTGGAGCTAGAGAACCCACAAAATGACACAGAGAAGCTGATCTCCTTCTGAGGACATCCAGGCAGGCTGGTAGCATGCAGCCAGCACAGCAGTCTGGAAGCCTACCCCAGTCCCACCCGAGCCTGAGGTTCTAGCCTCAGGGTGACCTGACCAGCCTCCAGCTAGAGGAACTTAAGATCATCAGCAGTTGTGCTGGTTTCCAGAATTAACCCACAGATGAGAAGGACAAAGTAAGAGGTCAATACAGTGTGAACTTTGGGATCCAGTAGTCTGGGTTCACATTCCGGTTTTTGCCCCTGGGATGAGAAGCCACTGAGCTTCTCCACCATGGCCATGCAGCCACCACCTCATAGTTGCTTCAGAGCTCCTGCCTGCAGATTGTAGGGGGACAAAGCAACCAGAATGAGGGGTAATCATTCTTTCTTTAACCTCCTTGGATCTTGATTGCTGTCTAGGGTGGAGGTCCTGGGGTGCATGAGCAGTCTGTCAGAGCATGTGGAGGCTTTAGAGAGGGCACCCAACAAATACCTTCAGCATCTGAGAAAACCTCAGCATTTGGGATAAAGCTCCCCTGTCTGATAGCAGAGTTCTACTGTGGCAAAAGACTAAAAAGTGAAATAACTGAGTGGCAACATGAGCAGGCAAAGGAAGCAAAGCAAACAGAGCAAGCCAATTTTATATTCCTATTTTGGGAACAAAAAGGATCAAAGCATAGAACAGGAGGAAGATAGTGAAGTCAGAACTCCTGCACCAAAAGCTTCCAAGAAAAATATGAGCTAGTTGCAGGTCATAGAGGAGCTTAAGAAGAATTTTGAAAATCAAATAAGAGAAGTAGAGGAAAAATTGGGAAGAGAAATGAGACTGCTGCAAGAAAATTATGAAATGAGAGCCAACAACCTGACTGAAGAAAATAACACCTTAAAAAATAGACTGACTCAGATGGCAAAAGAGTCTCAAAAAGGCAATGAATGACTTAAAAAGCCAAATTTGCCAGATGGAAAAAGAATATCAAAATCTCAATGAAAAGAATCATTCCTTCAGAATTAGAGTGCAGCAAATGGAAGCTAGTGAGTTTATGAGAAATCGAGATACTATTAAACAGATCCAAAAAAATGAAAAAATAGAAGGTAATGAGAAATATCTCACTGGGAAAACCACTGACCTGGAAAATAGAACCAGGAGAGACAATTTTAAAATTATTGGACTACCTGAAAGCCATGATCAAAAATAGAACCTAGAAACCATCCTTCAAGAAATTCTCAAGGAAAATTGCCCTGATGTTTTAGAACCAGAGGGCAAAATAGAGGTTGAAAGAATCCACTAATAACCTCCTGAAAAAGATCCCAAAAAGAAAACTCCTAGGAATAATATAGCCAGGTTCCAAATTTGCCAGATCAAAGAGAAAATATTACAAGCATCCAGGAAGAAACAATTTGAATATCATGGAAACACAGTCAGGATAACACAGGATCTGGCAGCTTCTACACTGAAGGATCAAAGGGCTTAGAATATGATATTCTGGAGGTCAAAGGAGCTGGGATTGAAATCAAGAATCACCTACCCAGCTAAACTGAGTATCATGCTTCAGGGGAAAATATGATCATTCAGTGGAATAAAGAACTTTCAAGCATTTTTGATGAAAAAAACAGAGGAAATTGGAAGCACCCACTTTTGAAAAGGCATGGGATCAAAATAGAGAATAGAACAAGTTGGAGGAGGGATAGGAGGGAGGAAAATATAGTCAGTCTTTTACTATATATCTACTATGTTATTGTTTTGCATTAGTTACACATGTACAACCTATACTGAACTGCTTATCTTCCCAGTAAGGGTGGGTGACAAGGGAGGAAGGGAATGAATCTGGAATTCAAAGTTTTAAATCAAATGTTAAAATATATATATAAATATGTATACTATTATTAATACTATTTTACACATAATTGGGAAATGTGATATACAGGCACTGGGGCATTGAGATACATCATGCCCTACTGGAAAAGTCGATGGGGGTATGGGAGAAGATATGGGAGAGAGCAGATTGGAGGAGCAGATATCCTGTGGGACTGCTATTTTGGGGCAGTGGGTAGAGGAAAATGGGGAGAAAATTTGTAACAAAATCTGACAGAAATGAATGATGTAAATCATAAGTTAATAAAGCATTTGAAAAATGAAAAAAGAAAAAGAAAGAAAGAGTACTGATTTTGTAATCAAAGACCCTAGGTTTGAATCTTGGCTCTGTTAACTTTCTATGTGACTCTAAGATAATAATGATGGTGGTGATGATGAAGAAATATATATAAGCCTTTACAATTTGCAAAGCTCTTTACAAATATCTCACTCTATCTTCTTAACCACTCTGGTTTGTAGTGTCCCCATCTATAAGATGAGGGAGTTGAAATAATTGGTCTCTAAGTACCTTTCCACTCTAAATCTATGATCTTATAATTCTAGTCCACCATTTGGTAGATTCCCATTCTAATAAAATTTTCTTATTAAGTAAGTAGATGTTAAGTTTTGCCATTTCTACACTGCTGAAACATTGTGAGTGATGTCAGTGCCCTCTCAATTAAATCATAGCTCTGTCACTTACTACATATATGGTGAATCATATATGTCACTTTATCTCTGGGGTCCTCAGTTTCCCCATAAGCAAAATGAGTGCATTATACTAAGACCTCTATTAAATGACTTCTAAGGTCTCTTCTAAACTCTAAATCCTATGATCCTCTGGGAACTGTTATTTGTAGTATATGGGTGCTGCTGAAAAGACTTTTCCACCATGTGAAAACATGAAAACTCCTACCATTATCTGAGGAAGCTGATTGTATTTTAATTTCCTCTTCAATACATATTCACCCAAAGCTTTTATTCCAATTCCAAAAAAGTCATTTCTTTTTTTTTAAGTTGTGGTCTTTTTCCTAGACTTCATGGTCTGGTCCTATTGCGGTCTGGTTTCCTAGATATTCAAAATCATGCCAAACCAACTCAGTCATAATGATCTAGATATTCCACATTAAAAAAATACCAAATAATTGTTCTAGATATCTAAAGAAAAAGAGTGATCTAAAGTGACCATCTACAGTGGCCAGGATAGCAAGATTCAATTAATTGCTTTGAAGCTACTAGTAATGGTAGAAGAGTTGTAGCAAATAAAATATTTAATCAACTGTTCATTTAGTCTAGGTAAGTCACTAGCCCAATGAACAGTCACTGAATTGACTAAAGTGACTGTTGTTTTAGCAATGTATTTGGACTACTCAATTGTGCAGATTTAGCCTTCCAGGGGCCAACACTACCTACATAAAAGGGAAAGGAGCAAACATTTATTAAGCACCTACCATATACAAGTCATTTTGCTAAGTGCTTTACAAATATTACCTCAGGAATACAACCCTATAGTAGTGACTTTTAGCTAATGATGGCTTCAGGCAGAATGTCAAAGCTTTCGCTTTGGTTTTCATTTCTTTCTGCCTATCAGCTCTTTTTCCTTTGTACAGGAAACTTAAATATTTTTTGCTTCCCTATAGAACAAAATATTCTCACCACTAGCATATTCTTCAACCATGAAGAGGCTTACAGTAAAAATGAGCATCACTTCAGAAAAATATAGGCCACATAAAATAAAGAAACTTCATCTGAAATAAAATGTTATTTTTGAAAGGGTTCCAAGAAAATGTGGGGGGAGTCAAAAGAAATGCAGAAAGTTTGTATTAAAAATTACAGGCTTAATCCTCCACCCACATTCACTCCCAAGTACTGATATAAACTCACACTGATTCTCAAGTTAAGCCTTGTTCTGTCTGATGTAAGAAAAGAAATTGAAATTGCTGTTAGAAACTATTTATCACTGAGATCTAAAAATCCAATTGAACTTTTACACCTCCATGAATTTTAAAGCAAATACTAAAGTCAGAGAATGTTGTCAGTAAAACTGGATTTGTGAAAACTTTAGGGTCTCTAACCAACACTATCCTTGCTGAAAAACAACAGCAGGAGGAGATAGTCCTAGATCTGGGGTCAGAGAACATAAATTTGAATCTCTGCTCTGCTACCTACTGTGTGACCTTGGATATACTCAATACTAGAGGATTTTGTGAGATACAAAAGGTGGACTAGAAGTTCACTGTGATTCTTTCCAACTTCAAATCCTATACTTCTATGATCCTAGTTCTTAGGATTTCTATATTTAATGGGTGACCTATGCTTTTCCCCCTAAGCTGGGATATGATAGAATGTTGGGTCTCTTCCTGCATACTTTATTTTGTAAGTATATCTGTGGCAAGTGGAAGTAGCTCTGAATTTCAAATCCAGATCAAAGTAAGAACAGAATATTTATAACACTGACACTTTTCACAAATATCCAGACTCTCCAAATGTCACATTCCCTAGAACATAATTAATTCTTATGTCCTATAATATTTTCATTCTAGGCACAAGCTTCCCTGGCTAGTTGAAAAGTTGAATCACTGAAGATAGGATGCCTCTTAGACCAATGCTGTCAAACTCAAACAGAAATGGGGACCACCAATCTGCACATATGGATCCCTTAAAGCTAAATATTGACTTGATTTTAAATATAAAAGAATCTGTTTTGTTGCATTTTTGTTTATTTTGTTAAATATTTATATCAGCAATGCAATATTCACAATGCCTATGAAAATTACAGATATGCTGATGTAGTTATCAATCACAAAATATATCAGGCTTACTATATGGGGGAGAAAAAGAGAACATTTATTAAAATACCAAAAGACTGAGTCCCAAAACCAGAAAGTCAAAGTCATCAGAGTAGTTATGAAATTTGCACAGGTAGATAAAGTAGAAAGCACCCACATTCTCAAGCCTTTAAAACAGAACAGGCTACCTCAGGCAAAGGTCCTCCTCTCCCCACTCACAGCAACCACCCAGCATCCAGGAAGTGTGCTCCTAGCACTCTGGCCCCTGGCAGTGCTCAGCAGGAGTCCTTAGCAGAGATTCTGGTGGCTCAAAAAGGGGTTCGCGTTTCCGCTGCCGCTGCCACTGCCTCTGCTGCTGCTGCCACTGTCGCCACCACTGCTAGCCACTGCAGGAACTCTAGCTTGGCTTCCACTTCCTCTTGCTCCACCCCTTCCTGCTATGTCAGCAAGTCCAACGGGGCATGAAAGATCTTTAAATCCCATAACCCTTACATTCAGCCCCAAAATCTTTCATGTCCCTTACTTGGCAAAAATACAGTAGGAATAACTGGTGTCAACAGAATTTCACAACAATATAACAAGGATAGCACACAATAAACACAGAAAACCATATTTTAGGGTCGGGCTTGGGCACAAGCTCCCCATCATTCCATTTTACAGTGGACTGTACCAACTGTTGCTTTGGCTCAGGGGGTGTGTCATTCCTCTCTATTTCTATGTTTGCTACAGATTCACGTAGGGCAGAGACTCCACTTTTGCCTGTTTTCACTCTATTTTGAATATACCACTTCCATTTGATTATACTAGCCTCTTGGGCATGTGCAATTCTATGAGAAGCTGGGGTACTCATTACCCAGGTCATAATCGGAATTCCAGGTCTTAATATCACTTCATGGCCCAGAGTCAGTTGTTCAGTCTCCACCAAAGCCCAATACGCAGCTAACAACTGCTTTTCAAAAGGTGTATACTGGACTCCAGATGAAGGGAGTTTCCTACACCAAAATCCCAAAGGTACATTTCGGCTTTGTTGTTTTTGCCATAAGCTCCAGTTTGCATAATCATCTTGTACAGTCACTTGCAATTCCACTGGACCATTTTGCATGGGCCACAAATCTAGGGCCAATTGTATGGCAGCCTTGGCTTCTTCAAAAGCTTCACTATGCTCAAGTCCCCAATCAAATTCATATTTCTTCCATATGACTCTATATAAAGGTTTTAAAATCTGTCCCAAATGTGGAATGTGGTGCCTCCAGTATCCAAACAGTCCTATGAACTTTGGGGCCTCCTTCTTATTGGTAGGGATAGGGAAATCCTGAATCTTTTGTCAGGCTTGAGGAATAATCTCCCGTAGCCCTTTGTTCCATCATATACCCAAACATTTCACACTTTGAGCTGGTCCTTGAACCTTTGCAGGGTTAATTTCCCACCCTTTACTTTTCATATACTCAATTAGAAGGGTCAAGCTCCTTTCCACTTCTTTTGCATCTTTTCCCTGTATCATGATATCATCAATGTACACCAGGTAGCTTTAATTCATCCAACTGTTCAACCACAATCCTGTGACAAATAGTGGGGCTATGTATATACCCTTGTGGCAAGCAGGTGAAAGTATATTGTCTACCTTGTCAAGTGAAAGCGAATTGGTCCCATTGTTTAGGGTCTATTGGGATGATGAAGAGGCATTTGCCAAGTCAATAACTGCATACCAAGTCCCATCATATTTCTGGATCCTTTCTATTAAGGTGATGGTATCTGGAACAGCAGCATACAAAAAAGGAGTCACCTTATTCAACTGTCTATAATCCACAGTCATTCTCCATGTCCCATCTGATTTTATTACTGGCCAGACAGGATTATTCCATCTTGTGGTTGTAGGGACTAACACTCCTGCTTCAACATATTCCTTTATAGTAGTGGTAATTTCATCTTGCCCACCTGGCACACAATACTGTTTTAAAGTAATTACTTCAGAAGTTTCAGGTAAAGTGATTGGGTCCATTTTTATTTTTCCCACTAAAACTGTATTAATTCCTATCTTCCTTACAGCAAACTGGTATCTCCCTTCAGCTAAATTCAGAGTCATGCCTCTCAATACATCTATTCCAATGATGTATTCAGGAATGGGTACAACAACCACAGTACATTCTTTCTTAGGTAACTGCCCAATTTTCATTGTAATTTTAACTTGTCTGGCTGATACTTCAGCCCCTCCTAGACCTGTGATGGTAATAGGAGTTCCATGTTTAAATTTATCAGGGTTTCCATAGATAAGTGTGGCCTCAGCCCCAGTATCAAGCAGTGCCCTAGTCACAGTAGTTGATTCATTCTTCCAATATATTGTTAAACCAATATGGGGTCTGCAATCTCTTCTATATATTTCTTTAATAGGGGCTGGGGCTTGGCCTATCTCCTATTCTCCCTGAAGGTGGGGCAAACTTGGATACAAAGATTCAGATTCAGAAATACCTGCAGGGGTGGTTCCTGCTTCCCTGTTCATTCTAATGCTAAGTACCTTTTCTTGGTACAGCTTATGCAGCTCTTTAGTTGGAATACCATCTATTCTTCTAAAGTCTACCCCTGTTCTTAACAGAGCAGTAAACAGTTCCTTCTTGTTGGTTTATTTTGTCTCTGAATCCTCTGGCTGTTTACTCTTCTCTCTAGAGGAAATTTGTCTTTTTCCCATTCCCCTAGGTCACTTAATTGTGAAATCTATCCAGCACCTCTGAAAGAGGGTGCCCTATTTCTGCAATTAATTGAGTCAGAATTAGGTGCTCATATGCAGGAGGAGCCGTCTTCACTATGATATTTCTATGAGGAACTCCTAGGGGGGTATCATGATATGCATTTGCATCTCCAATCATGATAGCAGTTTTCATTACCTCCTCCTTTAGCTTTCTCATACAGCATCTAAGTGAGCACCAAGGTCTGTCTCCCCTAGGCCACATAGATTCAGTAGGATATTGCTTTTTGCATCCCTCTGCAGCTAAGGCTAGCAGATTAGTTTTGTTGTTACCTCCTTGCATATGGTGATCCCTAAAAGCTTGGTATACAAAAGGATTCTGACTGATGCTTATGAATGTTAAGCAGTCCTCACTATCCAGTGTTATTCCTCCAGTGCCTTCATCAGTGATTCTTACTATCCAAGACACTAAAGACTCCCCCATTCTTTGGGTAAATCTACTCAATATATCAGTGATCTCCTGTTGAGTGAAATCCTCAATTATTTCCCTGGACTCTGTTTGGCCCCGGTGGTTCTCCTGTCTTCTTCTTCTTATGGGGAGAGCTTCTACATTAGAAGACTCCTTATCTAACCTTGCTCCATTCTCCTCACACACATTCTCCTGGAAGCTGTCAGGGCAACTCTGCCCAGCCTGTACAAAAGCTGCTATATTCACATCTTGGTATATTGAGAGCTCAGTTTTCTGTCAAAGGCCCATATAAATAGTAGAAGTTTTAACCATATATAATTGAGATTATTTTTGGGGAGCCTATATGGTAAAGCAGAATGCACATTGGCTTCAATTACTTGAAGATATAGATGGTAATCTGTCAAATTTGTAAATTATACAAAGCTTGGAAAGAAAGCTAACACACTTGGTATTAAAGCAATGATGGGAAGATTTCCCAGAAAATTCCACTTCTGCCACTTCTTAGTAGTATAACACTGAGCAAGCCACTTAACCTCTGTAAACCTTAGTTTCCTCATTTGCAAAAAGGAATAATAATATCTACTCCACCTACCTCATGGGACTGTTGTAAGGAAACATTCTGTACATTGCAAAACATGTAAATGCATGATTGTTTTTATTATTTGTTAGTTCACACTAAAATCATAGATACAGTACCTATATTAATCATACATTAGAAAAATTATTATAAATTGATGTAAGTTGAATTGTCCACTGATTAAAAGATGCTAAGGCCTAAAAGTTTTTCAAAAAATAAATAAATAAAATGGGGAGAGTTAGAATAATCTCCCTTCCCATTTTTGTTTTGTCCTTTGAAATTAGAAAAGGAAATTAAAAGAAATTAGATAAAGAGAAAATAGAAAAAAAGGAGAAAAGAGAAGAATCCCTGTTCTAGGCTTTTGAAGTGAGGCCATTCCTAACATAGGGAATAGCCTAAACACAGATATAAAGACATAAGAGTACAAGTAGTCAAGGGACAGAGTTGTCCAGTTTGTCTAGAACATAAACTGTATGAAATACAGATTTGCTACTGTTCCATCATAGCAGTCATGTCCAAATGCTCTGTGACCCCATTTGGAATTTTCTTGGCAAAGATACAAGAGTGGTTTGCCATTTCCTTCTCCAGCTCATTTTACAGATGAGGAAAATGAAGCAAATAAGGATAAGTGACTTGTCCAAGATCCTATAGCTAATAAGTAAGTCCAGATTTGAACTCATAAGGTCTTCCTGACTTCAGACCCAGCACTCTATCCACTGCAGTACCTAGTTGCCAATGAAAGACAACAATAAATGATAAAACAAGGAAGAGAAAGAGGAGGGAGATCATTAGCCAGAGTGCTTTCCTTGAAGTCATGAAGACCCAAGTTCAAATTGAGCCTCAAATAACTATTAGCTTTGTGATCCTGAGCAAATCACAATTTTTTAATCTGTAAAATGGGAATAAATAATAGTAGTTTCTTCACTGGATTGTTGTGAGGGTCAAATATGATAATATATGTAAACTGTTTCACAAACTTCAAAGTGCTACATAAATGTTATTACTAAGGTTTAAGGGGGGCCTTGAATGCCAGGCAGGTAAATTTAAAGACTTTTGCTCAATAGACAAGGAGCCTCTAAAAATTTTTGAGCAGAGGAATTACAGGGCCAGATAAATGTCCAGAAAACACTTATTTTGACAAAAATGGATAGAGAGTCAAGTTATAAGTACCAAAATGGAGGCTATTACAACAGTTCAGGCAGATAGTAATGAAGACCTACCCTAGGTTTATGGTAGTTAAAAAAGAGAAGGTTGGGGATGGGGGACATACTCAATAGAAGTTACAGAGATGGAATGGATAGAAGCTGGCAACTGATGGACTAATATTAGATTGACCTAATTGATATTAGAAGCAAAAGAGTAAAAGACAACCTGAAAGTTAACTAACTGTGGCACATAATGGTACACAGACAGAAATAGTAAGTTATTACGAAAGGGCAAGTTTAGAGGAAAAGATTATTAAATCAGTTTTTTAATTAATGAGCTAAAGGAGTTGGTGAGGTATCCCAACTGAGATGAGTGTTTAGAGCTTCATACACATGTTTAATAAATGTTAGCTACCATTATTTAGAAGGAAAGGACAGTACAGTCATGGATTTTAAAATTACCTGAACAGAGAAAGGGAGTAGTTAGAATCATGGGAGTGAAGGGGAAGGCCAGGGGGGAAAGTACACAGAGAGAAGAGAGCCAAATCATTATTTTCTTTTTCTTTTAATGTAATACATTCTTTCTTCCTAACTCATTCTATTTCTGTCCATTTGTGAAAGATTAAGTTAAGCCTACAAAATTATTCAGAGGAAAAAGTGATAGAACAAGCAAAATAAGTAAGAAAAATAGTAGCCATCTGTATTTCTTAAAATTTAGAGCTATGCAAACTCTGTTGATCATCTTTCAGAGTATTTACTAATAACTGAATTTCCGTATAGTAACTGTATGTCAGATAACAATAACTCAGATTTTTCTTGCTATTTCTAAACTATAGCAGAAAAACTCATTTGGGTTTTCCTGGGCATCAGTGGGCAGCTAGGCTGATTTGGAATGCCTCCTTTCTGGGGAATGGAGATTGGGTTATTATAGAAAATTCTTCTGAGCTCATAATTGAGAAGCAAAACCCCAGAGGAGAAGGAGCAAAAAGAGGTGGTACTATCGCTTAGCAATGCTATAATATGGGTTAATTTGTTCAAACAAAGTTGTAGCAGGTATAAAGGCCAATGATATGCCATCCACTGATACCATTATAGCCCCAGAAGTCACAGAAAGGCCAAGTACACTGACAGAGACAAAGAGTGCCTTCCCACTTAGGGTGAATATCAGCTGGTGGGGACCCTGTAAGACTTCCCTCCAGTCATCACATGCCGCATTAGCCTACTGCAGTAGTCTGAGTGAAAAGTCAAATTACTTCATCAAGTTTTCAAAGCCTGCTGCTCAATGTTTTATATTCCATTTAGCCAAAGATTGTTTTTAAAGTTCTATACTCCAATGTACTTGGAACACATTAATTCCATTAGAAGGTCTATTTCGGAAAATAGTGAGCATATTTCTTGGAAACAAATATATGTGGTTAAAAACCAGCCTTTAAAAAAATGATATAAGATGCCAAATGGAAAACAAAGATGAATTTTAACTACAATTATATCTCCTTCCCAACACATATCAAAGGTGTCATAAATGCTTCTTTACTGAGAGTCTGGTGTTTTGGGTTTTTGGTTTTTTAAACTGTAAAGCCTACATCGGCTTGACTCTATAAGTGGTCTCTCAGCCTCTTAATCACTGGCGACCACTAAATGAAGTGTATCTATTTTCTCTGTTACATTACTATTGGCAACCAGGTCCTCAGTAAGTGCCCAGAATTGTTTCCATGGTAACAAAAAGCATTCAGCATCCCTCTTGTTTGGGGCCAATTTAGCTTAAAATCTTCTTTTGTGGAGTAAAAACATGGTGGATTAAGTAAAATTAAATCAAGACACAACATTCTGAAAAGAATTCAAGGTTAAAGAGAAAAGGCTTGCTCCACAAAGCTGTTTTGTTTTGTGGTTGTTGTTTTTTTTTTTAATCATAGGAGCATAAATTGCTATTAAAATACTACCATTTAGTAGCATGTTTCTGAATGTCTCCCTTGAGTAGAAAAGAGCCAGACAGCCTTTGTGCTTTACCTTAACATTAAGAAAGGCCAGAGCAAACGTTGAAGGATAGTTCAGACATACCGACTTTTCAAAACTCTTTTAACCATCAGGTGAAATGCAAAGGCATTAAAGCGTTGTTCTAGTCACACACTGAAGTTGCTGTCTTGTTGTTTATAAGTTCACAATTGGAAGGAGTCATGAGGTGATTAAATGCTTGTGTTTTGTTTGTTTGTAAGAGATGGAGGAGAAATGAGATTTTGTTCATTGAGAATAAAACACTTGAATTTGAAGAATATGTTTATATCACATCAGGGAAATCAAGGAAGCTAGATGTTCTTCAGAGTCAATTTAAGCATGTTCCTCCATCTATAACATCCTGAGTGAATTAGTCCAGAGGCTCTGTTTCATCCCAAGTCCTATATAGCATTCACAGCTCCCATTTTGTTAGAATAAGTGAAGAGAATAAGGCGAATGCCTTGTGGGTTCTGTAAACTAGACCACCTTACCTCTTTTATTCTTGCTTTATTTAAGCCAACCTTGCAGAAAGAATGAATTCTGTCAACAAATTGATAATTTAGTTCTATTTGGCTTCAAAAGGCATAAATTGAATTTCCTCTCCCTGGCCCTTCACCCCATATAAACACAAAAAAGATCTTCCTAATTTTATTGTCTCAAGTTAATTTCAAGAAACAAAAGCATTCAAGACATTTTATGGCCTCTTGGAATCAATTAACAAAATGATGGAAGCTTCTCAACTAGTTTGAGGGTGGGAACCATATTCAGTCTTTAGTACCTTCCTAGCATTCATCATTTGTTTCTTTCTCTTTTCCTTACCCATACATATCTGACATCTTTTATCCTGTTCATTTTCCCAAACTTTTACTACTTGGGGCTTCAATAATAGAGTATTACTTAAGACAAAAGGGCAGATAAGAGGCACAATAGATAGAGTACTGGGCTTGGAGTCTGGAAGACTCATCTTCCTAAATTCAAATCTGGCCTCATATACTTACTAGTACCACAGTCAAGTCACTTAACCCTGTTTGCCTCAATTCCTCATCTGTAAAATGAGCTAGACAAGGAAATGGCAAACCACTCCAGTATCCTTGCCAAGAAAACCCCAGAAGAAATCATGAAGAGTTGAACATGAGGGGCAGCTAGGTGGCACAGTTAATAGAGCACTGGCCCTGGAGTCAGGAGGACTTGAGTTCAAATCCAGCCTCAGACACTTAACACAAAAACTAGCCCCATGTGACCTTGGGCAAGTCACTTAACCCCAACTGCCCTCCAAAAAAGGCAAAAAAAAGAGTTGAACATAACTGAAATGATTGAACAGCGCAAAAGAAATGAATTCATTATGTTAGCTTTGCAAAAATGTTTTAACCACTAAGAAGGAAAAAGTTCTCATGAGGATTTTAGGAAACTCTTAGTATACCAAAACTTCCTTCAAAGAGAAACAGTGTTCAGGTGCCATGCATATACCCACAGGCAACATTTTATTCAGTCTGTATTGTCAGGGACTTTAGATGGCTTGGAGGATGAAATGACTGGTGCTGGGGCTCCAAGTGTAATCCAAAATTTTAATTTTCTTTCTGTAAAGTTATTGAGTGGATTAGGATACTATCTACCTTATAGATTCTTTTACACCCTTTGCCCCCTTGCCCCTTATTGACTAAAATAATTTATTTAGTAAAGATGAGGTACAGGCTCTGGGAATCCCCTTGAACTCTGATTGAATCTTCCTATTTGATGAGGCATTTGCCCAAATCTCTGTTACTAGCCTAGCCCTCCTTTGTACAGCTAGTTCTCACCCTTGATCCTCCCAAACCCTCCATTGTCTCATCTCCAGGTAGCCTCCAGCTACCTCCCACCCTTAATCTCTCATCACTGGAGTCTAACCTCATTTGACTCCTCCTGAAGACCCTCCCCTAAACCACCCCTAGATTCTTACCACAATTTGTCTCCATGAGGTGTGAGAACGCCTGAGAATTATCTAGTGTAGACTCACTCTGTATCAGATTATTCTGTCCCGCTTATCCAATATAAGCATCACAAATACTGAGGCTCTTTAAGAAGAGTCTACCCATTAAGTGAATCTGTAATAAACTTTGCTTTTCATTGGCTGAGTTGAATTCATTCGGCAGGACCCAGTGTATTGCTGTTTTGGGGTCTCGTGTACCCCTAAACTTTAAATCTCAACATCTTATGGTACCTTATACTTTAACAGTAGGACATTGAGGACTTAGTATTTTCCATAGAGAATCCATTTTGAATGGCCTTCCTGTTCCTGCAAATAGTTTAAAAGTCCTACTTTACTGAAATTTGGAACATGCCTTCTCTAGTTAAGATAGCTTCCCTATTACACTATTGATGGGGTGCTTGGGATCTGTTTGTAACATCAGTTTGTAAAATCAATTTGTAAAACCAGTCTGTATTCTCCACCCTCCCCCCTAGCCTCAGAGAATTAACTCTGCCCCTTCCCCCTGCCAGCACTCTGAGCAGCAACAACTCATGAACTGTTTATCTCTGCTTGAACAATAACAAGCTATGCCTATGAATCCTTCACTAAACCATCTATAAACATTTTAGCTTAGGCAAATGTTATCTCCCCTTAGTAAAGTGGCCAGCTGGACACACGAATCTTTAATGCCCTATCTATAGGTTAATTCCTTAGCCAATTATCCACCTACTGAGTCTCTGTTAGCCTTGGTTCCCAACATCCATCTTGTCAAACATGACACTGAGGGTGGCAGACTAGGCACTTCTGAGTCAACCCTTGACCACTAGCTGACTTAGTGACATTTCAGGCCTAAAACCACACCTCCAGGTAGCCCCCCCTTGGCCTATTTCCCAGTGAATTATGGGCAATAACCTGAGCAGTTGACATTAAAAGTGCATGTTCCTTTAAGCACTGACCACTCCTTAACTCCTCCCCAATCCCACCCTTACTCACTTAGTTAGTATAATTGACATCTGATTAATTGCCTAGACTCCTTAAAAACTATGCCTATGTCTTCTTTAAGTTTGCAGATTCCTTTAGAACTCTTGCCCACTGTACAGCGTAACAATAAACTTGCAGGTTCCTTAAGAAGCCCGCTGTAAAGCGTAACAATAAATTTTTACAATTCTGACTCCAAGTTTGCTTGGGCCTATTGAATTCTTTCCAGACTGAATCGAGGGCATTCTGGTCGTTGACAAGGATCAGAGTTCCTGTATAACCTATTGCCATCCCCCTCATCACTATGAGAATATCTAGTCTATCTATTAATAAATATTGATGAAGTGTCTACTCTGCCCAACCACTGTGCAAGGGGTTGCTTACATATTTATGTTATTTGACCATTTATTTGATTAATCTAACAATTACATAAACTTATGTGAAAAATTACAGCAGGTATGTATCAAATGATATATTTTAATAAATTTTTTAAATGTTGCTACATTTACCTGATTATGAGCATGATTATGTTAAGAAATATATACAATTCATATTAAAAACTAAAAAACTTTATTGTTAGCCCAGATATAGTGCAATGTCAGCCTTTGAAGATCATCTCAAGATATTATCCTTTAGTTCATCTGATTCAGAGTATTGTTCAATATGCCATAAATATTTATTGAGTGCTTTTTCTTCATGAGGTACTGATTTAGATGCCACAGGGAACACAAAGAAGAATACAGGACAAAGACCCTGCCCTCACCAAGTCTGTGAAACTCAGGTTTTATTCAGTCACAAAGAAGGACAGAATTATCGGGCTTTCACGAATTCAAGCTAGACTTTTAATATCATTTTAATTTAGATAAAGGAATATAGGGGAGCATCAGTAGAACAGTGTGAAAACTTTTCCTTATCATCAAAGATAAGATACCTGAATAAGTGTTCTTTGAAAAGGTAAATCTGACTGTCATCCTTGAAAAACGGGATACAGGGGAAAGGAAAGGAATAAGTATTTATGTGGCAACTGTGCCAGGAACTTTGTGAAGTCCCTTTTATAAATATTATCTCATTGACTCACAATGCAAAAGGGAAGATTTCTTTTTCCCTTTCATTCCTCTTTTTAAGGTTGCCCTGGCCAATATAATTTCACAATAACATCAGTAATGCAGTATAACTTAATCCCACTGTAAAGTCATAAAACTCCACTGTTAATCATTTTTCAGTCAAGTCTGAATCTTCGTGGCCCCTTTTGGGGTTTTCTTGGAGCGGTTTACCATTTCTTTCTCCAGTTCATTTTACAGGTGAGGAAACTGAGGCAAAAAAGGTTAAATGACTTACCCAGGGTCACACAGCTAATAAGTGTCTGAGGCAGGATTTGAAATCAAGAAGATAAATCTTACTGCCTCCAGACCCAGTGCTCTATCTATTGTACCACCTAGTTGTTCTTTTATCTTGGGTCTTTTACTATTAAAACTCCAAATGGTGAATGGTTGGGAAAGCAGAACAGGACCCTTATAATGTCTTAGAAAGATTACTGGATTTAAAGTCAGGGTATTTGTCTCAAATCCTGGCTCTGCTTCTTGCTTCCTGTTTTAGTTATCTTAAGCAAGTCACTTCACATGTCTAAGCATTAGTGTTCTTTTCTGTAAAATTAGGGGGTTAGATTGAATAATCTTTAAATTTTCTTCCATCTCTAAATCTATGGTCTTCTGCTACAATGAGGGAAGTTGCATAGTACAGTAGATGGATAGTAGGCCTCAAATTCAGGAAGACCTTGGATCCAGGACCACCACTAATAGTGATTGTGTGACTTAGTTAAAGTTACTAGCATCTATATAGCATTTTCAAGTTTACAAAATCCTCCATCTCATTTGATTCTCACAACAATCTTGGGAGATAGGTACCATTATTATTCCCATTTTACAGATTAGGAAACTAAGAAAGGTTAAGTGACTTGCCTAGGGTCATGCAACTGATAAGAGGTTGAAATAGGATTTGAATTCAGGTCTTTCTGACTCTAATTCCAATATTGATTTACATCATTTAACTCCATCATTCCTTAGGCAGCTCTCTAAGACTAAATTGTAGAATATTCTGACCAAGAGTTCTCTAAACACTAATGAAATAATAAGTTCTGACAAAAAAAAAAGACCCAATACCATTTTTGTAGAACTAATTGCCTTCTGTGAAGATACTTCACCAAATAGTATATTTCTGAAGAATTCATTAGTGTTGTTCTACCACATCAAATGTGATGAGGTTATGGGCTCTGGGAGCTCCCTCAAGCTTTCCTTGAGTCCTTGAGGTACAGGCTCTGGGAACCTCCCTTGGACTCTTAAGTGTCTCATTTGATGAGGCCGTACATTGTGCCTAGTTACTAACTGCTAACTACTAGCCTAGTTACTAGCCTAGCCCTCCATTGTTCATCTACTTCCCAGCCTTGAGCCTATCAAAATTCAGCCCAGCCTTATTTGGAGTCAGTTGAAAAAGTTTATTTTACCGTTTTACAGCCGGCAAGGATCCGGATCCATAGGGGACCTGCAAATGAAAGGGGGAACAGGCTTTTACTTTTAAAGGGTAGGGCTGCCATTGTTAGGGCTGACCAGATGGATGTAAGGGACTTCAGTGCATAGATAAAAGTCTGAGGAGTTTAACTTGGAGATGAGATTTGCGCCAGACAGGAGGAGACATGAAGAGATTAAGCCAGGACAAAGGAGTCACAAGTTGTTGCCTAGGCAGAGTGTGGATAGGGGGAAGGGGCAGAGTTTGAGGCTGGTAAAGGGATTTTACAGACTGGTTTTACAAATCGCTATTACAATTTTACAATACAAATTGCAGTTACAATTGTACAAACTGGTTTTACAAATTAATGTTACAGACTGATGTCACCAATTGGTTTTACAAATTGCTATTACAGATATAGATCCCAAGCACCCCATCAATTCCATCTACTCTGTATTTATCTCATTAATAACAACAAGAATTTCCATTTATTTAACACTTTAAAGTTTGCAAAATGCTTTACAAAATACCAAGGGTCCCAAAAGGTTAAACTGCACCAAGATTTTTGGGACACCCTGTATTATCTCATTTTATCCTCAGAAAGATGATGGGAGGTGGGTGCTATTAAAATCGATCCTCCCTTTTACAGATAAGGAAATTGAGCTAGAGGTTAAGTGACTTGCTAGTGTTGGAGGCCAGATTTGAATGCCTCTTCATGACTACAAGAGCAAGACTTTTCACCATGCTACCTAGCTGCCTGATACTTTTTTTAAAAAACCATTGAAGCTATACTTTGAGGAAACCAAAGCAGAGTCTGACAGTTTAATATTTCCTGTCCTTTTATGACTTTCAGAACTGTAGTAATGGATTTATTGGTTCATTGAAAGGTGGAGATTTTAGTCAAGTAGGAAATTTGGAGTATAAGCACAAGGTCTGATTTTAAAGTAGTGACACAAATTCCCAATACTACCGATGACAATCTCACCTAGGCACTATCGAATCCCTTTCTTTGGGGGCCCAAGAATTGCCTCTGGTGAATATTGAAGAGGTTACCCACTAAGAAGGTTAGAGTTGTGTTGTGCATTTTCCCCACCCTCCCTACCTCAAGGAGGTGAGTGGACTACCAGGTCAGCTCTGCCCTCCCCTACTGGGTCTCTGACCTTTCCCCCAGTCAGCTCACCTGCATAGAAGTGGGCAGGCTTCTGGGTCAGGCGATGGAGTGCCCTGATCAGCCAACATGGTGTTTTAATAAAAGGTCCATTCTAAATTATTACTTGGGTCTTGCTCGCATTAATCGAGGTACAGCAGTTGCTCTGGAGACCCCAAAATACCAACACGCTGGGTCCTGCCGAATGAATTCAACTTCAGTCTTCTCAGCCGAAGAAAAGTAAAATTTATTAAGAGTTCGCTTGCATTAGACACAGTAAGTCTGTGCTAGGTCATTCTATAGTGCTCTCACAGCACTCTCACTATTCTGTGGCATTCTATGGAGCTCCCACACCACACGGTGTGAGATGGGGTCTTATATACAGAAGATTGTGGGAAGAATCTAGGGGTGCTGTAGAGGAAGAGTTTGGGGAGGGTCTTCAGGAGGAGTTAATGAGGTCAATGAGTGATTAAGGGTGGGAGGTAGATGGAGGCTACAGAAAATGGTGGGCTAGGCCAGTTCAAGGATCCTTGCCCGATGTAAATCTGTAAAATAAACTTTTTCAACTCTGGCTCCAAGTAAGGCTGAGCTGAATTCTTTCCAGACTGAATTGCAGGTTCTGGTCTTAGATAAGATCAGAGTTCCTGCTGAACCTATTGGGAGCCATCCCTCATCAGAATGTAATCTGAGAGAGAAAGCTAGGAGTGTCAGGCAAGGCCTCCTGAAGAAACTGGGGTTTGATGTGAGTTTTAAAGGAAGCTGGAGAAACTATGATATTAGGTGGGAGGCTGGGAAGACTGCAGAGCATTCTAGGGCTAGGGATCAGTTGGTGCATAGGCTTGGAGATGGGATATGGAGTGCTTTGTTCAGAAACTAACCAATTGAGACCAGTTTAGCTAGATTATAGAATACATGAAAGAAAGGAATATGGGTTCTATTTCTCCTGGTTGTTATGAAGATAAAATGTATTAATACATATGAAGCTCTTTGTGTATCTTAAAGAGATACTCGCTCACCATCAATTAACATTTTTATCATCAAACATTGAGTGAACACCCTCCTTGTGCTAGGTGATAAAACAGTAAAGGAGTATGCAGCTTTGTGGGCAATCTGTGTTGAATATTTCAATCTTTTTTCTCTGATAAAAGGAAGGGGAACTGTTCCTGTTGCAATGATTTTCTAGTTACTGTCATCACACATCTCAGTGAAACACTGCGAGAAGTCTTCTTGGAATGCTGTCAACTGAAAATTCTGCGACAAGGATAGCTTTTGCACAGGATTTCACACTGAATAATATAGTAACATCTAGAGATTCCTAACACAGGGAAACAAATGAGCATGTTTTTTTTTTAATCACCATGACGTGGGCATGAGGTGCTCTTCAAACAGCTTACCAGAACCTCCTGTCCAACAGGTGCAGTGGAAAGTAAGTATGACTGAGGGAGGGAATTTGAAATTCAAAATTTTTAAAAATGAATGTTAAAAATGATTTTTCATGTAATTGGGAAAAATTAAAATATTAAATGAAAAAAGAAAATAGGTATGATTTAAATTCCAAGAATGTGGGTGTGTATCTTGACTCCGCTGCTTATTGCCTGTGTGTCTTTAGCCAAGTCATTTAACTCCTTTAGTTAACCTCAATGTCTTGAGCTACAAAATGAGGAGGTTGGACAAGATGATCTTAAATCAACCAATAAAAAAATCAATAAAAATTTATTAAGCATCTATTATATGCCAGTGACTGTTCTCAGTACTGGGGATAAAAAAAAGAAACAAAGGATGGTTCCTGCCCTCAAGGAGCTCACGGTCTAGGTCCCTTCTACTTCTAAATCTAGCACTCCATGATCCTTTATTACAAGCTTACAGTTAACAAAGTGTTTTCCTACTTCACAAACCTCAGTCTGTACCTAAAACTTTTGCATTAGAATGGACACCTCACAAATACATTATCTCTTTAATCTCTTAATTTTTAAAGGTCATATAGGGTTTGAATTTCTCAGCAAGAAACAATCACCTGGGATGCTTATAAGAAATGAATAGGATAACAATTAAAAATAAAATTAGGGGAATGGCCCTTTTGAGAGAATACAACAAAGATGGTGTTGTGCTAGTTTACCTTGCTCTTCTCCATGAGTGTTTTCTAAAGATCCAGGAGCTTGGTTCTCAAAGTCACGTAAAAGATTCTGCTTTAGCTTTTCAAGATGGCAATCTCCCTCAAGAACAGGAGAAAGCCCAGGCAGATGCTTTGGGTTATCACAGATAGGACAGAGTTGTTGGGATGCCATGGAACTAGAATCCCCAGGAGGGCTTTGTTTCAGGTCCCAGAGATCAGTATTATAACTTCCCAAAGGGAACTGGTTAGTTTCAAGCAATACAGAGTCCGTGTCATCCTGGCTCTGATCATAGTCTTGTTTTTCTCCATCTTCCAAAACACTCTCCTGAACATCACCATAATTCACCTCTGGGTCGAGCTCACCATTTAATTGAGGGTTCTGCTTACTTAAATTAAGCAAGGAAGCAGATAAGGTATCTGCTTCTGACTTGCTGAACAGCTTCATACATGCATGACATTCAAGAAGAAAGAGGTTGGAAGAAGTTCTGGGCATCTTGAGAAGCCATGGTCAACGCTATGACCTGATGACTACAAACTCCAGAAGTTCAGTTTTGCCAGCATGCTGTGATTACATGAGCTATAGAATAAGCATTATAAGAAATTAAATTTGATATCTCTTTAAGATTATAAATATTTTGCCACCCAGCTCAAATGGAAGGAAAAGAATATTTCCATCTAATCAATAAGACAACAATCAATAAGCCATCTCCAGACATCCCCAAATTAATGCCAAATTGTGCATTTTCGGGAAGAAGGGTAGATCACCATTGAAATCTTGAAATAGATAGTTGAAAACCACTTCATAACAGTCTAAATGGACATTATTTCAACACCTCTTCACCTCATCGTGCATGTGCAAAACTTGCATTAGCAATAATGGGACCTATTCATGTGGACCAAGAGGAGGAAATCCCCCCACAGACTAGATTTGGCAGTGTGAAAAGGATAAATGAATCTTCATTAGAGGCATTTCAGCATGACATTTTTAAAAACAAAAAGGTTTGATCTTTTATATATGAAATTACAGATCACTGTTAGCAGACTAATAATCATCTTTACTTCATGAGACCAAGATTTAGCCTTTCAAGGAAAATGTATGATTCGTGGGAAATGCCTTTAACAAACTTCAGACTAGCATTTTAAAAATTCTGTGTTTTTAGAAAATGGTATGCATGAAGGAGGAATTCAAACCTCTGAAATAAACTTCTGCGTATTGTGACAAAGTCAAATACACCACTACAAACCAAAAGACCAGTTTACCAAAATGTATTCCATTAACAGGTTTTAAAACTGAAAGAGATTTTACAGACCAACTCATCCAACCACCTCAATTTTCCACATAAAGAAATTGGAATCCAGAGATGGAAAGTTATAGGCCACACTATCATAAATGACAGAAGCAAGATGTGAACCCAAGTATTACAGAGTACTGGACTTGGAAGTTTCATCTTCACATGTTTAAATCTAGCCCCAGACACTTAATAACTGTGTGACCCTGGAAAGTAATTTAACCCTGTTTGCCTCAGTTCCTCATCTATAAAATGATAGACCTCTCCAATATCTTTGCCAAGAAAGCCATAGGTCATAGACATGGCTGAAACAACTCAACCACAAACAACAATTCTTACTTTAAAAATAATCCACTAAATATATATCTTATATTATTTCTTTGCTCAAAATTTTTCAGTGAGTAAAATACAAAATCTTCTAGTATAAACTACAAAGGCATCAACATAACATTTGATATCCTTCACAACATGGCTCTCCCCTATCTTATTTCCTTCCCACTTTGTCTATTCCAGTGAAATTTATCTGCTGGCTATTTCTCACACATTGCTTTGTATCTCTCACCTTCATATGCTTAGACAGGTAGTCCTACATATGTAGGATATTATACTATTCCCGAGTTACCCTTTACCTTTAAATGATTGCCATTTAGTGGTTCAGAAATACCTTATGAGTTGCCAATGATGGTTCAAGAAATTCATTCTAAAAATCCTTTAATGGTACCTTGAGTAATAAGTAATTGCAGATTTTCGTTAGAAAATTAAATTATCCTAGGAGTCAGCAACATTTTTGTTGTTGTTGTTAAAAGGTTTTCACAGAATAAATAAAGTTAGGAACCATTGCTTCAGTAAAATATAAGCTTCTCTAGGGTAAAGAATATTTTATTTTGGTTTCCATATGACTAGTTCCTTACATGTTGTTCACATTTAACAAATTTTGTTCAGCTGAATTATGTAACACACTGCCTGCCCCAATTAGGTTGTTCCTTTTCTACTCTCTTCTAATCTCCCCAAACTCTGAAGCTTTCCAGGCTTTAAAAATACTCTTCCACATGAAGCCAAGATGGAAGAATGGAAGCAGTAACTTTTCTAAGCTCCTCCATGAATCCCGTCACTAAACTTTAAAAAGTAAATCTGAATGGATTTTAGAGTGACAGAATCCACGGGAAGACAGAGCCTGGCAGAATCCAGCCCAGGAAAGTGCCCACTTTGGTCTGGGAAGGGGGAGCACAGAGCACACAGGGGCTGTACCAACATGGACTAGAGAACAGACCAGCATGGACTAGAGAGCAGACTACAGCAAAGCAGAGAGAGAGAAGGAGCCCTAGTCAGCATACTCACCCACCCCAAAGACAATTTGCAGCCCTCTCATCAGCATCTCACTACAGGACTGGAGAATTCATAGGAGCTGGGTAAGAGAAAGCACAGGGCCTGCAGCAGAGACAGAGGCTTCTCCTGTCACTATCAGCCCACAGTCTTAAAAATCACCTACCTGATTTTCCAGAAGCCAAGATGGCAAAGTAAACTCTAGCTGCTCCAGTTCCTGCTCCATGACCTAAAAAAGCCAGAGGTAAATGTTCCACACAGAGTAAAATCCTGAAATAGCTGAAATAGCCTCAGGGTTAGGAGTCACTAAGAAAGTGTGTAGCTGAGGCAGTAAGGAGTCTGAGGTGAAGGGCAGGAGGGGTACCAAAAAGCCCCACCTCACCTGACCATCAAGAGATCCCAAAGCCCAGGGTGGTAGAGCCAGCAAACACTAACAACACAAGCCCAGGTGGACCTTAGTATCACCAGGGGACTCCAGGAGACAGCAGAGTTGCCAGTCGCCAGCTGCTGAGCCTACCTGAACTGTAGCCCAAGGGCATAGAGGTGGAAATCTGAAGCAGCCAGACCACCCGTCCCCCCACAGGTTACTCTGTGAGCCTCAGGGTAACTCAGGGAAAACACTGAGAAGCCTGGCTTTGGCCTCAGTCTAGACACCCAGAAGCTACAGCACACAAAGTCAACAACCAGGCCCTTAGCTCCCAGCCTGAGAAATTAGGAAATAGGAAATCACAATGGGAAAGAAGGAAGCTGAGAAGAAGGGAAAGACAAGAAAATTGATCTAAGCTTATTATAGAAAGCAAGAACAACCAAATACAGAAGACAACATGGATTCTATACTCACACCTGAGACCACAGAAGAAAATATGAACTGGTCTCAAACCCTAAAAGCATTCTTGGAGGAGCTCAAGAAAGATTTAAAAACCCAAATTGGAGAGGTAGAAGATAAATTTAAATCTACAGTGACTAAATTGGGAAAAAATCTCACTGAAGCAAACAAATCCCCAAAAAGTAAAATTTGTGAACTAACTGGAGAAAATCTCCCTAAAAAAGGACCTTCAAAAACAAAACAAAGAATATATTTTACTAAAAATTAGAATCAGTCAAATCAAAGCTCAGGACTCTATGATGGGCCAAGAGTCAATCAAGGAAAACATGAAGATTGAAAAATTAGAAGAAAGTGTAAATTATCTCACTGGAAAAACAACTGACATGGAGAACAGATACAGAAGAGATAACCTAAGTATTATTGGTCTACTGGAAATCCATGGTAGAAAAAGCAGCCTGGACAACATCCTCCAAGAGATTGTCAAAGAAAACTGTCCTGAAGTCCTAGAATCAGGAGGTAAAATAGTTATCGAAAGAATTCATCAGACTCCTCCTGAAAGAGATCCCAAATGAAAACACCAAGAAATACAGTAGCCAAATTCCAGAATTGCAAGGTTAAGAAGAAAATGCTGCGAGTATCCAAAATGAAACAATTCAAATATTGTGGAACTATAGTCAGGATTACACAGGACCTAGCAGCTTCAACATTAAAAGATTGGAGGGATTGGAATTCGATATTTCATAAGGCAAAAGAGCTAGGACTATAACACAGTAAATGAAGCATAATCTTTCAGGCAAGGATATGGTCATTTAATGAAATAAGGGACTTCCAGACTATCCTGATAAAAAAAAGCCAAAGCTCAATGGAAAATTTGATCTCCAATTACAAGACTCAAGAAAAACATAAAAAGATAAACAAGGAAACACACACTCAAGGGGGAGATGAATAAAATTGAATTTAAGAAAACTATTGAATTAGTAAATAAAACTAAGAGCTGGCATATGAAAAATAAAATAAAATTGATAGAGCCTTAGTCAATATGATAAAAAAAAAAAGAAAGAAGAAAACCAAATTAGGAGTATCAAAAATGAAAAGGGTGAATCTACATCCAATGAAGAGGAAATTAAAACAATAATTAGAAATTATTTTGGCAAATTGTATGCACATAAATTTGACAATCTTAGTAAAATGGATGAATATTTACAAAAATATAAGTTGCTCAGATTAACTGAAGAGGAAGTAAATTACTTAAATAACCCCATCTCAAAAAAAGAATTGAACAAGCCATCAGTGAACTCTCCAGGAAAAAATCTCCAGGGCCAGATGGATTTACTAGAAAATTCTATCAAACATTTAAAGAACAATTGGTTCCAATACTCTAGAAACTATTTGGGGAAATTAGTCAAGAAGGAGTCCTACCAAATTCTTTCTATGACACAAATATGGTGCTGATACATAAATCAGGAAGAGATAAAATGGAGAAAGAAAATTATAGACCAATCTCATTCATGAATATAGATGCAAAAATTTTAAATAAAAAATTAGCAAAAAGGCTACAGCAACTTATCAAAAGAATAATACACTTTGATCAGGTAGGACTTATTTCAGGAATGCAAGGATGGTTTAATATTAGGAAAAACATAAGGATGATTGATCATATCAACAAAAAAACTAGCAGAAACCACATGATTATCTCAATAGATGTAGAAAAGGCTTTTGACAAAATACAACATCCATTCCTATTAAAATACACTAGAAAGTATAGGAATAAATGGAGTCTTCCTTAAAACAATAGGTAGCATCTATTTAAAGCCATCAGCAAGTATTATATGTAATGGGGATAAGCTAGAAGCAATTCCAATAAAATAAGGGATGAAATAAGGGTGTCCACTATCACCACTCTTATTCAATCTGGTACTAGAAATGTTAGCAGTAGCAATTAGAAAAGAAAAAGAAATCAAAGGAATCAAATTAGACAAGTAGAGATCAAGCTATTTCTCTTTGCAAGTGATATGATGATATACTTAGAGAATCCAAGAGCATCTAGTAAAAAAAAAATGACTTGAGACAATAAATAAATTTGGCAAAATTGGAGGATATAAAATAAGCTCACATAAATCCACAGCATTCCTGTATATTTCTAAAGAAATTCTACAGCAAAAGATAGAAAGAGAAATCCCATTTAATATTTTAATTTATACATATATATACTTAATTTGATTTTAAAACTTTGAATTCCAGATTCATTCCCTTCCTCCCTTGTCGCCCACCATAACTGGGAAGATAAGCAGTTCAGTATAGGTTGTACATGTGTAGCTAATGCAAAACAATAACATAGTAGATATATTGTAAAAGACTGACTATATTTCCCTCCCTCCTAACCCACCTCCCACTTGTTCTATTCTCTATTTGATCCTGTCCCTTTTCAAAAGTAGGTGCTTCCAACTTCCTTCTCCCCCAGTCTGCCCTCCCTTCCATTATCCCCCCTCTCATCCCCTTCAACCCTACTCTTCTGTACAGTGAGATACCCTATTTAGTGTGTATTTCATTCCCTCCCCAAGCCAAACTCAATGAGAATAAGGTTGATAAGAATAAGGTTTGCCTTCCTATTCTTCCCCTCCATTGTAACCATTTTCCCTTGCCTCTTCTATATGAGATAGTTTACCCCATTCTGTCTCTCCCCATCTCCTCTCATTATATTCCTCTCTCAACTCTTAATTTCACCCTTTAAGTATTATCCCTTCCTATTAACTTGGTCCTATGCCCTCTATCTATGTATACCTGTAAACATATGTACACACATGTATCCATATGCCCATAAACCCTCGTATATAAAGTTTCATCAATTACAATTATTATTTTTCCATGTAGAAATGTTAGTAGTTCAACTCTGAGAAGTTCCTTATGATTTCTTTTCCCTGTTTACCTGGGTTGTCCTCATTGTATTTCCACAGTATTCAAATTGTTTCTTCCTGGCTGCTTGTAATAGTCTCTCCTAAATCTGGGAATTCCAGAACCTGGCTATAATATTCCTAGGAGTTTTCTTTTTGGAATCTTTTTCAGGAGGTGATGGGTGGATTCTTTCAACCTCTATTTTGCCCTCTGGTTCTAAAACATCATGGCAGTTTTCTTTGAGAACTTCCTGGAGGATGATTTCTAGGTTCTTATTTTGATCATGACTTTCAGGTAGTCCAATAATTTTCAAATGATCTCTCCTGGATTTGTTTTCCAGGTCAGTGGTTTTTTTCCATGAGATATTTCACATTGCCTTCTATTCTTTCATTTTTTTGTATCTGTTTAACAGTGTCTTGATTTCTCATAAAGTAACTAGCTTCCATTTGCTCCAGTCGAATTCTGAAGGAGTGATTCTCCTCAGTGAGCTTTTGAGATTCTTTTTCCATTTGGCAAATTTGGCTTTTTAAGGAATTCTTCTCCTCATTGCCTTTTTGAGCCTCTTTTGCCAATTGAGTTAGTATATTTTTTAAAGGAGTTATTTTCCTCAGTCAGGCTGTTGACTCTCATTTTGTAATTTTCTTGCATCATTCTCATTTCTCTTCCCAATTTTTCCTCCACTTCTCTTATCTTCTTCTTAATGTCCTTTATGGCCTGTAACCAGATTGTATTTTTCTTTGAAGCTTTTGGTGCAGGAGTTCTGACTTCACTGTCTTCCTCCTGTTCCATGTTTTGCTCCTTTTGGTCCCCAAAATAGGATTCTAATGTTGGAATCTTCTGTCTGCTTTGTTTCCTTTGCCTGGTCATGTCGCCCCTCAGTCATTTGACCCCTGGGCTTTTTGCCACAGCAGGACTCTGCCACCAGACAGGGGAGCTTTCATCCCAAAAACTGGGGTTTTCTCAGCTGCCTGAGGTATTAGATGGGTGCCCTCTGTGAGGCCTCCACACACTCTGGCAAGCTGGACACACACTCCAGAACCTCCACCCTAGACTGCAATCCAGATCCAAGAAGGTTAAAGCAAGAACGATTACCCCTCAGACTGATGCTTGGTCCCCCTACACTCTGCAGGCCAGGAGGTGAAGCTGTCATGTGGTGCTGACCAGCTGTGCCAGGCATCTCAGCGGCTTCTTGCCCTGGGGGCAAAAGCCAAAGCACTCCTACTTACTGGGTCCCAAAGTCCAGACTGCACTGACCTCTCACTTTGTCTTTCATATCTATGTGTTGATAATTCTGGAAATAGCCACAGCTGATGCTGATCTGGAGTCCCTCCAACCAGTGGCTGGTCAGACCCACCCTGGGGCTAAAACCTCCGGCTCTTGAGGGCCTGGGCTCAGCTCCCAGAGCACTGCACTGGCCAATTCCTGTCAGCCTGCCGGGCTGTCCTCAGCAGGAGGTTTGCTTCTCTGTGTCATTTTGTGGGTTCTGCAGCTCCAAAATTTGTTCAGAGTCCCCTTTTCATATTGTTTGGGGAAGGTGGAAGCTGGAGTCACTCAGAGGTCCTGCTTCTGAGAAATCCCATTTAAAGTTCCTGTAGACATTATAAAATATTTGGGAATCTACCTGCCAAAATAAACCCAGGACCTATATGAACACGACTACAAAACACTTTTCACACAAATAAAGTCAGGTCTAGCTAATTGGAAAAACATCCATTGCTCGTGGCTGGCTCAATCTAATATAATAAAAATGACAATTTTACCTAAATTACATATTTTGTGCCATACCAATCAATTTACCAAAAAATTACTCTATAGAGCTAGAAAAAAAATAGTAACAAAATTCATTTGGAAGAACTAAATGTTCAGAATATCAAGGGAATTAATGAAAAGGAATGTTAGGGAAGGTGGACTAGCTATATCAGATTTTAATCTGTATTTTAACACAGCAATCATAAAAAAATCTACTTAGTACTAGCTGAGGAATAGAGTAGCGAATCAATGGAACAGATTGGGTACACAAGACTCAGCAGTCAATGACTATAGTAATCTACTGTTTGATAAACACAAAGACACCAGTATTTGGGATAAGAACTCACTATTTGACAAAAGCTGCTGGGAAAACTTGAATATAGTATGGCAGAATCTGGGCATAGACCATTATCTAACACCATATACCAAAATCAAGTCTAAATGGGTACATGATCTAGGCATAAAGGCTGATACTATAAGCAATCTAGGAAATCAAGGAATAGTTTACCTGTCAGATTCATGGAGAGGGGAAGACTTTATGACCAAACAAGAATTAGAGAGCATTATAAAATGCAAAATGGATAATTTTGATTACATTAAATTGAAAAGCTTCTGTACAAAGTCAATGTAACCAAGATTAAGAGGGAAGTGAAAAATTGGTAATTTTTACAACCAATGTCTCTGATAAAGGCCTCCTTTCTTAAATATACAGAGAACTGAGTCAAATCTGTCAGAATACAAGTCATTCCCCAATTGACAAATGGTCAAAGGATATGAAGAGCCAGTTTTCAGAGGAAGAAATTAAAGATATCTATAAGCATATGAAAAAATGCTCTAAATCACTATTGATTAGAGAACTGGAAATGAAAACAACTCTGAGGTACCA
Source organism: Petaurus breviceps papuanus (assembly GCF_028583685.1). NCBI lineage: Eukaryota > Metazoa > Chordata > Mammalia > Diprotodontia > Petauridae > Petaurus > Petaurus breviceps. The sequence continues at coordinate 21,228,090 of NW_027185809.1, forward strand.
CATCTCACAAGTCAGATTGGCTAAGATGACAAAACAGGAAAATGACAAATGCTGGAGAGGATTTGGAAAAATTGAAACACTAATGCATTGCTGGTGGAGTTGTAAACTGATTCAACCATTCTGGAGAGCAATCTGAAACAATTTCCAAAACGTTATACATAATTTCATACCCTTTGACCCAGCAATACAACTTCTAGGGTTGTATCCCAAAGAGATCATAGAAGTGGGAGGAAGACCCATATGTACAAAAATATTTATAGCAGCTCTTTTTGTGATGGCAAAGAATTGGAAATTAAGGGGGTACCCATCAATTGGGGAATGGCTGAACAAGTTGTGGTATATGCATGCTATGGAATACTATTGTGCTATAAGAAACTAGGAGCAGACAGTCTTCATATTTACCTGGAGAGGCTTATACGAACTGAGGCTGGGTGAGAAGAGTAGAACCAGGAGAAATTTGTACACAATTACAGACACAATGTATGTTTGATGACCAGCTTTCATAGACCGGACTCTTCTCACCAAAGAACTCATGATGGAGAGAGATGTCTACATTCAGAGAAAGAACAGAGTTTGAATGCAGAGTGAAGCAAATTACCTGCTCTTTCTTTTTCTTGTTTGGTTTTGTTTCCTCTTTCCCATTGTTCATTCCATCTAATACAATCCTTCTTTATAACCTGACTAATGTCTAATGTGGAGGTATTTGCAGATCCTATACTTGATTGTATGCCACAATGGGGGGGAAGTGAGGAAGGGGGAGAAAATTTGAAACTCAAAGAATTGTGGAAATTAATCTTGTACACTAAAAGGAAACAAACAAATTAATAAAGACACAAAAAAGAAAAAATACTCTTCCACAAAGAGGTCTCAGATCTAATCTACAATAGCCATAAGGTACATTCACTGAAAACTAGGACAGCAATAGTATTCTAGGATAAATGATGATGATGATGATGATTACCTTACAACCACTTTCACATTCAAGATCATCTCTCTGGAGCCTCACAATTACCCCCCTGAGATTTGTAGAGCAATTATTACTTCCCCTATTTTATGAATGAGGGCACAGATACTCAGAATTTAAGTAACTTCCCAAAGATAATGCTCACTAATGAATGAAATGAGAATAGAATAGAGGACTTCTCATCTCTCCCTCCTCACTTCTCACTCAGTTCTCCTTCCACAACTTACACAGAATGCAACCTGTATAGACAGCTGGTATGAATATATGATATTGACCTAAGAACCTTTTGATTTAAATTAAGGGACCTTTCAGTTTCTTATTAGAGCAGCTAGGTGGCACAGTGTGCAATACCGGGCAAGTCATTTAACCCTGTTTGTCTGTTTCCTCTTCTGTAAAGTGAGCTAGAAAAGCATATGGCAAATCTCTCCAGTACGTTTGCCAAGAAAACCCCAAATGGGATCACAACTAAACTGACTGAACAACAACCAAATCTATTATTAAAAACCAAAGTTGATGGGACGTCTAGACATAGAATAGACCTCAGAGTTCATCTAGTCTAATCTTCTTATTTTTATGTTACTTATTGTTTTAGTCCAATCCTTACTCCCAAGGGGTTTGCAAACCACTAAATGGGACCAGCCTTACTAACGGGGATACAACTCATACACATGCATTAGTACTAAGTGTATGCAAAGTACTTTTAAAAGGGAAGATCAGGAAAGGTATTGTATAGGAGGTGGTATTTTAATTTTAGTATTTGTATATTCCTTGGAAGGAGTTAGGGATTTTGTAAGGCAGAGGTGAAGAGAGAAAACACTCCAAACATGTAAGACCACCAATGCAAGAGAACTGAGATGTTCAGGGTTAAATGCCCTGCCCAAGGTCCCATGGATAGTAAATTTCAGGGTCAAGATTCAAATTCAGGGCCTGTGACTCCAAAATTAGTAGTTTCTCCATGGCACCACACTCCCTTCTTTGAACACTCAAATCATTTACCAATTTTTGGTGAACGTAGAACTGTGAGTGCATTAAAGATATATCTGTTACCAGTGGTCTGTGTGGGTGGAAAATTTGAATTGCTACTAGTTTCATGGAAAAGATAGTTTCTCCTTTCTTCTGTTGAAATCCTTTTCTTCTTTCCAGGCCCATTCAGATATCATTTCCTCCATAAAGCTTTTAGCTCATCTATACCTCATCCCTTGTACCATCCTTATCCATATAGATTGGGAAGATCTGAGTTCAAATCTGGCCTTAGACATTTACTAATTGTGTCACCCTGGGCAAGTTACTTAACCCTGCTTGCTTCAGTTTCTGAATCTTTAAAATAAGCTGTAGAAGGAAATGGCAAACCACTCCAGTATCCTTGCCAAAAAAACCCCAAACAGTATCACTTAATGACTTAACAACAACCACATCTCCCTAACTTTGTTATAAGGTCCTGGGGTTGTATTATGTTACTATCTTTCTATAGCATTCATACCCCACCCACCCCCGCCCCCCAAAAAAGACTTCTGGTTGTCCTCACAGCTGAAAAGGCTATCCCTGAAAAACTTAGGGTGAGTTATCCTGGTCACCCCAGTTTGATAAAGTTGGTTGAACCTCTAGAGTTTTTCCCTGACTATAATTTGGAGATCGATATGGGAATTGGATGGATTTTAGGCTAGGAAAACTTCGGTATATTTACATTAGTCATCTTTAGTTTATTACTACCATTGTGATTAAAATTTTATAGATAATTTTTTTAAGTGACCTTAAATGAAAATCAGTAGTTACAAGATGAAAGGGAACTTTCCCAAGTGTAATGGGGGACTAAACTATGAGGCTTGACTGGATGATGCAGACCCACCTTCTACGCTACAATGATAATCTGGTTGACAGCCATGAAGGGATTCTGAGAGCATGGAGGAGGAATCAGAAGCTTAGAAGTCAGTCAATAAGCATTTATTAAACTCCTACTATGATCCAGGCATTAGGGGTACAAAAAAAAGGCAAAAGACTGTCCCTCGCAATCTAATACGGAAGGTAACGTGCAAATACCTATGTACAACTATGAACAGAATAAATAGGAAGTAATCAACAGAGAAAAGGCAGAAGAAAGGGACTAGGAAAGGCTTCTTGTAGAAAATGGGATTCTAACTGGGACATTAATGAAGCTAGGAAGCAGAGAAGAGAAAGGAGAGTATTCCAGGTATGAGGGACAGCCAGTGAAAATTCCCAGTGTTGGGAGATGGAGTGTCTTGTTTAAGAAACAGCAAGGAGGTCAGTGTATATGATAGGGAGTAAAGTATAAGAAGACTGGAAAGGTATAAGGGGATCAGGTTATTAAGGGCTTTGAATGCCAAACAGAGGATTAAAATCTTGGAGGTAATAAGGAGCCACTGGAGCCTGGGGCTGGGAAAGGAAAGGGTTCCATGGGGTCAAATCTGCACTTTAGCAAAAAATTATTTGACAGCTGAGTTGAGAATGAACTGGAGTGGGGAGAGACTTAAGATGGGAAAACTAAGTAAGAGACTATTCAAATAGCCCAGGGGTGAGTTGATGAGGGTCTGCCCAAAGGGTGGTAGCAGTGTCAGAGGAGAGAAGGAAACATAGAGAAAAGATGCTACAAAGGTAAAATTGGAAGGACTTGGCAAAAGTTTGCATTTAGAGGGTGAGAGACAGTAAAGAGCAGTGGATGGAAGCTAGGTTGTAGCACCCCAGAGTACCTCATGGCGCTAGATGGAGTATATGACTGACAAAGGTAAATGCTTGAACAATATCAAGTATTCCTAGAGCTAGTCCAGGTACTGGTTAGGGCACCCACTTCCTGTCACATTTGTCTCCCCAGCTTTTAGCACAGTGCCGGTTACATAGTAAGCACCCAATAATTAAAATGAATTTGGGAATATATAATAGAAGACAATGGCAATCTCTAAGAATCAAGGCTGCCAAATTTAGACACAGTAGCAAAGCACCATGACACATTCTATTTCCCTCCCATCTTTAATATATCTCATCAAATTGGCAGGTTATACCAACTACTTTTATTTACTACCAACTCTCTTCTTAGGCCCCTTAGCAATATGTATTCCAGTCTTCTTATTGCAAAGGAATAATTGGTTTCTTCTAACTATATCTAATGGCTTCCTTTAAGGCCTGATTTTTCTGCTAAATTTGATATTACTGGACAACCCTTTCTAGGAAGTCTTTCCTACCCTCCCCTTCTATAATATTATACCCTCTGCATTCTTCTGTCTCTCTAATTGTCTCCTTCATTGGCTCTCTTTTATCCCCCATCACTTATCTATAGGCAATCAGTCTTGGACCCTTCTTGGAATTTACGAAGCTCATCTACTCCCATGCTTAAACTAATGGTTCTGTATAAATGACTCCCAAATCTCCATCTCCAACCTTGAATACAATATCTATTTTCAGTCCTATATCACCAGTTGCCTATTGAAACATCTCTACTTTTATGTCTTAGCCAAGCTAGAAAATTAGCAGGTGACAAACTTACATTCTCATTCCTCACCCCAAACAAGCAAACCTTTCCTCTTCTTCCCAGTCCTCCAGGATCACACTTTTTGAGTAATTTTCATGATACCTGTCTCCATTTTTTGGTTGTCATTATTTTAGTCTGAGCCTGTGATTTCATTATTGCATTGAGATCACTGGTTCTAAAACTCTACTGGCATAGATCAGCAGCTCATCTATAATTTATAGTCTGAGAAAGTTACCTGGGAGCACTGAGAAATTAATGTTTTGCCCATGATCACAGAGCTAATATGTGTAAGGGATAGAATTTGAACGTTAGATCCGCCTGAGTGTCAAGTCAGCCTTCTGTCCAATATAACGTGCTGCTTCTTCTCTCTCCTTTCCTATTCCCAATTCCATCCATGACCAAGTCCAGATGGTTCTTCTTCTGTAAATACTCTCAGATCCAACTCTTGCTATGTTTCTACAGCGACCAGTTCAGTTCACACCGTTATCGACTCCTATAAAAAGTCAAGGCAATAAGTATTTACTGGGAGCCTATTTTGTGTGGGTCCTTTTACTAAGCACTGGGAATATAAAGAAAAGGGGGGGAATCACTGTTCTCAAGGAACTCAAAGTCTAATGCAGGAAAAAATATACAAATAACTATATACAAACAAGATATAGATAGGATAAATTGAAAATGATCAACAGAGAGAAGGCACTAGAAATAAGGAGGGTCAAGAAAGGCTTCCTTTAGAGGGTGGGATTTTAGCTGAGACTTGAAGAAAGGTGGAGATAAAGATAGAGAGCATTTCAAGTATGGGGAACAGTCACTGAAAATACCCAGAGTCGAGAGATGGAGTTGTCTTGTGTGTGCAACAACAAGGAGATCAGTGTTATAGGATGGCAGAGTGTGTGGAGTGTAAGAAGGCTGGGAAGGTAGAAAAAGATTGGTTTATGAAGGGCTTTGAAAGCTAAACAGAGGATTTTATATTTGATTCTAGAAATAATAGGGAGCCACTGGAGTTGATTAAATGATCACATTGTGCTTTAGGAATGTCAATTGGACAGCTGAGTGGAAGATGACCTCAATCAGGGAGAGACTTCAGGCAGGGATATCAACCAGCAGGCTATTGCGATTGTCCAGATATGAGGTGATAAGGTCCTGTCCTTTATGGCTTGTGGCAGTGCCAAAGAAGAAAGGGTGAAGTGTATAAGATACCTTTAGAATCATTAGGACTTGACAACAGATTGGATATGAAGGTGGAAGATAAAGGGAAGTGAGAAGTTAAGGATGCCGCTCTATATTGCAAGTCTAAATAGCTGAGTATACATTTGGTAGTAATAGGGACAAGCAATAGGGGAGAGTTAGGAGGTGAAAGTGAATTCAATTTTTAACATGCTAAGTTTAAGATATATATAAGACATTTAATTTGAGATAAGTAGAGATTGAGGACGAGAGGTTTAAGACTGGGTAAACTCATAAGAACCACCTGCTTGTCATGTTAGTGGAAGGGGAAGATCATCCCTGCCCATTAATAGGCCCGTGTGACCTGCTTTGAACTCTGGTCCAACTCACAGTTGTGAAAGCCTGAGTCACATGCAGCCTGGGTCACATGGAGCTCAGGGTAGGAGGAAACATGCTGAAACATTATGATTATTTTCACAGCTTCACTGATGCAGCAGGGTAAGGAGGTGCCTCCATGCATATGCCAATGCAAATATGCCCCAAGTGCTGAAGCAAGACAGGGTGGGAACCATTCACAGCTATAACAAAGAGGCAGAACTTCAAGAAGGAAGGCCACATCAGATGATTTTACCACCATATTTGGTAGTGCCTCATGACTTATATATAGATTTCCTCTAGTTTTCAGCATCCTGCTCTCCTCTCAGGCCTTTTGATACAGCATTCATACAATGTCTGTTTTTGAGAGGTAGAAGTGACTTCACCAGTCATGTAGCTCAAATCCCTCATTAAATGAATCCCCATTATAACATATTTGACAGTGGACATCTATCTTCTGCTTGAAGACTTCTAAACAGGAGGAACGCAATCACTTCTCAAGGCAGCATTCCAATTTGGACAGCTCCAAATAGGAAGTTCCTTCCCTCTACCTCTTCCACATCAAGCTCAATTGTCTTCTGTGCAACTTTCACTTATTGCTCCTGGCTCTGTCCTCCAAGGTCAAACTGAACAAGACTAATCTCTTCTCCATAATAAACCTTCAAATACTTTCAAGATGATTTTCATGACCCTCTATTATCTTCTCTTCTCCATAAGTATTCCCAGTTTCTTCAACCAATCCTCATGTGACATTGACTCAAAGGATTTTTGTTATCCTGGTTGCTCTCTTCTAGATACTCTCCAGTTTATTAACATTCTTCCTAAATTGCAGTGTATGGAACCGGACACAAAACCCCAGATATTGAGAGCACAGTCCAGTAGGACTATCATTCTTGAAGAATAATTTCCTCACCCAGGCTAGTCTACTATTTACTCTCCCACTTTAGACCCTATCCCTCCTTTTAAAATAAAGGAATTCCTCTGAGGTTCCATGATTGCTATAATCTCTGGGCTTCTCTCCCCACCCCTACCTTCTACAGAGGATCTGATAATATTCTCTACATCTATCTAAAAAAGATGCTTTGGCAAATAATGGTCAAACTCTTAGTCAATCTATAAGTCACTCAATGAGAGGGCCCACTCAGAGAACTTGGAGATGTAGTAATAAATGAAAAAAAAACTTTGAGAAACTACATTTTTATATAAGGTATATTTACCACCTTGTGGAAAACTGCCTTTGTTTGTGACCAAAGTTGGGGCACAAACTTCAGCATTTTTCCACCCATGTAAGCTTTCTGTCTGACACAGGGACCTGATACAGCTCAGAAGGTTCTGAGTAGTTCACAATCTCATACAAATGTAGAGAACTACTCACCCTTTAGTCCAGGTAATATGAGGATCAGTTTAAGTAAATGAGATTTTTTAGTCTAGAGAAGACTCATAGGGGAAATGAAACCTCCAAAAATCAACCTTTCCATCACTATAGACTGTTACTGGCCTCAGGAGAAAAAGACATTCTGTGGAAGGTGATGAGTAATAGGGATATTCTATCAGTAGATCTGACCTGACCAATTAGGAGGTGTGCCAACTTCCTGAAGTTTTTATACACTATTGTATGAACAACCTGCTGAGATTTATTAAACCTGACAACTTCTGCCCACTTCTAATGATTCATGTGGGGTTAAATGATATGAGTTTTTTTTTTTCCTTAACCATGGATTCAAGTACAGAATAATGGGGACACAGACAAGAATAAAATTGCTTGCACAGATAATGAATGGATGAATGAATACAAAGTATTGTGCTAAGCACCAGGAATACAAATATAAAAGCCCTGAAACTTACTATTCTGATAAAAGGTCTTTACATTGAAAAAGGAATACTTAAAATAAATAATATCCAGAAAAATCTTAAGATCTAGATGCCAGGAAAGATATCAGGCAGGGCATAGGAAAAGAAATATTATGTCTCTGATAAAGGCCTCATTTCTAAAATATATAGAGAACTAAACCAAATTTATAATATATAAGATTATATATATGTATATATATGTATATATAATATATGTATATTATATATACATATGTATATACATATATATATGTATATATAAAATATAAATTTCCCAATTGATAAATCACAAAACAATATGAACAGGCAGTTTTCAGATAAAGAAATTAAAGTTAGGTGTGGCTAGGTGGTACAGTGAATAGTGCACCAGCCCTGATGTCAGGAGGACCTGAGTTCAAAGCCAGCCTCAGACACTTAACACACACACACACACACACACACACACACACATGCACACGCACACAAAAACTAGCCATGTGCCTTGGGCAAGTCACTTAACTCCAACTGCCCCTCAAAATAAAAAAAAGAAATTAAAGTTATCTAAAGTCATATGAAAAAATGCTCTGAATCACTATTGATTCGAGAAATTCAAATTAAAACATCTTTGAGGTGCCACATCACACTTATCAGATTTCCTAATATGACAGGAAAGGAAAATGATTAAATGTTGGAGAAGATGTGGGAAAATTGGAATATTGTTGGTAGAGTTGCGAACTAATCCAATGATTCTAGAGAGCAATTTGGAACTATGCCCAAAGGGCTATAAAACTGTGCATACTCTTTAATCCAGCTTTAATCCACTAAATTTGTATCCCAAAGAGATCATAAAAAAGGGGAAAGGATCCACATGTACCGAAAATATTTAAAGCAGCTCTTTTTGTGGTGGCAAAGAATTGGAAATTGAGGGGATGCCCCTCAATTGGGGAATGACTGAAGTAGTTGTGGTATATGAATGTAATAGAATACTATTGTTCCATAAGAAATGACAAGCAGGGGCAGCTAGATGGCACAGAGAATAGAGCAGTGACCCTGGGGGGGAGGGGGGTCAGGAGGACCTGAGTTCAAATCCTGCCTTAGACACTTGACACTAGCTGTGGACCTTGGGCAAGTTACTTAACTCCATTTGCTTTGCCTTCCCCCCTCCAAACAAACAAACAAACAACAAGAAATGATCAAGCAGATTTCAGAAAAACCTGGAAAGATTTACATGAACTGATACTGAGTGAAGTAAGCAGAATGAGGAGAATATTGTACACAGTAATAGCAGCATTGTGTGATGACCAACTTTGATAGACTTAGCTCTTCTCAGCAATGCAATAATCTAAGACAATCCAAAAGACTCATGATGGAAAATGCTATCAACATCCAGAGAAAGAACTATGGAGTCTGAATACAGATAAAAGCATACTATTTTCTCTCTTTTTTTTTGTTTCTTTTTTCTCATGGTTTTTCCCTTTTGTTCTGATTCTTCTTTCATGACATGGCTAATATGGAAATGTATGCAACCTATATCAGATTGCATGCTGTCTTGGGGAGAGAAGAAGGGAGGGAAAAGGAAAGATTTTAGAACTTCAAATCTTATAAGAGTGAATGTTGAAAACTAAAAATAAATAAAGGGGGAGAAAAGGTGGGGGGGGGAAGAAACATTAGAGAAGGTCCCTGGTAAATCATAGAAAATAAAATTCACAAAGTATGCATCCCAAATGTGCATATATAAGTTCATTGGGTGTGGGTAATTTTTAAAATGTAAAATTAATACTATGAGATAAATAAGACCTCATGTGTATCATTGCCACTTGGTGGTATGGGACTATTAATTGGAAAATAGAACATATAGAAAAATATTTCTCATTTAAAAGCAACTAGTCAAATATATGGAACAGTAGAATAACACATAATGTCCCAAATCCAATGATGAGCCCTCAAGGCCCTGTCCTATGCCCACCTCAAATTCAATATGGCAAAACAAAACTCATTTTCTCTAAAAATCTCTCAAAACCTAAAACTTTCCTATTAATGTCAAGGACTCTACCATCCTCCAAATCACCCAGGTTTGAAAATGTGGTGTCATTCTTTGTACTCCCAATCAGCCCACACAAATATCCAAATCTATTGCCAAAGTTATCATTTCCACATTGACATTCCTCATTTAAGTCTCCTTCTCTTCCACTCTATAGCCACCATTCTAATTTAGATCTTCATCACCTCTGCTCAATGAGCTCCATAAGTTACTTATAATCTCCATGATCAAATATAAATTTCTCTGATGAGCATTTAAATACCTTCATAACCTGGCACCTTCCTACACTTTTTAATATTCTTATACTTTGCCTTTTTCCCCACTGAACATAATATTAACTTTATTTATGTTACAAAGTATAGAACTCTATGCTTCTGTTTCCTATCTCAGGGTGTCTCTGGGTAGACTGTGGGAGATATGAAATCCTCAGGATAGGGAAATAGATTTGGAATCTGGGCTCCATAGCTTTCTGTTTTTCTCCCTGGAGGCTATGTATACCATAAAGTCTACAATATGGTAGCTATAGCCCTACTTGTCATAATAGGAAATTAACTTGATGATATGGTCATTAGACTCAATATTAGCATTAGCATCAAAGACAGAAGAATAAATGTTGCTGTACAAGTTATAGCCTAGTCTTCTTTGTAGTTCAAGATGCACTTCAAGGGCCCTTCTGATGTTTGTTTCACTACTTTCTTGATAGCATTATATTTGGAAGATTTCTCCAGGCAGTAGGTAAATTCCACAACAAGTATTTTAGAAGCAAGAACATGAAAGGTAATACCTGTGATCTACCTATTCACCTCATCCATAACAACACCAATGGAAGCAGAGGTGACATTTTGGGTACCACATATCCATTGTGCCACAAATTGCCAGGTAATTTTCTTCTAGGTAGCAGTAACAGTATGGACTGTGGTCATAAGTCCTTCCATGATGCCATAGTTTTCATGGATAACCTTAATGAGTGACTCCAAGAGGTTGGTAGTACAGGAGGCATTAAGACAATCTTAAGGGAATTATCACAGATCATGGTTCTCTCCCCTTATAAGTAAAAAGGCATCAACAGAAGGTACAAAGATAACGACACAATTATCTCCACACTTGAAGTGAGATCCAGTCTTTCCCAAGGTGATAAAGACACCATTCTTCTGGAAGACAGCAATGGCTTTTCCACTAATCACTAACTGATCATGTTGGACCATATGCAGTTGAGGTCAATGAAGAGGGGTCATCAATGGCTAAAAAATTCACTATATTTGAGGTGAATGCTCCCCTAGTCACCAGGTAGTCAATACTAACAAATCCATTAACTGTGACCTTTACCATCTTATCTCAGATGTGACTACAATAGCACAAACTAATATCAATCATGGTAGAAACACTCCATGCACTCTATAATACAGATATGCTGGTCTATTTACTATTCTTTGAACACTACATTGCATTTCCAATCTCTGTGTCCTTTAACTGGCTTTCCTCTCTGCTTTAAATGCTCTGATTTCTCACCTCCACTTCTTAGTTTCCTGGCACAAACTTGATTTGTTCTTCTGAAAATTCCCTGTTCATAACCATTGATCATTTATCAATTATGAAATAGTTTTTAGTTCCATAAATGTGCCTCAGTTCCCTATATATTTGAAAAATAAAGCCTTTATCGGAGAAACTTGCTATAAAATTTTTTTCCCAGTTTCCTGTTTTCCTTTTAATTTTGGCTGCATTGGTTTGGTTTGCTTTTTGAAAAACTGTTTTAATTTCATGCAACCAAAACAATCTATTTTACTTCCCATGACTCTCTCTATCTCTTGTTTGGTCATAAACTCTTCCCTTATCCATAGATCTGAGAGGTAAATTTTTCATCCCATTCCCATTCATAGTTATGATTACTAACTGTGCATTTGATTCAATCCTGTTTTTTTTCTTTTTCATTCTTTTTTCTCTTTCTTTTTACCCAGTCCCATCTCAAGTCTGTTTTGCTTCTGATTTCTGCCTCCTTTAATCTGCTTTCCCTTTTATCACAACCACCACACACACACACACACACACACACACACACACACACACTTTCTCTTATCTCCCTCCTTTCCTTCTTCCTTGCTGCGTAAAATGGATTTCTATGCCTGTGTGTGTATGTGTGTGTGTATTCTTCCTCTTTGAACCAATCAGATGAAAGTGAGGTTCAAGCATTGCGTGCACACACACACACACACACACACACACACACACACACACACACCCTCACTGTTTTTCCCTTCCTTATAAAAGCTCTTGCTTGTGTAACTCTTACATGAGATAATTTTCATCATTTTTCCTCTCTTCACCCTTCCCCCAGAGCATCTCTTTTTCTCACCCATTCATTTTTTTCTTTTCTTTTCTTTTTCAAATTTATTTATTTATTTTTGGTTTACAACATTCAATTCCACAAGCTTCTGAGTTACAAATTTTCTCCCCCTACCCTGTCCTCCCCTTTCCCCAAGATGGCATACAATCTGATATAGGTTCTACATATTCATTCACACTAAACATATTTTCACATTAGTCATGTTGTGAAGAAGAAATATGACCAACAGAATGAACATGTGAAAGAAGAAACAAAACAAAAGAAAGAGCAAATAGTATGCTTCACTCTGCATTCAGACTCCATAATTCTTTCTCTGGATGTGGATAACATTTTCCATCATGAGCCTTTTGGGGTTGTTTTAGAACCTTGCAATGCTGAGAAGGGCCAAGTGTATCAAAGTTAGTGATCACACAATGTGGCTGTAACTGTGTACAATATTCTCCAGGTTCTGTTCCCCTCACTCAGCATCAGTTCATATAAGTCTTTCCAGGTTTTTCTGAAGTCCACCTGCTCACCATTTCTTATATAACAATAGTATTCCATTGCATTCATATATCACAACTTGTTCAGTCATTCCCCAATTGATAGGCAACCTTTCATTTCCAGTTCTTTGCCACCACAAAAAGAGCTGCTATAAATATTTTTGTACATGTGGATTCTTTTCCCATTTGTATGATGTCTCTCAGATACAGCCCTAAGAAAGCAATATTGTGCGGTGAAAGGGCACACACATTTTTATCCCTTTGGGCATAGTTCCAAATTGCTCTCCAAAATGGTTGGGTGAGTTTACAACTCCATCAACAACACATTACTGTTTCAATTTTTCCACACCTTCTCTAGCATTTATCATTTCCCTTTTTTGTCATGTTAGCCAATCTGACAGGTGTAATGTGGTACCTAAGAGTTGTTTTGATTTGCATTTATCTAATCAAAAGTGATTTAGAACATTTTTTCATATGAGTATAGATAGCTTTAATTTCTTCCTCTGAAAACTGCCTGTTCATATACTTTGACCATTTATCAGTTGGGGAAATACTTGTACCTTTATAAATTGGACTCAGTTGTCTATATATTTTAGAAATGAGTTCTTTATCAGAGACACACTGTAAAATTCTTTCCCAGTTTTCTGCTTTCCTCCTAATCTTGGTTGCATTGACTTTATTTGTACAAAAACTTTTCAATTTAATGTAATCAAAATTATACATTTTGCATTCCATAATGTTCTCTATCTCTTGTTTGGAAATTCTGGAATTCTTCCAGTCTCCATAAATATGACAGGCAAACTATTCTTTGCTCTCCAGGTTTGCTAATAGTATCAGTCTTTATATCTAAATTGTGTATCCATTTGCACTTTATTTTGGTATATGGTATAAGATATTGGTGTCTGCCTAGTGTTTGCCATACTATTTTCCAGTTTTCCCAGCAGTTTTTGTCAAATGATGAGTTCTTTTTTTTTTAAAGCAATAGGGGTTAAGTAACTTGCTCAAGGTTACATGGCCAGTTATTTCTGGGTGTGGTGCTGAGTATCCAAGCCCGGATTTGATCCAGGTCATCCCAACACTGGAGCCGGTGCTCTTACTCGCTGAGCCACCTGGCCGCCCCTCAAATGATGAGTTCTTATCCCAGAAACTAGAGTCTTTGGGTTTGTCAAACAATAGATTACTATAGTTATTGACTACTGTATCTTGTGTACCTAGCCTGTTCCACTGATTCACCACTCTATTTCTCAGCCAGCAGCAAATAGTTTGATGATTGCTGCTTTATGACACAATTTAAGATCTGGTATGGCTAGGCCACCTTTTCTAGCATTTCTTTTCATTAATTCCCTTGATATCCTGAACCCTTTGTTTTTCCAGATGAATTTTGTTATTTTTTCCAGCTCTATAAAATAACTTTTGGTAGTTTAATAGATGTGACTTTATTTGTGTAAAAAGTGTTTTGTAATTGTGTTCATACAGCTCCTGGGTTTGTTTAGGCAGGTAGATGTCCAAATATTTTATAATGTCTCAAGTAACTTTAAAAGAAATTTCTTTTTCTATCTCTTGTTGTTGGACATTGTTAGTAACATATAGAAATATTAAGTCTTTATGTACATTTATTTTATATCCCTGCAACTTTGTTAAGTTATTTATTATTTCAAGTAGTTTTTTTATTCTATTCTCTAGGACTCTCTAAGCATATGATCATATCATTTGCAAAAAGTGACAGCTTTGTTGCTTTTTTGCCTCTTCTAATTCCTTTAATTTCTTTTTCTTCTCATATTGTTAAAGCTAACATTTCTAGTACCATATCAAATAACACTGGTGATAATGGACATCCTTATTTCACTCCTGATCTTATTTGAAATGCTTCTAGCTTGTCCCCATTATATATAATATTGTTAATGGTTTTTGGTAGATGCTATTTATAATATTAAGGAAGACTTCATTTATTCCTATGTTTTCAAGTGTTTTTAATAGGAATGGATGTTGTATTTTGTCAAAAGTTTTCCCTGTATCTATTGAGATAATCATGTGATTTATGTTAGTTTTGTTGTTGATGTCATCAATTATGCTGATAGTTATTCTAAACTGAACCAGTCCTGCATTCCTGGAATAAATCCTACCTGGTCATAATGTATTATTCTTGTAATAAGTTGCTGTAACCTTTTTGCTGATATTTTATTTAATTTTTTGCATCTATATTCATTAGGGAAATTGATCTATAATTTTCTTTCTCTGTTTGTACTCATCCTGGTTTCAGTACAAGTATCATATTTGTATTATAAAAAGAAGTTGGTAGGACTCCTTCATCTTCTATTTTCCCAAATAGTCTATATGGAATTTGAATTAATTGTTGTTTAAATGTTTGATAGAATTCACTTGTAAATGCATCAGGCCCTGGAGATTTTTTCCTAGGGAATTCATTGATGGCTTGTTCAATTTATTTTCTGAGATGGGGTTAAGTATTTTATTTCATCTTCTGTTAATCTGGGCAATTTATATTTTTGCAAATATTCATTCATTTCACTGAGTGTCAAATTTATGGGCCCACATTTGGGCAAAATACTTCCTAATTATTGTTTTAATTTCTTCTTCATTGGTGGCGAATTAATTCTTTTCATTTTTCATACTGGTAATTTGGTTTTATTATTTATTTTTTTAATCAAATTAACCAAACATTTATCTATTTTATTGGATTTTTTTTTCATAAAACCAGCTCTTAGTTTTATTTTTGGTTCAACAGTTTACTTAATTTCAATTGAATTAGTTTCTCTTTTGATTTTCAGTATTTTTAATTTGGTATTTGATTGGATATTTTAAATTTGTTCTTTTTTTAGCTCTTTTAGTTGTATGGCCAATTCACTGATATACTCTTTCTTTATTTTATTCAAGTAAGCATTTAGAGATATAAAACTTCCCCTGAGAATTGCTTTTGCTGCATCCTATAAGTTGTGGTATATTGTCTCATTATTGTCATTCCCTTGGATGAAGTTATTGATCCTTTCTATGATTTGTTGTTTGACCAACTCATTCTTTAGGATTAGATTATTTAGTTTCCAGTTAATCTTTAGTCTATCTTTCCATGGCCCTTTATTACATGTAATGTTTATTGCTTCACGATCTGAAAAAGGATTCATTTAATATTTCTGTCTTTTGGGGGTGGCTAGGTGGTACAGTGAATAGAGCACCAGCCCTGGAGTCAGGAGGACCTGAGTTCAAATCTGGCCTGAGACACTTAACACAAAAAAAAAATAGCCATGTGACCTTGGGCAAGTCACAACCCCAATTGCCCTCCAAAAAGCAAATATATGTGCTATATATATATTTCTGTCTTTCTGTGTTGGATTGTGAGGTTTTGATGCCCTAGTACATGGTCAGTATTTTTGTAGGTGTCATGAACCACCAAGAAAAAGATATATTTCTTTCTATCCCCATTCAATTTTCTCCAGAGGTCTGCCATATCTAACTTTTCTAAAATTCTATTCACCTCTTTAAATTCTTTCTTGTTTATTTTGTGGTTAGATTTATCTAGTTCAGAGAGGGAGAGGTTGAGGTCCCCTACTAGCATAATTTTTTTTTAAGCAATTGGGGTTAAGTAACTTGCCCAAGGTTACACAGCCAATTATTTTGTGTGGGTGTTCGTTGTCTGAAGCCGGAACTGATTCCGGGTCCTCCCAACTCCAGGAGCAGTGCTCTTACTCACTGCGCCACCTAGCTGCCCCCCACTAGTATAATTTTGCTGTTAATTTCTTCCTGTAAACGCCCTTGGTTTCTCCTCTAAGAATCTGGGTGCTATACTACTTTGTGCATATATGTTTAGTAAGATTTTGTTTCATTGTATATGGTGACTTTTAGCAGGATATAGTTTTCTTTCTTATCTCTTTTAATTAGATCTATTTTTGCTTTTTCTTCATCTGAGATAAGGACTGCTACCGTTGTTTTTTTTCTTCAGCTGAAGCATAATATATTCTACTCCAGTCTTTTCCCTATACCCTGTGTGTATTCCTCTATTTCAAATGTGTTTCTTCTAAGCAACATATTGCATAATTATGACTTTTAATCCATTCTGCTACCTGTTTTATGGGAGAGTTCATCCCATTCACTTTCACAATTTTTATTGCTGTTTGTATCTGTCTCATTCTGTCACCCACCCATTTATGCTTTTGTTTCTCCTTTTCCCCTTTCCCTCCTCAATAGAGTTTTGTTTTTCACCACTTCCTCCCTCAATCTGACCTCCCTTCTATCAGCCCCCCTCTCTTTCCTTTCCCTTTTCCTTTATTACTTCTTCCCCTCTTCTATCCCTCACTCCCTTTTCTTTCCCCTTTCCCCTCCAACTGGCTATAGGGCAATTTAGATTTCCACACCTAACTGAGTATGTTATTCCCTCCTTGAGCCATATCCAATAAGAGTAAAGTTCAAACAACCCTCATCACTCTCCCTTCTTTCCGCTACTGTAATATGCCTTTGGGTCTCTTCATGTGATGTAATTTACCCTTTTCTGCCTTCTTTTCTTTTCTCCCATTACAATCTTTTTTCAGCACTTAATTAGGTTTTTAAATTTTTCTTATTTTTTTTTCTTGGAAGATTTTCAAATGCTTTATTAACTTCTGGTTTACATCATTCATTTCTGCCAGATTTTGAGTTACATATTTTTTTCCCCATTTTCCCCCTACCCACCGCCCCAAAATAGCAGTCCAACAGGATATCCTCTCCTCCAATCTGCTCTCTCCCATATCTTCTTCTATACCCCCTTCGACTTTTCCAGGAGGGTATGGTGGATCTCTGTGCCCCAATGCCTGTATATCTTATTTCCCAATTACATGTAAAATAGTATTCATAATAGTATTTATATATTTTTAAACATTTGATTTTAAAACTTTGAATTCAAGATTGATTCCTTTCTCCCTTGTCACCCACACTTACTGGGAAGATAAGCAATTCAGTATAGGTTGCACATGTGTAGCTATGCAAAACATTACCATAGTATATATATTGAAAAAGACTGACTATATTTCCCTCCCTTCTATCCCAGCTCCCACTTGTTCTATTCTCTACTTTGATCCTGTCCCTTTTCAAAAGTGAGTGCTTTCAACTTCCCTCTGCCCCCCCCCAGCCTGCCCTCCCTTCCATCATCCCCGCTCTGATCCCCATCCCCCTATTCTCTTGTAGGGTGAGATACCCTATTTAGTGTGTATGTCATTCCCTCCCTGAGACAAATTCAATGAGAATAAGGTTTTGCCTTTTTGCCTTCCTGTTCTTCCCCTCCATTGTAACCATTTTCCCTTGCCTCTTCTATATGAGAGAGTTTACCCCATTCTGTCTCTCCCCATATACTCTCATTATATTCCTCTCTCACCTCTTAATTTCTCCTTTTAAGTATTATCCCTCCCTATTAAGTTGGTCCTGTGCCTTCTATCTATGTATACCTGTAAACATAAATACACTGATTCACATATGTATTCATATGCCCTCCTATATAGACAGACAGACACACACACACACATTTCTACTCCCTTCAATTATCCTCATACTGAGAAAAGTTTCATAAGTCACAATTATTGTTTTTCCATGTAGGAATATAAATAGTTCAACTTTGATAAGTTCCTTATGATTTCTTTTCCCTGTTTACCTTCTCATGCTTCTCTTGCTTCTTGTATCTGAATGTCAAATTTTCTATTCAACTCTGGTCCTCTATTACACTGAATGACCATATTTGCCCCTGAAACATGATACTCAGTTTTTCTGGGTAGGTGATTCTTGGTTTTAATCCCAGCTCCTTTGACCTCCAGAATATCATATTCTAAGCCCTTCAATCCCTCAGTGTAGAAGCTGTTAGATCCTGGGTTATCCTGATTGTGCTTCCACAATATTCAAATTGCTTCATCCTGGCTGCTTGTAATATTCTCTCCTCGATCTGGGAATTTCAGAACCTGGCTATAATATTCCTAGGAGCCTTCTTTTGGGGATCTTTTTCAGGAGGTGATCAGTGGATTCTTTCAACCTCTATTTTGCCCTCTGGTTCTAAAACTTCAGGGCAGTTTTCCTTGAGGATTTCTTGGAAGATGATTTCTAGGTTCTTTCTTTGATCATGGCTTTCAGGTAGTCCAATAATTTTTAAATTATCTCTCCTGAATTGTTTTCCAGGTCAGTGGTTTTCCCCATGAGATATTTCACATTGCCTTCTATTCTTTCATTTGTTTGCATCTGTTTAACAGCATCTTGATTTCTCAGAAAGTAACTAGCTTCCATTTGCTCCAATCTAATTCTGAAGCAATGATTCTCCTCAGTGAGCTTTTGAGATTCTTTTTCCATCTGGCAAATTCAGCTTTTTAAGGCATTCTTCTCCTCATTGCCTTTTTGAGACTCTTTTGCCATTTGAGTTAGTCTATTTTTAAGGTGTCATTTTCCTCAGTCAGGCTGTTGACTCTCATTTCATAATTTTCTTTCATTGTCCTCATTTCTCTTCCCAATTTTTCCTCCACTTCTCTTATTTGCTTCTTAAGGTTCTCTATGGCCTGTAACCAGATCGAATTTTTTTTGAAGCTTTTGATGCAGGAGTTCTGACTTCACTGTCTTCCTCCTGTTCCATGCTTTGATCATTTTTGTCCCCAAAATAGGAGTATAAATTGGGGCACTCTGTTTATTTTGCTTCCTTTGCCTGCTCATGTCACCAGTCACTTGACCACTGGGCTTTTTGCCACAGTAGGACTCTGCCACCAGACAGAGAAGCTTTGTCCAAAACTCTGGGGTTTTCTCAGCTGCCAAAGGTATTAGTTGGGTACCCTCTCTGAAGCCTCCACACACTCTGGCCCTCTGGTCGCACACCCCAGAATCCAGATCCAAGCAGGTTAAAGCAAGAGTGATTACCCCTCAGAGTGGTCGCTTGGTCCCCCTACACTCTGCAGCCCGGGAACTGAAGCTGCCACATGGGGGTGCCTGCATGGCCATGGCTCATCAGAGGCTTCTTGCCCCAGGGGCAAAAGCTGATATGCTCCCAACTACTGGATCCCAAAGTCCACACTGCACTGACCTCTCACTTTTTCCTTTGCATCTATGTGTTGATAATTCTGGAAACCACCACAGCTGCTGGTGATCTGGAGTCCCTCCAGCCAGTTGTTGGTCAGGCCAACCCTGGGACTAAAACCTCAGGCTTGCATGGGTCTGGGCTTGGCTTCCAGAGCACTGAGCTGGCCAATTCCTGCCAGCCTGCTGGGCTGTCCTCAGTAGGAGGTTAGCTTCTTTTTATCATTTTGTGGGTTCTGTAGCTCCAACGTTTGTTCAGAGTTCCCTTTTTACATGAATTGGGGGAGATGGAAGCCAGAGACCCTGCAAAAGTCATGTTTCTACTCTACCATCTTTACTCTGCCCCCTTAATTAGGTTTTTTATCATCAAATCAAAATCAATTTAAAACCACCCCCTCTGTCTATGTGTTTTCCTTATATATGATGTAATAAAGACACAGTTTTCAAGAGTTATAAGTATCATCTTCCCATGTAGGGATGTAATCAGTTTGCCCTTATTGAATAACATGTTTGGTTTTTTCCACCTTTCCTGTGTACCTTTTTATGCCTCTCTTGAGTCTTGTATTTGAAGATCAAATTTTCAATTGAGTTCTAGTCTTTTCATCAGGAAAGTCTGGAAGTCCCCTATTTCATTAAATGTCCATCTCCTCCATTGAAAGATTTTGTTCAGTTTCACTGGGTAGTTGATCTTTGGTTGTAATCCAAGCTCCTTTACCTTATGGAATATCATATTCTAAACTCTCTCATCTTTTAATCTAGAAGCTGCAAGGTCCTGCATAATCCTGACTGTGGTTCCACAATTTTTGAATTGTTTCTTTCTGGCTACTTGCAATATTTTCTCCTTGGTCTGATAATTCTGGAATTTAACTACAATATTACTTGGTGTTTTCAATTTGGGATCTCTTTCATGAGTTGTTTGGTGGATTCTTTCAATGAATATTTTACCTTCTGGTTCCACACCCCAGGACAGTTTTCCTTGATGATTTCTTGAAAGATGCTGTCCAGGTCCTTTTTTCCATCATGATTCTCAGGTAGACCAATAATTCTTAAATTATTTCTCCTGTATCTATTTTCCAGGTCAGTTGTTTTTCCGATGAGGTATTTTATGTTTTCTTCTATTTCTTCATTCTTTTAATTTTGTTTGACTGAATCTTGATATCTCATAGAGTCATTAGCTTCCACTTGCTCAATTCTAATTTTTAACAAAATTTTTCTTCAGTTAGCCTTTGTACCTCCTTTTTCATTTGGCCAATTCTACTTTTTATGGATTTGTTTTCTTCAGTGTACTTTTTTTTCCATTTTGTCAATTGTATTTTTTAATTTTTCACCTACCTCTCTTATTTGGCTTTTAAAATCCTTGAGATCTTCCAAGAAGGCTTTTTAGGCTTAAGGCCAGTTCGTATTCCCCTTTGAGGTTTTGAATGTTGGTGTATTGATGATGTTGTCCTGGTCCTGAATTTATGTTTTGATGTTTTTATTCTTCTTGCTTATGCTGTTTGCCTTTTTTTCTAGCTTTTAAACTTGATCTTTGCTTCTGGGACCCAGGGGCACTATCCCAGAGTCCTTGTGCTGAGGGCTAAGAACCTATTTACTGGTGTTCTGTGCTGGGGCCTCAGGTACTGGCAGTTGGATATTGTACTGGTCTGGTGTTTTACCTGGTGCTGAGCTGAAAGTGGTGTGTGCCTGGTGTTGGTGCTGGTCTACTCCTCCACCTTGGGGCTCAGGATCTCCCACTGGTCGACTGAGGTGGGGCATGCTGCTGACTTGCTAGTATGCAACACCAATACATCCTGTATTGGTCCCCTTCAGCCATAGCAAAAGGGACCATTCCTGTTAATCCCCCTATCCTCCTTAGCTAAAAGACTATCACACCCCATCTTTCTGCTGGCTCCACTATTCTAGGATTTTTCCTGGGGCAATATTCTTTGGGTTTCTCAAGGTCAATAAAGGAGGGCAAGAGCAATTTACTGCTTACTCCACCATCTTGGCTCCCAGAAATTTAAGTGGGTGACTTTCAAACATTCTGTCTGTGGGCTGATAGCCCCAGGAGCAACTGGTGCTGCTGCCACAGACCCTGTGCAGGACTGTGTTTCTCCTTCACCCAGTTCTGATAGAGGGCCCTCCTGCGCTGAGAAGTCTGAGAATTGCCACTGCTGCCAGTGATTTGGTCCACTAGGGTGTGCTCCAGTTTTGTTATGGTCAAGTCTGCACTGGTGCAGCCTGTGCACTAGATTGTGCTCTTTTCCCAGTCCATACCGACCTTTCGGTCCTTCCTGTCGACCTTTCAGGTTGTGCTGGGCTGGAAATCTGCCACACTCTATCTCTTTGTGCATTCTGCCACCCTAAAATTCATTCAGATTCACTTGTCAGAAGTATTTGAAGGAGTTTGTGGGAGATCTGAGGTTAGTCCCTGCTTTCACTATGCCATCTTGTCTCCACCCCCCACTCATTCATTTTTTAAGATCATTCCAACATAATCAAGTCCTTCTTGTGCCCTCTGTCTATGTAGTCTTTCGAACTGCCCTAATAATGATAAAGTTCTTAGAAGTTACATGTATCATCTTTTGTTGTTTGAATGCAAACAGTACAACCTTATTTATTTCCTTATAATTTTTCTTTTTATGTTTACTTTTTTATGCTTCTCAAGTCTTGTGTTATGAAAGTCAAATTTTCTACTTATCTCTGGTCTTTTTGACAGTATGCTTGAAAGTCCTCTATTTTATTATATATCAATTTTCTCCCCTAAAGGATTATATTCAACCTTGTTGGATGGTTTGTTTATTTTTAAGTATTAGTTCACTCATATTCTTTTTTTTTTTTTATTTTAGACTCAAGGGCCAGATCACCAATATGGAATAGAGAAAAGAAACAAAAACCTATCATAAACTTAAGTATTGGAACTTAAATACAAAGAAAGGGGGGAAAGCATATCATGTGTATAGTAGAACATAAGAGAGGATTCAAAATATGTAATAATAAATTTTCATTTCAAGAAAGCCTGTATGATAAATAATATACAAATTGTTGAGAATTGTTCATCTTCTCTTTGCTTCCTTGTAAGTTTTCTTTTGTTCTCGGCTGCTCACTTTTTACTTTGTTCTTTTTTTCTCTCTCTCCACCCCCCAGGAGGTGACAATAAAGTTTATATATGCTTTTCAGTGACTATAGAGATATACATACACATACATACATACATATACATACATACATGTATAGACATTTACTTTCCCAAACATATTCTACTCCTGATCTTTGTTTTTATGCTTGTGCCTATCTCTTGTTTCCTATCCTTCCTGCCTCTTCTACTTTACTTCGACCCACTACCTTGCCCTCCTATAACTTGCCAACCCCCCACCAAGGATCCCTTCCCTGTACTCTGAATCCCATAAATCTAAACACCCTTCCATACCCCCATTTTACCTATTCCCTCACCCTCCCCTCTAAAGATCCCTTCCTTGTCCTCTCTCCACTCCCTATGCCCCTACCATTTTATTTCTTCTGAATTTAGAAGACTTTTATACTCCTCTAAATATATACATATATATATATATACTGTTCCCTCTTAAATCCATTCCCAATGAAGCAGGTTACCAGAACTACCAGCCCTCCTTCCCCATCTAATTTCTCTGTATCGATTCTTCCCCTTGCACCTCACTTGTATAAAATAATTACTCTTTTTATCTATTCCCAAATGATTTTACTTTTTAAATTCACATCATACTCAGGTTTATCCCAATCTTTCATATGATCTACCCAATTATTAATAAGAATCTTAGACATACATTTTACATATATAAAAAGTAAATACTCTGTACTTATGGATCCCTTATAATCAGTCTTTGATATGGGGTGTTTTTTTAATTATAATCCTAGTTCCTTTACTTTTTAGAATATAATATTCTAAGCACTTTGTTCCTTGAACATGGTAGTGGCTAAATCTTGTGTTATCCTGATTATGCAAAACAGGATTTAAATGGTTTCTTTCTGGATGCCTGGAATATTTTCTCTTTAGCATAGGAGCTCTTGAATGTGACTATAATATTCCTAGGAGTTTTCATTTTTGAATCTCTTTCAGGAGATGATCAATGGATTCTTATTTCTACTTTACCCTTTGCTTATAGGATATCAGGACAATTTTCTTTTTAATTTCTTAATATATTATATCTAAGTTTTTTCTTTGATCATGGCTTTTTGGCAGTCCAATCATTCTTAAATTATATCTTCTTGACCTATTTTTCTGGTCAGTTTTTTTAATTTTTTTTAAGCAATTGGGGTTAAGTAACTTGCTCAAGGTTACATGGCCAGTTATTTCTGGGTGTGGTGCTAAGTATCTGAGCCCATATTCGATCCCCAGGTCATCCCAACACTGGGGCCGGTGCTCTTACTCGCTGAGCCACCTGACCACTCCTAAGCAATTGGGGTTAAGTAACTTGCTCAAGGTTATATGGCCAGGTGTTTCTGGGTGGGTGCTAAGTCTGGTCAGTTTTTTTACTGAGATATTTCACATTTTCTTCTATTTTTCATTCTTTTCACTTTGTTTTATTGTTTCTTAATGTCTCATGGAGGCCTAAGTTTGCACTTTCCCAATTCTAACCTTTAGGGGATTATTTTCTTCAGTGAGCTTTTGTATCTCTCCATTTTTCCAATTCTGTTTTTAAGCTATTATTTTCTTCAGTATGTTTTGTGCCTTTTACCAAGATATTAAATGTCTTTTCATAATTTTCTTGCATACTCTCAGGTTTCTCCAAATTTTTCCTCTACTGTTCTTATTTGATTCTCTAAATTATTTTAGCTTTTTCAGGAATTCTTGTTGGGTTTGTGTCCAATTCACATTTTTTCTTTGAGCCTTTGCTTGTAGCTGTCTTGACATCATCTTCTAAGTCTGTGTCTTGATGTTCCCTATAATCATAGTACCTTTTATGGTAGGGTTCTTATTGTTGTTGTTATTCATTCATTTTTCCAGCTGATTTCTTGACTTTGAACTTTTGCGTTAAAGTTGAGTTTGGTTCTTGGGGTGGGCCCTGAAGGGGGCCTGTCTAAAGCTTCAGATTTTTTCTCACATCTGTTTTCAGAGCTAGTTCTAGGGGGTTGGAAGTTTTCAGTGCTTCCAAGGTGGTGTCATAGCTGTGGTCATTGCCCTCTTGTGATGGGAAGTGAATAAAAGTCATATTGCTTCTCAGGGACATTGATTTCTTGGAAATGAAAGTGTTACTATTCCTCAGGTCCCCTGCTTTCTTACCTATCCTTTTTCCCTCCATCCTCTTTTGTACTGTCTAAGAATGTTGAAAATGCCATTCATGGCTCTTTGCTTTTTTTTGTTTGTTTGATCTGATTTGTTTTGTATTTAATGTAGGACTATGCTACAAGAATATAATAAACTGATTATTTAAAGGCCTAGGCATCTTGATTAGTATGGTTGGCAACAGTACCTAACAATGAATCTAAATATTTTCATATCGTGGTCTCCCTAGTTACTAGTACCTTCCTCTTTCAGATTACTTTCCACAAACTTTAAACTTATTTTGTATCTGCTAATTATTTACATGTTGTTTCCATCACTAGAATGAACATTCCTTAAGGAAAAGGGCTAAATTTTGCCCTTTTTATATATCCAGTATTTAGTACAGCAGCATACAGTGTTTACAAAAATTTGATAGCTAACTGACTAACTGATTGTATGCAACTACATATACATTTCAGTGGAAATCTATGAATCTTAAGATCAAAGCATTTGAGTGAAGATAAAAGGAGACAGAAAAAGAAGTGATATTGTTTTGATATATACTAAAGACTCTCTTACCAGAGAGCAAAAATGGATGCTATATTTCTGATACAGAACACGAAACTCATGGTCAAGGAATAGCAGTAAATGGGGATTTCCATGATCCAAACATCTTTTGGAAGTCTCATTCCACTAAAATCAAAATATCTAATAAATTCACTTCTCATAAGGTAGAGGAAGTAATGAGAAACTTTAATAGATTTAAACTAATTATGACCAACAAGGAGAAACTATTTGATGAGGTAGAAGTGAAAAGAACCCTAGAAAACAGTGATACTTTTACCTTAGAGCTCACAACAAGGCAAAAAAGGGAATTCTAGGCAGAGTCAGATGTGTACCAAAGACTTTAGGAAGCAAATTTCAAAAATATCATAGAAAATATAAGAATGCTGCTATGGTAAAGTACCCTAAAAGTAAGGAAGATCTAAGAGGATTCTAAGGCTCTCAAAAATAACACAATTTCAAACAATGCTAATGAGAGAGAAAAGAGAAAGCCATCAAAAGAGACAGCTAAGGAAACTGATCAGTTTATAAAGGCAGCTTTCTGATAAACTCTAAATATAAAAGCACATGTAGAAAATATGGAATAAGTGGTATATAAACACAGAAAAATCCAGTCACAAAAAGCTTTGATTTACAAATGTGAGCCACAGGATTCCATGACTAGACATGGCCTTGTCAGTATGTATTAATCCTGTTCCAGGGACCTCAATACTTAGAATAGTTTGTGGAATGTAACTTTTCTAATTTTAAAAAATAAATGAGGGGGCAGCTAGGTGGTGCAGTGAATAGAGCACCGGGCCTGGAGTCAGGAGGACCTGGGTTCAGATCTGGCCTCAGACACTTAACACAAAATATAGTCGTGTGACCTTGGGCAAATCACTTAACCCCAATTGCCCTCCAAAAATGCAAAAAATAAATAAGTAAATGAGATGACATTTTTCTGTCTGCAGTCTTCTGGCACCTTTCCCATTCTCCATAATTTCTCAAGACCATAGATAGCATAGTGATCTCATCTGCAAATTTTCTCAGTATCCTCAAATGACACCATAGTATAGTCGGATAAGATAAACATTTACCCTGAAATCACAGAACCTGAGCTAAAATCCCACCTTTGATGGTTACCTTAAGCAAATACCTTAATGTCTCAAGGCTTAAGTGTCCTTATCTATAAAATGGGAGAGGAGGTAGACCTTCCTCCAGCTCCCTGCTGCCATTTCTCTACCTGCAAAAGGGAATGGAATATAATTTAATCTCATAAAATTTTAATTTCTAAAATAACCATCAATCTTTTGATAAAAGTATTAAGTTACTGAATGTGGATTGACTTAAGAGAAAAAAAGTTAATCAAGATGATACTATTAATTCAAAACAATCTATACAAATATTCTTTCTGTTAGCAGCAAATTTGTTATGTCATCAGAATCTTCTGCCACATTAGAGACTCTACAAAAAAAGTTTGTTAAATAATCACTACTCAGTGTCCATTTTTGGACTTTAAATAAGCAAATGAATCAATAAAAGAACATAGCAGCCAAAAACACTAATGCAACCTTGGACTGCATAAAGAGAGACATAACTTCCAGGAACAAGGAGGGGATCATCACACCAGCCCCTCTTTTTATACAACCACATCAAGAATACTGTGTTCATCAGTTCTTGGTGCTATCATTTTTAAATATTGATAAGATGAACAGCATTCACATAAGGGCATCCAGGAGAATAGAGGGACTCAAATTCATATTACTAGACAAGTAGCTGAAAGAAAGAAAAATGCTTAACTTTTAGAAAATAAAATTCAAAGTGATATGGTAACTGTGATAAATTATTCGAAAGGATGTCATTTGGGGAAAAGATATTAGACTCAATCTATTTGGCCAAAAAGGGAAAAACTGGGTGTAATGGGTAGAAATTGAGAAGAGGCAATTTTAGTCTTTATATTTTTAGGAAAAACTTCCTAACATAGCTATCCAAAGGTAGAATGGTCTGCCTCAGGAGATTATGATTTCCTCTTCTTTGGAGATCCACAAGCACAGAATGTCTAACCAATTAAGTAATCAATAAGAATTTATTAAGTATTTTCTGGGCATGGTACTAGATGCTGGGGATACATAAAATGAAATCAACCTTGCCTTCAAGGAGCTTCTATTCTATCAGGCAAAACTATATATAAATACATAATACAAGGTTCCTAAAAGTCTTACTACAATTATAATCTATTAAATTTTAGAACTGCAGTAAAACTTTTTTGGACTCTCTGTATATACAAAGTCGTTTCAGAGGACCAGAGGTACTAAAAGCTTAGGGCTTTGTAATAATAAGTATTGCTTCAGCTAAACTTTGAAGAAAACTAGGCATTCTGTCCAAGTATGGTGGGCAGCCTATGCACACAAAAGCATGGAAAGAGAAAATGGAATGTCATATCTGAGAAACAAGATATAGAGTGGTTTGGCTGCACTAAAAAAAATTTTTGAGGGGGGAAGGTAAGGCAATTGGGGTTAAGTGACTTGCCCAAGGTCACACAGCTAACAAGTGTATCAAGTGTCTGAGGCGAGATTGAATTTAGATCCTCTAGACTCCCAGGTCAGTGCTTTATTCACTGTGCCACCTAGCTACCCCCTAAAGTCCCACCTTCTAAAGGAAGGCTTTCCCAACCCTTCTTGATTCCAATGCCTTACCTCTGTTAACTATTTGCCATTGTATATATAAAACTTGTTTCTACATATTTGTTGTCTCCTCCACTAGATTATGGGCTCCTTGAGGACAAGAACTGTCTTTTGCTTCTTAACACAGTGCTTGGCACATAGTAGGCACTTAATAAATGTTGGTTGATTGATTGTAGCATGCACAAAGGGGAATAGTTTGCACTAAATCTGAAAAGGTATGACAGTCAGATTTGGAAGTGTTTTAAATAGCAAATGATCTGTATTTGTTCCAAATGGCACCACAGCTCCTTGTTCAGACCTGTACTTTAGTATCACTTTGGTATGCATATGAAGGATGTATTAGAGAAGGGAAAGATGATACAATGAAACTAATTTGGAGATTATTGAACACTTCCAGGATATTAGTTATGAGAGTTTGAAATCATGTGTCAGTCATATGAGTGGAGACAAAGGGACAAATGAGAAAGATGCTACAGAGGTAGAATCAATAACCCTTGGCAACTGACAAAACATGGCTGACAGTAAGGATCTAAGGATAGCTCTAAATTTGTAAACATGGATAAATGGAGGGATCACAATGCCCTTAAAAGAAACAGGAAAATTAGGAAGAATGGAGGAAGGGAAAGAGGGAGTTGTGTCTTGGACACATTGAGTTTCAGGTACCAATAAAACATCTGATTGAAAACGTCCAGTGAGAAGTTGCTGACACAGAATTTCTTGAATATTTTGTAGTGAGGTTTTTATTTTAGGTTTGGGCTGGCATCAGGCTGAAGTCAGTTCCAACTCTGGGATTCTTTGATTCTGATACTGGGAAGGCAAAACATAAACATTTCCAGTAGCAAGAATAAGCAGTACCATGTTCAGGGTAAGAGAGCAAAACATGGCAATTCAATGAACATGTTATCACAAGTAAAGAAATAACTAAGAGAAAATAATATTATGCTATGAAATCATTAGTGGAAGTTGAGGAAAGAACTATGAATTTCCCTGAGTTTATAAGGCAATAGAAGACTTGAGGTATATATTAAAGAGAAAAAACATACTACAAACATATTTAATAAGATTTTTCTCTATTCAGACTAATACCCACCTACCCCCACCTCTACTGGGAAAAAAAAGAATCACATTTACATAGCACTTTCAGTTTTACAAAGCACAGTCCTCAAAACAGCCAGTGGGTGGGTAGGTCCCTATGAAAAATTCTTAAACAACTCCACTAAAATTGAATTTTTTACCTTTTTTTTACCAAAAAAAAATTTTTTTCAAAAAATGTGAACAAGATCTTTTAAATCAAGTGAAGTCTGGCACATTGAAGTAGTTCTTTTCTCAGTAGCACAATATTCTGGTTGTGCTCAGTATTAGTTAGTATAGCTGAAAAATCCATGAGCTTTTCAGGAAGTCTGACTCCCATTCCTGACTCTGCTGTTAGCCAGCTAAGTGAATTTGGGCCTGCCTGAGCTCAGCTTCCTCATCTTTAAAATGAAAGAGTTGAACTGGATCAGTGGTATTAAATTCAAATAGAAACAGATTCCAGTAGAAATCATAATCATGTAGAAAATCACAAATTAACATTACCTATGTTGTATTACATTTTTGTCTTGTTTTTATTAAATAGTTCTCAATTACCTTTTAATCAGTTCTGTCTCAGGCCCTGAAGTTACAAATCTGACACTTCTATACTAGATGGCCTCTCAGATCCATTCTAGTATGAATATTACGTCATTCTTTGGCATTCGAACTGAACAATTCCAAACTGTTCTCTGAATGTGGTTATACTAGTCTAAGAGTCCAATGAATTGTTTGCCTAATTGACATCATAAGAGATTTATTGCATTATAATGATGCCATGCTTTAAATATACCTTGGACTCACTCAATCACTAAAATATTTATTGTCTTTATTTGCTTTAAATATGCTTTCAGTTCAATCAATCAATAACACTTTTATTGAGTGCAGGGCCCAGAGATTCAAATATCTCCTTCTAAAGCCAGAGAATTCTATAACTTATGTTTAAAAAACTGTACTATTTTCTAAAAAAGTATTTAACTTTACTAAGCTTCAGTAAAAGTTCCTCAAAAGGTCATTTTTGGTACCTTTTCCTATAAAGTGTTTTGCATTTTCAGGTACACATATAATAAACTTTTAATTTAAGAACTACAAAATAAGATCTTCCTAAGGTTGATTTAATTTTTTTTAAAGGTGATCTAGGGGTGACTAGGTGGCATAGTGAGTAGAGCACCAGCCCCAGAGTCGGGAGGACCCAGGATTGTTTCTGGCATCAGACACTTAACACCCACCCACACACAAAAAAAAAAACTGGCCGTGTAACCTTGGGCAAGTTACTTAACCCCAATTGCTTTTAAAAAATAAAATAAAAGGTTATCTAGATGTCAAGGTGCCTTTAATTTTTTTTAAAGACAACTTTGACAAAATCATAATCAGATTAAAATTTTTGTTCTTCTTCCTAAAAGGTAACAGGAGATCACTCAGGATTGCTGACAACATCTGTGTGCTGTCCCTGGAGACTATGCTTCAGAGCTATGGGTGTACACCAGCTGGACTAGAGGAAAGGTGATTTTGAATTCTAGCTAATAGCATCCACTGTGCAAGCTAATATAATTAGGAGATAATGGAATGAGGCTGAACAAAGGAAAATGGAAGCTCAATTACTAGGAAACACTCTCTTACTGTGAGCTATCAACCAGATTGTTAATTTGCATCCCAAGGGCAGTGATAGAAACCACAGAGTTTGGATCATTTGAAATTGGACCTGGCGCAATAGTAAAGGAAAAATTATGGGAATATGCTAGCATCATTCATCTGAAGGTAGGCCAGGCAATAAAAATGACTGGGTTTACTGTGTTTTAAATCTTTTTACTTATCACAGCACTGTAAATATGAACAAGGCACAGTCTGTTCCTGGGAAAAGAAGTTGATCCACATTCATGGAGCATACACAAAGACACAGAA